>NC_049233.1:51000841-51666078 GCF_011100685.1 Canis lupus familiaris
ATTAAATGACACTAAGGAAACATGTGTTGCTTTTTTTTTCTCTTAACAACATATGTAATTAGGAGACTACCATATATGAGCATATAAAGTAGGACAGATTTGGACTGCTCCAAATGAGTTCTATAAATAATAGACCCTTGAGCCACCACAGCTTTTCATATTCTTTTAAAAAAACACTGTAATCTTTGAAATGTTTTCAAAATTCTCTACTTCATTATTATTCAGAAAGCAGTAAGTTTCTGGGTGTCCAAACACTTCAGGTGGACATCTGAGGAGAAAGTTAATAGTAATAATAAAAATGATAAAATCAGTAATAGTTAATAGTTCTTGCATGCCTTATAACATGACACTTGCCATGCATGATAACTTTTATTTTTTTTTAATTTTAAAAATATTTTATTTATTCATGAGAGACATAGAGGAGGAGGCAGAGACATAGGCAGAGGGAGAAGCAGGCTCCCTGTAGGGACTTGATCCAAGGACCCTGGGATCACAACCTGAGCCACAGGCAGATCCTCAACCACTGAGTCACCCAGTGCTCCTCATGATACTTTTTAAATTCAGACTATTGTTATCCCCATTTATAGATGAGAAAGTTAATTCACAAAGAAAATAACTTCCCAGGTTTAGGAAGAAGAAGAGCTAGGATTTGAACTCATGCAATGTGACTCCAAAGCCTGTTCTCAATCACTGAGTACTGTTCAAATATTTTTGTGTCTTGCCTAGAAGTTCCAATAGTGTGGCTAAAAATACATATTGATGTGTATTTCTTGATCTCCTTTCATAAATATTTATTGAATTTGTTATTTTTTAATTAAAAATAGAATTGCCATATGATCAAGTAATTCCACTCCTGCTATTAATCCAAGGAAAATTAAAACTCTAAGTCAAAAAGATATATGCACCCCTCTTTATTGCAGCATTATTTACAAGAGCCAAAGTACAGAAGCAACTCAAGTGTCCATCAATAGATGAATGGATAAAAAAGTGATACACACACACACACACACACACACACTGCAATATTATCAGCCATAAAAAAGAATATGATCTTGCCATTTGCAACTACATGAATGGACATAGAGGGTATAATGTTAAGTGGAATAAGACTGAGAAGGACAAATATCATATGACTCCACTGATATGTGGAATTTAAGAAACAACAACAACAAACAAATGAAGAAAAAGAGAAACAAAATCACAGATTCCTAAATACAGAAAACAAACTGGTAGTTGTCTGAAGGGAAATGAGTAGAGAGTAGGTGAAATTGATAAAAGGAATTAAGAATACATTTATAGTGATCAGCACTGAGAAAAAGTATGAAAGTGTTGAATCACTATATTGTACACCTAAAACTAACATAATATTGTATGTTGTTTATATTTTAATTAAAAAAAGTGTGCTAGCTCTTCTATTACAATTGTACCTTCTTAATGTCAAATTTATATTTAATTTGAGCTCTGTGGGACTTTTGTTTGATTTTTAAAGATTTGTTTATTTCTTTTAGAGAGAGAGAGAGCATGGGAGTAGGGGCAGGGGCAGAGGGAGAGACTCCCAAGCAGACTTCATGCTGAGCATGGAACTGAAATAACACAACCCCTGGGATCATGACCTGAGCTGAGATGAAGTCAAACATTCAAATGACTGAGACATCTAGGTACCCTAAACTAGTTTTATATCATTCTTGGCAAGATTAATTTTGGTTACCTTGTACGTAGTCTTACATTTTTACGATGGTAGTTTTTGAACTCCTGCAGCTTAAAATGTTTATACATCTAATACCTAATCTAATATCATACTTATCTCTTTAAGGATAGCCAGGGTTTCCCTCTCCCCCCACCTCTCAGAAAACAAACCTACCTATGGAGAGAAGACTGGAGGCTGGATCACCTCAAAGTGCCCTGGCCAGAGAGCTTGCCCAAAAGGTAATTTAAAGCTACAGAATTTTTGATGATGAGACCCAACCAGAAAAGAAGACAGCAGTTCCTGAAGGTAAATCTTTGCATGAGTGGGAGAGAAGCAAACAGGTTGCCAGCAGCTCTATTCCAACTTTTCATACTGTGTGGCAGGAAGAAAAACAAAAGAGTCAGGAACCTGAAGTGGTATCAGAACCACAGTAGTTCCTATAAAGGCATGAGATGCCCCAGTTTAGTGGGATATCAGAGAAATAAATAGAGGGCCCTAGTTATATGTTGTAGTTATATTTCAATGAAAATTGATTAGTGAAATAATTATGAAGTCAATATACTTCTCTACAAAATTACATAAAGCTCCAGATACATTCCGCAGGCACTTAACAGCCAGCACTTATGTTTTTTCTCCCTTATAGTCAACCAAGATACATTTCATAAATAATAAAATAAATGAGATAAGGCTTTGTGTTTTTACCTGAAAAGCATTAACCTTCTCCCTGATAAAATGTTCGGGAAACACAGAAAGCTATTTTACCCAAGATAATGGTCATTCTAAGATTTACAAGGGTTGAAACGGGAACAGAGATTTAGCCACATTCAAGTTCAGCCTGGGAAGCTCAGATGCAGATGGACGGTGAGAAGTTACAGTTCATTAAGTCCTGAAGGTTTTGCAACTTAAATAGGAAATGAAGTATGAAGAGTTCTTGTAATTACAACACGGTGTGACAAGCTGTTTGTTAAAAATATATGTACAGGGTGCACAGAGAACTCCTATTCTAGCCAGAGTGGAGGAAAGGGGGATGAGGAGGAAGAAGGAGGCAAGGCTTGATGCAGAAGTTTTCTGAACAGATGTGACATCTCAGTTACGTTTTGAATTAATGAAAAGGTACTTACCCTTGCCACCAAGGGTCCAGGTAAAAGAGGTAAGCACAAATAGTCCAGCATGGCATTAACCCAAGGGTCCTTAAATAGTTAAGCATGGCTGCATGCTAAACTTCATGAGTCAGAAAAGGTGAGTCTGCAGACCTTGGCAGATACCTTATCATGAGAGGTTTGAGCTGTGTCGTGGAATTTGAATTTTATCCTGAAGACACTGGTGAACCAGGAAAGGGTCTAAACAGTTACATTTTAAGTTTAGCCCACTAGGTTTTTCAGAGGTTGGAATTTTTAATTCATCATTCAGCAAACAGAATATAAAGAGGATCAGAAGCCAAACCAGCCTGGGCCCTAGAAGATCAGTCACCGTAATTTAGTTGAGAAATGATGGAGCTGACAGGAGAGAACGTATAGGCATCAATGGGAAGGATAACAGGGCATGATTAAGAGTGAAAGGGATGGGACTCACTCACCACTGGGCTGGGAGAGAAGGGGAAGAAAACCAAGAGATTGAGAACAGTAGTATGAAGCCTCATTAGACCTGAGACACAAGGCTTTTCCAGCATCTCGGTTGTTGAGCTCCTAACCCATGGTCTAGAATGTCTGCAAATGGAAACACCTCACTATCGGCAAATTAAAAAAAAATAGTGGTAGTGATATCTAGGGTATTTTAGGGAATTCTTGGGAGGTGAGCCAAGAGGAGTTACAGCTTCTCAGAAAGAAAGGAGGAAGATAAAGGTAGCACTTTTCCAACATACTTTCTTTCTCTTACCTTCCAAGTCAGAGGGAAAAAATAAAAAACACGGAGTCTACAAGCAGTGCTCAATGAGAAGTATATTCCAAGAATAACCCTGGACTTACTGTTCCACAAAAACATATGTTACAGTTTTAGGTAAATTTTCTTCTCAGCCAGAATTTTTTTAGTGTAAGGCTTATGTCCTATACCATAGTCTTACTACTGAAAGTGAGAAAAGAGGAAAAAAAAGTATGTTGTGATGTTTAATCTTTAAAAGCATCTTCTTGGGGTACCTGGATGGCTCAGTTAGTGAATCATCTGACCCTTGGTTTCATTAGGCTTAGGTCATGATCTCAGGGTCATGACTTCAAGCCCCCAAATGGGGTTTGGTGCTCCAGCATGGAGTCTGCTTGAGATTCTTTCCCCTTTCTTCACCCTATCCTTCTGCTTCTCCACTCCCCCACTGCCCTCACCTGCATGGTCTCTCTCTCTCTGTCTCTAAAATAAATAAAATCTTTAAAAATAAATTAATTAAACAAATAAATAAATACAATAAAGACAGCTTCATTATAGCTTGTGTAGATAGTAATATTAATACACAATTTGTAAGTTGTAATTATTCACAGAATAAGTATTTACTGAGCACATGAAATCTGGTAGGGATTGTTCTAGGGTCTCAGGATGCAGCAGTGAAACAAAACATGTAAGAAAAATCACTGACTTTACAGAGTTCATAATTCAAGGGCAAGACAGGTATTAAATAAGATAAATACAGAAAGTGTGTTGGATGATGGTAAATGCTGAAGGAAACATTAAGCCAGGAAGGGGGACAGGGAGTGTCAGAAGGTGGCTACAATTTTAGGTAGAGTTGCCCTATCTGGTGTCATTGAAAAAGTGATATTTGGATAAAGATCCAAAAGAGGCTAAGGAGTAAGTAATAAAGATACCTGGGGGGACACCTAAGTAGTGAGAGAAACACGTGCAAAGGCCCTGAGACAGGAGTGTGTCTAGTGAGTTTCGGGGACAGTGGGGACAGAAGGTGTGAAAGTAGAGAGGATGAGAGACAGAAAAGTAGGATATGAGACCAGAGAGATAATGTGTAGCCATTTCAGGTAGGCTCAGGCATGCTAAAGACTGGCTTTCATTCTGAGCGAAATGGGAGCCACTGGAGGGTTTTTAGCAGAGAAATAATACCATCTGACTTGTGTTTTAACGGGATCACTCTGGCTGCTATGTCAAGAATAAGACTATGAGAGAGAGCAGGGGTGAAAGCAGGAAGAAAATTAGGAGGCTTTTGCAATTGTCTAGGCAAGAAATGAGGGCAACTCCAAACTGGGGGAAGATTGTGGAAGGTTAGAAGTGGTCACTTTCTGGATATACTATTATCAGAAGCCCAATTCAGAGGAGATTATGTGGTGACCTGGACCAGAACTGCCTTAGTTTCCTAAACCAAAATTTGGAAATTCCAAGATCTGCAGCCGGTGAGCTGGACCAGGAGATCTGATATGTAGTGCTGGTTTAAAAGTTTGTGGGCTCAAGACCCAAGAAGATGTTTCAGTCTGGGTCCAAAGGCCAGGAAAGACCAATGTTCCAAGTCACACTCATCAGGCATGAGTTCCTCTCAGCCTTTTTTTAGTCTTCAGATTTTCAACTGATTGGATGAGTCCCATCCACCTTAAGGAAGGCAACCTGCTTTACTCAGTCTGCCCATTCAAATGCTAATCTCATCTAGAAATACCTTCACAGAACAATGTTTGGCCAGATGTTTGGGCACTTCGTGGCTCAATCAAGTTGACTTATAAAATTAACCATCATAAGTCTACCTTTTGTCAACGGGGCACCACCTTAAACCATACTTAATCTCCAAATAAAGACAAGAATAATCATAATTCTACCTAACATGATACAACTATCTTGTATATAACTGAAAACACACTAACCCCTTTCCCAGAATAGAGGGTAAAGTCTTTGAGAGTCCACTCTTCTCTCTGATATCCCATAACTAATTAGCAATACTTAAATACTATGATACAAAGATGTACCAATACATCTTATGTTACATGATAAAAGAATACAAAGGGAAGAAAACAAAGATATTAACTTACACACACACACACACACACACATTCACAGCAGGTAAGGAGGAAATATTCATGACAATTGTAGTTCTCATTTGTAGAAATGGTTGTGCGGTCATAGATGATATTTATAACTACCTTCCTCCAAAACCACTCTATATTCCCTTTGCCTTTGGTGAGCACTTCAGCTGTTTGTGGTTCTTTCCCTGGTGAGGTGGTTCAAACCTTCATTCCTGAAAAGTCTGGGCCATTAGCAGTTCTGTCTGGATTGAATTTCCTTTGGTCCTTTATCACAGGAGATGGTAATACCTGGGGAATCTCCTACCTTCCAGAAATGCTCTTCCTTACCTCTATTTTGGAGTTGTAGACCAATTTCCCCTTGGTGGTCAGAATTAATCATTCTGCAAGCAGAATAACTTTCTTTTCTGCCAGTTAATTCAGAGATGAGTTACCAGAATGATTGGGTAACAACCTTAATTTCCAAGTGAATGGAATCATTGTCCTGTCTCCTGGTGGAAGTTCCTTCCTTTGGAGCTAAGACCTCTAGGCCAAAAAAGCTTAGGGTCCTAAAAACAGGAAACAAAACTTTTGCTAGTCATTTACTGAGGGGAATAGTGAATAGTTTGACTTCCATTTCTGTTTATGATTCCTGTGAAGCTGCTAGGGGAGAAACAATACCACATTGACCAGATGCTAATGATTCAGAGCATATATAGCTTCCTGGCTCAACCCTTCAAAGTATTGTCACCTACCAGGCAGGGCACTCAACTTTAAAAGGCCATTCACAATTCTATTAAACCATTTAGGATGGTGGGGAATATGAAAAGACCAGTGAATTCTATCAGTATGAGCTTATTGGTGCACTTCTTTTGCTGTAAGGTGAGTTGTCTCTTCCTTAGCCTTTTGTTCTATTCAGATCTTCAATTGATTAGATGATGCCCCTTCACATGAGTAATCTGCTTTACTCAGTCTGCCAATTCAACTGTTAATCTCATTTAGAAACACTCTCACAGATATACCCAGGATAATATTTGGCCAAATGTCAGGGCATAAAATTACCATCACACCAAGCTTTGTTCTAGCCTAGCTTTAAGAATAAATGTGCAGTCCAAGCAAGCCATCAACAAAATGAAAAGGCAACCTACTTAATAGGAAGAAATATTTGCAAATCGTGTATCTGATAAGAGGTCAATATCCAAAATATATAAAGAATTCAATCTGAATAGACATTTTTCCAAAAAGACATACAGATGACTAACAGGTACCTGAAAAGATGGTGAACATCACTCATCATCAGGGAAATGCAAACTGAAACCACAATGAGATTATCAACTCACACCTGTTAAAATGGTTATTATAAAAAAGACAAGAAATAACAAGTATTGGCAATAATGTGAAGAAAAGGGAACCGTAGTGCATTGTTGGCAGGAATGTAAATTGATGCAGCCACTATAGAAAACAGTATGGAGGACTTCTCAAAAAGTTAAAAATAGAACTATCAGATGGGTATAGCAATTTCACTTCTGGGGGTTTATCTGAAGAAAACAAAAATACAAATTCAAAAATTATATGCATCGTCATGTTCATTGAAGATTTATTTACAATAGTCTAGGCATGGAAACAACCGAAGCATCCACCAACTGATAAATGTATAAAGAAATTGTAATATATAATTATATATATACAGCCATAAAAAAAGAATGCAACCTTGCCAATCGAGACAATATAGACAGACCTTGAGGGCATTTTGTTAAGTGAAAAAAGTCAGGCTGAGGAAGACAAATTCCACATGATCTCACTTATGTGTGGAATCCTGAAGAAGGAGGAGGAGGAGGAGGAGGAGGAGGAGGAGAAAAGCAGCAGCTCAAAGGCACAGAAAACAGACTGGCAGTTACCAAAGGCTCAGCATAGGAGGTGGGCAAAATGAGTGAAGAGAGTCAAAAGGTACAAGTTTGTAGTTTTAAAGTAAGCCAAGGGGATTTAATATATAGCATGGTGACTATAGTTAATAATACAGTATTTTATATTTGATAATATTGCCAAGAGAGTAGATCTTAAAAGTTTCATCACAAGAAAAAAATTTAACTGTATATGGTGACAGATGTCAACTAGACTTGGTCGTGATCACTTCACGATATATAGAAATATTGAATTATTAAGTTGTATGTCTATAACTAATATTATATGTCAATTATATCTCAATAAAGGAAGCGGCAGGAGTAGAAGGAGAAGAAGAAGGGGAAGGAGAAGGAGGAAGGGGAAGGAAAAGAAAGTATGGATTTGTATCTAAATCAGGCCTGTCCTGCCAGCTTTACAGATACAGTTTATTTCAGAGCTAATCTAGAATTTGGGTTCAAGCATTATCTTAAGGTCATAGTATGGAGTATAACAATAAGTTAGAAGAAAATGTCAACATTTTAGTGTACCCTGTTCTGCTACCGTAACCCCAGGGCAGGATAGAATACAGGAAGTAGGAGGTCAGAAAGAAGACTAAGCTTGCTCCGTGGCAGGCCATCGTGATAAATCAAGAGATGATTGCCTAGTAGACAAGATTCTTTCCATACTTGATACTGATGGTAATACGCAAAATGCAGCTAAAAAAGTTGATTTTGGGCTCAGGAAGGATGTTTAAGTCTGAATCTACATAATGGTTCTTGAAAACACAGTACCATGACCTTTTTAATGGTGACCTTGATGTTACATTTACTGCTTTACTGGCACCAAACTCTGATAATCTACCAACAGATGGCTCAGGATATCTTGGTCTACTTTTTAGTCCCTTGTCTATTTGTGCATCATTTGACAGGATACTTCTGAGGCAGCAAAATTTAGCTGATGATGTTATGGTTCATTGTTTCCAGCAATGGTTTTGGCTTTATCTAGAAGTCTTTGATTCAAATTGACATATGACTCTAATCTTATTCAACCTGATTGTCAAATTATAAGGATGTGACAACTCTGCAAAGTTTCCAGATCTATTGTTGTGTTCTGTAGTGCATTTCCAGAGTGCTGTCATGTTGTGGCTAGTAAACAGGAACATTCTGAGAGTTGATTTAAAAATGTTATGAAGGTTAGTTATCTTTTGAATTGAATGCATTCAACTGAACAGTATTTCAGTACTGTGGCCCTGTATTCCTGGCAAATATAAAAGTACTATCAAGTGTATCATTATTTATTTATAGATAAGTGGTGGCACGCAGATTTTGATCGCATTTTTAATGGTAGAAAATTATCCTCCTCATATTTTTAATAATTCCATTGTAACATACAAGAATAATAGAGAAATTCAGAGCCAAACATAGTTTGAGATGAGCAGGCTATAATGAAATATTTGGCATAATTCAGTACATTTCAAAGCCCTTGTAAGGAAATATTACAAAAATAATTTGGCAATTGGATTGCAAGGGTTGAAATTTTACACTTGTCCTGAGAATTCTATTATCTTTTACCCTGATGAAATATCAGAAATATAAACTAGGTTTTAGGTATTGAGATAATTATTACAGGATTATATATAAAAACAGAAGTGGGAAATAATTTTAATTACAGAATATTTGAATAAATTATGACATATTGGCGTTATGATTTTTTTTAAGATTTTATTTATTTATTCATGAGAGACACAGAGAGAGAGAGAGAGAGAGAGAGAGACAAAGACACAGGCAGAGGGAGAAGCAGGCTCCATCCAGGGAGCCCGTTGTGGGACTGGATCCCGAGTCTCCAGGATCACACCCTGGGCCAAAGGCAGGTGCTAAACCACTGAGCCACCATCACCCGCCCACGTGATGAATTTTAATATGATGAATATTATAAGCCAGTTACACAATGTCTCCAAAATATTGGTAAATTAAACAGTATGTATAATTTCAGCTGTGTGTTTGTATGTGTGTATATGTATATGCAAGTAAATGTAATAAAATATCAATAGTTTACCTTGTTTTTAAGGAATTTACATGTCCAGTCAGCAGGAAACAATGTGTCGTTGATGGTTGGATAAGTGCTTTTTAGTTTTTCTCTTATGTTGGATTTTTGCTTGTGTCTACAATGATACCTACAACATAATTAGAAAAAAACACAATAATTAAAACAAAAAACATGAAGATATTTCAGTTGTTAATTTTGTGCCACTAATAGAGTTAACAGAGGGTTTTTAATCTTATTGATAGGTGAATAAACGTACCTAGAAAAATACCCTGAATTTTACTTGCTTAAGGATAAGACTTATTCTGATATTCTAACAAACCATAAAGATGCCTTCTCTTATGTGCTTTTTAGGAATTTAATAATTAAATGAGTAAATATTTTTCTTTTTGGAAGTTTCCATAAGAATTAATCAATGCTCCCAGTGATTTAATCAGCCTATTATCTCAGTATCTTCTGAATTTGAATGGCACTGGTGCCAGAGTCACAGAAAAGAAAATAAATGTACAACATTGGCTGAATCAATAAAAACCAAGCAGAGGAAATTGTTATTCCCTAGGAAGTATCAGATATAAGAAAGACAGGCATGATGATAACTTATAGGAAGGTTTACAGCTTATAAACCATCAACTAAACTGAAGACATTTCAGTGACAAACATTCTAGTCGCATCTGCTCAGTAAGAATTTTGCTCTATGTAAAATGCTAACGCATATTGAGGAATGTTTATTGACATTATAAGTTTCTTTATTTAACAAGTCAGGCAATCATTTTATTTCAGTATTTCTGTATAAAGTATGTAAGCACTTCATTTTTACCACTTGACTATTTACTAAGGTTTCATTGTGTCTGGATGTCGTGTTTTGACTTCATTATTTCTTTAACGGATCCTCACTTTAGTGAGTTCCTCAGTGAAATCCAACAGCCTCAGTAACATTAGGAAGGAATAAAGTTCTGATGCCTGGAAAGTCTTGAGTCTTTGCTCCTTATGAAATGTATAAGGAGAACCAATGGAATATTAAGTCCAAATTTCAACTCTACTTCTTTCTTGTTAGATATCTTTGATACTAAAGCTTAGAGATCAAATTAGTAAGGAAAAAAAAATAGTTCTGAAACTTTAAAAAAGTAAAATAGAGAGATTATGCTGCATTTGAAAGTCCTACCAAAAGTAATTCTTCTAACTGAGGTCCTGACACCATTTAAACTAAAGTCTTATTAAAAACTATACTGTGAAAAAAAAATAAAAAAAAAATAAAAATAAAAAATAAAAACTATACTGTGTCACACTAATTTGGAGGCTACTCTGGTTCATTAGCTAGCAGCCTCAATGTTATTGACACCATCAAGCAAACTGATGACACCAGAATGATTTATCTAATATAAAGTTTTTCTTTCTGATAAAGCATTTTTCTTTTATATCTATATATATATGAAGTAATTTCTTCCTAAATTGTACAACCATAGCAATCTATAGTCTAAATCAATCAAATTTAATAAAAATGGAGCCAACATATTGAATGACGTTAAAGGATTTTTATCAGTTGAAGTAGATCAGACCTAGGGATATGATTTAACTCCTGAGGGATCTAAAGTCTGTTCAATGATTTTCACTTTGAATATCTTGCTTACACTGTTTAGTATAATTAATAAAAACACAGATTCTATAAGATGGATTTTCATCTCTTATTCCATTTATCAGAATACGGTTGCAGAATTAGGAAAAGAAATTGTTGCAGAATGGTCTTGGTCAAAATCTAGGATGGCACCCTGGTCTCATATGTTCCATAAATCCTCTCTTTGAATATATCTCCCTGTTTATAACACTAACATGACAACAAACACCATTTACTAAGCACGCAATTATATCTATATTAGATAATAGAAAATATTTATTAGGGGCACAGAGCTCCTAAAACCTTCATAATTTCCTGAGTGATAAGAGCATCTTTTATTCTAATGAATTGGTGCTCCTGATGGCTTCTGAATGAGGTCTGTTCACTATAAAAACCAAGCCATGATTGGAAGCTTGGACTTTTCAGCCCTGCCCCCATCCTCTTGAGAAGAAAGCAGGGCTAGAAATGGAGTTCATGATCAATCATGACTTTGTGATGAAGCCGCCATATAAATCCTGATAGTATGGGCTTCAGAGAACTTCCAGACTGGGGAACATATTAACATACTGGGACAGTGATGCACCCCAACTCCACAAGTACAGAAACTCCTGTGCTCAGGACCCTTTCAGTGTTCATCCCATGTATCTCCTTATCTGGTAATCTGTATCTGTTGGAATAGCTTTTAACAAACTGCTAAACATGAGTAAGTGATTTCCCTAAATTCTATGAGCCTCTCTAGCAGATTAATTGAGCCTGAGGAGGGGGTCATGGGAAACTTTGATTTGTAGCTAATTCAGACAGAAGTTGTGGGTCATTTGAGGATCTCCTACTTGTAATTGCCATCTTGCCATCTTGGGGGAGGCAATCTTGTGGGACTGAGCCCTTAACCTGTGGGATCTGATGCCATCACCAGGTAGAGAGTGTCAGAATTAAGTTGTAAAACACACCCATCAAGTGTCACTGAATTGCTTAATATGGGCAAAAACCTCCACACATCTGGTGTCAGACATGTAGGTGTGGTAACAGTATGAGAAGGAGAGGACAGAAACCCAGGTAGAAAGCTGGATTTTTCCCAAAACAGTCTGGGATCACATTAATCTGTTTTTAAAAAGCTTGAAGTCTATAATTGTCCTCCAGAGGAGAGGGCCATGCACTGGCATGGCTAGCAGCTACTATTCCCAATAGCGTTGTTGGGAAGCAGATGGTTGTAGGGAAGTTGTGCTGTATAGGGGGTGATGCAGGTAAGCATGGTACTTGGAAGCAAGGGTTATCTGATAAAAAGCTATGGCTATTTCATATGGAAGCCGCCATATACAAACACAGCCGGAGGTCCTTCTAGGAGACCTGAAGCAAAGGAGTAAAGTGAGATCCCTGGTCTAAAGCTATGTAAGGCTTAGAGAAAAGCAAGTTAGATGAGTGGGTGACGGGAGTCTTTAACATTATATAAAATAGTAATATAGTTAATATATTAATATATAATGCATAATATATATTAAGTCATGATGTACTGATGCATTTTCTACTGACTATCAGACTAGAATGAGTACGTATGACATTGAAAATATCAGAAAAAAATTACTGGCTATTAAAAGCAATGATAACTTTGATCTTGAAGAAAGCAAGAGATCCAGATTGAAACTGAGCTTGTTTTTGTATTTTGAGTCATAAGAAGTTGCAATATGAATTATGATAACCAGGAATTAAGCAATTAGTCCAAAAGTCCATTGTAACTTTTTAAGATTTAATTGTTATAAAGAAGGCAACACAGCACTGTGTCACAGTGGAATTATGAATTACAGATCATTATATTTGTGTTTATGTGAAAAAGTACAATAAAGCAACAGAATTTGACTTAATTTCTCCAAAGCTTTTATCTCCTCATGTGTAAAATCATAGTATCTATCCTATTTATTGAGCTAACAGCTATGAGGTACAAATGAGAGAATGCATATGACAACAACGGGAAATTCTGTTAATACCCTACACAGATGTAAATAAGGTAACAATATGCAGATATTATAAATTAATTTGATATGGATGATTTGAAAATGTCATTCATGGGATGAAAAACAAAGGTTGCAGAGTTATTGTGCATTAATGGTTTTAATGATGATGATGCTAAAGAAGAAATGATTTTTCCTTAGACATTATCATTGATTAAAATATCATTTTTCCCAATCTGTACTGCAATGCAATGCCATTTTAATTTAATTGCTATCAATAAATTAATGTATTTTTCTAAGACTACTTAGATTTGAAAAATTAATGCAGAAGATTTTCTAGATTGGGGGTGGGATGATGAGGAGATCACTAGTCGGGGAATGTGTTTGAGCTCCTGAGGCAGATCCTGTGGCACAGAGTACGTTTGAGAGGTAATCTCAGAAAGCAGGAGCTGGAAATAGGGAGAATTATAATAAATTTGTAACTACTGTGGGCAATTAGGGCTTAATCCATTGGGCACCCTTTGAGGAATTTAGTAGAACCTTCCTCGGAATTGTCCCTTACTGATAATATTGTTCAAGGTTCTTATGAGTTGATCTACGTGTGTGTGTGTTTGCACCTAAGTGTGTTAAATCTCTCATATAGCTAAACTCAGAAATCCCTTGGGCTCAGCAATTTTCATGGTGCTAGGTAAAGCTCCCAAGAAGAGATGCAGGAGCTATTAATGTGTATAGCAACTGTATCCTTTGGCTCTATCTGAACTTGAGGTTTAGTTGAGGAGGATGGAGCATATTAAAGGGAAAAATTCATGAAATCAAATATAACAGGCATAAATGGTGGAAAAGTATGGGAATGAAATTATCACATGCTAGAATATTTACCTTACTTACCTGTCATCTCTCCAAAAGTTAATAAAGTAGGAAAACCAGCTGTTAAGCCAGAAGACATAGTCACAAATCCTAGACCTATCTGTTAGTATCTGCACACGTGTGGCAAACATATTTGACATCTTTACCATTTTTTTTTTAAGATTTTATATATTTATTCATGTGAGACACAGAGAGAAGCAGAGACATAGACAGAAGGAGAAACAGACTCCCTGCAAGGAACCCGATGTGGGACTCGATCCTGGATCACACCCTGAGCCGAAAGCAGACACTCAAACACTGAGCCACCCAGGTGTCCTTTCACGATTGTTTCTTTATGAATAAAGTAGGATAATATATAAAATTATTCTGCAGTTTTGGGGAGAAAATTAAACAAAAGTGCCCAGCACAGCTGTTGGCCTATGGTACAGATTTACCATATGCTAGGTGTATTTCCATCCCAACTGTTGCTATGAACTGAAATGGATCACTCTAAAGTTCATATATTGAAGTCTGAACCCCCAATGTGACTGTATGAGCAGATTGGACCTGTAAAGAGGTGATCGAGTTAAATGAGGTCATACGGGTGAAGCTCCAACCCACTGGGACTTGTGTCCTTATAAGAAGAGGAAAAGAGGAAAAGACACCAGAGTTCTTTTCCTGCAGATGAGGACCCAGCAAAAAGGAGGCCATCTGCAAACTGGGGAAAGAGATCTCACCAGAAACCAAATAGGCTAGAAACTTGATATTGGACTTCCAGTAGGCCTAACTATGAGAAAATAAATATCTGTAATTTAAACCCACACAGTTTATGGCGTTCTGTTATGGCAGTCCAAACAGACAAAGACATCCCCCTTTTAAATCTATAACTGTGACATATCAAATATGGTACTTTCTTAGTCTGTTCAAGACGCTATAACAAAATACCACATACGGGGATAGACTATCAACAACAGCAATTTATTTCTCACAATTCTAGGGTCTGGGGAATCCAGGATCAAGGCACCATAATGGGCCTGTTCTAGTGACTAATCTTGCTCTGGATACTAGCTGGTACCGTGCTGCTGTATCCTCACATGGTAGATGAGACTAGGGATCTCTCCAGAGCCTCTTTATCAGGGCATTAGTCTCATTCATAAGGACTCCACCCTCATGACTTAATAGTCCCAAAGACCCCACCTCCAAATACCATTACCTTTGGTTGTTAAGATGTCACTATATTAATTTGAATAGGTCACAGACACTCAGACAATAGCAGGTAGTTTTGACGTAAGTGGGGAAAGTAATTTATGCTTTAATCCAGGTTTATTTATTTACTTTTATGTGAGAGATACACAGGCTACTTCAAAATTGTGTTATCATCACTACCACCCTCTAATTGCAGTAGACTTTCCACTTGCTGCACTGGTTTTCATTTGCTTGCTTTTTCGGTTTGTTTGTTTTTTAGGACCTACCTTTAGTTTAACTGCCTTTTACATCTGATTTTATGTTTCAAATATTTATCCCAGCTCACACACTCTTAAGTAAATTCAGATTCCTACCTCTGTGATTTGACACAGTTTTGTTTAATCTAAGATGCTAAAACCTTAGGAATTTGCTTTAACTTTGTGTTTTATGAATAATGTGTTGTAGATTTGAAATCTACAGGGAGTGCCTGACCTCCCAATTTTATCCTGATATCTATTTTCACTTGCAGCAGCCTCTCATTAAGGGCCAATCAATTATACAAATATGTATTAAGCAACTTTTATGTGCTGGGTCCCCTCATAGGTACTAAAGACACAGAGGATAACCCCCACCTCCTCCACCTCCCACTGCACCATGAATGAACAGTCTGGTGGAGCATATAAACAGACTATTACAGTTCAGGGTAATAAATAAATGATAGAAGTATAAAAATGTTGCTATATTAAGTGAAGCACATCTGGGCAGAAATAAATCTCTTCAGGGCAGAGTCTGCAAAGTGTGACACTGGCCTTATTTTCTCATGCTGGACACTGGAATCTTGATACTAAACAGTCAGACAGAGTCAACTCTGATTATAGAGGTTAGGGGGTTTTTGTTTGTTTGCGTGAACATTTGTCTTTTTCCTTAGGGTTTTGTAAAGATGACAAAATGATTTGTTGACGATGAATGAGCACACACAATGCAATGACAACTACTTTATAGCTTCCTATATGTATGAAATATATATCCACAGACAGCAAACTGTAAAGGATATATAATAGATTCTGATATCAGTGTCTTTTCCTCTCTCAATAAGAACAGATAATAACTCTTAACCAGTGCAGCTACAGGAATAAAAGATCCCCTTCAGTGCATCCCACATGGCTCCCTCCCGATGCCATCTGCCTTGACATGTGCACACCAGTGCTTAGAAAAGACCTCTAGAGGCCTAAGGCACAGATAAGTTGACAATCTCCCCTCTGCTCCTATACAGATACTATGTAATTCAAAATGTAAATAATACTAAATTCTCAAAAAAAAGTTAATAAAAGTTCAGCATGACCTTATTTTTCTCTGGTCACTATGACCATGCACTTTTCACAGTTTTATTGGAGTATACTTTACATACCACAAAATATACCTACTGACAGAGTAAAATTCATTAGTAAATTTATGGACTTGTGTAGCTATCACCACAATCCAGTTGTGGAACATTTCCATCACCCACCAAAATTCCCTTATGTCCATTTATGATCAATCCTTTCTAGCATCCTATTACTCCCAGGCTCGGTCAATCATTGATCTGTTCTCTGTCTTTATAGATTTGCCTCTCCAATACTTTATATGGATGGAATCATGCAATATATAGTCACTTGTGTCTGTCAGTGCAGTTTTCTTTGGTCTTTTTTGTTTTGAAATAACTACAGATTCACAGGAAGTGTATATGTCAATATAATACATAAGCAGATTAAGTATTGATAAAAATGGCTCTATAGAAATTGTCACAATAATCCTGCAAGCCAGTTCGTGGTGAATGTACTCCTGCTTACTGAAACGTTTCATTAATTCACAAGTTTCTAGTCCACAGCAAAAGTCAAGTGAGGAAAATGAGGAAAAATTATGTAACACAGGATTCCTCTTCTAGCCTTTCCTCTTACCAATGGGAAGGAAGCCATGGTAGAGATGCAATAGCAGATCGTACCATTACATTTCCCTATAGAATGAATTATTTTGATTTATCTATAGTTTTTTTTTTTTTTTTAGTGTATCTCTTTGTATAGACATTTAGTGATTGCCCTCGGCATTACACTCTACATACATAAATTATCACAGTTTACTAATGTCATCATGTTACTAATTTGAGTAAAGTCTAGAAAACTCATCTTCCTTTTAGTCCCTTTACTCTTTCCCATTATAATACAATCATCTTCGATACTGGCTCAAAACACAATAAGAACGGTATAAAACAATGCTGTAATTTTCTGGGTTGTTGGCTTGTCCAATATTCAGTCTGGAACATATGGAGCTAAAAGAAAGCCCAGGGCACGTATCACTGAGTCCTTCCTTAGCTCCTGAGGTCTCCAACCAGTCTTCCTTCTTCTCAACATGTTTCAGAGTGTGTGTGTGTGTGTGTGTGTGTGTATGGGTATTTATGATTTATATGTATATTTGTAATTAATGTATGGGTATAATTACTTATATCATATTGTATATTTTTATGTATTTCAGAGATTTTATCTGTTGCAAATATAAAGACCAGCAAAAAGAAGTGCTTCTCTGTCTTGTCACTGCCTTTCCCAATTCTTTTTCATTGTTTTATGTGACTTTATTTATCTCTGTTGCTAAATTATTCTAGAATCATAGAGTTTTCAGGCAGAGGCAAAAAGTTTATAAATCCATATTGATAATACAGCACGATTTGAGGAAACTTAGTTCACTGCTCTTGGTTGTTGGCATCCCAGAAGGCAGTAGGTAGTGCATCGTTTAACTTCACCTTGTGGATCTGCTCACTCGGACTCTCCCTTATCACTGGGCTTAGCCTTTGTTCACATGCTCAGCATACAGCCTTCAAATACTGAGACCTCAATGCTTCATCACTGCAGAAATCTACATACCTCCCCTTGAAGAGACTCTTCAAAATGTTGTGTATGATTGCGTGAGGCCACACTTCCATAACTTTCTAATCTTTTCCTTTCTGTGTGATCATTGATATTTTTGATAATTCCCCAGGAGAAATATTTTCTAGAACTGCTTCTGCATAAATATACCAATTGCTTCCTTCTTCAGCTGCTGCCCTTGGAGTTTCCTTACACAGAGCCACCTCCACCCTCCAGCCCCTTAAACTTTCCTTCTTATCTCCAAAATCAACCTCTTTCCCATCTGTCTTTTGCCAAGAACACCATAAAACCAGTTCCCATTTGAACTTTACTTACCCCCATGCCCCTGCCCTCCCACTCTAACTTCCTTTCTCTTGAAATATCTGATCCTCTCCTCTGCTCTTCCCACCTCAATCCCCACCCATTCTGAGAAAGGAAACCTGTTAGAAAGTTTTCATTTTAAAAGGTTATACTTTCCTGATGCTGAATCTGGTATCCATCTGCTCCCACTGAAGAACTTGGTGGGAGGAACGATGTTTGGTATTCTAACTGAAATCCCTAAATGGGCTGTACAGAGGGACACAGATAAATATAAAAGTTATGGCATATAATGCTCTTCATAGATCTAACACACACTTCTTTCTTCCAGACTTTTTCCTTCCTTAATTAAACTTATGTGATCCATCTGCCGAATTTAACAGCTATTGATGTTGATTACATTAAAAATACACTCTGACTTCTGAAAAACTGACCTTAAAAGAACTATTAGAGCCTAATTATTTTATAAGTTTTAGGCAATCAATTACTAATGTGGTTAATCATCTGGTTATTAAAATAACGTGTTGAGGTTAATAAAGGAAAGCTTTCCTAAAAATAATAGCATACAAGTAAGAGATGAGCAAATGCAATCACATATTCCAGAATGAGGATTTCAAGGCACGAGATATTGGTCTATGCCACTCCAGTATTACACTAATATTTGACTATCTTATTTGACTATCTAATTAATCTAAAATTTCCATTTCTCATTCATATAATCTGAACAAATAAACTCTAACCGTATTTATCATTAAAGAATATGCAAAAGCATTTAGAAGTTTATATCTGGAATCTCATAAAGTGTATGGCCTATTATTACTGTAATGAATTTTATTAAAGTAAAACTTATCCTCCACAAACAACTGTTGAACAAAACCCGCTATGAATAGATTAGCCAATGAAGTGGTTATTCATGTTGTTATGCAAAATTAGTATTACAAAAAGTTTTCACTGTGTGTTTCAGTTAAAGATAATCTTTTGAAAGCCTATCACAAAATAACACAGTCTTAGATAACTTTGACTTCAGCTCTTTGTTTTATATTTATTTTTTGTGGACGATGCCCTTGCAATAGAATTGTAACTTTCCTATTTGACATGCACCATCTCACCTGCTGCTTCAGGTAATTACATAGTAGAACTCCTGAAGTCCTCCGACCCCTTATTAGAATGTACATTCTCTTCCACCCATCAGTCACCAAGTGTTCACTACCTGTGGAGTCTTGATGACATAGCTCAGTTCTGCATGTCAAATAGTCACTTTAGTCCAATTAAATTCTCATTGCATGACATTTTGGACTGCTGATGAAAGGTGGAAGAAATGGTACTTCCATTATGGGGTTTAATAGTATGCCTTTTTGACACAGAGTAAAGATAAGTATTCCAAAGTTGTGCTGCATGGATATTTTCTCTCTTAAAAAAATAATCATCTGACAGTGCAATATTTTCCTGTCTCAAACACCATAATAAATAGGAATTTGACCACAGTGGTTAATATAGTAGCTCCATGGACTGAGATACTGAGGTTTTGCTATTGACGTCTCACCAGGAATTAGACCTGCCAGGCTATTTCACTGATTAAAACTTGATTAATCATCTGTTAACTTGTCAGATTTTATTCTCCATGGCAAAAGGCACTACCTACAAAGAACAGGTGAAAAAGTACTAAAGAAAATACCATTTGTAGATAATCAGATCCTTGTCGACTCCCATCCCACAGATTAAACTATTTACCAGATATTTTGCCAAATATTTCCTTGAGTGAAAATACCCCAGGCACAATCAAAGGGAAAAAAATACCTTTTATATTTAAATTCAATGAGAACACCAAATTTTATTTGTGTGTGTGTGTATGTGTTGTAACATAGAGTAATGAAATGACATACTATGAGAAGGCAATGTCTTAATATAGGAAATAGACTTATCCAATAAATAGTTCCAAATAAAAATACTACTTAAGAAGTGTTCAAAGTTTAAACAGCAGCTATAAATGGTGTGTTCTCACTACTACTAGAGTGGCATTTCCATTTATGTGTGAATAAGTGAATTGGTGAGACTCCTGGGGTGATTAGCACTGTACCTTCAGGCTCATGGTGAGCCAGAGCATGAAAAGGCATAAAGGCTTAAATCAAAAGCTAAAATTCATGGGGTGCCTGGATGGCTCAGTTGGTTAATAATCTGATTCTTGATTTTAGCTCAGGTCATGATCTCAGGGTCATGGGCTGGAACTCTGCATCAGGACTCCCTGCTCCGCAGAGTCTGCTTGAGATTCTCTCTCTCCCTCTCCTTTTGTCCCTCCTCCCTCTCTAAAATAATAAATAAATACATCTTTTTAAAAAAAGGCTAAAATTCACAACTTATTTCTTAAACCAAGTCTCAGTTTTCTTTCTCTCAACTCAGTCCCTCCTTTCTGACCCCACTTCGTTGTTAGGAGACATTCACACAAACATATCAAGTACTATCACTTTGTCCATGGCCTTCAAAGAATTTGACTTTTTCCAGGTAAGTTTCCTTATTTTGATACTGCTCATTTTTTTCTTTTTTTTAATTTATTTTTTTTAAATTTTTTTATGATAGTCACACAGAGAGAGAGAGGCAGAGACATAGGCAGAGGGAGAAGCAGGCTCCATGCACCGGGAGCCCGACGTGGGACTCGATCCCGGGACTCCAGGATCGTGCCCTGGGCCAAAGGCAGGTGCCAAACCGCTGTGCCACCCAGGGATCCCCTTCTGCCTTTTTTTTTTTTTACCTCATTTCAAATACCAGTAACAGTGGCTCTTCCTAAATTTAGAATGCCACTCTGGGTTTCTTAGATTGGTGGGCTTTATCTTTTCAACAATCCTTGCCTATTTCAGTTTGACCATTGCAAAAAACACATAAATTTATACAAACCACTTATAATATTTAATAGTTATGGTCAATGTGTTTATAGATATATGCAAAATAAATTATAATATTAAATAAATAGATAGTCAATTTCAAGAACATGCAATGTTTAGATACTGTTGTTCTCTGCAGGCTATATTGGTAGTGATGGCCAAGAGTTTCTTCTCAGGTTAGAGTTCCAGGTGTCTGTAGATTTTTAACTTTTGGTTGTGCCAAACAATGCCCACATAAACATGTTTAATGTGGCCTTCTACAAACCCTTGCTTCCAGTTGGGGTGGCAGTTGGAGTGGCATAGAAATTCCCTAGTTGGAAGTTGTACCCATTATGTGGTCAAACAGGAAGGAATCAGTGGACAGAAATAAAGATGATGAGATACATGCTCAGCTCAACAGGAACAAAGGGAGTCAGGGGGTTAATGACTCTTTAGTAGACTTTAACAGGTGGTATGGCAGAGTGTTGTCTACCTCTGAAAAAGGAGTTATTATTTCCTTTCAGGAGAGAACTCTGTTGTCACTAGGTTCATAGGGTTCACTCTTCTTCCACCCAACAAAAGGAATTCAAACAAAGGATAAGATCATAAAGTAATATTGTTTACTGTTTAGGTCTTCAGGGTTCATTAACTTACTCTGTCTTTTTTATTTAGGGGCCACCATGCCCCCTGCTCCCTGCTGCTGTTAATAACAAAGATTATTAAGTCTGAATGTGGCCTTTTTGTTAAGTTTTTGAGACTGCGGTTCTCAACTTTTGGTTAAAGGTTTTGGCTGCTGTACAAATGTTATTTTAAGATATATTTCGAGGGGATCCCTCGAAGGCAGCGGTTTGGCGCCTGCCTTTGGCCCAGGGCGCGATTCTGGAGACCCGGGATCAAATCCCACATCGGGCTCCCGGTGCATGGAGCCTGCTTCTCCCTCTGTCTGTGTCTCTGCCTCTCTCTCTCTCTCTGTGACTATCATAAATAAATAAAAAATTTAAAAAAAAATCTTTAAAAAAAAAGATATATTTCGAACTGTGACAACAAAAAATTTTTTGTACTTTTTTTTTCATTGGAATAATTTTCAAGTTTCTGCAAATAGGACAATTGTAATTTAAAGCATTAAGCATTTATTGGTGGATAATATATATATTCCCCTTCCAAGAAATGTGAGTGGAATTGAAACAAATTCTTTAAAGTTTACTATATTGCTAGTGGTTTCACAACACTTCTCTTGTATTTATTTATCAATTAAGTCTAATAAAAATGATTAAGACTCAAAAAAGGGCTAAAATTCACAAAATTAAGACTCAAAAAAAGGCTAAAATGATTAAGACTCAAAAAAAAAAAAAAAAGGCTAAAAATCCACAACCACTCTGTGGCCTAGGGATATGTGAACAGAATCTCATTACACAGTTCAAAAGTGATTACTGAGTTAAACACTGACTAAGAAGGAGTTTCTTAGGATTTCATACATAGTATTTTGGACCATCAAAGATATTTACTATATAAAGAGTATTGTAGAAAACACTTCATGTTCTGATTACTTCTTACCTGGCAAAAAAAAAAAAATCATTTTACAAAGGTTTTACAAAAAACAGTAAGTCATCAAGATTTTCAGTGCATTAAAAGAAAGGAAATTCATAGTAACAGAAAACCTGTATCCCATCTAGGTGATTTTAGTCTTCTACTAATATTCTAAATATGATTCAGAGATCTTGTCTTATGTGTTGCCGTTATTACCACACAGAAGGAAAGAAAGGATAGAACTATGTAAGCAGAGGAAAAACAAATGAGAAAGTGAGAAAGAAAGGAAACCTGTACTGGTTATGTATTTTGCAATCATCTTATCTGGCAGATAAGCCAGTTCAGAAAGGTATTTCAGAAGAATAAGTATCCTTCTCCTTGGTGATGGGGACATATAGGTTCCATCACAAGAGTTATTATATTCCCTATTAGGAATGGTTTTGAAGAAGAATACTGATTTAAAAGCATTAGTTATGTTGTGCTGGATGAGAAAATTTGTTTCATTGTTTGGCAGCCAATAGTACATCATTAAAACTGACTAACAATAAGAACAAAAAAGGAAGCTTAAAATCAGTGAGAATTGCAAGACTGTTCAATCTAGAGTTTGTGCAGGAAAAAATACTTCATTTTTAGAGATGCAAGACTGGTAGACTCAGAACACAATAGCAAGGAGAGCACGTATTTGGCAATGTGAGAGATTTCAAAGACCCTGAGTTTAATACAGGGTCCTGGCGCTACAGCATAGGATTGTGAGCTCTGGTTTAGAAGGACAGGTTGAGGGCAGATTCCTGGTCCACTTAGATATATAATAGCTAATTCTCTTTTTTGAATCCAGCTGCCCTTTTAAGCCTTTAAAAATATTAATGTTTCTGCTTACAACATACACAAAACTTGCCCTACATGTTAAATAACATGGGGAAAAAAGAGAATATTAGAGACAGGTCATGCACTAGAAAAGTGTGCAACATAGTCTAGCTGCTTCTCTCATAATTGAAAACTGCAATAATAGGGATTTTTTTTTGGCCTTTAACTTCATTGAAAATGTCACAATGAGTCCTCACGATGCAACCTGAAATTAGAAGTTCATGTACATTTTTAGTCTCTGTCTGATGGAGTCAAACCATTCTATAATACGAGACAACCCACTAGGGGAAAGCCATTTAGTGCCTTCCACACAATATTTAGAAGTGTAGGTCCAAAAAATATCTTGACTTAAATATTTCCTATGTCAGACACAAAGGTTTCTAGCAGAAAAACAAGATGACACTGACATGAAATTGAAATAAAATTATTTATAAATTATTACTATTCAGCACTCCAGACCAAATAAGTGCTATAATTTCATTTGGGAAACTAGGCACTGTCTATATACTATAAACATAAAAGAAAGATGTATTAATGCCACTGTTATCTTTTAGGGGGTAATATTTGCAAGCAGTTGAATGCACTTAGCACATTAGTGAACAAAGAGGTTGAAATATTTGATGATCTTTTGGATATGCACATAGGCAGCCTATGTGGATGGCTCAAGATCTAAGATGAATGTTCTTTCTTCATTTCTTCACTGAAAGTTTACTTGTGTATTTACATTCTTAGTTAATTAAGACTGGCAGATAGAAAAGAAAAATTCTAGTTCTGTTGGGCTCCTAAATCAAAACATAATGCAAAGAAAGTGTCAGATCTGGACTCCACTAAAGATATAGCAATAGAAATGTGAAGATCAGATTAATATTTGTAATTTATATTACCAAGAATTTTGAAGTCGAAAAATTATTGCAGACTAGAAGTCAGAGAGCACTGCATTTTAATTCTACCTATATTATTTATCATCTGAACATTTTTTCTGTTAAAAGGGAAATGATGATGAGTTCTGTAAAAAGTATATGAGCTAATGATATAGCATTTAACATGATGTGTGGATCTTGTTAACAAAATACTTGCCACTTCTACATGAATATAGCAGTTACAGCGTATTTTGATTACCCAGGTATTTGTTGAATTGAGTTATATTACCATCTACTGGGAGACAGGAATGATACTAATAACATCAGAGATTTTAGTTCAAATAAAAAAGTGATTAGGACTGGTAATAAAAATAGAGGGGCACCATTAAGGGATTTCCTGATTGACTGCCATTAAGGTATATAGGGATTCCAATATGACATAGTCTAAAATACACTAAAACAATGGCTAATCAATCAGGTGAAGAGAAAGAACAACACAATTTCTATAATTTCCTCTCAAACGGAAGCTGAACAGTGGTACTCTTTTTTTTTTTTGTTTTGTTTTCACATCTCTGTATTAACATTAAAAAATGCAATGAAATCAAAACATTATTGTCACCTCAGTCTGTGTGGACAATTAACCCCCTTGGTAACTTGAAATGAGAAAAGTTATGAAATGCACCATAGTTTCAATATTTACGGTCTCATTTCCAGGATTGGGAAAATAATTTAGTCCATGGACCTCATTTGAGAGATGAGGAGACTGTGGCCCTGAGACAGCATGTAATTTGCCCAAGATCATACATTTGGCTGCTGGCAGACCTCATGTTTAGGCCAGAGTTTTATCTTAAGACCTGAAAATCCAGGAGTTACCATGAAAGTGCTATTTTAATGACTTCCCATTAAATATACTATTGGTTTTGATAAAGTCTCGTTGTTTTATGTGTATGTCTAGATTACCATACACTCCCCCCACCCCCATCAAATGTAAGGAAATGTTTTTCTTCCAAACAAATTAGCACTTTCCTGTACCTGGAAAATGAAAAGTATATATATATATATATATATATATATATATATATATATATGTCCACATTAGAAGTCATCTAACACATTCAATATCTTTAAAAAAAAAAAAGAGCTAATGAGATAAAACCTTTCCAAAAGAATTAAACAACATTCTCTCATCCCTAGTGCTTATTTGACTAAAAAAAAAAAATCATATCTTCTTTTTTGTTTTTCAGGATTCAAATGAAGGCAGAAAATAATGTTGGTCACAATATGGTGGTTTTGATATGACACTTCTGAGGGATTATCTTAAAGACAATTCTGGGGAATTCAGGCATGACAGAGAAAAGAAAGAAATTAATGAAGCAAAAAAATCGTCAACGATACTTTTATATTTTAGAATCAGACAAAGTGTTGAACAATATTTTAGAGGGCTCACCGTTAGGTTTAAGATAAAGGCAAAGGGAAGAGAAAGAGACAGTTGCAGAAAAGGAAACACATAACGGTGCGATATAAGATAACAGAGTGGGAGGGAGAGAGAAAAGAAATGCATATGGAGAGGAGGGGTAGGATGCCATGGATAATGACTTCAGCTGTCACTCAGGGTTACCACTGCCATAACTTGCCTACATTGATCTAGCTTAATCCTCTATAGTACCACTCCCTTTTATTTTAGCTGTCTGGGTGTGTGTGGGGGGGGAACTCTAGATAAATCGCATACTTACATAAAAATTAATCTTTAACTGGATTGAAATATAAACGGATTTTTAATGTTTCAGATAACATCTATTCCAAAGCCAATTCAAATTTTTCATGCAGAATTTGCAGTTAAAATACTTGACTAAAACCCCTTTAGACTTTCTTTCTATTGATTTTGAAACTTCAACCAAAGAAAAGATTTAAAGATGCCATCTGTAATATGCTCAAGATCTTTTGAGCTACACACACACACACACACACACACAAAACATTAAATCTCTTCATTTCCTAATTCTACAGTTTTAATTTCATAGAATTTACTTCATTATGATAGTTTTGTTTATGAGTACAAGCACAGTTGATTTATTTAACTCATGGTTTTTAACTATTAAGACCATTAACATAGTTTAACTAAAAGAAATATAGCAGAAGTCTGCTTGGTATCATTGGTGTTTTTAAAAAAAGTGAAACTGGATTTCTAGAATGTGGTTCTCAGTCTTTGCTCTTTATGAATTGGAGGGAAGGATAATCTAGGCTTTTTGGCAAGAAAAAGAATAAATAAGGACATAGGAAAACAGCACTACATCATGTAAATATTACTAAAAACAACTTTTTGGCCCTAAGACCTTGAAACAGAAATCCAGGGGCACCTGGGTGGCTCAGTGGTTGAGCCTCTGTTTTTGGCTCAGGTCGTGGTCCTGGGGTCCTGGGATCAAGTCCCATATCAGGCTCTTAACGGGGAGCCTGCTTCTCCCTCTGCCTATGTCTCTGCCTCTCTCTCTCTGTGTCTGTCATGGATGAATAAATAAATAAAATATTAAAAAAAACACACACACACACAGAAATCCAGAGTTGTGGATGCTTATGTGCTTAGATACTTTTCTTTTTCTTTTTTTCTTTTGTTTTAAATAGATACACCTAATTTTCCTTCTTTAAGTCACATCCAAATGTTCTCTTAGGATATCTTCTATAATAAAGATTGTCCTTTTGTGAGCTAAGGATGCTCATTTCATGGATTTTTTGCATCCTGTACTTAATAAAAAGTGAGCCTAATCATTTCTAGTGTAGACATAGGCTGAAGTCAATAATTTTTATTTGGCTCAATTGGAAGAAAAATTCTTTCCATTTGCCATCTTAGAGACCACAATACTGTTCCTTCCTGCATTCTTTTCAAACTCAAGATAAGAAAATGGAGTTTCACGGTACTCTCCTGCTCTCCTTGGGTATATAACCAAGTTGCAAAGTCTACTGTGCAATCTGGCATGATTTGGAGTCTCTCCTTAAACAGTGTAAGACTGGAGTAACAGGAAGGGAACAGGTCAAAATGAAGGAGGATTTGCAGAGCTGCACTCAGACACCTGCACGCCTGCCTGCATTATACCTGGCTCTAGTGGAGAGTGTTATTAATCCTCCAGTTTAATGAGCACCAAGCTTTCGCACAAGATTTAAAATAAATCTCCTATCAGTGTCTCTTTACAGTGTTGCTGCAATTGCATATGCTTCCGTTAGACCTTGCAACTGGTAAAGAAAATGAGACATTTCAAGGCTATCGAACACAGGGAAGCAGGGCAAATTAGTTAATGTGGATTTTACCATAATTTTGTCAGAAAAGAAAATCATTTGTCTGTGTGCTTCATATTCTCCCTAGTTTTATGGGTCTACGTAAAAGGGAGATTGTCTAGTTGCTTGTTTTGTGTATAAGAATATTACTATAATTATTTTTTTCTCCCATGTCACCAAATCTGAATTAGATTTTTTAATTATTCCTTCTAAACACTTTACTCTGATCCTTTATAGAACTTAATGAATGTTTGCTGGATAAATTAACACATTTCTAGGTCTTTATTCCAGCTTTTAGGAAGGAAAAATTAAAGACTATTCTTAACATAGTTGGCTATAAATATAAATTCAAAGCTAATATGAGGTTAATGGAAATTGGAAAAATATCCTCTTCTAACATTTTGTTGAAATCAAAATGGATAACTAACAAAAATGGTTACATTCCACATGAGTGAAAGAGAACCCAGATAGGAAACTGACTCAGAATTAGACAATGCATTCCCTCAACAATATGACCTGATTTTAAATCTCATGCATTAGAGGCCTGAAGACTGACTGGAAGTTGCTCATGAAGCCTGGGGTAAAAACTGAATTCTATTAGGAAACAGGGGTTATGAAACCTACATCTGTGCTCCAATATGGAGTCCTCATCTGGTCAATAGCCTTTCTTGAGAAAGCTGAAAACAAATTTTAAAGCAGTGAATTAAGCAACAGAAACAGTTTTAGTACTTATCCATATACTCTGGCCTCTTAAGGCGCTTGGGTGGCATAGTTGGTTGAGCAACCAACCCTTGGTTTTAGCTCAGGTTATGATTTCAGGATCATGGGATCAAACTCCATCTGGGGCTCCATGATTCCTGCTTAGCACAGAGTCCACTTAAGATTTTTTTCCTCTCTCTCCCTCTTCCCCTCCTCTACTCCCCCCCCCCCCCCCCGCCCTGCTCTCACTCTCTTTCTCTCTCTCAAATACATAAATCTTTAAACAGTAAGACTAAAACTCTCTGGTGCCTAACCTCCTTTATGCTAGATTTTCATGTTTATTTTTTCACTTGCTCACTTCACTGATCTGCTCTTCATTAAGATTCTGGAATTAAAAATACAGAATAGAAAACCTCCCCTCAGCGAGTGTACTCTTAAATCAGAGGAGTAACATTCCCTGAACCTTTTCCCCAAGGAACTTACTTCATACTTAAAAGGAATAGAGACAATGTTCATGCAACTGCAAGCCATCCAGAAGTGAAAAGTGTAATCCAGAGTTAAAGTTATGATTTTCAAATACCTATTTTCTTTGACTTTTTATGGAATTATCTTGATTTGATTTCACATGGAGGAAATTTGGTGTCAAAAGGTGAGTGAAAAAAAAAAAGTGAGTGAAAAAAAGACTAGGAAAAGGTAGCTCCTACAAAAGACTTCAGTATGTACTTAGAGAGGGAGATGTTAGGTATTTGGACTTTCTCAACTAATAAGTTGAGTTGACTGAGTTGAAAGACACATCCACTTCTTTGTCTCTTGAGAAAAGAAAGTTCTTAGTGATTAAAATTGAAAACTAAAATTATGTTTGTTAAGGATTCATCTTGTTTGGAAGCTAGGAATAAAATAATGTGGGGCAAAAACAAACAACCTTAAACAACCTAAAACAACCTATTTTAAATAATGACACTACAAGCAGGCTTGTGTAATGTGATCTCTTGCAAGAGCCACTACATCTGTATAGGGTGTTCTCTGCAATTACTGTCACCAAAATATGGTAAAAGCTAACTTTTCACATTAATATTCAATGTCAATTCAGACACAGACATGCCGGCCTACCAGCTAGTCCCTTGAGCATTTTTGCATTAGAGTTTAAAGAGATTTACCATTTGCAACTACATGAGTGGACCTAGAAGGTACTATTCTATGTGAAATAAGTCAGACAGAAAGAAAAATAGCATCTGATTTCACTCATATGTGGAATCTAAAAAACAAAACAAAAAACGAGTAACAGAAACAGACCCATAAAAATAGAGAACAAGCTAATGGTTGTCAGAGTACAGTGGGATGGACAAAATGGGTGAAGGGGATGGGCACCTGCAGGCTCCTAGTCATGGAATGAGAATATTATGGGAATAAAAGGCAAGGCATAGAGAATATTGTCAATGGTATTTTAATAGTGTTGTACAGTGACAGATGATAGCTACCCTGTGGTGAGCATAGCATATAGGGTTGGTGAATCACTATGCTGTACACCTAAAACTAATGTAATATTGTATGTCAACTGTATTTTAATAAAAAAATTAAAAGTTGAAAAATAAAAGGACAGAAACAAGTACATGTTTTATTTTTCCTTTTTTTAATTAAAAAAAAATTTAAACTACTCAGTTAATGTAAGACCAAGGCAAAATTAAATAATAAAAGCATGTACAAATAAAAAGTAAAAGTTCTCTACCTTTCCATGACATTCTAGCCTAATTGAAACCACCATTAAGAATTTGGTGATTATTCTTTCAGAATGCTTTTCTTTGCCTGAATATACCTGAACACACACATTTATACAAAAGCTGTGAAAAAAAATACACACATAAATACATATATTTTAAAAGTTTAAATATAAAAAAATGTTTAAATATGCTATGACCATATATGTCATATATATGTAACCTGAGAGTATTCTATTATATGTATGTTGTCAAACAGCAGTTGATCTAATAACATTTGGGTGGTTTCTATATTTTTTGCTACCCCAAATTATGCAGCAGAAAAGTCATCAAGGATCAAGAAGTGACTTTTTCTCAGTAAAATCTTTCAGATTTTGATGCACATTATTAAGTTACCAGAATATCTGCACAACTTACACTTCCACAATAAATATATGGGACTGTCTCTATGTTTTCTTCCAACCTCAACACAGTTTATTAGGTACTATCTGAATTATCCTTACTTTTATTTAATCTTTTTCCAAAATTAAAATGGCTACAGCTTTTGTTTAGATATAAATAAATAAATAGGACGAGCTTATAATCATTTTTTCATAAAGTGTAAATTTTATTTTAGTTGATACCCAGGGGTAATCAGCATTAAAATTTTGGGGAATATCAAGTTAATTCTCTCTCTCCTTTCTCACTTGCTCTCTCCCATTCTCTTCTGTTTCCCCACTTTAATTAAGTGGGACCATATTACATTTGCTGTAATAGAACTTCTTTGCTCAATCTATTTCTTCCTTCTACTGGTTGGTAAGATTGATTTAAGACTAGGGAATTATTTCTCAATAATCAATATAATGTTGATTATTTTAATTAAACTTAATGCTTTTATAACAATTTTATATGGCTATGAAAGCAATTATTAGCAGAATTATTCCATAAGAACTCTCATATTAATTGCAATTATCAGAATGCCTGACTAAAAATATTTAAACAATGTGGGTTCATTATCTCACAGTATAAGAATTCTGAAGGTAAATGCTTTCAGGTTGGTGAATCCAGAAGCTTCTGGATTGGCATCTTTGAAAAGTCTCTTAGCCTGACCCTATGATCTTAAGACACCTGCTCCATCTCATTTTCCCTTCTATAAGGAATAGCACCTAAAGGCAAGATGTTTTCATCTACCCATTGCTGTTTTCATCAGGGATGGGGTCCTTTCACATAAGCCAGAAGGAGAAGTCCCCCAAGAGCAGGTGCCTGTGTCCTAGCTACAAGAGGCTGGTAAAGCAAAAGCTAGCATTTTCAGTGTCTGCAGTGGGAAAGGTTCTTTCAAAGGATAAGGGGGAGGAGTGGTTGGTGGTGATCAAGTGTCTGCCATAATTCTGAAGGCTTCAGTAAATGTGTTTATTAGTATCATGATATAGCTATATTTCTTTTTGTACGTCATTTTATCAATAGGAATTTTTATCTTGATTTTGAATTCCTTGACACAAACTGTATGAGCATGAGCATGTCCTTAATTCATTTAAGCTACCCGAGGTAACTCTCCATGAAGATATAGCTATAATTATTATTCGATGTTAGTTTGTTTCAGTGATTTTGAACAAAAAGAAAAAACAGAATATATAATAATAAATTTGAATTATTATTAAGACCTCAAGTGCACTCTTTTTTAAAAATCAACTGGTGATTTATTATTTCAACATGAAAGTGGATGTCAGTTCAGGAACCTGAGTTATATAGACATAATTTAAAAACTGCTCTGCCTTCTGATTCAAGAGTGCCTTTTTATTTGTTGACGTTTTTCTTATATAGTTTCCATCATACAAATTACACCTAGAAGTGATATTGAGCCTTTTATTTTGTGTTTATTTTTTAGTTATTTCTTGAATATATATCCAGGTTCATAGCCTGGAACACGGTAATCACCCAAGAAATAACAAAGTAGTTATAGCTGATAACTTATTGCATCCTTACTCTGCACCCAGCACTCCGCTGAGGGCTTTGTATGTAGCCTGTCACTGGAGCCTTATCACAAGAACCTGGTGTGCTAAGACCTATTATTATCTCCATCTTACTGATGAGGAAACTGAGTCTAAGAGGTTGAGTGACATGATGAAGCTCACATGGTCACAAGTGGCCAAGCCCACTTGTCATACATGGAAGACAAGCAATCCAAATTGAGACTCCATGGCCTTAGCCACGGCTTTTCGCCTCTTAAGAGTTTTAGTGAGGGACTAATTGACAAGGTACGATTCCCAAATACAAATCTGTGAATCATTGTGTTAAATCACAGCTTGCGGACAATGGTATAAATGTTTAATATTTCACATTGGACATGTTTCAAGGGCAATTTACATAATACGGGTCATAGTTAATGTGTAAATTATAATGATGGTATGAAATTGGAAATATAATTACTTATTAAACAACCTCGTTTGCCAGAATTAGGAGAATTCCCAGAGAGATAGCTTAATATGAACAGGATTTTTGATTTTTGCCTGAACTTTGGGAGTAGCTATCTTTTCTATCCTCTCTTTTGTATTATCAATAATGCTCTGCTCACTGAGCACTCTGCTGTGACCTTTGTCCTGATCAGAAAGATGAGTTCCTTTGATCATTGTTGTACATATTTGGGAACCATGATATTGTACTATTCTTAAAAGCAGAGCGCTGCATTCAGCTTGACTTTTAACACAAATATCACTGTAAACTAACCAGAAACAGAATACTGTCCAGCAGACAATAGAATTTCCTCACATCCCCAAAGCAGTTCTCTTGGACGTGTGTGTAAATTAGAGTTTTTCATCAAGCAGCTTGAGAACACTGCTGAGTCCTTTTTTTAAAAGCCTGTTTGAACTAACAGAGAGTCTGCAACTGTTTGTGACTCATTGTTGTGAACTGGACAAGGACGCCCCATGCCCACTAATGACCTGAAGCCACAGACCCAGTGGTAGGGTGGAGAGTGCTCCAGTCAATGCTTACACAGTGCTCCAGTATTGCCTCTCACAAAGCAATACAACTAGGAAGCGACATTCAAACCCAAAGTAGACCCAAACTCAGAGACGATGCTGAAAGCAGGACAAAGGCACCCTACCCAGAACCTCTGGGAAGATACAAGTCGAAAGTGGCCCATACAGACGTGATTGCAACATTGTGAAAGGTTTAGCCCCAGAATGTCTGCACTGCAAACATTACAGAGAGAAATTTTCCCCATTACCCTAATCTGCTATGCAAATAAAGGGCTAATTTTAGGACTGAGTTATCTATTATTGGTTTTGGTTTTACTTTGTTCTTATTTTTGATATTTTAACACTGAAAGTATAAAATTAAAGACCACATGCTGAATCCATCAAGTAATCAATACTCAAGAGTCTCAAAATGAACAATTAGCAAGATAAATTCTAATTTGATTCCAAAGATGAATGGATATACGTACACACACATATGTGTATGCAAATACATATAATATGGAATGAAAAAAACTTACTTTTTTTGGTGTCATAGATCCATTTTTTACAACCTCAAAACTCTCACTCACTTAGTACTTATATTCTTGACTCTTACAGAGTTATTGTCATACACTGAATTGTTCCTGCTCCTCCACCAATTCGTATATTGAAGCTCTCACCCCCAGTGTGACTGTATTTGGAGGTAGAGCCTTTAAAGAGTTGACTGAAGGGACACCTGGGTGGTTCTGTGGTTCAGAGTCTGCCTTCAACTCGGGCATGATCTCATGCTCCTGGGATAGAGTCCCTTATCAGGCTCCCCACAGGGAGTCTGCTTCTTCCTCTGCCTGTGTCTCTGCCTCTCTCACTGTTTCTCTCAGGAATAAATAAATAAAATCTTTTAAAGGAAGTAAAGGATTAACTAAAGTAGATAAAGTCATAAGGGTGCGGGTCCTAATCCAGTATGGTTTGTATCCCTGTAAGAAGAGGAAGAGGCGCAGGGCCACATGCACACAGGCAAAAAAAAAGCCAGGTGAGGACATAGTGAAAAGACAGCGATCTACAGGCCCAGGAAAGAGGCCTCAGGAGAAACCAGCCCTGCTGACAATTTGATCTCAGACTTCCAGCCTCCAAAACTGTGAGAAATAAACGTCTGTTGTTTAAGCCATCCAGTCTGTGGTATTTTGTTATGGCAGTCTTAGCAAACTGATAGGGTATCATTCCCTCTAGGCATCACAAGTTTTACTTTAAACTGACAGACTCCTTAACATTTTGCATGAGTTCTTAAATAGAAAACGGCAATACTATTTGAGAGCATAACATGAAAGGACTCTTGAATGTCATCTGTTCCAATAATCTTATTTTGCATATGAGTTAACTATGACTCAGAGAGATTCAATGATGTACCCAAGGTCCCACAATCACCTAGTAGCAGAGCCGGGACCAGACCATGTGTGTCCTGATTCCAATCCAGCCAAGAATAAAGCAAGTTGCTCATTGTACTTTGGAGTCTTTAACATAATTTTCAGTGATAAAGGGAAGAGAGTCTAATTACTTCGTAAGTGCTCACTTACTGCAGTATTTTGTGGTCATTTCTAATCATGGGTTTTCTAGGGATACATAGAATAGCCAATGGTTCTTGAAATGCATATAATGTTTCTTTTCTTTAAAAACTTCATGGGGTTATTTTGTACCTTTACATAAGTTATGATTATAAAACCCCTAGTACCACTCCTTTTTAATCCTTAAAAAGTAATAATCTCATAGAAGTGATTTCATTTAATTTAAACTGGCACTTCCAAGTGGAATTATTTTTTCAGCAGACTGCTTGTCATAAAAAATAGGTTGTTGATACTATGTCATCAAATGATGATGTAGGATGCAATTAGTTCTTTTCAGATTTTTCTGTCTTTGAATAAAAAAACATACATATTACAGATGCTTATCAAAAAACATGATGTGTCAATGCATGAAAATCACTGCATCTTTATAAACATTTTCTTAACAAGCAGAAAAGTCCATTAATCTAGAACCAATTGCAAAGAAACTGTGCATCCACAGAGCCATTGGAGTAGCATCCTAAATGTATTTCAAGACTTATGGAAATGAAAAATGGTCAGTTTTATTCCTATTAGCTTGCCTTATTTTCTTAAACTACTCATATCCTTTATTATACTCATCGATCAAGGCTTGCCTACAGTTACAAAGTGGAAATAAAAAAGCACCAAAGCAAATGGGGAGAAAATAGTAAACTTTGCCTCCCCTTTATCATTTTATCTGAGGCTGTAAGTATGAAGGAGTTATGAATCTCTTAAAATAACCCTTCTTCAATTCACATGTAGCTCCTGGGAAAATTCCGTAAAGGAGTAGTGATCTGATTCATACCCCTGAATAAAAAGGAAAATCTTTGTGAAATGGTTAATTGATCAATTTCACATATTTGTGCATGAGAGCTAAACATAATGCTGGAAATAAATCCACTCGTGGGGCACTAACACCCATAAGTCAGTCTGGCTCACTTTATTGCACAGAACTCGTTTGGTGCCCTTGTGGAATCTGTCATCTGTCATATTTTTATCCAAACCATTAACCATACTGGTAGATAACAATTACATCCTATAAAACAACTTGTGCAACCTAGATGAAGTGCTAAAATGCTGTGCCATTCTCATACTGCAGAGATGATAGATGATAGATAGATAGATAGATAGATAGATAGATAGATAGATGATAGATAGATAGATAGATAGATAGATAGATAGATAGATAGATGTAACAATATAACCTCATTTTCCTCAGTACCCACCTATGTGGATCGCTGGTGTGTCCACACTGGTCCTCTTCCTGCTGAAAAGGATCCACATGTAGAAGTTGCTCTTGGTGGTACTTTAGAGCTTACGGGTTAACTTTTCAATCCTTCTTTATCAAATCTTTAAAGTAGGGATCCCTGGGTGGCGCAGCGGTTTGGCGCCTGCCTTTGGCCCGGGGCGTGATCCTGGAGACCCGGGATCGAATCCCACGTCGGGCTCCTGGTGCATGGAGCCTGCTTCTCCCTCTGCCTGTGTCTCTGCCTCTCTGTCTCTCTGTGTGTGACTATCATGAATAAATTAAAAAAAAAATCTTTAAAGTAGACTGCTGGACATTTAAGGTTCTAATCTTGTAAGGACTCCTGAATCACATATGAGTTAGCTGAGATTCTGTCTCATCTGACTTTCCCATTCAACCTGCTTTGGGTGCCTAGAAGAAGACAAGTTCACTTTCTTTTCAAAAACCTTGAATTGGAACACCTGGGTGGCTCAGTGGTTTGAGCGTCTGACTTTGGCTCAGAGTGTGAGCCCGGAATCCCAAGATCGAGTCCCACATTGGGCTCCCTGCATGAAGCCTGCTTTCTCCCTCTGCCTATGTCTTTGCCTCTCTCTGTCTCATGAATAAATAAATAATATCTTTAAAAAAAAACCTTGAATTTATGGTTCCTTCCATGGGGACATTCGTCTTGCAATTCAGGGCTCACCTACATGTCACCTCTGTAAGAGGACTTTGCTGACCAGCAATCTATAGCAGTTCCTTCTCAACTTTTCCTATATTTTAATTAATTAATTAACTAATTATTATTATTATTTTTAATTTTTGCCTTACAACACATACCATTGTATCAATGTATCTTGGTCATTTTTTAAAGTTACTTGTTTATTCCATCCCCCAATTATACAAATTCTAAGAGAAAAGAATCTTGACTTATCTCTTCATTGCTATGTGTAAAGGACCATAAACATTGTCTGGTGCATAACAGACATTCAATAATGTAATGTAATGAATCTGTGTAATGTAATGAATTAATGACAGATACTTTGGAAACTCTTTAGACCCCCTTATCCTGATGATACTTAGAAAAGTTCTAAGTGTTCTTACATGTAGTCTCCTAAAATGGCTATTATATGCATATGACCTGTTTGCATAGAGTTGCTGAAAACTCTAATAACATTTTCTAGCTTTCTGTTGTCAGAATAACAGAACCAAGTTGTCTGACTTTTGAAGGATGTTTGGGTTTCTTGTTCTGTCTGTCTTAGGGTTACTTATGTTTATTTCTATTTCATGGACACTCACTAAAAAGTTCCAAAATCATTTTTATTTTAAAGCAATTCATTTTACAATCAGTATAATGCTATTTAATTAAAGAAAACACAGAAAAATGGACAATAGAAAATAAAGGTAATATATATTGGAGCTATTCAAAAATGACTCTTGAAAATTTTTTACATATTTGATAAACATTTATTTCTGCATGTGTATACATATATGTCAGCAAAAGAAAAAAAAAACAAATAAATGCAAAAATAAGCCCTTGTATTGTGTCCTGATCTAAGTCTTAGCTAGAAAGAAAAGTAGAATTCCTTTCCCCAGTCAAAAGTTACAAAATCACTGCCCGTAGGCAGGTAGTATCCATAGGAAGCATAGAGCAGACAGGTAGACTTTGTTTTGGTAGTTTGGGGTATTCCTAAGGAGTTCTGTTTGCCTCATCCTTTCAGAGGAAAAACAGCAATTCGTATAACAGATTCCAGAAGGTAAAACAGTAACAGCCTGACTGAGTGTGTCCCTTAGAGACAAAAATGAGGCCTTTTTCTTTAATTGATCTAAATGGTGCAACTTTAGCTAAAGATAGTCAAGTGCTCTAGAAGTGGACTCTTCCGCCCAAGCAACTAGTTGGCCTATGTGGATTATACATTAAAAATTATTATCAAACTGACATTTGACACAGAGTTTGTATCTGAAGTCAAATTACTGCTCTATAACTATGTTGAATTATTGTACTTTCAACTTTTGTCCTGTAGGCTTTGTACCTGCCAGGGTCCTGGTAAGAAACAGATGTTACCCTCAGAATGGTCAATTGAGAAGTTATTAATGTAAGGATTCTTTGTAAAGGTTGGGGTAGAGGTTCAAGAAGACCAGAAAGGGATGGTAAGAGAAGCTGTTACCATGCTGGACCTGAAACAGAAGGTGGAGGGTCACCTGGCTGAAGGTTTCCTGATAAAACTGTGGACCTGGTCCACACCTAACATTTGTGCAGCCTTGAACAAGAGTAAAAATTGGGGCCTACAAATCATACATCTAAATATTTAAGTTGTAAATCAGGTTAACAAAAGGAGAAATAGAGGAAAGGAGCCTGGCCCACCACTTCCTCCTTCTCTTCATACCCCTGTCTCCTTTTCCCACCAAAAGATATTTTTAAGTACATATGTGGTCACTCTAGTCCATATTACCAAACTGTCTCCACCCTAATTACCATCTCCCAAAGAGTCTTTCAGTGGTTTTAGACCTGTTTCACCAGAAAATACTGGGAACTTGTGTACCAAGAACATGGTCCAGAATGGAGAGCCGGGGCTCTGGGTGGGCATGTCCCCTCGACTCACACATCTCTTGCTCTCTGGAAAGTGGCAAAGCTAGACAAGGGCCAGAATAAGGTCCTGTAGAATGCTCAGCTCAGGACAGGTCTTCTCCTCTTCATATTGCCATGATATAGCTATCCCCTGACTTTTGAAATTTCAAGTTATGGTCACTTTGCTTTTACAAAAGACCTACATTAGTTACTGTTTTTATTAACTGAAAGAAATCTGAAGAGTATTTTTGCTTTTACAAAAAAAAAAAAAAAAAGGCAAAAGGTGAAAATAGCACTCAGTGTTTGTTTTGCAGCAAGCTAGAGGCATTGCATACCCCAAGCAGCAAGAGTGGCGCTGCCAAGCCCCTTTCCTGGATATTGCACTCAGTGTGTCTCAGCATCAAGCCACCAGAGCTTTGAACTGTGTCTGTAAGCATCTGTGCTTTCTCTAGATTTATTTTGTACATCTGTTAGCAAGATGTGTCCTAAGGTATCAGAAAAGTCTAAGAAAGGCGATTTTGGGGGGTCTGGGAACACTAAAAATTTTTTCTTTATATTAATGGTAATTACTTCTTTGCTTTAGGTCAGTTTGGCATACCAAAGGTTTCAGAAGGAATGCTTTTCTTTTGCATAGCAGGGGAAACAAATATTACTATGGATTTCAATAAAGAGTCACCTTACTCTTACATCAGGAGATAACCTGGGGAATTATACTCCTTTTTCATTTTCCTCCTTCCCTCCTTGCCCCCCAGATATCCCTGTTCCCCTTCCCTGTTGGCCCAATCACTGGAAAGCCAGAGGCAAAAGTGCCCTCTGAGGCCATGTGTCCAAATGGATCACACACACACACACACACACCTCTGCACAGCAGGTAGAAAAGAGGGAGGCTGGATATACAAGGGCAAACTGAGTATTTCCAGCCCAGGTAATAGGTAATTTAGAGGACAGTTTGATGACCTAAAGAAGAAATAATTTTAACAAACGGACCTTCATTTTAGAAGCCCTGTCAATCCCTATGTATACATACTCCTACAGAGAGCATCCTTGTAAATAAAATGTTCTACTTAAGATTATTTATAAGGATTTATTCATAAAAAGCTGTCTTACCTAGAGTGCTGTAATAGTCTCCTGTCAGGTCCCCTGAGCTCTTCTCTTGGCCCTTTCAAATCTTTTCTCCGCTCCACACAGTGGCCAGAATGATCTTAAAACTTAAATTAGATTACATCATTCCTGTTTTCAAAATGCTTCCTTGGCTTCCATTAACACTTGGGATAAAATATAAACCTTTGTTGTGGCCAACCAAAGTATTGCGTGATCTGGCTCTCCCCCTCACTCCATCCCAGGCTCCAGATTCACCTAATGTCCCTCGCTTTTTGACTTGCTACTTTCTGACCATACAGAACACTGTTTTCAGATTTTTAAGCATTCACAGCTCTTTCTTGCAAGTCAAAACTGAAAGATGAGCAAGAATAAACCAAAAGAAGAGAGACAGAAAGTGCATAGTGTTGAGTACATTTGATGTGAGTCTTGGGATCAGGACGCAACTTTCATCTTTTTCCCTCCTATGCTTCTAAATTGTATTCAGTGAGAATAGCTATTTTCCCCCAGATATGGATTTTGGCAGACTTTGTGTTTTTCTGGTCACTCTCAGGTATTAATTTTTTTCTAGTTGTTTTTAGTAGTGGAAACAATCTGATTTCAGTAGTTAAAATGCCCTGTCCCATGCATATCAGAGTTTCACCAGAGAAACAGAATCAATAGGATATACATATAATAAAAGATTTATTGTAAGGAGTTGGCTTGCACAACTGTGAATGCTGACAAGGCAACTCCAAAATCTGCAGGGTAGGTCATCAGGAAGGGCTGTCTGGGAGCTCTCAGATAGGAACTGACCCTCCCATCCACAGGCGATGCTTCTAATTGCTCAGGAAAACCTCAGCTCTGCTCTTGAGGTCTTTCAACTGATTGGATCAGATCCATTCAGATTATTGAGTATCTCCTTTACTTAAAGTCAGCAGATTATTCATGTTAATTATATCTACAAATATCTTCACAGAAACATCTAATTAGTATCCCATTGAATAACTGAGGGCTATAGTCTAGCCAGATTGAGACATAAAACTGAACATCACACCACAGAAGAGCCAAAACTCCAAACTTGGTTGGCAGTCAATTGTCTCCTCTCCCCACCTGGGCCCTGCTAAGGGAAGCTCCCTGTTTTGACCCAATTACTCCCACTTTCTCCCTGCTCACCTCTTCTCATTACCCTGTGGTTTCAACTTCATCCATCAAAAGGTTTCTTTCATATAGTGAATATTTTGTAAAACTTCTTAGCTTTTCTGAAATTAAATTCATAGATGATGTAATTTACCTCACATACAATTGAAAAAAAATCTGATTATAATATGAAAGCAAAATAATAGACAATGTATTTGTATCAAATACAACCTAATAAAATATGTAAATGCTTGGGCCAACTTCACTAGAATTTATAAGGAAGAAATCATGGGGTTGGGAATCTGTGAGGAATCACAGTGAATGGGACAGCCCCAAATACAGAATGATGCAAGACTATGAAACAGGTGAATCATTAAATATCATGAGTGACACTGAGGCAGTGGGGATGAATCTGTTTCATACTCACTAGAGTATCTTAATCTTTATTAATCACTATCATGTTAATGCCTCGATTAGAACTGACACAGAGTCCTTCTTGTTTATGCCTATTTTCCCTGCACATTTGTAATGGAGGATCATTTCACTTTCAAAAAGTTCCCCGGAATTAAAATGTGACAGAACAGCATATTCAGAACAGCACATGGCCACATTAAACATATGTATATCCATAAATGGGACTAAAACAAGGCCAGTGTGACTGGAACATAGAGGAGCATATGGGGGCATGATGCAAGATGGACCAGAGACATAGACCTAGCTTACATAGAATCATTCAGGCTACGTCAAGGTGCTTTGTTCATCCAGAAAGTTCAGAAAAGCCTTTGAAGTGTTTTCAGTAGGTACGTGACATGAAGAGATTTACATTTCAAGAATATAATTCCGCATATATATGGGTAACAGATTGTGAGGAGTCGCACCTTGGACAGCCAGGCACTTGTTGGGAGTCATTAAAATGAGAGGCGATAGATTCTCTAGATTAGCGTGGTAGTGACAGACATGGAGAAAAATGGGCAGATATTTTCAGCAAGTGATACTCTGAAGATTAAAGAGATGAATCTTGGTGATAGATTGGATTTGGGTGCAAGAAGGGCAGTCAAAATGATTCCTACTTTTCAGGTTTAAGCAAACTGATGGATACTAGTGACATTCAGTGCAAAAGGAAACATTGCGGTGGGTCCAGATGTTTTAAAAGTGAAGGGAGGAGATCATAAATTAAGTTTTAGATTTTGGGGTATGGATATGATGTGCTTTTTATGTAGACATGTGGAAAAGTCAAGGGAGTGATATAAACCTAAAATATGTACATATAGGAGAGAAATAGCAAATGAGGTTGCCTTAGGACAGAGTATAGATTGGAAAGAGAGGAGGACCCTACTGAGTATTGTGAAACACCAGTGTTAAAGGGCTAAATAGGAAAAGCTTTCCAAAGAAGACAGAAACAGGGATGCCTGGGTGGCTCAGAGGTTTGAGCGTCTGCCTTTGGCTCAGGGCGTGATCCTGAGGTCCTGGGATCGAGTCCTACATCGGGCTCCCTACAGGGAGCCTGTTTCTCCCTCTGCCTGTGTCTCTGTGTGTGTGTGTCTCTCTCTTTCTGTGTGTGAGTGTGTGTATCTCTCATGAATAAATAAAATCTTAAAAAAAAAAAAAAGGAGACAGAAAACACACAACCAGAGAGTTAAGAGGAATGTAAGAAATGTGCAATGCCATGGAAACCAAGAGAGGAGAGAATCTATAGGAGACAGTAAGATGCCTAGGAATGGAGTGCCTAACTTCTAAACAATGCTTCATGACATGAGCCCTGAGTGGAATCATAGATAAGTTGAAACTGAAGAGAATGTGTTGTCAAGTTGGGACCTTTTATTTTTTAATGGCAGAAAAAATTGTTTGAGAGAGAGAAGTGAAATTTCCAGAGGGAAAATGTTCAATGATTACATTCACTCCTGATAAAGTGAGAGGAGAATTAGTTTTAAATGGTAAGAAGAGACTCTTTTATAGTAACAAATGGTACGAAAGAGAGGATGGGTGCCATTGTGCAGGCTTGCAGTTTTCGTATTGAGAAGATAAGGATTTAATGTGATGGCTTCTGGTGCTTTTTCATTTGAACTAGCAGATGTATTGAGAGTGAAGTGGCAGAAGGAAGAAGGAAAATCTGAGATGAAAAGAGAAGATTTTGAAATGCAGTTGGACAAGCAGGTGAGGTTAAGAGATCACAAATGCACAGGGGGAGCAATACACATGGATTTCTTCTAGGAGCACGAAAAGCTCAGGAGCAGGCAGGGGGAACAAGGAGGGGTTCTGAGAGGAATTTGCCAGAGGAAAGCAGCTGGAAGACAGAGGGACAGGGAGTTAAGGTCTTGGCCAAAGAGACACTGAAGTAATGCACATGAAATGTATGCAGGGTAATTAGGAAAGCGAATAAAAAGGGACTGATGGATTGGGAGGAAAGGAGAGGGTAACCTCAAGTGGATCTTAATGAGGTCAAAGAGGGGTCACCGTAAGGTACGTTGTTGAGCATGTCTAACTGGGAGAAGAGGGGGTGGAGGGAGCCTGGGAAAACCCTGTCTTACAGAGGTCCCTTGACTTCCTGATCCCTTCAAAGTGTTATGCCCTCATAGTGTTTTTTAATTTTAATTTAAAAAATTTTAATTTGTGTGTAGTTAACATACAGTGCTATATAAGTTTCAGGTGTACAATAGAGTGATTCAGCTTCTATATATTACTCCATGTTCATCAAGGTAAGTGTACTCTTAATCCCCTTCACCTATTTTACCCATCCCCCCCACCATCCTCCCCTCAGCTAACCATGTTGTTCTCTACAGTCAACAGTTTGGGTTTTCTTTGGTTTATTTCTCTTTCTTTTCCCTTTGTTCATTTAGGTCTTTCATCCATTTTGAGTTTATTTTTGTGTGTGCTGTATGAGAATAGCACAGTTTCATTCTTTTGCAGGTAGCTGTCCAGTTTTCCCAGCATCTTTCGTTGAAGAGACTTTTTCCCATTGTATGCTCTTGCCTACTTTGTTGAAGATTAATTGACCATTTAATTTGTGGGCTTATTTCTGGGCTTTCTATTCTGTTTCATTGACCCATTTGCCCATTTTTATGCCAGTACCATACAGTTTTGATCACTACAGCTGTGTTATATAACTTGAAGTCTGGAATTGTGATACCTCCAGCTTTGTTTTTCTTTTATCAAATTGCTTTAGCTTTTGGTTCTATACAAATTTTAGGATTGTTTATTCTATTCTAGTTCTGTGAAAAATGCTGTTTGTATTTTGATAGGGAATAAATTAAATCTGTAGATTGCTTTGGATAATATGGGCACTTTAATAATATTTGTTCTTTGAATCCATATAGTCTATCATAATGTATTATGTTTTCCCTTCATTGCTCTTATCAGTGTTCCCAAAATTGTGTGTGTGTGTGTGTGTGTGTGTGTATTTAATTTAAGCTCTGACTTTCTTACTAGACCAAAAGCTCCATCAAGGTGGAAATAATATATTTTTTAATTATTATTTTTAATTTTCACCTTTGAATCTCTAGCAACTAGCTTAGTGCCGAACACATAAGTGTTTAATAAATACTGTTGAGTAACTAAATGAATTCTTAGTGAACTGAAAATGTTGGGTGTCTGAGTTAAGTAGCATGATCTTTTCTTAAAATCATTTAAAACATTTTAAAGTTCCAGAGTAAAATTTTGGTTAAATTTTACCCTTTTACCACTAGAATAAGTGTGTCTAAGGCCAACTTCTTCTACACACTGCCTGCATACACAAAAGATACTTCATTCTAAATTTTCCAACATACAGGAATATGCAATTTCTGAAAAGACCTGGAACATACCTGGAAGTGAAAGTGTGATTATGTTGATTTCACTCATGATGGCTAAAATGGAAATTATCTGAGAGCTCCAGCTTCAGATAGTCTTAACTTACAGTCAACTGCCTGCAAAGAGAAGTCTCTAAATCTGTAGTTTCTAGATTATTCCCTGGACTTGGTGTCAATTCAGATAGACAGTGTGCCTTTGTTGCTTACATGGCACATGGTTCTCTGAGAACATTGATAGTGATATTTGGCTTTTGCCCTGACTTTTTTTTTAGCCTTAAAAATATGCTGCCCTGGGAAGAAAAACATTTTCTTAAAAATCATAACATCTGGATTTTAACTACATGTCTCTTTCTTATTTCTGTCTGCAATCATACTCACAGAAATGACTGCCAAGTTTTATTTTCATGCTTTTTAACTACCTAAAGAATGGATTTTATTTGGTCCATTTTCTGAATGGAGATATTGCCAATTTAATGGAGTCATTAAAAACTGATCTAATTTTGTAAAACAGGTAACCATGCAAGACTAAAACAAATAAAACATTTCTTAGGTAATAACCTACTTAATGTGAGTAAAGGGAGTTTTGTTATTTTTAAAAAATCAAATCTCTGTATAGCACTGGGGCTGTCTTTTTGTATTATGCAGCTGTGCAATGCACTCATGTGGGTGCTCAATAAATACTAAGTGAGCATAATAATAATATCATTCCAATCAAATAGTCAAAAGAAAAAACATCAATGCAAATATAGAGTGCTTGATGCTATGGTTTATACAGAAGTCTGTGATATGCATAACAACAGAAATGGAAACATCTGCTGGGATCTGCTTCACAATACAAGAGACAACAAGATAATAAAGCCATTGTTTTTGTGGAAGATTAATCTGTTATTTGGCTTCCTTTTAGCTAGTAAAGGGATTATGGTGGCAAATATTAGCTGACTATGGGAATATTCAATAAGTGGAATTGCATTTTTGTTTTCAATCCATAAGAGTAATATGCTGTATTTATGATACTGAAGGAAGGCAATGTGTTAATGGAATCCATTCCTATCAGCTTAGTGGATATTCATGTGGATGTATTCTTCTGAGTCTGTAGTATTTCCATTTTATTTTTTGAGTGTTGTAATTTGCTGTATCCCTCTCTTCTGCTTTCTGGTGATGAGAGAGCTTAACTATTCAGCAGTATCTCTCTCCAAAAACAAGGAGGCAAAGAAAGAAAAAGAAACTTAATATCTAAGAAAAATCTGGACATTAGGTTAAAGTGAAGACTGTAGATTATAATTAAGACATAGATTTTCATTTTTATTTTAATAGACAATGTGTAGTTTAGTTCATACTTTAATTTAAAGTGCACTGTCTTGCACCTACCTGCTCTTAGGTTCTGTGACAATGACCTAAGGAGAAGCTAAAAAGACAGATAGCACCTACTGTAATAATTCCATATATATGCATATATATTGTGTGTATATTAATATATATATATTTTTTTTGCCTTCATTTTTTCCTTCAAAGCTCCTGTCTTTGATGATACTGTAAGAAAAGCAGGCAAAGCTTCATCTGCCTGGGTTTGTTTTTTTTTTTTTTTTTTAACCATGCCTTCTAGTCATTCAGTGTTTTGATCTGTGTTTCCATCTGGACTTCCTAACATAGCGACTCAGGCATCTAATCCATCCAGTTTATTATCTATTGAAATACCTACTGCCTGAAGTGAATTTATTTTGGCAGCAGTGACTTCTGATAGAGATGTATTTTGTTGTTTTTGTGAAAGACAGGTGAATCTGAAGATTCCAAACTCACTCCCCAATGACAATCATTTGGCCTTTTCTTATGGCAAACCCGGAAAAAAAGAAAAAAGAAAAAAATAACCTCTATGAACACATTTGTTTTTATTTGTCATTATAAACTTATTTTGTTCAGAAGTCAGAACTCTCAGAGGCCAAAAACAAGGAATAGTTACTTCTGTAAGGAAATCAGGTGATTAGCACACAATTGAAACAGATTCTCAAAGCCCCCTGGGGGAAACATCTCCCTTCTTTCTAATTCTCAGTGCTGAGTTCTTTTTAACCTTTAGAATGCAATTTGTGAAAGATGATGGCTGTATCAAGCTTTGCAGAAACTGTACTTCTGGAGTGTTTGCATGTTTTGTATTTTGACGGTTTACTTTCTGTTGCATCCACCTGAAACTGAAATAGGGGAGGGCAAGAGGAATGAAACTGTGTAAAAGGATTATACAAAAGGTCAAAACAGCAAAATTTACTTCGATCATCATGTTGCACCTAAAATTTTCACTCTGCCTTTTCAAATTACATTGCGAAGCAAAACTGCCATATAATCTAAATCCTGTTTTGCATGTAGCGTTACAAAAGATTTGTTAATGGATGCTTCCATTTGGCTGCACAATGTCTAAGTTTTTTTTTTTTTTTTCTTTCTTTTTTTTTTCTAACCATTTTCCAGGTTTTGTTCTGTAGTGGTTAGGCATTGCTTCCGCATGGCATTAGGTCAGAAAGGGCATGCCAAATATTCAGTTTTGGTCTGCATGTGCTGTAACTTTGGGGTACACACCATACAGTGTCATTTGGAAGGAGTAAGATTAACACTCTTTCCCTGATACGATCATCTATAAAAATCCGAGTATCCAATGATTAAAATCATTTTATCAAATCTAGTGACACTTGTGTATATTATTCCATCTGGATGTGAGAAAGTTAATCTACATATCCCTTGGTGAATAAGTGAACAGCACTATGTGTCCATAGAAATTTATTTTTAAAAAGTTTTACTTAAAAAAAGCATTTGTGATGCGAATTATTGACATACTTCATGTGGCTTCATATAACCCCTTCTCTTCTGCCTAGTTCTTGAAAAGAAGAGAACTGTGTTTTGTTATGGTAGAGGTGGCATCTTTACTACTACATCTGTTCCTTTTAAATTTATCTCATGGCTATCACTAAAATCATCCAAAAGTCTTTTTCCCAGAACTTGCACTACCACATTGTAGCCATTATGTTACATATGAGACCATGTGATTGAAAAAAACAAAACAAAACATTGTTTATTAGCATTTAGATAGTGTTTGAGATATACTCTTGATCATTAACGCATTAATTCATTCATCAATTCCACATTTAAAAATATGTATTTGGTTCTAGACTCCCAAAATAATACAGATCTCCAGAGTATTTGCCAACCCATACGAGAGAGAGAGAGAGAGAGAGAGAGAGAGAGAGAAATAATAGAATGATACAATGAACTTGAATATGAAAGAGAATGAGGCTGTTACTGAATGGTAAGACTTTCCATGTGTCTGTTCTATAGGTGAGAGACAGTTGGGTCAGTGAGGAGTAATAGATAACAGGCAAGGGCCAGATGATGAGAAACTTACCTATAAAATGATATGTGAAGGTTTTATCTTATAGAAGAGTGGTTTTCAAAGTGTGTTCCATGCCCTCCAGGAAAAGCACAAGTTGATACATAGATATATTGTCTTAAGTTGGGTTTCACTAGAAGAAGACCCTGAAACAAACGTATGATAAGTCTTTTGGGGGAGGGATCCCAGAGAACACAGTAAGGAATCAGGGAAGTAAGATAGGGAAGGAAAAGGATTCCACAATTGCTTTACTGAGCAGTTACTCCTGTGTGCAGCTTATATTTAGTTTAGCTGGGGAACTCCAGGAGACAGTGTAGACAATGTGTCAAAGGTATCTGAGATGAGGGGCTAAGAAGCTGATAACTTTCCACCAATTCCCTGTCTTTGGTTAAAAATTGCCCCTGAACCAGAATGTCTTGGCACTTTTTGTGTTCCCCAAATGGAGGCCATAAAGGCTCTAGGAGCCAGAGAAAGCTGTCAACCAGTGAGTGACAGAGGCTTGCATTTGGAGCTGTGCATAATAATAGTGCCCTAAAATGGGTAGGCATCCATAAGGGATACTGCAGAGATGAAAAGAAAACATTAGGTCTCCCATTTAAATTTATTTTTATCTAAATAATGAACTACTGTTTCATATTAATATTGGCATTTAATCTTTATGTAAGACCATTTTTAAGAAAAGCGTGTCATATTATATATGCATATATATATATATATTTATACATACATATGTATAGGATATGTACTATTGACAGTAGTGCTGTCACTAGTTTGTTTATAATCAATCTTTACGAGATGCAAAAACAGTTTAAAATATTTTTGCAAAAAACAAATTGAAATTAATACTAATAGTTGAAGTACAAATGAACAATGTAGAGGCCAAGAAAATTAAGGCCATTCCACCTTTAATTCAGCGTTAGCATAAGTACAGCCATCTCAGGTCCCTGTGAATAAGAGCTGAACTTTACCTTACTTCAGTTATGGGGTGGGGGTGGGGGGGACATCTTAACGCTCTAGAAAGCCCTATATTAGAATGAGAACAGAGCTTAATGTCCTTGAAAGCCCCATATCAGAATGTAAACCTAACTTGAGAAATCCCTCCACCCCTTCTGAAAATCCCCTAGACCAGCCTATAAAAAACCCAGCTGTAATCCACTTGGGGCCCAAGTCCCTGCTCCTCTGTCTCGGGTGTACTTGGACCCAAGTTCGAACTTGCTAATAAACCCTCGTGGCTTGCATCGGTGTCGGCTCCTCAGTGGTTTCTCAGACTCGCAATCTTGGGCACAACATTTGGGGGCTCGTCTGGGATCCGAGAGACCCCCAGGAGCCCATCTGGAGGGTTTCACACGTGGTGAGTGCACTCAACTTTTTCCACCTTTTGCGCGCATATTCTCTGAGAGCTCTAAACTGTACTTTTACCTGTAGGAATTCCGATCTGTATTGGGTCGACATTGGCTTAGGTGGACGTGCTGGCGGGCCGTCGACCAGGGTTCTTGAGGAGACGTCCCTTGCCCCCGCCTGGAGGACAGGGTCCTCATCTGTAAGAAGGACGGGAGTCCTCATCTGTAAGGAGGATGTGGTCCTCATCTGTAAGGATGGAGGGCTGGCTGCCAGCCCTTCGGATTACTTTCTGTTTTGTCTCTGGACGCACAGGAACGTTGGTCTGTGTTACTATGTCCGTTTAACTGTGCATTTGTCGGTGTTACTGTGTCTTTGTTAACTGTCATAACTGTTTACATAAGGAGAGGGAGATTTCAAACTTACTGCATGTCAGAATGGCCAACCTTTGACATGGGATGACTCCAAGAAGGAACTTTCCACCTACCTATTATCTTACAGGTTAAGGCCGTGATCTTCAGGGACAAACCAGACGGCCACCCTGATCAGGTGCCCTACATCCTGGTCTGGCAGGACACGATCGAGAATCCCTCTCCTTGGCTAAAACCATTTTTACCCCCTGAAGCGCACAACTCGGCTGAAGGTAAGGAGAGACTCTGGGTCCACCACCATCCTCTAATGGCAGGTCTCTAGGCTGCTGCACAAGCCTTCCAATCTGGCCAAGGTATGGTTCTGTAAGACAGGGTAAGGATGAGAGTCCAGCAGCCTTCTTAGAGAGAATCATAGAGGCTTTTAGGCAGTATACCCCTAGGAACCCAGAAGCCCCAGAAACAAAGGCCACAATTATCATGGCCTTTGTTAACCAGGCCACTCCGGACATTGAAAAGAAATTGCAAAGAGTAGAGAGACTAGGAGAGAAGAGCTTGCAGGACTTAGTAATAGTAGCAGAAAGAGTCTATAATAATAAAGAAAGTCAGGAAGAACAACAAACCAAACTAAGTGACCGGCAGACCCAAAACCTGGCCAAGATCCTGCTGGCCACAACCATGGATGACCCACAGGAAAGATGGAGGCACCTCAAGAAGCTGGCTTCAAAAAAAAAAAAAAAAAAAAAAAAAAAAAAAAAAGAAGCTGGCTTCAGGGACAGGTAAGGAGGATGGCCCTGGTCCCCGTCGGAAGCGCCCTAAACTGAACAAAAACCAATGTGCTTATTGCAAAGAAGAGGGCCACTGGGTGAAAGACTGCCCTAACAAAAGATCTAAGGCCCCTGCCAAGATCTTGGAGATAGAGGGTCTGGACAATTAGGGGAGTCGGGGTTTGACATCCCTCCCCAAGCCCAGGGTAACTCTCAGAGTGGAGGGGCAACCCATTGAATTCCTAGTGGTTGGTTCCTAGTGAACACTGGGGCACAACATTTAGTTTTATTACAACCCCAAGGGAAATTGGCAAGCAAGACTTCATGGGTGCAAGGGGCCACAGGCACCAAACAGTACTCATGGACTACCTGAAGAACTGTGGATCTCGGCATGGGCCAGGTATCCCATTCCTTCATGGTCATCCCTGAATGTCCCTACCCGTTGTTAGGTTGGGATTTGCTCACCAAAATGGGGGCACAAATTCGCTTCCATCCCGAAGGAGCAAAAATCCTAAACAAAGAGGAGCACCCAATTCAGGTGCTTGTCCTGAGGTTAGAGGACGAATATTGTCTCCATCAAACGCCCTCAGCCCCAATGACTGACATTGACCATTGGCTGCAGGAATTTCCCCAAGCATGGGCAGAAACTGGGGGAATTGGGCTGGCCCGGCACCGATGTGTCATATAGATAGAATTAAAGCCAGGGGCAGACCCTGTCAGGGTCCGCCAATACCCCTTGCCTCTTGTCTCCTTAACCCAGACTGGGACCCCCCTCTGCATGACTGTCAAGAAATTTTGGCGCAGGTACACGGAATCAGAGCTGATCTCCAGGACCAGCCACTGCCAAATGCGGACGCCACCTCATATATGGACGGCAGCAGTTTGGTCTAAGAAGGAATCAGATACATGGGGGCAGCCATAACCACGGAAAAGGAGACCCGATCGGGGTGCACCGACCCTGCTTGCCCCCCCCCCCCCCACTATACTGGTGCTGACTTACACTGGATCAAACGCTTGCCTATGACCCAATGCTTGCATGGCTGGTGGAGGGCTGCAGACTCCAGCATTATCCTGCCAGAGGAACTAGGATGACGGGTCCTATCCAAAATGCACTGGAGTACTCATATGGGAATAAGAAAGATGGAAGACCTCATATGACATGCAAAGATCACTATTAAAGACTGTCAAGCAAAGATCGAGCAGATTGTGGCAAGCTGCCATGCATGCCAGTTAACTAATGCCACCGCCCATGTATCTAACCTGAGTGCCTGGCTCTGGGGGAACCCCCCAGGAGCCTACTGGCTGGGAAGTGGACTTCACTGAGGTAAAACCTGGAAAATATGGATACAGGTATTTACTAGTGTTTGTAGATACTTTTTCAGGGTGGACAGAGGCATTTCCCGCCAAACATGAAACAGCACAGACCGTGACCAAGAAACTGCTGGAGGACATCTTACCGAGGTATGGTTTTCCTGTTAGGATCGGATCAGACAACGGCCCAGGTTTTGTCTCTAAGGTAACATGGGGAGTGGCACTAGTACTTGGGGCAGATTGGAAATTACATTGTGCATATAGGCCCCAGAGCTCAGGACAGGTAGAGAGGATGAACAGAACATTAAAGGAGACCTTAACTAAATTAGCCCTGGAGACTGGCAGGTGACTCTCCTCCCCTTCACCCTATATAGGGTGAGGAACTCCCCATATAAGATGGGACTGACTCCCTATGAGATCATGTTTGATATCCCTCCACATATTATCCCCAATTTAAAACCTGAGGTGCTTGCTAAGTTTGATGATCACCAACTCCTTTTCTCCCTCCAAATGTTACAACGAACCCATGAGCAGGTGTGACCTAAGCTGAGGGCCCTCTACGAGACTGGGCCACCCCCTGGCCCCCATTGATATTGGCCAGGCGACTGGGTGTACATGTGGAGATACCAACACCAGACACTTCAACCTCCTTGGAAAGGACCCTACGTCATGATCCTGACCACTCCCACCCCTCTCAAGGTCAACGGGTTACTCCCAGGGTCCACTACACCCACGTCCGGCCAGCTGATCCATACATTGTTCTCAAGGACTTTGTTCCAGAATGGAAAAGCCAACCAGACAAGGACAATCCCCTAAAGCTAAGACCGCGCCATTCTCACTTATTTCCCACCTCCCTAGTCTGAGGTTGTCCTTCAAAATAAAAAGGGATTAGACTTAGTCTTCTTACAACAAGAGGTGGTGGTGGTTATGTGCTGCCTTAAATGTAGGATGTTGCTTCTTCACTGGGACATAAACAGGAGCGAGAACAGCAACAAGGTTGGTTCGAATCCTGGTTTAATCATTCCCCCTGGCTCACTCTGAGAGCAACCTGGACCCATGATTGGGTCCTTCCTTAGGTTTCTCTGAGAGGGGGAAATGTGAAGGTGGAGTAAATTAAGGACTTTCCACCTTTAGTTCAGCGTTAGCATAAGTACAGCCATCTCAGGTCCCTGTGAATAAGAGCTGAACTTTACCTTACTTCAGTTGGGGAAGGGGGAAACAGCTTAACACCCTAGAAAGCCCCATATTAGAATGAGAACAGAGCTTAATGCCCTTGAAAGCCCCATATCAGAATATAAACAGAACTTGAGAAATTCCTCCACCCCTTCTGGAGGTCCCCTAGACCAGCCCATAAAACTAAGCTGGAACTCACCTCGGGGTCCAAGTCCCTGCTCCGCTGTGACGGGTGCACTTGGACCCAAGCTCGAGCTTGCTAATAAACCCTTGTGCACTTGCATCAGTGTCGGCTCCTTGGTGGTTTCTTGGATTCGCAATCTTGGGCATAACAAACAAGAAAATATTTCCAGAATAAGATTTTACTGAGAAGTTATTATATAGGGTAAGCCAAACATCTTTGAAAAATTATTATTTGAAATACAAATTTATCAGAAGTAGGAATAGATATTGGAGTTGGCAGAGATAATGAGTTCAGCTGATACATGGCATAAGAATCTTCTGAAAATCCAGTGGGAAAATGAAAATAATATTTTCTAACTTGAGATGGGGGATGAAGAGGTAGATCTGGTCTATCATTTTACATGGTACATCATTTTATAGATTATCATTTTACAGATAAAAATTAAAGCCATAGCAGTCAATGAGATAACCAGGGGAGAATGTGTAGAAAGACAAGAGAAGAAGATCATAAATATCTTGATTAGCGTTTGACAGAGAGACCAGTAGCAGATCTTTATGGTTTATCACATAGTACATAGGACATTTGGTTGATTCAGTAAAGCAAAACAGAACAAAGCAATTTGACAAGCATTTCATAAGAATAATAATAACTTTCATGGAAGTATCACTGAAGAGATATAGAAAATGTCATCCCAAAATACACCACTTGGGCATATTGATTATTTTGAATTAAAGGCACTTTAAGAAATAAACAGCACCAGAAGGATATTCTGACCCTCTTTTATCCTCCTAATAGCAAGACATAAATCTCCCATGTAAGAAGTTTCCTCCAAGCACCAGGAAGAAGAAAGACTTTCTCATCACTGGAGACAGGGAATGTGGAGCCAAGAAATCTATACAAACAAACCTTGTTAAACTAACCCTTATCTTCTTAGTTACTTCTTCACCATTTACTATCCCAACCCAAAACCCTCTGTCTTGTCAATTCTTCACAAATTTATGGTTTTCTTTGTCTAAAATGTATAAAAAGCTTCCTGCCCTGTTCCCTTCTTCGGGTCTTCATTTTCTTTAGAAGGCCCCCATGCACATGTAAAAAATTCAATAAAATCTGTCTGCTTCCGTCCTGTGAATCTGTCTTATGTCAGTTTAATTTATAAGCTCAGCCAGAGACGCAAAGATGGCAGAGGAGAATATTTCTTCCCCTTCATCATCAAAGTCTAAACATTAGGACCTACAATATTACACATTTGTTTCAAAGACCATGTCAGTCACTTATCTCTGCTCACCTCGAGAAAATACAACTCACTTGAGTTTTGCTCACAGTTTTAGGCCATGTTCATTTGTTTCTTTTTTTTTTCCCCCTTTGGCTTTTTGTTGCTATTATTCATTTGTGTTTTTTTTTTTAATATTAGTATTTTAATGTTCAAAATGAATTGGTATTAGTTTGTGCTTTATCCCTGTGGTAGGCATAATTTTTAAATGGCCCCTAAAGATATCCTGCCCTAGTCTCTAGGACCTCTGAGTTCATGGTTTCAGTCCCATAATTATGCTATTTTATAAGGTACTATTGAACTTTAGATTATCGAGGTGAACCTGATCTCATCATAGGATAGCTTCAGAGCAGAAAGCTTTTCCTGCTGCTGGCAGAAGGGGAAGGCAGCGTTGCAGAGTGTGGGAAAAGTTTGACGTGCTGTTGCTGGTGTTGAGGATGAAGGAGCCTAAGCAGGAGTGTGGGCAGCTTTAAGAAACACTGAGGCCCACAGCTGCCAAGGGAAGAGGAATCTCAGACCTATAACCACAACCGCATGAATTCTGTTAACAGCATGAATGAGTTTGAAAGCAGATTCTTCTCCAGAACCTCCACATAAGAGCCCAGATAAGCTAATGGGATTTTCCACCCATGGAACCCTAAGCTGACAGTTCAACCAAGCACACTGGAACTTCTGACCTACAAAACTATGAGATAATAAGTGGATATTGTTTTGAAGGTCTAAATTTGTGGTCATTTTTTATGCAGCAATAGAAAACTGTATAATCTCTAATCCACAGTCAGGAGTACTTAGTTCAGTGGAACAAAAATTACTAGGGAAACTACTAAAATAGATAATTAGGATCCAGAATGGCATCACACATGGTTTTAAGTAGAGAGGACTATGGCATGAATATAGATTGTGAATCTGCATATGCTGGGACAATCGAATCTGTAAATGTGATAATTTTGCATAGCAGCCAAGGAATGTGGTTACGAGTTGCCAAAATGGATATTTTAAAAAATTTCAATTTTTATTGGATTGGTAAGCCATTGAGCTTTATCAAATTTCAAAATAAAACATAATAACTTTCCTTGAAAAGAGTAAAGGCCTTCCAAATCATATTTTCCATGGAGGAGGGACAGACTAACACTACATAAGTGCCATGCTCATTGAGGACAATGTGTTTGATGAGAAATGAGGAGTCTATCAATATCCACTGGATATTACATAACATTCATGCAGACAATACATAAAAGCAGTTACCATCACATATCTTTGAGCAGATATTTGACATTACATTTGGGAGAAATTGGTGATTTGCAGTATGAATCAGCTCTTGCTCAATGGATTGTGTCCAGGTGAAAGAGAAGTTTGATGATTTCCTCTTCCATTCATAATTTAGAACACATGCATAAGGATAAAGGTTGTTCTGCACAGTTAAGATTATCTGTAAGTCATGATAAAGACTGAAAAATCTATCGCTGGAGCATAACCTATATATGTAGAGAGGAAGGGTACTGCTCTGTCAGTAGCAGAGGTTCCTCCTCATGCCATTACACATATAGCTCGATTCATGGTGAAGAGTTTGGTAGGCAGCAACCTGCCCCAAATCTTTATTCAATGTTGATAAAAACTGACATTTTTCATGTAGTCAAAATATATGTTTACCCTAATAACTGGACAACAAGTGAAGACTGATTTTACCTACTGAGTTAGCTAGGAGAAGGAGATGTTTCTCATAAGGTTAATAATATTAGAAATCACCTTTTTCATGATTTTAAGTAATTTATCAAAACTGTTTCAGTGATATATATTCTGAAGCTTAGGACTATTCAGCACTAATAATTTTAATCATATAAAAATATTTAAAAACCCACATCCAAATGCTGTAGAAATGAAAAGACATACCTTACAGAGTACAAGTCTACCAAATAGTGATTTGGAGATTCTTTCACTACAATTATTCAACAGATTCTAGTTTTTTGTTGCTTTTTTTTTAATATGATACATCTTTTAAATAGCATCTGACAGACAGGTGATCCTGGGTGGTTCAATTGGTTAAGTGTCTGATTCTTGATTTCAGCTCAGATTATGATCTCAGGGTCATGAGATCGAGTTTCACATCAGATTCTGCACTTAGCATGGAGTCTGCTTGTCCCTCTCTCTCTGCTTCTCTCCCTGCTTGTGTTCTCTCTCTTTCTCTGAAATCAAATCAATCAATAAATAAAATCTTTAAAAAAATAAATAGCACCTGACCAAATTCCACTGGTTTTTTTTTTTTTTTTTAAAGATTTTATTTATTTATTCATGATAGTCACACACACAGAGAGAGAGAGGCAGAGACACAGGCAGAGGGAGAAGCAGGCTCCACGCAGGGAGCCCGACGTGGGATTCGATCCCGGGTCTCCAGGATCGCGCCCCAGGCCAAAGGCAGGCGCCAAACCGCTGTGCCACCCAGGGATCCCAATTCCACTGGTTTGAATGAGAAATTGTTCTATAATCCTTGGTCAATATTAGATCTGAATACTTAATATTCCTTGAAGAAGGCCTTGACCCTTTGCTAGCATTTAAACTCTTAAATGATTTAGAATTTTCTAATTAGGTGAAAATATAAAGTTAAAAAGGAAATAGTATATATATGTGTGTGTGTGTGTGTATGTATACATATATACACATATGTACAGTTGTTATATAGATGTATATAAATATGCGTATATACATATAAGTATAGTGTATCTATATACACATGTATACATATACATATATCTTTTTTATAAGCCAACTTTGTGTGAAGTCTAACCTACAGCTTAAATTTTGTTTTTTTAATGCGTTGGCTAAAGTCTGCATTAAGATTGTCTCCTTCACTGGTTTGAAGCAAATATTATTTTTAATTTTAAATATTACATTTTAAAAAAGATTTTATCTATGTATTCATGAGAGACATAGAGAGAGAAGCAGAGATATAGAGGGAAAAGCAGTGTCTTTGCAGGGAGCCCGATGTGGGACCCGATCCCTGGACCAGGATCATGCCCTGAGCCCAAGGCACAGGCTCAACTGCTTAGCCACCCAGTCATCCCTAAATATTATATTTTGTTATGTTATTTAAAACCTACTTAATTTTCTTAGTTCATTTAATTTCCTTGAAGTCGAGGGTCTGTATATGCACCTGAAGAGAATAGTTTTTTGGAAACATTTACCAAACAAATTTAAGAAGAGGAAAAATAAATAAAAAGGCAGGAACAGAACCAAGATTAGCTATATACAAAATGCTAGGAATTAGCTAAGGGAGGTGGTGTGTCCAGTACTATTTAGTATATAATAATCAGTTTTGTGTTTTATCCTGCCTGTAATACACATGACATGAAAGATTATTTTCTAGCATAAAATTTATATGAATATCTTCATGCTATAAACATCTCCTTTTCATTTTAGGAAACCAACTATGAGCCAAAAGAAAACGTTATTTTATTTATTTATTTATTTTATTTTATTTTATTTTATTTTATTTATTTATTTTATTTTTCTATTTATTTTTTAAGGGAAGAAGTGGAGTGCAGAGGGAGGGGGAGAGAAAGAATCTTAAGCAGGCTCCATACCCAGTGTAGAGCCCAACGCAGGGCTTGATCTCAGGACCCGGAGACCATGACTTGAGCCAAAATTAAGGGACAGAGGCTTAACTGACTACACCTCACTCAACAAGCAAACTACTTTTTATCATGGAGAATCTTTCCTAGGTATTATATTATTTCTTGCCAAATGGTCCTACTTATATTTCCTACTTAATATTTCTGGGCACGTCACACTCCTTAATGATTAGAAATTATCAAAATCGAAAAGATCAGAAAAAAAATCACCAACCCATGTAAAAGTAACAGCAGTTGTACGAAGGCTAAATAACCATACACACAGTGTCTCAGTTCCGGGCAGTGTGCTCTTCCCAGGTGAGGCAAGGGGAACAAACAGGCTTTTTAGAAAGAACAAGTGTTGTTCCCATTGATGTTCATAATAAATCATCATTCCGGAGAATCTGTCAATAACACACTGCCCCCAATCGCTTCATGCCTGCAGCATTACGCTCATGCTATTGCAACTAGATGAGCTATCAAAGCCTCATGCAGTCAAAGAGAGTAGTTTAAAGAGGTACAATAACAGGCGATTTGCAAACAGCCCAAACCTTTAGCTTCTTCCCCCTTTCCAAAAGTGTGCCGTGAATTTACATTAACACCTGCTATTGGAGATAAAAGAATGGATTTGCACAGCAAGGAGAATGCCAAATCCTCCCATACGAGTGACTCATTTCCCTATATTGTGGGATATTATGCTGAACTTGAGGCAGCACGCTACACGCAGTACGCTGGGTCAAATGTGGATTTTCGAAAATAAAAATGGTAGCATTTAACACACAGAGGCAGAAATCCTTATCTCTCCAAATATTTGCCACATAATCGCCAAGTTAAATCCACTCTGTGAGCAGGTCGTTTTTATTGTCCAAGTATAATTTATATCAGTAGACTTTTTACTACACACTGACTCAGATTACTATGACATCTAAGATTTTCATGCTGTTAAATTCAATTTATTGTGGAACATAAGGGCAATTAAGGGATAGAAGATGACATTATATTACATCAAAGTGAGCTACAGGAAAAGGAGGTGTGTACCACTCGTAATTTGTTGTATATAAACTTAATTTTGAGTGTTTTCCCCATGGTAAAGTGGCAGATACTATTTCTAACAACTCACCATGTGCCAGACACTTTATTCAGATCTTAGTTACTAGCTAAAAGCTAATAAATCACTGACTGGAGGTTGGAATGAATAAAAAAATAATAACAAACTAAAAATTCTGAAAGTCTAAAGAACACCAGACACATCGCAGAATCCATTTAAGAAGTTAGTTAATTAAATAATGTCCCAAGACATCTCTCTACCTGATACATCTAATACACATTTCTGCCACATTTTTTTTCCCAGAGAATGAGAGTTAGAGATGGGAGTGGTGGGTGGGCAGAGAGGGCTGGGGAAGACAGAATCTTAAACAGGCTCCATGCCCAGCGTGGAGCCCAAGTAGGGGCTCATTCACACATCCCTGAGATCATGACCTGAGCATAAAATCAAGTGTCAGAGCCTTGACCCACTGAGCGACCTAGGAATTCCAACCTACTACATACATTCTTTTGGATACTGTATTAGTTTTCTATTGCTCGGTAGCTCATTATCAGAAATTTAATAGTTTAAAATAAGATACATTTAATATTTCAAATTTTCTGTGGGGGAGAAGTCTGGTCATGGCTCACCATATATGGTTTGTGGTGCATGTAGGTGCCACATTCTTCATCCTCTGCCACGTTGGGGCTGTTTCAATCAGGATAAGAGTAATGTGAAGAGATCAGGTGAATGTGAGGGAAGCATCTGGTTCTGTTATTCAGCACTGCCCTACTGTAATCAATTCAGGTATCTAAATTCAAGCTTCCTTAATTTATCTTGTCAAATGTAGTTCTTTCTAATTAAGAATATATCCTGGAAATAAAGTGGTGATAAAAAAGAAGGGAGGCAAGGACTTTCAAAAGAGACAGTTTAAGGAGGACATTTGAGAATGCATAAGCACATAATAATGTTTTTCTGAGAATGTTATGATACACATTTTATAGCCACTGCTAAGAGGCAAAATAAAATCCACAGGGAATAAAGGTAGGAATCTGGCTGCAGATGTTTGCAATTTTTTTTTTTTTTTGAGAAAATACGACTGACATGTCTGAAGAGCAATATCAGGGACCTGAAGTTATGCATAAAGGGCAAGCAAAGAGAAGAAAAGTTAGATTTAAAGAGCCAGGAAACAGAAATTATCCTGGTGGCTTGATGTATCAAGGTTGATCACCAAGATTTAATGCAAAGGAGCAGGAAACAAACTGAGGAGAAAGAAACATTGTTCCTTTTAGGATGAACCAAAGTAGGAGGAAAAAGGGTAAGACCGGCTAAAATTAAACTCTGGGAGAATGAGGTTATATAGTATAGAACAAAAAGCAAGATAAGACTTCTTCTTTATTCATTTAAGAACAGGGAGTCTAAAGGGTATACATATGATGAAAAATATTTTCTTTTGAGTTTATTAACTTGCCATTTACCTCAGCTGAAAATAAGTCCCCTTTGTTCTCTTTGGGTATTTTCGTTTTCAGATGATTCTATACACCTTTGTGACTGCAAGGCATCTAATGTATAGCTTATCTTATTAAACTATATAACCATCTTCTTTTTTCCTGTTTGGTTTTTCAAAAAGCGTTTAGAAATTTGCCTTCTTCAACTTTTTACTTCATCTAATCCACATAAATTTCCTCCAGGCTAAAGAACCTTTGGGGGTGAACAAAAGAATGCCAGCTTGTCATAACTCATGAAGGTGATCAAAGGCGGCCAGGTGCTCCTTTAACCTTTGATCACTTCCATACAGTTCAATATCTGATTAAGGGAGTGTGTTGCTTTGTGTCCTCAGATTCCATTAGTGGCTTCTAGCAAGAGAAAGGGATGTTGGGTAATGAGAATAAGAAATAGAACTGTCTAGCTTGACTACATCTTTTTAATTATACCACTATATTGACACTATATTAGTGTTGTAAATGAGAATCTCTCAATCAGTAAAATAACAAAATAATAAAGTAGCTCGTACAACTGGCCTTTGCTTTAACAGAGTATACATTTAAGTTATACTATTGTTTCTGTGTCAAGCTTAGGATACTTTCAAAAGAACAAGCCATTACATGGTGTGGAGTAGAAGGATAAGAGCTTTGGAACCAGGTATTTCAGATCATCTTATTGTAATTCTGATGATCGCTTGTCATAAGATATCATCTTAGTATTTTCCAAGTTTTCCATTAAAAGATTTATGATGGTCTCCAACGTGGAAAACAAAAGTGAAATAAATGATAGTTCTGAGCCACTAAGAAATTGAAAGCTGAAAATGTACTAAAAGGTGGTGGGGGGGATTGAAAAGAAATGAGGATTTTATTACCTGATAATACTTTTGTCCCTACAGATTACCAAAAGGACTTTAAGTATATCAGATGGGAATTATATCTAGAGATAATTTTTTTATGTTGTCTATGTTCTAACATAGACAAAGTATGTTCTATCTAGAATTATATCTAGAACATACTTTGTCAAGGAAACTCTACATTTAAAAATACAAAATGATGTAAAATAGAAGTAGTGCTTTAAAAAAAAAGTACCTTTCCCAAGGTTCTGGCTTTACATAAAAACATGAGTTGGGTGGTGTTGAGGGAAAATGCACAGCCAGGAAGTATGAAAAGATGGAAAGGACTCCAAGGAAGGAGGTGAAAGAGGTCATCTTCCTCTTGGCACATTGGCTAAGTATTAAAATCATGGGCGTCCCAACTAGGAGGTTGTCTAATTCTGCATTTTATATAGGACGGAGTTTATTCTTGGCACATAAATGCCCTTGAATATGGATAATAAAAATGTCCCTCTGTATCCAGTGCAATGCATAAATTGGGTGCAAGGATGAAATTCTCATTTTTCACCAAAGTCTGTCACAGGTGAACACTGATCTTCACCTGAAAATATTAAAGCATTCCCTTCATGCCCTTTTAATTCCCCAAGGACCTTGAACTTTTATTCTCCTTTAACCAAGCCACTTTTCTTTCCCAGAGGGAGATTTCAAAATAGTTCTTAGGAAGAAAAAATCTTGTCTCCAGGGCATCATCTGGAAATTGCCCTGTTTCAGTCCAAAATGCAAAGCCAGGATTCTGTGAAGAATTACACAGCTACCCAACCACTTCAAAGCTGGATGGGGTTGAATCAATGCCACAACAATGAGTGTTAAGTGCTACAATCAAAGGTTGCTTCACAGGGCTTGCAAACACTGTTTTGTTTTACCTGCCTATCATCTGAACAATACAATTGCCAGTCGCATTAATTTAGACAAATCTTTTAGGGGGAGTGAGTGGAACAAATCCAAGCAAACAGAATGGTATTTACTCTCCTTCACAAAACCACTAGGAAGAGCAGAGATGCAATTAAGAAAACAATGAAAGTATCTCAGCTTATGTGCCTGCATCAGTATTCCATCAGATGTGAATTTTGCCAGCACAAAGGGCACGTGTGGCTTCTTCAAAACTGGAGCTGGGCTGCAGAAGGAAGACAATTCATAAGACACACACGGTATATCGTAGCTTTGAAAGTCTCTTTCAGTGAAAGGATGATCTCTGTTGCCTCCTTCGACAGGTCTTTATTCTGGTTCTTCAGTGCTGGCACAATCTGTTTTAAATACGTGTTTTGCCCATTGGTGGGAATGCAAGCTGGTGCAGCCATTCTGGAAAACAGTGAGAAAGTTCTTCAAAAAGTTGAAAATAGCAGCAATTGCACTACGGGGTATTTACTCCAAAGATAACAGATGTAGTGATCTGAAAGGCACCTGCATCCCAATGTTTATAGCAGCAACATCCACAATAGCCAAACCATGGAAAAAGCCCAGATGTCCATCAACAGGTAAATGAATAAAGAAGTAAAGAAGATGTGGTATACACACACACACACACACACACACACACACAATGCACTACTACTCAGCCATCAATAAAAATGAAAACTTGCCATTTGCAACAATGTGGATGGAACTAGAGGGTATTATGCTAAGCAAATTAAGTTAATCAGAGAAAGACAATTATCATATGATCTCACTCATGTGGAATTTAAGAAACAAAACAGAGGAGCATAGGGGAAGGGAGAAAAAAATAAAACAAGATGAAATCAGAGAGGGAGACAAACCATTAGAGGCTCTTAATCATAGGAAACAAATGGAGGGTTGCCGGAGGGAAGGACGTTGGAGGGGATGGGGTAGCAAGTGATGAACATTAAGGAGGACATGTGATGTAATGAGCATTGGGTGTTATAGAAGACTGATCAATCACTGAACCATACCTCTGAAACTAATTATGCTCTGTATGTTAATTAATTGAATTCAAATAAAAATAAACAAATAAATCTGCATTTTGGTGTTGCTAATCAGTTTTGCACCTCATTCTAGACTGTACACAAGTCTAACAGGACTCTGTTTCTAGATCACAGCCCTTACTCTACTTCCTCTTGTTGTTGGCCATGTGGTTCCTGCTGTCTGAAATGCTTTTCCTTGCACTATATGAATCAACTAATTCTCAACCCCTGTTCAGATGTCATCCTTCAAACAATCCCTCCTTAAGTTCCTCAACATGTTGTTCTAGCTCTCCTTTCTTCACTACCAAGTGTGGTTGTCTCTTATGTCCGTAGGATTTTATGCTTTTTGTGCTCTCCATTTCCATCTCGTTTCCTGCTCAATTGTAAAATTCTCAAGGACATAAAACCTTGAATAAATCATCTTTGTATCTTCTGTAGGTTGTAGTAAATCACCTTGAACAAAGCAAAGTTTCAATAAAAGAATATATAAATAGTAGTAATAATACATTACATTTAGATGGTGCTTAATATATACTTTACCCTTTTCTAAAATATATTAATACATACAATCATCACAAAACTAAGAGTTTAGTCCCTAAAATAATTTATCCCTATTTTACAGATAAAAAACACAATAGGACATAAAGAACTTGCCAAAGCTCGCACAACTATTATATGGAAGACCCAGTATTTAAGCCCAGATTTCTAGAATCATGCTCTTATTCCCCATGTTCTCATCCATCTTGTTTTTCAACGAATGAATGAATAAATGAATGAATGAATGAATGAATTTTGAAAAATATATTTATAGCACTACTTAAAATGTGTTTACTATTTAAATTCTCATTTCATCCACGTTGGTGCCAAGATCTTTCAGACTGTGTACTTTTTTACTGTACGAAGTATCGAAACTTCAATCCAAGGAGGTTAATCATTTTTCTTGGTTTTGACTTCTATAACTAGTAGAAAATTTCCTCATTTTAAAATATATATACATACATATTTTAAAACATACACATATATGTATATATGTAAAATATATATATAATTTTAGACTGCAAAAACAGTACAGAAAAATCTGATGTATCCTTACAAGTTTCTTCCAATGATGACATCTTACATAGGTTTAGTACATTATAAAATCTAGGAAGTTGATATTAGCATAATACCGTTAACCTGCTTGTAGTTCTTGGACTTACCAAATTTTTCATTCAGTCATTTAAAAAATATCTTTCTGTATAATTCTAAGACATTTTATCATATGCACAGATTTTAATAACCATTATCACAATCAGGAAATAAAACTGTCCTATCACCACAAAGAGATTTCCATATGCTATACTTTTATAGTCACATTCTTCTTTTCCTTCCATAACCAACAAAAAGTTCTCCATCTGTATAATTTTATATTTTGAGAGTGGATGAAATCATATAGAACATAACATTTTGATATTAGCTTTTTTCTCTTGGCATAAATGCTTTTGAGAGTTTTCCAAGTTCTTATATGTATCAATAATTTATTCCTTTTGTTTTGGAAGAACTTCTGTTTAACCATTCACTCATTGAAGGACACTTGGGTTGTTTCTTTTTTGGGGCTACCCCGAATAAAGCTGTCATGAGCAGTCATGTACAGATTTATGTGCAAAAATAAATGTTCAGGTGTTTTTGTTTTGTTTTTAGAGAGAGGAAGTATGCATGAGCAAGTTGGGAGGCAGGTGGTCAGAGAGAGGGAGATAGAATCTTAAGCAAGGGTCAATCCCCTGACCCTGAGAACATGACTTGGTCATGAAATCAAGAGTCATATGCTTAACAGACTAAGCCCTCCAGGTGCCCCTAAATGTTCAGTCTTTATGATAAATGCCCAACAATGCAAATTCTAAGTGTATGTTGAACTTCCTAAGAAACTGCCAGGATGATTTCCAAAGTGGCCATACCATTTTATATCCCCACCAGCAATGTATGAAGGACCAAATTTCTCTGCATGTTTGTCAGCATTTGAAATTACAAACATATTTTATTTTAGCCAGTCTAATACATATGTAGTGTCATCTCACTGGGATTGTAATCTGCATTTTCCTATTGACTAGTGATTTTGAACATCTTTTCATGTGTTTATTTGCCATCTGTATACTTTCTTTGGTAAAGTTTATGTCTTTTTCCATTTTTCTAATTGAATTCTTTTTCCTTTACTATTGAAATTAGAGAGTTTGGTTACTGAAACTTCATCATCTAGACTGAATCATTGTTAGAATTAAAATTGAAATTTTTATGAAATCCAATTTATCCATTTTTTTCTTCTTTTTTAGTTCATGATTCTGGTGTCATATATTAGAACTATTTGCTTAACCCCAGGTCATGAAGATTTTCTCCTACATTGTCTTCTAAAAGTTTTATAGTTTTATCTTTTACATTAGATCTATGATCTATTTAGAGCTAACTTTTGTATAAGGTTGAGGATTAGATTGAGGAGATCATTTTTGCAGTTATCAATGTCAATTGTTTCAGCACTATTTATTGAAATAATCCTTTTCTCCTCCATTGAATTGCTTTTGTACCATTGTCCAAAATGAGGTGGGTGTATTTGTGAGTCTATTTCTGTCACCAGGTATTTTTAATTGAGTTCATTGCCGTGAAAGGAAATGTGGGTGTTGAACCAACTCCAGCACAGATGCTATAGTCACACGTACTTATAAATAAATGTCTTCTGTTACACATTCAATACACATACTGACAAAATGTGCATCTGCTCTGACTTCTTTCCACCAAGCACAGCCCAATACCTCAACCCCACTTCATATCAGCCAGCCAGTGGAGTGAGGTCAGAACTTGGAGTGATGGGATGCCTTTACGTTCATTTGGAGCAAAAGTTTCAGGCCGGTTCTTTTTAAAGAATGACTTAGTAAACATAGGGAGAAAATATATTGTATAAATGATCATTCTAGTTCCTTTAAAAGTAACTTGAAAATATTAGTTCTTCAAAAACAGTAAGATTTATAAAAATGCACTGCATGCTCAAAAAATATTATTTAGGAATGTTTAAAATTCAATTACTTTTTCCCATTTTTTTCCATATTGTACATGTACATTTTGTTATTTTTAAGGGTAGTTCCCAGAGTTTTAGACATTTGTATTAATACTAAACAATAACAAATTGTTCTTATAGGAGGAAAAGAATGACAAGCATCACAGCACGAAAAAGAAAAACTGGGAATTTAAGGAACTTACTTAATCATTTGTGGGTTTTAAATCCTAGGTTTATGGACCTTCAAGCGGTACTTAAGTTACTTAATTTAATATTTGCTGATTGGTTGCCATGTTAATAGTATAATGATATTCGTAAATACATTATATGAAAACTTTATGGGTCTATAAAAATTGATACTCTTTCTTTCTAGGTATTATAAATCTGTTTTTCTTGAGGGACTTGACCTTCTTCAAAGTAAGTTTTATTTGTTATAACTTCATTTACAAAGAAATTCCTCTTCTAATGATATTTACAGTGCATCAAAAATACTCTATTACAATTTTTTATTGTGAAAACACATAATACAAAACTTACCATCTTAACCATTATTAAGTAGAGACTCCAGGAGTGTTAAGTACAATTACACTGTTGTAAAACAGATTTCCAGAACATTTTTTTTTTATCTTGCAAGTCTGAAACTGTATAATCAAGAAACAACAATTTCCCTAACTCTCCTCCCCACTCAGCCCCTGGTAATCACCACTCTATTTTCTCTCTCTATGAATTTAACTACTTTAGATAACTCATATAAGTGTAATCATGTAGTATTTGTTCTTCTGTGGTTTATTTCACTAATATAATGTCCTTGTGGTTCATCCATGTTGTAACATGTGACAGTATTTTTTTAAAGCTGAATGATTTTCCATTATATGTATATTTAAATACACACACAAATATACATACTATATTTTGTTATCCATTCATTTCCCAGTGAACATTTGGGTTGCTCCCAGCTCTTGATTGTTGTGAATAGTGCTGCTATGAATGTGGGTGTGCAAATATCTCAAGACTCTACTTTTGAATGTTTTGGACATAGACTTAAAAGTTAAATTTCTGAGACATATGGTAGTTCTATTTTTTAATATTTTTGAGAAACCACCATAATGTTTTCCATAGCAGTTGCACCATTTTACCATCCTACCAACAATGCACAAGTTCAAATTTTTCCACATCCTCACCAACACATGTTAGTTTGTATTGTTGTGTGTGTGTAGGGGGGGGGTTGATAGCCATTGTAATGGATTTTAAGTAATGCCTCATTGTGACTTTGAGTTGCATTTCTCTGATTTTTAGTTATGTTGAACATCTTTTTATATGCTTGTTGGCCACTTGTATACGATCCTTGGAGAAATATCTATTAAACTCCTTTGCCCACTTTTTAATCAAGTTTTTTTTTTTTTTCTGGTTTGTTTTGTTTATCATTTGCAGAGGTTCTTTATATTCTAGATAGTAACCTCATATTAGGTATAGTATCTAAAAATATTTTCTCCCATTCTATATGTTGCCTTTTCACTGTGTTCATTGTGTCCTTTGGTGCACATATTTTGGGGTTTGTCTATTTTTGCTTTTGTTCACTGTACTTCTATTGTCATATCCAAGAAGTTACTGTCAGGTACACTGCCATGAAGCTTTCCTCTATATTTTAGGATCTTTATGGTTTTGGGTCTTTAATGTATTTGGAGTTAATTTTTTTTTTTTTTTTCAGAGAGAGAGAGAGGTGGGGGAGCAGCAGGGGGCAACAGAGAAAACAAATCTTAAGCATGATCTATGTCCAGCTCAGAGCCCAGCCTGGGGCTGGAGAGGGAGAGAAAGAGAGAGGGAAAGAGAGAAAATCTCAAGCAGACTCCCCACTGAGCTGTGGGGCCTGACTTGGGGGTTCCATGATCTCTTGATCCTGAGATCTTGACCTGAGCCAAAATCAAGAGTCAGGTGCTTAACCACCTAAGCCACGCAGGCATCTCTTGAACTAATTTTTTTTGTAAAGGTATATAATAAGGATTCTACTTCACTCTTGTGTGTGTAAATACCTAGTTTCCCAAAACCATTTGTTGAAGAGACTGTTATTTCCACACTGAATAGTCTTGCCATTATTGACAAAAATCATTTGACTATATATGTAAGGGTTTATGTCTGATTTATTTCTCTATTCTTTTCCATTAGTCTATTTGTCTGTCTTTATGCCACTACCACATTGGTTTTCATTACAGTGGCTTTGCAATATGTTTTGAAATTAGGAATCATGAGTCTTCCAAATTTGTTCTTGTTTTTCAAAATTGACTTTGGCTATGAGAGTTTTCCTGAGATTCCATATGAATTTTAGGGTGATTTTTTTCTAATTTTGCAAGAAAGTGCCTTTGGGTTATTAAGCAGGATTGCATAGATTTGTACATCTCTATCGTAGTATGGATATTTTAACAGTATTACGTCTTCCAACTGATAAGTAAGAGATGTCTTTTCATTTATTTGTGTCTTTTAAAATATCTTTCAGAAATATTTTGTAGTTTTTAATTAAAAGGCTTTCATCCCCTTGGTTAAACTTATTCCTAAGTATTTTATTCTTTTTAATGCTATTATAAATGAAATATTTTCCTAAATCTTATTTTTGACTTGTTCATTGTTAATGTATAGAAACACAGCCCAGTTTGAGGTATTGACATTTTATCCTGCAACTTTGCTGAATTATTTTATTAGTTCTAATAGTTTTTATGGGCTCTTTAGGATTTCTATATGTAAAATCAGGTTACGTGCAAAAAGAGATTCCTTTACTTCTCATTATCCATTTTTTTTCTTCTTTTCTTTTTCTTTTCTTTCTTTCTTTCTTTCTTTCTTTCTTTCTTTCTTTCTTTCTTTCTTTCTTTCTTCTTTCTTTCTTTCTTTCTTTCTTTCTTTCTTTTTCTTTCTTTCTCTTTCTTTCTTTCCTTTTTTCTTTTTCTTTTTTTTTTTGTCAAATCACCCTGGCTTGGACATCCAATACTTTTTTTGAATATAAATGGTGAGAACAGGCATTCTTTACTTGTTCCTGAGATTAGAGGAAAGCTTTAAGCCTTTCTGTTATGTTGGGGTATAATTTCTTTCTATTCTTAATTCATTGAATGATTTTATCATGAAAGACTTTTGAATCTTGCCAAATGCCTTTTTTATGCATTGATTGAAATTACATATGTGTTTTGTCCTTTATTCTGTGCATGTGGTATATTACCTTGATTGGTTTTCCTGTGTTGAACTATCCTTGTATTCCAGGAATACATTTTTTTTGGTCATCATGCATAATCTTTTTAATGTGCATTTGAATTTGGTTTGCTAGTTTGTTGTTTTTTTTTTTTTTTTTTTTTTTTTTTTTTTTTTTTTAGGATTTATTTATTTATTTATTCATGATAGACAGAGAGAGAGAGAGAGTCAGAGACACAGGCAGAGGGAGAAGCAGGCTCCATCCCGGGACTCCAGGATAGTGCCCCGGCCAAAGGCAGGCGCCAAACCGCTGAGCCACCGGGGATCCCTGGTTTGCTAGTTTTTAATTGAATATTTTTGCTTTGGTATGTATCAAAGTGGTCTATGGTTTTCATTTCTTATACTGTCTTTGGCTTTGGAGTGAAGATAATGCTAGCCTCATAGAATAAGCTAGAAGTGTTCTTGCTTCACTTTTTTAAGAAGAATTTCAGGAGATTGGTATTGATTCTCCTTTAGCTGTTTGGTAAAACACTGTAGTGTAGCTAACTGGTCCTGTGTTTATATTTCTTGTGAAGTTCTTAATTACTTGCTCAATTTCTTTACCCATTATTGGCCTGTTCAGATTTTCTACTTCTTTAAGATTCAGTCCTATTAAGTCATTCATTTCTAAGAATTTATCCATTTAATCTGAGTTATTCAGTGTGTTTACAATGTTTAAATTATTCTCTTGTCATCCTTTTTATGTCTGTGGCATAATCTGGTAATGCCTCCTCTTTCATTTCTGATTTTAACTATTTAAGTATTTTATCTTTATTTTTTCAGTTTAACTATAGTTTGTCAATTTTGTTGAACTTTTCAAAAAACAAACTCTTATTTTATTGATTTTTTTTCTATTACTTGTTTATCTCTGGTGGAGTCTTGTTATTTCCTTCTTTCAGTGGGGGTAGTTTGTTCTTTTTTTTAGTTTCTTGAGATATAAAGTTAGGCTATTGATTTGAGATCTTTTTCCTTTAATGTAAGCTTTTACAACTACAAACTTCTCTCTTAATAGTGCTTTCACTGCATGCAAGTTTTGATATGGTGTGTTTTCATTTTCATTTGTCTCAAAGTATTTTCTAACTTCTTTTATGAATTCTTTTTTTGTCCATTCATTGTTTAGAGTGTGTTGTTTAGTTCTCATGTATTTGTGTATTTTTTTCAGTTTTCTTTGTGCTGTTGATTTCTAGTTTTATTTAATTGTGAATTTATATAATTTCAGTCTTCTTGAATTCAATAAAATTTGATTTGTAGCCTAACATCTGGCCTATCCTAGAGAATATTTAATGAGCACTTAAGAAGAATGAATATTCTACTATTATTAGAGCAGTGTTCTGTATATGTCTGTCATGTCCAATTGGTCTACAATATTGTTCAATTCCTCTATTTTATTGATCTGTCTGTTTATTCTGTACTTTGTTGAAAGAGTTTTGAAGTATCATACTATTACTGTGTTGCTCTCTATCTCTCCCTTCAATTCTATCAAGGTGTGCTTCATATATTTTGGAGCTCTGGGGTTTGGTGTATATTTATAATTGTTATATCTTCCTGGTAAGCGGACATTTTAATCATTATATAATGTCCTTTTTTTGTCTCTTGTAACAGTTTTTAACGGAAAGTGCAGTGGTCTGATATTAATTAGTATAGCTGTTCCTGCTCTTTTTTGGTTGCAACTTTCAGGGAATATCATTTTTTATTGTCTTGCTTTAAGCCTATGAGTGTCCTTAGATTTAAGATGAGTCTCTTGTAGACGACATATAATGGGGTCTTGCTTTTATATCCAATTTGCCAATCTATGGGTTTTGATTGAAGAGTTTAGTTCATTTACATTGAATGTAATTGATAACAGGGAAAGATTAACTATTGCCTCTTTTTTTTTTTTTTTTTTTTTTGTATCTCTGGGAGGCTTTTTGTCCCTCCTTTCCTCTGTCTTTCTTTGTGTTTCATTAAATCATTTTTGTAGTGATAAACTGTGATTCCCTTCTTATTGCCCTTTGCACACATTCTACAGCTATTTTTTGTGGTTACTATTGAAATTACATAAAATGTCTTAGAGTTATAACAATCTATTTTAAATTGATAGCAGATTAGCTTCAACTGAGTACCAAAAATCTACTTCTTTACAACTCCATCTTTTCCTACTTTATGTTGTTGATGTTACAAATTATATCTTTAGATATTGCATACCTATTAACACATTATTTATAGTTTTTTATGTTTTTATCATTTAAATTCTATATAACAATGTTATAATGGTATAGACTACTATATTTGTACATGTACTTACTTTTACTGTCAAACCTTATATTTTCATGTGGCTTTGTGTTGCTGTCTATATTTTTTTATACCAGTTTGTAAGGCTCCTTTTAGCATTTCTTGTAGAGCAGGTCTAATGATAAGGAACTCTCATGGCCTTTATTTACCTGGAAAAGTCTTAATTCTCTTTCATATTTGAAGAACAGTTTTATCAAATAAAACAGTTTTATCAAATAGTTTTGTTAAAATAGTTTTATCAAATAATTTCTTGATTGACAGATATTTTTTTTTTTCTTTAAACACTTTGAATTGAGGTCTTGGATACACAAATAAAATGTATCTTTTTACATTTCTTTTAAGAAATGCTTTTTTTAATAGAGTATATTTTTGTATTTAATTCAAGTATTTCATATTTCTAGTATAAATTGTTCTTTTGAAAAGCCATTATAAATATTATCCTACTCCTTTCTGGCCTGCAAAGTTTCTACTGATGAGTCTACTGATAATCTTATGGAAGCTTCCTTATATGTGGTGGGAGTTGATTTTCTTTTGGTGCTTCCAAATTGTCTCTTTGGCTTTGACTTCAGATAGTTTGATTATAAAATCTCTATGAATCTCTTTGAATTTAGTCTAGTTGGTGTTCTTTGAGCTTCTTGAAAGTATATATCCACTTCTTTCCTCATATTTGGCAAGTTTTCAGTCATTATTTCTTCAAATAAACTCTCTACCCCTTTTCCTCTCCCTTGTCTTTCTGGGATTCTCATAATGTATGAATTGATTACATTCCATAATTCCCTTGGGGTCTCCTTGCTTTTCTTTATTGCTTTTGTCTTTTTCCCTCCTCTGATTTGATAATTTCAAGTAATCTGTCTTCAGGATCACTAATTCCTCTTTCTCTCTGATCAAGTCTGTTGTTGAATGAATTTTTCAGTTTCATTATATTTTTTCAGCTCCAGAATTAGTTGTTTTTTTTTTTTTTACTATTTTCTATCTCCGTTGATATTATCATTTTCTTATGTATCATTTTCCTGATTTGATATAGTTGTCTATTTGTGTTTTCTTTTGGGTCACTGAACATCTTTATATTTATCTTAAGTCTTTGTTAGGCAAATCATAGATCTACATTTCTTTAGGGTTGTTTTTTGGGGTTTCAGTTTGTTTCTTTGTTTGGACCATGTTTTTATATTTCTTTTATACCTTGTGATTTTTTTTTTTTTTTTAATGCTGGAATTTAGACATTTGAAGAAGCTACCACCTTTTTAAGGCTATGTGTACTGGCTTCCTGTAGAAGAAGACCTTCACCAACTGGTCTGGCTGGAAATTCTAGGACCTTGCAAACTTTCTGATCTCTTGCTTCCCTCAGTGTCTGTTTGTAGAACTGTAGCCCTGACATGTTGACTGCCTTTCCTTTCAGCAGGTTCCAAACTCTGGCCCCAAACTTGTTAGCATGCAGAGGTAATAGAAACCAGTCCCTCAGGTAACTAACCTCCCTATGTAACTCACAGCATGGGATTCAGGTCCACTCTTTTTATTACCTTCTGAGGAAAGAACCCGCATATGGGAAGTTTTCTCTTGGCTGTTCCTGAGATGTTGCATAGGGAGTGAAGTATGAGTGGGTGAGGCTAGTGTCTCAAATTATTCTTACCCATGTTACTATAAGCCCTTCATAGTTTTATAATGGCTTAGGTCCTGCAGCTTCTCAACTTGTCTCTAATGTTCTCGCAGAGTACTCTGGTCTGTTATTTTGTTATAAACTCTGTGTCTCTGTGAAAGAAGGAGGGCCTGTAGCCTCTTAATCTAACATTTTGCTGACCTCATTCAAAAATAGCTCATTATGCCTTGATTTTGTGCAGTGAAGACCCTGTACTTTGCTACATCAAGAGTGGCATTTTTAATAAGTTTACATCATTTGATTTTTACACATTGACAAAACTAGACAAAATATCATGAAGCCTATTTCTGGATTCTTTTTCATGTTAAGAAATTATATTGCAGAATTACTTTAGCTATGAGTTGAAGAATTCTAGCTTATAAGGATCATATACCTATAGTTACATTTCATTTTGGAACTGTTATTAAACCATAATTGAACCTAAAGGGATTTATGGATTAGATATATTATAAAATTTGTTTCATTACCAGTTTTAGAATTTCTTTATTGCTTTTCGCCATGTGAGAAACTGCCTTGAGGCAATGGTAGCCCTCAAGTATGTTGTCAGGAAAACTATCACAGTGAAAAGCAAGGGGATAAGAGAGAGGGACAGGTCAAAACACTTAGGGTAGAGCATAAATGAGTAAGGAATACATAACCCAAATTCTCAGTATCTCTTTCTCTCTCCCCCTTTCTCATACATACACACACATCTTGTGTCCCAATGGTCACGAATACTGGAGGTGAAGTTTGAGTGAGAGATCTCAATAAGGAAAGGTACATGGGGCCAATGACACACACTCTCTCCATTAAAGAGATACAGAGACAAGTAAATTCACAGGTAACTGCTGAGCAGGTATGGTTTTAATGGGCAGAGAAGTGATGGAGCTACAATGAGTGTTATTAATGAAAGTCCTAATTAAGATTTAATGAATATTGGGTATCTAGGGTGTTGCATATATTAAATACATATATATTTGTTATGTATATAACATGTGTCTATATTTATATATATCATATCATGAATACATGTGCCTCATGCACATGGAATGAGTCATGAATATTTAGTGTCTATTTGATCTTTCATCCATATCTATTTCACACACATATGCTCTTCTTTATCTATGTACAACATGTCTTCCAAGTTATAACTTATTTATCTCTTATCATCTTTGACTTTTACCTATCTCATTGGTTTTCTAGACTTCTATAAATATAATTTCATATTCTCAATAAATACCATTATTAATTATGGATTTCCTTTTCTGTTTGGTGGTAGGGGTGATGTAAAAATGTTTATTCTAATTCCAAAAGAGCTAGCTACAGAAATAACTAGTAAGGAAACGATAATTTCCATAAGGTCTTAAACGTCATCAGTTAAGAAATGGAACACAGACACTAAGACACAATGACTCCTCTTTTTAAACATTTCTTTTCAGATTCCCTCCTTGTCCCATATTGGCAAATTATGCTCTTCCCCATGCCCAACCCATATATCTTGCCTCATACCTCAGGAGCATACTTTGGATCGGAACTCTGCCCAGACTTGTACCCCTGGTCACCAGGAACTTAATGTAAAATGAAGGGTGATGAAAGCTAATGATCATGAAATGGCTATAACTTGGCAGTCAATACCTGGTAATATTACATTGTTAAGTCTTTAAAACTACTTAAGAATAGAAATTTTTATTCCATTTGTCTATTTAAAAACTTTACAAATTTACTGGCTTGATTTCACATAACCACAAAGAAACTTGGCCATTTTAAAACCAGAAATCACTGGTACCAAATGCTATACTTTCTCTGTTTCTTTTCCTGGATTTCTTGTCTGGTTACCCAAGGGCCTATGTTGAAGCTCCTGGCCTTAAAACTGCTTTAACAGAAAGTAAATGTTACTCAGACCTTCCTCACACAATTAAAGTGGACCACTGTGTGTGCCATTTCTTATTTTCCCATCCCCCTCTGGTAAAATAGGTGGTAATTAAATATATACTCTCCTGATAAATTAGGTAAATGCTTTTTCCCTCTAAGGAAACACAAAATCTTAAATACAGAAATTTAATGATACAAATACAGAAATTTAATATGAAAAAAAGATATATATTCCTCTTTAGGGAGACCATTATATCCTTTCTGTCAACATATCATGTAGTCTGCCATTTACTATATCTTAGAAAAACTAACCTGGACACAACCTCTTATCCTTTACAGGAACACTCTGGAACAAAAATAACAAAGGAAAACATCAACCCATCCCAAAACAAATGCAATGAATGTGAGACTAGAAGTTCCAAGGTCACTTGTTCTCATTGAGGTCTACATAATGGGAATCATAATATCCACCCCATCTGTCTCACATGGCTGCTGTGAGACTCCAAAGAGATCAGGTGAGTGAAGGTAATTTATAAAGTATAGATTACTACAGAGAAATCGAGTACATTTCTAATAAGAATGTTCACTGCAACCTCACAGTTCTCAAAAGATCCCACAGGTGGCTAGCGCTACCATCACAGTGTTTTGAGCCCTAGGTCTTGGATGGTAGAAACACTGTTTCTACTATAATTGCCTTTGATCAATGCCAACAGAGCTCCACCCCAGCCAAACATGTGTCTCCTCTGAAAAAAAATATGTCTATCTATCATATTGCTAAATACCAATCATTCCTGAAATGTTTGGGTTTTTTTTCATCAATTATTTCCCTTCAGAAAAAAATAACTGTTCTCAAATTACAAATAAGAAAGAATTGAAAATGTTGATTTGGGTCATTTGTAACTTCTTTGTGGAAATTGCATTCTTACCTATGAACCAACTAATGTATGTAATGTGTATATTTTTTGTGCTGATTTATGAACATGGAGAAGAAAGAAACTTGTGCCTCTGAAGAGTTCTTTGTCTAGTTGAGGCATGTTCTATTACCCATTGGAGCTGAACCATGTCAACCCAGGAAGGGTCAGGGAAGGAAAGCCCTTTGTAAACTAAAATGCTTAACCCAGCCATTATGAGTTCACTGACAGAAAGCTCCAAATTCCCAAATCCTTAAAAATCAAATAAAAAGTTTTTAAATGTCACATAACATTTACCCTTGTACCACAAAGCATGAAATGCTTACATTCACTCATTCAGCAATCAGACATGGAATACCTGCTATGTCCTGGTCTCTGATCTAAGAGTTGGGAATAAAATGAAGCACAAATGCATTCTTTTGTTTTTAGAAAGATCACAGTTTAACTCTTTTGTAAAAAAAAAAAAAAAAAAAAAAAAAGCAACTAGTAATGAGATAATGCAGGAGAATGTCTATTTTTCAAAGTGTAAATTTTATAGAAATAGAAGGTATTGTTATGATTAAATCGTTGAGTTATGCTGAATTTCCACTCATAGAATTTGTTATAATCAGATTAGCAAAAAATACGGTTTGTCAAGGGAAAGGAAACCAGCCATTATAATAGCATTTATTGAAATATCTGCTCTTCTTTTGTTTGGCCTTAGATCTTACTTAAGATTAAAAAGCCTTTGAAAATTATCCAAAATACTTAAATTTTGAGAGCAGGGAGACTCAGGCTAAGTTGATAAGCCTGGTCAGATTAATTACTATAAAAGTAAACCCAGAAATCAATCATTTTGTTAAAAATAAATAAACTCCATTTTTAAAAGTTTTATTGGCCGACTCAGCTACAAACCACTTTAGTTCTAAAGATGTTTACTGACAAATTACTTTCTTACCTAACTTTAAGCTTTTAGAAAGTGAAAAGACTCTATTATACTGCCATTCAGTGTGATTTAGTGATCTGTGTTTCCTACTATAAGTAATCAACATCCCTTTTTGGCTTGTTTGCTTTCCTTTCGGGGTGAATTTAAATTCAAACTATGCATCTCTTTTTTTTTATTATTCCATATGTGTTCATAGAAATCAGCTACAGAGGCACTTGCCATCCAGATGCATGGAGAATGCGTGCTGAGTGCTCCCGGCCTTCCTAAACACTGCTTAGGTGCAGCATTTAATTCCGCCTGTGGGGGAAAATGAACTTTTGGTTACTTCCTGATGCCTCATCATTGTCACTGTTAACCTGTCACATCAGATGCATACCTCCCATGGCTGCATAATCTTAGAGAATATAATTTCCTTCCCACATCCCATCACTCGGGATGACTTCTTGTAACAGCTTCAGAGTACTAAAAAGCCTAAAGTGCCCATCATCACGTGGGCTAACACCCTGCCTGAAAATGACATTGAAACAGTCTCTGAGAAAGCATCCTGTGAGCAGTGGTCTAAATTCCTGCCACAGCCATCTGCTGGTCTCCCTAGGGCGCAGCTCTGCGGAAACACTGGGGGTGCTCCTGCAGAGAAGCTGTCATCCTTCCCTCCGGGGCCTCACCTGGGATGCCCAGAGTTCAAACTCAATTCCTCCTGGATGCTTTCCTGCTTTCAGACATGGAAAGGGGAAGGCTCAGGGACAGTCAGCTCACAGACTGCCTCAACCTGCTGAGCTCTTCTGTTTAGTATTTTTCCTCATCCCCTTGTGTATATGCTATTGCATTTCCATAGCTGTCACTTTGTAGAGATAGCTACTTAATACGTGAGGCTATCGGGTTATAGTAAGAATAATTTAATAAATATAATTTGGGATAAGGCTAATCACTCCTTCAAGCATGACTCATGAGGGCGGGGAGTTGGACGAGGACACAAAGAGCAAGAACACCAAGGCAAGGCGGATGACACCTGCGAAAGAGAAGAGCCAAGTATACAGCACATGAGCAAGAAAAGGTAGATCACGTCCCTTTATAACTACACAGCTTATTTGAGTACTTGACTGAAACTGTTAAAGACCTCTGATAGAACACTTAAACCAATCTATTGCATGTAACCAATACAAGCCCTTCTATACTCAAAGCTTTAAGATTTCAGGGAGAGCAAACTTAGGAGGCATATACCTGGTTTGGATAGTCAGCAGAGAGGGAGATGGGCTGGTAAGGGCAGACTTGAGGGGGGATCAGGGAGCTTATGATCTTGTGATAAGCAGGGAGAGAGTTGAATGATACAGAATAGGAAAATTATGTGAGAGATTAAAAAAAAAGAAAAGGAAAAGAGATGCTCTTAGCCAAACTAAAATAAAATTTCCATTTTTTTAAAACATTTTATTTATTTATTTATTCATGAGAGATACAAACAGTGAGAGAGAGAGAGAGAGAGAAAGAGAGGCAGAGGCACAGGCAGAGGGAGAAATAGGCTCCATGCAGGGAGCCTGATGCAGAACTCCATCCCAGGGCTCCAGGATCACGCCCTGGACCGAAGGCAGGCGCTAAACCACTGAGCCACCCAGGGATCCCCTAAATAGTTCCATTTATGTATTTCCATTTATGTCAACATATCACTAAACATAAGAATATTGCTTCCAAAGTTCTCCAGGTTTTGATTCATGATTCCCTATTGTGAATTTTATTTACCCATGTAGTGTTCAGTAGATGAACAAGGATGGGGACAAGGGTAGAAGCTGAGGAAGTTGTAGAAGCAAAAAACAGATGAAAATAGCAGGTAACATTTGGCAAGCCTGTGTAACAAAAAGCAAGAACTAATTTCAACCTGGGGAAGGTCTGTTAAGCACTTCCTCCAAAATTTCAGAGTGAGATGAATGAGTAGAATAGTGGCCAGTGGCTTTACCGCAGATGAGGTAGTTTGGACTAAATATGATAAAGAGAAGTATGTTCTCAGCAGCCTTATGGTACACAAACTGTACTATGGAAATAATTTTGTTTGTATCCAACTACTTATCAGGGGAAATAATCATGTTAACATTTATAACACTCTAGTATCATCATACTGAAATCAAAATTCTTATGAATTTCCTTGTGACTATTCCCCTCCATCTGCCACACAAAGGTGTGGGGCGATATTCATTGTGTTAAAGTCAATGAATCTGTAAATTGCTTTTCTTCCTAGTGCATGAGCTACAAGACTCTACATTCTTTTGTATTTTGTCAAAGACAGTGAGATATTTGCAATTAGTAGTCTGATATCTGTGACATGGATATAGTTAAAGACAGAAGAAAACAGACTGGAACGAAGGTAGTCTACTTTACTAGCATTTTGTTGCCTAAATATATTTTTTGTGCTTTCATATTTCAGAGAGGACTGTCACCCAAGGAAGACTTTTATGTAGGCAGACAATGGGATCTAGGTGAAAATAATAGCAACTCTGAACTGAACTCAGGAAGGTAGGTTAATTTTCACACAACTATATGGTATATTGATATTTCAATAAAAGAATTGCTGAGTTTAGATTTTCTCAACTGAATTCTGAAGTTGGGTTGCTACGATCAATGTCTCAGAAAAGGAAAAAAACATCTTTATAGAGGTTTAATGCAGATTGACACATGGAACACAGAAATAGATCTTCACAGAATTTCCCATCCTCCTTGAGCTTCTATAACCAAGAAGAAAGCATCTCCAGTGGTAAAAATAAAACAAAATGCAAATTCATCATGGGCACAGTAGTTTTATATACAAATCAAACTGATTTTAAGCAAGAACATCTGTGCAAACAAGATTGTAAAAGGTAATTTCAAGGCTACAAAGGAAGAGAAATATGTTGATTGGATTTTAAAATAGACATGTTAAATGTGTTAAATACACCTACTGTGATGTGAGGTGTATGATATAATTTAATAAGTTTATTTAATAAAGATTTGCAGAACAGCCTAACTAGAAGAAACATCATTTTTTCTTATTTTTAAAATATTGATGTTAAGGAACATTTGACAAGTGAAGAAATTAAAAAGTTCCTCTTTTAATTCAGACATTTACTGGAGAGCCCAGTATGTGCCAAACACTGTACTAGAAGGTAGATTTTACTATGGCTTGACTCCTGTCCTAATGGAATGTATGGTATAATAAAGAGATATATGAGTAACTTATGACAATAAGGGAAGAGGGAAAGAAGAAACCAGGGATTCTCTAGGACACAGAGTAGGACATCTAAATCATCCCACTGAAATCCGGAGGGTTCCCAGCTGAACCACTGACACTGAATTTTGAAAGGGCAGTCAAAAGTTATTATATAAAAATGCAGGTGGCTTCTAGAAGAAAGAAGTAGTATATCGCAAAGACACAGCGTATAAAATAGCATATTTATGGGAAACTGCAAGTGGCTAGAATACTGCCCTTTCTCTAAACGCTCTTTCTTCAGATGGTCCAGAAATGCTCAGGGCAAATGTAAAGGCAGAAATCTAGGGATTGGAGGTTCCAAGCCAAGTGACACTGACATTTAATGGGAAAGCAGCAAAGAAGCTAATGGAGGCCATAAAGAAGGAATGGCCAGGGAAGAAGGAGATAGAAGAGAATGGTATCACAGAAAGAGTAGAAAAAGACAAGACAGATCGAGTTCTCTATAGCACCATATGCCACCAAAAGGCCACATGGGTAAGGGAAGAAGATCATAGCTGAAGGTAAGAAGCCAGCAGTCAGTGCTGGCCTTAAAAGCCTCAATGAAGTATTGGTGGACAAGGTTAAATTGCTAGATACTGAAGAGTGAATGATAAGTGAGAAATCAGAGACTTAAGTTTGGGTGATAATGGGATCAGTCAGTAGCTGTATAAGAAAAGGGATTTGGCATATGGGGACCAACCAAGGAGAGGAAAAGATATAAAATACAAGAGAAAGAGAGAATGATTAATGTGGCCAGTTCCTGACAGATACAGAAGGGGATAATAGTCTCATCCACCTGGAAGGATCAGCAATGGCATGGGGGCAGGGACGGCTCTGACACTTAGTTGGAAGGAGGAGACAAGGGGCAAAAGATAGATAGAATACATCTACTGAGAACAGGGAAAAAGATGTTTTCCCAAATTCTAAATACAACACATCGAACAAACACGCACACAACAGATATCCTCCTTACCATCACACCACAAATTCTGGGAGTTTCATTTTTGTTCTTTTCTGAATACTTAATTTTTTTGCTGATTAAATAAATAATAGTAACATCAGCTTCCCTGTGCCTTGTGTCTAATCTTTGAAATGCTAGCCTTTTTTCATATGGTTTGTAGCTTTTCCTGTTTGTTTTCAGGCTCATATGTTCAAACATAAAAATAGCACAATAGGCCTGTCATGGTGAAAAATAAAGACCTGCATTAAATTTTACCTCTTTAGTATAAAAAGTGGTGCCATGCTAAATCTTCTGGGACTATGTAAGCTGAATATATGTTTTCACTGACAGTTCCCAATCCATCTGTGTATTCCTGGAGCACCTCTGCCATAACTTTTATTCCTAGCAACTTCTCTGCTGAAAATTATCAAATGAAAGCCCATTAATGTTCTAAAATAAACAAATCGGTATAATTCAACACATAATTTGAAATACATTCATATTTAATATATACCAGTAACATAGCATAACATAATCACAGCAGACTAATGAAAATCAAATGAATTTTCATTAGTATTTACTAATTAGGATTTTTTAATATGGTTGTATGAAATTTTTGATTAGTAAAGAAGCTTATGCAACAAGGAACACTGTAAAACAGAAAAATAGTAAATACAAAATTAGGTGAACACATCTTCTAGCAAGTCTCGAAGATTATCTCTTTTAGTCAAGTAATGTCCTCCATGAGAAATGTCAAGGTGATGAAGACATCCTTGTTAATAATACATACCCCGCACATCCCAAATTTTTGTTTAGGTAACATAACCTTAATGTATAAAGTTCAACAAACCATGCTGAATCATGGAAAGGGTTCAATAGGCCATGAACCAACAAATAGGCAAAATCTATTTAGAAAACTGATTAAAATGTCTTCCAAATGCTTGTACGAAAAATCAGGTCTCACTTTTCAGAGTTGCTTTGATTCTTTTCAGGGCAACTGAGTTCCCTAAAAACATACAACAAACAAACAGAAATAACATGAATCTCAATATCATCAGTGAATATATTAATTCTTCTCTTAAAGTATGTGACCTTGAAAAAGTAGATTATTTGGATCTAAATTCTCAATATGTACAAGGAGAAATTGAATGAGGGCCGTCATGGACACTTCTATTCTGAAATTAAATTGAGCTTTAGTGTGTATAATATTTGCAATTCATGTTAAGGTGGATTTTCATAGAGCTGCAAGATACTTGCACGACTATAAAGGAAGAATCCTGAGCTATGTGCCATCTACTTGTGGCCTGCTCTTAGCTGTTTTTATCCAATTACCAATAGAGGGGGCTCTTTGGTTTTGAATTATTTTTTCTGGAGTTTCCAATGTTCTCAGAGTGCCAAAACACTAGTTAGCTGAATAAGATCATCTATGTAGCTCTATAAAGGCTTAAGTAATGGGAGCCTGGTCAGTCAGGTAGAAGAGGAAATGGAAGAAATGAGGTTAGAGAAGTAAATAAGATGCAAATTACCCATATCTGTGGGCTCCAGTTTTAAGGAACAATAATCTAATCAGTAGTGTGAATTTCTTAGGAAAGCTAACTCTATTTCCAATTCAATATAGCATACTGAGCAAATAAATCACTTTCTTTCCTTGCAAAAATCTCACTAAATGATACTGCAAGTATAAACAAAAAGTAATGAAATCATAACAACACTAAAAACAATAATATAATTGTAGAAGGAAATTTAATTAATTTCTGATAGGCAGAGAGCAAATGAGATCATATTTATAGAGAAACTAGGGTGATAATGGGCCAGGGACATTATCAGTTTCATGAAAGAGCTGTTCACAGAATAGCGGGGCCTGCTAGTCTCTTTGCACCTAACTAAAGCCTTGAAAACTAATTTTATTTATTTACTTTTTCAATATTTTATTTAAATTCAATTTACCAACATATAGTATAACACCCAATGCTCATCTCACTGTATGCCCTCCTTAATGCCCATTACTCAATTACCCCATCCCCCACGACCTCCTCTTCTGCAACCCTTTGTTTCTGAGAGCTAGGTGTCTCTCATGGTTTGTCTTCCTCTCTAATGTTTCCCCACTCAGTTTCTCTCACTTTCTTTATAGTCCCTTTCACTATTTCTTATATTCCATATATGAGTGAAACCATATGATAATTTTCTTTCTCTGATTCACTAAATTCACTCAACATAATACCCTCCAGGTCCATCCACATTGAAAACTAATTCTACTTTATTTTATTTTTTAAAAGATTTTATTTGTTTATTCACAAGAGACAGAAAGAGAGAGACAAAGACATAGGCAGAGGGAGAAGCAGGCTCCCTGTAGGGTGCCTGATGCCAGTCTCTATCCCAGGACCCCAGGATCATGCCCTGAGCAGAAGGCAGACTCTCAACCTCTGAGCCACCCAGACACCCTTGAAAACTAATTTTAAAACAGAGTTAAATAATAGCCTTGAGGAAGCCTCTTGTTGGAGTATTTGGTCTGATTCTTTCTGGCTAGAAGACCCATCTATATGCACCAATCCCAGAGTGTGCCTTCCTATGAAAGAGATTAAAAACAAAAACAAAAAACAAAAACAAAAAAACAAACAAAAACTTCTGAGTTTAAAAGAGACAAAAGAAAAAAAAAAGAAAGAAGGAAGAAAGAAAACCATAATCATAGTAATAAAACACCTTATAATCTAGCTACTCAAACTAATTCAAAGACCTTTGAATAAGCTGAACTGTCAACTATGGATACTCAATTATTTAAGGAAAAATAGCAAGAAAATGAAGACTAACTCAACAAAGAGAACAATTCACATCAGAAGTTATAAAAATAGTATAAGAAATAAAATAAACATTAGAAAACAACTCCTATGAGTGCTTTAGAGGTATTTAAGAGAATATTACTTCCATACAATATAAATAACCTAATAGAAGACGTCAAATAAATCAGATACAATGAAAAGGGTTTTTGAAAATTAGTAAAACAATTTTAAAATAAAAATCAATGACTAGTAAACCAAATTGAGTAGCAAATTAATAATCTCAAAAACAGAGTAAAATAAATGATTGCTAATACAAATCAAACTCATAAAGAGATGGAATATGACCAAAATTTGAAGAGACATTTAGAGTAAAATCAGAAAATGCAAAATATATTAGTAGGACATATATTAAGTGAGAAAACAGGGAAAATGGGAGGAGGAATGATTATGGAAATATTAGAAGAAAAAAATATCCTAAACAAATAAAAGGCATAGATATACAGATTGGTAAAGTCACTATACCAAGCATGGTGAACAGAAAGAACACATGCCTTGATACATCTTGATGATAGCTGAGAACTCCAAATACAATGCAGAAGTTCAAAAACTTCCAGAGAATCAAAATGAGGTTGACACTCTGCTTTCCACTGGTGATTGAGATTGCAAGATGACAATGAAACAAAATATTACAATTCTAAGGGAGAAGTTTCTAAACCAGGAATTCTATTCCTAATTGTGGCAAGCACACTATATGAGTCTTCTTAGATTCTTGAGAACCATTTGTAGCCATGATGGCTGTCACAGACAATATGGACATTCACAGTAATCTAAGCTAGACGGATCAGCAGGCATGCCTAGAGTTTGAGCCTGCCCATCACTTTCAGACTTGAATAAAGGCAAAGTATCTGCTTTCCTCAGCAGCTGCCTAAAGAACTATGCAATGGAACCTAGAAGTACAAGTGAATGATCTTCCCTCTGGGCAAATTTTGACTAATTGGAAAAAGGAGACAGGAGGAAGAGCCTGAAGATAACATTGTCCTCCTGCTTTCTTTCAATGACCTGTTTTGGGTCACAGTTTCATGCACATGCAAAGCTTTTGCTGCTAGTTATGATGCATATAGATTTGCTTTTCATTCCTCATCTTATTCTTGCTGCCTGGGATTGTATTTGCACTTAAGTCTTGCCTCAGGCTCTGTTTTCTGGAAAACCTGGTCTAAGATGCAAACCTATTAATCTAACGTGACATCACAAAATTGTACAAAGAAAGCACCCAGAGTTTTATGTTTTGCATTTTCTTTTTTTGGAGAATGTTCATGAGGAAGAACTATGCCAAAATACCAATAGCAACAGCAAAAATCAAAGAAAAAAATCTACATTCAGGAAATAATAAAAATAATTTTGGAGTGCAAAGAAAAACCAGTGAGTTAATGCTACTATTTACATAAAATGCATTTGATACCAATTACAGCAGGAAGTCAGAGGAGTCCATGAAAAATGTCTTCAAGAAGAAAATCTGCTTAGTTATACAAACAGTATAATTAATAATCTGGAAGATCTTAGTAACAAGAAGGCAGTTTAAAATTAAAGATTAACAAAAATCTGTACATGATTCCACTTGTATGCAACACAAAAAATGACATAGTTTTGAGTAATGGGTGGAGTAGACTTAAAAAATATATGTTGGAACCTGATGTAGAAACATTCTTTTCAAGTAGCACAATTTTAGGGTCATGAGATTACATTTACTTCACTTTGTGCCAAAATACTACTTGAGATAGTGTATATAATACATTACATGCTATTTACTATCCATTATTTTAGAAGGAACCAAGACAAAAAGCATAAAATAATGGATGATAGTCATAGAAAAGAAATAAAATATGAAGAGCTCTGAGAATGTTAAAAAAATGGTATACTGACTGAGGTGAGAAAGTACAAGAAAAAAACAGAAGTAGAAGTGCAGATGTACTAATTTCCTTATAACTCATAGCAGGGACTTTAGGCAGAAACTCAAAAGTTAATGTAAGTAAAACTTAATGGGTCAATACATTATAGTATATTACTTACATGTTTAGAGACAATACTATAAAGAATGTAAAAATAATACAACAGAAAAATTAGGAGTTGAACGTGAGAAAATAAATTAAGTACCATGATTTTGCTAAGTTTTTCATTTTATGAAAGGGGAAAACAAATATGTACGTCTTAAAACAATGAAATCAGTAAGTAAATATATACATTTCTTTTCTTTGCATTCATGGTGATTATCAGAAGAAGAATAAAATTGAAATTGCCACAGTGGCTTTCCTAATTAAAGTGACTTTTCTTTTAATGAAAGAAAAAGAAATGTTAACTTTCTTGGTCATGTGGAAAATGGACTTGGAGAAAAGATTCAAACACAAGAGATAAAGATGATATTTCAGTAGTTAAGGTGAGAGATGTTAATGGTTAAATAATGAAGTAGCAGTTAGCTATCAAAAAATGAGAAATTTAATTCATATTAAAAAGATGACATACTTTACTTAATAATTAATCTAAAGCTGGGAATACAGTGAAGGATCCAAGGATACTTCTCACTAGAAAGTCTCTAGTGCCATCATTTTAGATAAATAAAGGATTAAAAAAAAAGAAGAGCATATATTGATGTGTTGAGGGTAGTCATGAGAGGGGGAGGATGGAAAGAGCTTAGTTTTATCATTAGGAAGTTTTGTCGTTTAGCACTTAAAGTGTTTGTGACTGTTAGGTGGAAAAGCAACAGGATTTATGAACCTGGAGATCAAATCTTATTTTAAGATATGCATTTGGTGGTCACAGAATATTAGCAGAAATTAAGAACCATAGTAATGAAGATCACTTTTAGTGAAAACACAATGTAGAGTCAAGTACAGAATCCTGAAAGACACTTGATTTGAATGTACACATAAAAAAGAGAATTCTAAAAAAAAAAAAAGAGAGAGAGAGAAAGAGAGAGAATTCTAACGGCACATAAACTTTGAGGTAGTAATCATAGAAGAAAGCAAAGAGTCAGAAATAACTGGTTTCAAAACTTATAGGGAGGGAAGAACTTTGAGAAGAGTAGTCAAAGAGAAACTAAGAGAAAGGATAGAAAATATCCACTGACTTTTGCTTGTTACTGATGATTCTTTCATGAGGTCACTGGAATGACCAGATGTTAGTGAGTACAAGAAAATGTGTGTTGAAGTAGTAAATGGAAGTACTCAAAGAACTTGATTTTAAAAATACAAAATTGATAAAAATAATATAAATGTTTTTCTTTTTATATATTGAGGGAAAAGGACTAATACTAACTTGAGAACAAGGAATTGAAATTACATAAGTGAAAAAGGTGATAAAAAACGAATCCTGGGATCCCTGGGTGGTGCAGTGGTATGGCGCCTGCCTTTGGCCCAGGGCGTGATCCTGGAGACCCGGGATCGAATCCCACGTCGGGCTCCCAGTGCATGGAGCCTGCTTCTCCCTCTGCCTGTGTCTCTGCCTCTCTCTCTCTCTGTGACTATCATAAATAAATTAAAAAAAAAAAAAAAAAAGAACTGCTTTAAAAAAAAAAACAAAACAAAAAAAACGAATCCTATAGGAAAACAGGGAGATGACATTTGGCTCAGATGTCTAAGAATCGCCCTTAAATAATAAGACAGACTTCTTTTTCTCTGAGACTCAAAAACAGAAGTATGGATATTATTGAGTGGATAACACTTTGTAGTTTTATATTTGATATATCTCTAATAACTTAAACTTTCTTAACACCACTGAAGAAGATAGGGATAGAAATGATTGAATAATTTAGTGATGGAGAAATGATAAATATTTGCAATAATTTCTCTGGAGAATGGAATGAAACTGCCCAATGTGAGGTCTAACGAACTCAGAGCTAATGAGCACATGGCTGGGATCATGGATTCCATATTGTTAGTCACAACTTGATAGATATGGAATTTCATACCATAGTATTGTGTAGTTCTGCTGTAGAAGTGGGAAGGTGGGTAGTTGGATTGTTCAAGACCCCGACTTTGCAGGACCAGTGTGGTAGGGGATCAAGGAAGCAAAATTGTTGAGGATGCTGGCAGAAAGGAGGTTATGTCAATGCATTGCATGTTTTATAGTTTGAAGATGGATGACAGCCAAGTGAGATTGTGTTGATAGATTAAGAGGGAAAAACAAAAGTTGAAGGACCGAAGAGCTTTTTTAAGCAGAAGAGGTACAGTAGTAATAAAGACTTGAAGGCTAAAAAATTTTGATGAAAGAATGACATGTGTACCATTTAGTATTCCAGATGAAGAATATTTCCACGTGATAATTATGTTGAGGAAATTGTCAATAGGAGTGGGTAATAGCAGTTCAGTGGAGTGTAACTGAGTTAGATTTTGAAAGTAAAAGATTTTGAGATGGCTTTTTTGGGTGTGTTTTCTACGAAGATGTTGAAAACTCCCAAAGTTTAAATACACAATAGGTATGCAACAAATAACCCCTTGAATATGATAAAAATACTCTCAAGTATTGGCACAGATATTAAATGTTGTAGGAGTACACATTAATTGTTCTAGATTAAATGTTTGTGAACCTCCAACATCCATATGTTGAAATCTAATGCCCAGGTTTTGACATAGTGACTTTGGGAGATGATTAGCTCATGAGAGTGGAGCCCTCACGAATGGGATTAGTGCCCTTATAAAAGAGGCCCCAGAGGGCCACCTGGAGTGAAGTATTTTATTATAACAGCCTGAATGGACTAAGGTATTAGTCCTAAGTATTCTAATATCAATTAAAAGGGAAATATATTCAGACAAAATATCTGTGTATAACCTTTCAAACTGCAGTGGGAAAAACAACTATTTCAAGAATTTAGTCACAGTAATATAAATTTTCCCTACAATTATTAATTTATATGAAAAAACCTGTAAACTGGTATTTCCCAGACTACCCAAATTTTCTACCTATTTTAAGTGTAGAAGGTGATTTTAATTACATTTGTAATTTCACCTGAAATCAGTGGAGTTTTATTCAAATTGCATGGACTATATTATGATTATATTGTATCTTTTCCATAAGGTTGAAATATGTTTTGTCACTTTTTTTTTTACTCAGAGATACTCTAGGAAGATTGAATAATTATTCAAAAAAATTTCAAAGCTTTCATAAACTCAAAGCTTACTCTATGTGCATCCTTTTCCAGCCTTTTACATCTTTACATCCTTACATTTTACGTTTTTCTAAATGCCTCTTAAAGCCATTTTTCATTCATGCATATGCTGATCATTAAAATGTGTGTTACATTCTAATAATCATCCTTTGAATTTTTCAAATCAGAGGAAAAGAATTTTAAAGTTAAAAGTTATATCACAGCTGACAACATGTATTGCTATAAAAGTTTCAAGTATTTTTTATTCAAGCTTATAATTATTTGACTTTTACCATTTAAATGACTATTGAGAAAGTAGAGTGGAAGATTAAAAATGATCTGATACATTTATACTGCTTAAACAACAAACAATTCATATCATTCAGTAGAAAATTATACCTGTCTTCTTAATAGCAGAGTAGGTTATGAATTATTCAGATGATGGCCTAGATGCTGTCATTGGATGGCCACAGCCTATATTGGAGGTTTTCAGATAGAGCCACAGAGGGTAAGGGATCATATTCAATAAGGATACTATTATTAACAAAATAACATCCACCCCTCAACTTCTTCCACTCCTTTACTTCCACTCTGACACACAAATTCATCACACCTTCTTTATTTGCTAGATTGTGAGAATTTTAGTCCCAAGGACAATTTTTCAAATGTTATCAGTGATTGAAAACAAGTAGTTATAATGAAAGTAGATTTGCAATCTTCAGTGTAGCATTTACAGCACTGAATGCTATAATTATGAAGCCATCCATGTGTGTGCTTTCATAATATATTATGACAGAAGATTAAATTCTAAGTAAAGATTATTCCCCAGTACAGAAGTGTAAAATATGACTTTGTTCCCTTTTTCTCTCCACAATATTCCAAAATAGAGTTTGGCCAAAAAGAAGTCAATGAGGACTTAAAAAAAAAATTCCATTCACTGAAAGTAGCCTGTTAGTATTTTCATTTCTCCTGATGTGTTGCTCCATATCTTTAGCCATTTACAAAAATGTCTGCTGCCGGGTAGATAGGAGGCATGGTAGTGAGGTCAACACTCCCAACATAAATTCATCAAGCACCCACAACATGAATGTAACTATAAAGAGGAATAGTTGTATTATTGGACTCTTTTACCCACTAGACATTTTAAAACATGGCATATTTTTTTTAGTCATTCCATTTCATCTAGTAACAAGCCCTGCCAAGTGGAAAGTGCAGTAAGGCTGCCTTAGGGTTGTTAGAGAACTGCTATTTCACATATGAGCCGTGATGGGGAGACTGGCTGGTGAGTAATGTCTTTCTTACCGAACTTCCGTATGCAATGATCACGTAAGGTATCTTTTTATTCACTCCTAGGCTTAAAAGAGGAATTCAAAGACAAACTTAATCATGAAACCATCTGTGTAGAGTGGATTAACTCTCAAACAGGTTTTGCAATTCCCATGTACTCAAATGCTGGAAAATATTGTATTACTAATATTATTTTATTATTAGTATTTTGGTGCTGCCCTTACCCTTAAAAAAATCTGATAAAATGTTATGGGGCAGAATGAGGAGCCAAACAGCTTAAAAGAGAGAGACAAAAAAAAAAAAAAAAAAAAAAAAAAAAAGGAGAGAGAGAGAGACGAAAAAAAGAAATACATATTTCATTGAGTAAAATAGTTGTATGTACTAGATTTTTGTAGCACTTAGAATTTTCTCTTTAATATTCACCTTTTTTTAATATTCACCTTTTTAAATAATATTTTTACCTCGAGAATTTGCCAGTTTTCTTAAAAAAGATGTATTTGCAATACTTGCTTGTCTGTCTCTGTGTTATCATTATTGTTCACTGTACCTTGTAGCAATTCATAATTTAATTGCTTCCAAAATTGTATTAATAAACAAATGAACCATGTGATGGTCGACTGGAAAGAACTCCAAAACTGAAGAAAGAAAACTTTGGTTAGAATCTCATCTGCACAATTGGGAAAACCCACCTTTCCCTTTGCCCACCACAAATACTCTCTTCCAGGTTCCCTGAGCACTCTCTGTGTCCTCTCCCCGCCCCCTTCCTGGTCAGGTCACCACATGTGCAAACCCAGCATCCTGAGTATCCCTGGGTGGGCTGTACCATCTGGTGTCATTAAGTACAAGGAAACACTGTTCATCCGGGAGTGTAATCAGACACTTTATGTTGCTGCAGCTGTCATCCCAGCACTGTGGCTTCCTGCCATCATGGCTGCAGGGGCTAACTTTGGCTCTGGGAGGACTGGCATCCCTGGAAGAAAATGGCACCTTGTATATACACAAACCCCTCCCCGCCTTGCTCTGGACAGCTGGTTTCAAGACTTGGCAAATGGATACAGATCAAGATGAGGTATAGGCCGTTGATGTTATTTCTCAGTTTGAGGGATTATGGTTCTTTTAATTTTGGAAACTTCAGCAAAAGCTGTTTGATCTTCTTGTTCCTAATGAACTAAGCCACTGATGAATCTGAGATTCTAAGGTTCATTGCGTATGTGTTGGCCAGATTCATGTCAAGACTTCACTTCTCCCCTGGACACAGGGGCTCCAAAGTCTGCTTAAGCTCTGGAAAGACCTCTCTCTAAGGAAGGCCTAGGGATTTGGAAGACTCATGATCCTTTGGTTCCAGGGCTTCCTCAAATACATAGAATAAAGAAGAGAAAAAAGGCATGAAAGTGTTGCTTAAGAAAAATAGACTTAAATTTCCCACCACCCAGCCAGCAGTGGACACAATCTAAGTTTCAAGAGGGCAGAGTAGAAACTTCCACAATGGATAATCTTTTCCCCAGATGATACAATGTTCATAAGATAAGACAGTTTCTTTGTCAAAACAATTTCTTAACAATGATAACTTCTACAGAGCTTTTCACTTGTTATTGATTAAGAGATCCTAGCCTAATTCTGTGACCTCACTTTAAAAAATAATATACAAGTGCTGGCTATTCCCACAGTTTTAGAATCCCTATGGAGTAATGGTACTTGTTCAAAGGCTCTCAAGCTCCATGTGGCTCTTGCATGAGCTCTTCAAGTCCTCTCATTTCCATACAAGAATACTGTATTATTCTAGACTCCACAGGGATGATGTAACTGTACAGCCCTTTGGAGAAGCAGTGATTACAAATGAGGCCATAGAGTCACATGACACAGACACTGCATGTTAGAGCAGTAAACTGCCCCCATTCCAGAATTATAAATTTCTGCTAAGAAGAAATAAGCTCTACATATATGAGCATCACTACCTGTTTATGTCTGATGCTGTTACATTTCATGAATATCAGTTGTTTTATTTGCTGCTTATGAATAGCTGACAGAGGTATGTAAGATGAATATTATAAAAAATGTCAAATTGCTTTATATATTAGGCAAATACATGAATTTTGTTGATTAAGTATAGGATAAAATAGGTCATCTTTCTTTTATGCATTTCATGTGATAGGGATGATAGTTGATATTTCTTTATTTTCTATTCTCCATATAGTATGAAACAGGTAATCTTTCTTTATGCATTTCATGTGGTATGCAAGACAGTTGATACTTCTTTATTTTCTACTTTTTAAATTGTGAAGCGATTAAGAAAAGGTTTAATTTGTTTGGTTAGTTAAGGCTAATTTCTGGCTACGTAATCTAAGGAAAGCAGGATAATTTTCCTACAAATGATAAAGTAAGTAATTGGGAACAAATCTTTTTTTTTTTTTTATCATGAAACTGGATACTGAAAGAAAAAAATCAGAAATGAAAATATTTTGGAATTCCTAACATTTCTGACAAGTCTCAAGCCATACTGTATACATTGTGGTTCTCTGGAGATTTTGGCTGCTGAGCACTACAGCAGCTTTTACCCCCCCTTTTTTTTTTTTCCAACCTAAATGTTGCCTTTTCAACCGGAACAAATTATGTTAACATGTAGGTACCCTCAACCAAAATGTCCAAAATGTACTTCCAGAGAATTTGAACCTCATAACTTATATATGCAATTTTCTGTCCTGTGGCACAGTGAATAGTGTGATTATGGATCCAAATAATACTTGTAAGTAAAACGTGCATGTAAAAACCCAGCACTGATTATTTGCACCTTTTTTTTGAAACTCAAAAATGTTAGTCAAACTTCCAGATGGGTGGGGAGAATATCTCTTAACAGTATTTTTCTTTTTTTTTGGGAAAGCAATATATCTTACTCATCCAGCTTCCTAGACAGCAGAGGATACAACAAGTGAACAACCAGATTATTTTAATAATTAAGGTATACATTGCTGGTTAAAGGAAGATTTGCTAAATGCAGATTGGTGTTCATTTGGATTCCCATGTACTAATCAAAAATTTTCAAATTTTAAGTCAGTAGCAGTAGCTTAAGCAATATTTTTAAAAGTGAATACAACTTAAAAGATGCAATTTTAAAAATTATGAGGCTACAGGTGTGTCTCCTAGAACTTAGGTAGAGAAATGCAGCCCAGACACTTAGCAGGGATGAGAAAATATCAGGAGGATAGGCAATATTTCTTTTTCCTTTATTTTTCATCTCTTGCTCTCTTTCTCTCTTATCTGCTATATTTTCCTTTTTTTCTTGTTGAACAAATGGCTCTGCTTCTCATTCTCCATGACATGTAGAAGCTAATCACTCTGCTGTTTTCAATTTACTTCTCCTTTCTACAAGCTGGGCAAGAATAAACTGGAATACCTTAGCTTAATTTAAAATTCCCCAGAGAAGGAAACTGGAAGGCTTCCTTCCTAGTAGTTGAGTGGGAGGTGTATTCCTGGTACACTAACGAATCTCTGCTTGAGAGGGTTACAGGGAACTGGGCCACGCCATCCTCCCCGCCCCCCCGCCTTAAATTTCCTTTACTTCAAAGCCAAACACCCTTCCTTCCACTGGTACAATTCAATTTATTAGATAAAAAGGTGACTAGTTCACACTCAAATTTATGTGAAACCACTAATCTGAACTGAACTTTCTCAGTTGGAACTAAATAGAATGGCAAGTAAACTCCAGGAGAGAAATAGAAGTTAGCATTCTGGTCAATGTCTTATCTTTTTTTTTTTTTTTTTTTTTAAACACATGGACCCACAAATGGAAACTTCCCCTCATTAATCATTTCATGCATCTTATTTTTAAAATCAAGATATCAGTCTCATTTAAATTTAACTTAAGATGTATACTTTTTTTTCCACTATAGTGTTGAATTATTGACCAAAAGGGTATTTAGAAATCCAAAATAGTATTTCCTACAGTAGTTGCTATATATGAAATTTAGACAATTTTCTCTCTATAATTCTTTTTTTTTTTTTTTAGATTTCTGTTTTATTTATTCATGAGAGACACAGAGAGAGACAGAGGCAGAGACAGAGGCAGAGGGAGAAGCTGTTTTCCTGTAGGGAGCCCAATGTGGATCCCAGAACTCTGGGATCACACCCTGAGCCAAAGGCAGACACTCCACCACTGAGCCACCCAGGCATCCCTATAATTCTATTATACTTTTGTTTATTCTCTTGTGAAATGATTTATTGCACTCCAAATATCTGCAAGGCAGAGTGTGGGGCACTCAAAGTTTAAAAATAGACAATACAGGGATCCCTGGGTGGCGCAGCGGTTAAGCGCCTGCCTTTGGCCCAGGGCGCGATCCTGGAGACCCAGGATCGAATCCCACATCGGGCTCCCGGTGCATGGAGCCTGCTTCTCCCTCTGCCTGTGTCTCTGCGCCTCTCTCTCTCTCTCTGTGACTATCATAAATAAATAAAAATTAAAAAAAAAAAATAGACAATACATAGACCACATCTACATGGAGCTTACTTTGCAGTGGAGGGTGATGACATTTAACAATAAATAATAAATAAATAATGATAAAAAACATAGAATGGATTGAATATATTAGCTGGTGATAAGTACTATGAATAAGCATAAAGCAGGTGAGGGTCTTAGGGTAACAATGTGAGTGAGAGGCCAGTGATAAGGATGGTCAGGACCACCCTCTCTGAAGAGGTGACTTCTAAGCATAGAGCTCAAGGAAGTTGGGAGGGGCAAAGTGATCTTTGGCATCCACATGGACACAGGCCCTGAAATAGGACGCTTTCTGTTGTTGAGACCAGTGTGTGAGAGTCTAGCAAGTGAAAAGAGAGAAGAGCTGTAAGAGAGATGGGCTGAGTGAGGACAGGAAGGGGGGCTGGGTCTGCATTTTTGGAACATTGAGAAGGAGCCATTAGACAGTTTTGAGCAGAAGGGATACAATATAACTACTGCTTGTAAAACAGCCTTCAACCAGGCAAGATTGTATGATGGGTGACCAGCAAGGTCATTACACTTAGATTAGGTTTGCAGATTCAAGATGCTGATGGCTTGATTAAGTGGAAGGAGAGAAGGTTGCTAGCCATTGTTAGGTTCAGAACGAAAATAGACCTGATCAGTTTGGCTTAGAGTGTGAGAGGAAGTGAGGACATAGAGACAAGACCAACGCATTGAGCCTGAGCAACTGAGAGAACTGAAATTTTCTTAATGAGATAAAACTGGGTAAAGAGCAGGTTTTGAAAAAGTGAGAAGCATGTTGGATCATAAATGGCACTTAGATATGAAGCAAGTACACACACCTACTAACTTGACATGAGAGTCAATTATCTACATTTGTAATGAAAATTTGTAGAAAACAAAATTCAATACTACAAATAGTAGTTAGCATTAACAGCTGTTAGAAAAATAGTAAGTTTATTATTATAAGTAATCAGATCTTTTTTTTTTAATTTAAGATTTAAAATGTTATCTATAATGCCACTGTTTAAGATGAAGTGGGTTGATGCAGAGGGAGAAGGTAGTGGTTTTATTACATTTAAGGACCTAAGCAAATATTAATTTTTTAAAAGTTATTTGTTTTATCTTTTGCCTCCTTATTCTAAAAAACCTCTCCTTCAGAGTGAACTAACCCCCTCTTATTGCCGATTCCTCCCAATGCCCCGACTTTTATTTATTTATTTATTTATTTATTTATTTATTTATTTATTCATTTATTTAATTTTTGCCCCGGCTTTAAACCCAAGTAGTTCTCAGGACCTGTCAGGGATGTCTATGGGCAAGAGCAGTTGAAGATCATGAGAGGCCAGATAGAGTGATGGGGTAGCTGGTGAACTGTTGGCACTTGAAACGAATAGTTGCTAGTCAGTTTTAGCCCATTATTGCTATTTAGAAAATGAGAGGACATATTATAGCTAGTCCTTCTAAATTGTGTTCTACAGTTTCACCAATATTAGATATTTGTCTATTTATTGGGTGTGAAATTAGTTCTCTCTGGTTAATAACAAAGTTGAGATAGGTTTTTTGTGTGTTTGTTTGTTTAGATGTATTTCTTTATTTTAGAGAGAGCAAACAAGCAAGCAGAGGGAAGGGCAAAGGGAGAGTGGGAATCTGAGGTAGACTCCCTCCTGAATACAGAACCCAACTCATGGGGCTCAATCCCAGACCCTGAGATAATGACCTGAGCCAAAAATCATAAATAGGCTGCTTAACAGACTGAGCCACCCCAGCACTCTTGAAGATAGTTTTAAAACCGTCCATCAAAAACCATTCTCTTCTACTTAAATTACATGGTATGGAATTTGCTTTAGCAAGCATTTCAAGCATTCAAGCATTTTCAAGCAAGAATTTGCTTACAAAAGTATTTCATCTTTATCGGAAAATTATTCTGCTTTTGTTATTGAAAGATAGTTTCATTGGGTATGGAATCCTGGATTGAAATTATTTTTACTCATTGTATTTCAGAAGGTATTTCACTGTGTCAATCTTTGCTTTTCACTACTTTCAAATTACTACTAACCTGACGGTGTTTCCCTGCAGTTTATCCTTATGTCTCTATTTTTAAGACAGTTTCCTCTTTTTATGACATTGTATATTTTCATCAACATGTGTACAATGTGCACTTTTTATTATACTGATGGAATTTTTTGAGTCATCTAATTTTGATTTTGCTGTCAAAAATTCTGAAAATTTTTTTGCTAATTCCCCTTAAATATTCTCTTTGAAGTTCTGTGATCCAACTTTATAACTTTTCATATGTTAGAACATATTAATCTATTGTTTCCTAACCTTTATTTTATTAAAACCCCTTTGTTTCTTACCTCTTTCTGCTGTATGCTAAAGAATATTTTCTACTCATGTTCTCATTCGCTGCATCATCTCTTGGTTAATGTATCCATCATATATTTTTTTAAGATTTTATTTATTTATCCATGAGAGATAGAGAGGCAGAGACATAGGCAGAGGGAGAAGCAGGATCCATGCCGGAAGCCCAATATAGACTCCATCCCAGTACCCCGGGATCACGCCCTGAGTGGAAGGCAAACACTCAACAGCTAAGCCACCCATGCATCCTGTATCTTTATTTTATTTTATTTTATTTAGATTTTATTTATTTATTCATGAGAGATACACCGAGAGAGAGAGAGAGAGAGAGAGAGAGAGAGAGAGGCAGAGACACAGGCAGAGGGAGAAGCAAGATCCATGCAAGGTGCCTGATGTGGGACTCGATCCCGGATCTCCAGGATCATGCCCTGGGCTGAAGGTGGCGCTAAACCCCTGAGCCACCTGGGCTGCCCTCTATCATATTTTAATTGAAATTATCATTTTAAAAAATTGAGGTTCTTATTTAGTTCTTTTTCTTTTTTTTTTTTTTTTTTTTTTTTTTTTTTTTTTATTTAGTTCTTTTTCAAACCAAACTGTTTGATTGCTTTTAATAGTATTTTGGTTCCTGCTTATATTTTCAAGCTTTTAAACATTTCTTTAAATTTACCAAATTTGTTATTTATTTTCTATGTTTGACAATGCCAATTATCTCTGGTATTTAAAAGCTTGAATCTGTTTATAGTTGTTCCTACTGGTCTTCTCTTATGGGGACTTATAGACTTGCATGTTTTATGCTCATTAATCATGAGCTGCTTGTTTTCCTTGGATTTTATCTGCTTTGATGTCCAATTTCTCTAGAGAAAGTATGCGTTTCTTTCTACAATCACCTAATGCACTGCCTACCCAGGACCATTTTAAATTAAAGTAGGCTTGAAATTGTTTATTTCATGGTTGATGGGGATTCACGATGTAAACCTGTATGTTGGCTGGCTTGTATATTCTCTTGGAGAGATGTTTTCTCCCTCCACTTAGGACCAAGATCAAGGTCTAAAGCAGGTTGAAGCAACCTTGATACCTCAGGCACAAAATGTAAGATTTTTTCAATGGACTCTGAAACTAAATGCCTCCTTAAGAGAAGTGTCTTGCTTGCTTAGTCCCAACTCTGACCAAATCGATGGCAGAGAAGTCACTCTAATGTCCCTTTTGTGTAACACAGGTAAGCCTTAGGCTTGATCTTCTGTTTTCTATGCCCCATGCAGTCACTAACACAAATACTCAAAATCTCCAGAGTCACCTACAATCCTCCAGATGTGAGCTAGCCTTAAATTGCTTACTGTTCAAAAAAATTTTCTTACTGTTCAAACTTATTATTTTCACTTGCTCTGTTTGAAAATATTTTTTAAAAATAATATTTCAACTGGTATTTTAGTTGTTTCCCTTTAGGTTGCCATTCAGGCTACCCAGTATACTGTACTCCCAGCAATAAAAATCACATGTTCCTCTATAAAAATGGTTTGATGGCTATATTTTTGAAGTCATTCTTTTTTTTTTTTTTTGAAGTCATTCTTAAAATAAAACACTGACAAGAAATATTACCATATACTTATCATAAAATTGAAAAAAAGGAACTTTTTTACATGAAAATGAATATACTGAACACTTCATTGTTTTTGCCAGAATTTAACAAACAAAATCATTACCCATATGAATGTCTTAATCCATTTTTAAAAACATTCTTAAAAGTAACAAAGTGGCTATGAAACAGCAATCTACTCTATGATTAATGAAAATGATTCTTCCATTTACCCTTTCAAGGGGGTTAAATACATTTAAAAAGGAACTTGCAAACCAAAATGAATATTTACTTGGAAAAAATGTGTGAAAGGGATTATGTATGAACCTAGATCAATTCCTAATGACCTAAATTTTAATGCCATGTCTTCCGCATCCAGTGATACTGTGATTTCCAGTAAGAAACATATATTTGGTTTTTGTTCCATTTCCAGTTCAGAGCTCCAAAACCCTTGGAATTTCTTAAGTGATGAGAACCACAAGTTGCCTTTTGTTATGCTAATTAGGTGACTTTTGGAAAGCTCCTAGGCAATCCCAGGACGGGGGCTGGTTGCCAGGAAAAGTAACCAGAGGATTACAGAATTGGACCTTTCAGAGCTACCCCTGACCTCCAGAGTTGGCAGAGGGGCTGGAAATTGAGTTTGATCAGTAATAGTCAATGATTTGATCATTTAAGGTATGCCTATATAATGAAGCCTCCATAAAAACCAAGGTCCAGGTTCAGAAAGCTTCCAAATTGGTGACCACATGTTAGTGCTGGGAGAATGATACACTTAGATCATGGAAGCTCCTTGCTCTTTCCCCATACCTTGTCCTATATATTTCTTCCATCTGGCTTCCTTATTATCTTTTCATAATAAGGGATAATCTAATAAGTGAAATGTTTCTCTAAGTTCTGAATCATTCTAGCAAACTAATCAAACCCGTGGAGGGAAACTTTAGAACTTCCCATATGTAGCTGGTGGTCAGAGGCCCAGGTGACAACCTGTACTTGTGATTGCTTCCTGAAGTATAGAAGTGGGAGGCAGTCCTAAATAGCACTGCAGTGATGGAATCTGATGCTATCTCTGGTTAGTGTCAGAATCAAGTTGAAATGTATGACTCCCAGCTGGTGTCACAGAATTGCTTGTTACCGTGGAGGGAAATCCTCCACATTGGAACTGGAATTGGTGATTGGAATAATAGTTGTCTTCATGACTATTTTCTTGCCTCTTAAATGATTCTTGTTGAATTGCCCGAATAAACGAAACAGGTTTCGTAAAGTAAATAATTCCTTCCAATCTTTGCATTATTTTGGATTGTGTTCTAATGCTCTTTGAACAATGAACTAAGAAATCTTACTCCATAATGTAAGTCTTAAATTATTGATCTGTTGATATTTAAAAGGAGCTAATATTTCAGATGTGGGAAAACCAGTAACTTCATGTAATTATAAAGAAGCTTACTCTATAAACTAATTATTTATTCTTTAAGACCAGCATACTGACTCTTCATGGGGTCTAAATAGTTCCTTTGGGACTAGTAAGAATTAATGTATCTTCAGAGTTTACTAAACCACCAAAAAACACTGGCATTCAAAAAATCTGTTCCATTATTTTTCCAAATATAAAACACACAAACACTCTGCATTTTTCTATTTACTCTGGCTATTTTCCATATATGGGTGTGTTTAATTTTCTTAAAGAGTAAATAAACTTCTCCTGTGTTTCCTTCAAAAACAGAATCATGACTTATATGACCATTCAAAAGTTCTCTTAACCACTGCCTAAGGCACAGACCTCTCAAAAATCCTTTAATCCCCAGATTGTCAATATCTTAGATCTAGTCCCAGTGAAGAATCAACAAGGCTCATCCTGTGGCCTGTTTCACTAAGGGCAAAGAGCAGGTGCAAGGCGACATTTCTGACTGCTTGGCACTTTGTTATTGTTTTTATGAATAGTCAGTGCATCAGGAACTCTACAGGGATCCAAGCCTTTCCTTGAGCCCAATCAAAAGATTAGTGTGATTCAGGCAGAGACTGAATCTGCGTGGAAAATTGTCCATGCTGAGTTCTATTAGAAGGCGCTGCTGAGTGAGATTTGTTACTAATCACAAGGCAAAATTACAGTCTCTTGAAATGAGAATCCAGTAAACAAAATAATAAAAGTCATTTTAATTATTAAATGACAGTGTTACAAATTATATGCCATTTATCGATGGCGTAATGAAATACAATAAATAGAAAAAAAATCCATATGGTCCATTCACTATAATTTAATTTTGCCTGATATATTATTTTAATGATTTTTAAAATGTGACTAATTAACAAATTGCTAATCTCTTTTAGCAATGGATATCTATATTTTAAAGCAGATATACCACTTTTATTAACCAGTGTTTTATGTGGACTGAAGAACACTGAAAACTCTGAAAGGTCTTCTTTACACAGTCCAAGTTATGGGTGCCTAATGATGCTAAGTGATGAATTGCTTCAATTTTAATAGAACAATCAGGGCTTAGTGTTTCCATTATCCTTTTCAACATGCTTCCTATCCACGCTATTGTTGTGTTGATTAGCCAGCATTATTTGTAAAGACTTTGTAAATTGTAAGTCAGAGATAACAGGTGATTCTTTCTTGTTATTTGAAAACCAAGCATGTTTGATAATTTTTCAAGTTTGCAGAAACTATTTAAATGTCAATATCATTTTACTAAAAGAATGATGAGCTCTTCTACTCAGTAAAATTGGATGCAAAAATTCCCTCTTTCCTAATACTCTTGAGAACTGACCAAGTATAACTATTACCTGGCAATTGCTATTTGTGATTAAATCTATTTAGTTTAAAGTTTGATCTATCTATGTATCTGCCTATCCAACTATCTATCATCATCAATCTGTCTTGTTAGGCTCCTGAAATAAAAACTTTTGACATGTAGATCCATTTTCAGGAAATGGATTGTAATTAAAAGTGTGAAATGCCCTATTAGTGATTAGTACTTGTTATATTCGTGCTTTCTGTGGCAGACAGATGAGGGTCATTAGAAACATACCTCATATTTCCACAGCTTTAGTATTTAACCAAAACACCCCTTAAATTAAATACACCCTATTCTCCTCTTAACATTTTAGTAAACACGTATTAAATGCCTACTACATGCCAGGCTAAAGTCATTTCTACAAGATGAAAATGCTCAATAATTATCCAGAAGGAATACTCCAAGGAAACCCGATTTTTCATTACAACTGGAAGATTCATTGTCTTAAAGAAAATAATTTTAGTAAGAAGTGTTCTAACATTATTGCATTTTATTAGGTAATCTCAGAGATTAATTCAGTACCTTCTCAGGATGTTTTAGAAGAGATACTCAGGGAAGAGTGTCAAATGGTAACTGTTGCACGCTCTTGAATCCCCCTAAAGTGCAACATTTCCTTGTCAATCTAAGAGGTCTATTTTTGATGGGGATAATATTGCAGTGGTGTTGCTTAGTGTTAAGGCAGGCTGACAAGTAGGGTTTTTTTTTTACCCCTTTTGTGTTTCTCTATCCTACGAAGACAGCTGATGATTTTCCCCCATCCTGTTGAAAACTTAAGAAAAGTATGCTAACCAGGAGGAAATTGAGAATTAACTGGCAAAATGTTTATATAGAAAAACAATATTACTGCCCCATCATTTAGAATGCTTAAGGACATTTTAGAGTGTTTCAATCTCCTTCTAACTGAGGCACACAATGGAATTAACAGAGTGGATTCACCAAATCAGATCCATCTTGTTTTTCTTTTACACAAGGGAAAAAAATGCTTTAGGCTGAGAAGCTATGCTGAGATGATACTGAGAGAAAGGGAGAGATTGAAGGGAGAAGCTGGGATGGAAAACAGAAGGCTGAATGCAGAAGAGGAGGGAAAAGATGCTATGATTACTACAGTTATGTATAAATTCCAATATAAGACTTCTGAAAATTGACACTTTAGAAAAAATGTGCAAGTTAAACACACTGGCAATGAAAACCCGGCAAGGACTAGAAATATTGGCTGTTATTAGGTCATAATAAAAGATTTTATTCAGATTATTTTTATATTTGCTTCAAATAAAATTTAGAATAGTTTATTTTTGTAATTCTGTCACTGAAAATATACATGGGATTTCAGTGAAAGTTTGAACTATTTTATTCATTTATCTTTGAAAAATCAACATTATCACCAGTTCTTTTACTTTTCTGACTAGTTTAATATAGAATTCATAAAAATTGATCTCTCAAATCATTCTAAAGGTAATTTTAAATGCACTAGCTTATATTTTAGCTTTTAAAAATTATATCCAAGCTACAGGACTTTATATTTCTTTATTGCATTTTATATTTATATAAATACAATGTATGTGGCTATATGTGAGCATATATCTTTGATAATTTTCCAAAGAAGTTTTTTTTTTATAAATCTCTTTTATAAAATTTCTTTTGCATTCTCCTTATAACAACTAGAATAATGTTCTAAGGAAGTATGATATTTCAATTATTTGAAGTTCATACAATGTAGATAATGGCAGAGAGTACCATGGCCCCTAAAATGAGCTCCAGTGTTGAGCCATCCAGGTGCCCAGGGCCACAGTGTTCTAAGCACTATATGTGAGTTCCCCACAAACTCATTGCCTTACCATTTTGCAGACACCAAGAGATTAGGTAATGTGTCCAGGTGTCATTATTAGTAACTAGGAAAGCAGTGTGGCACCGGGGTAGATATTATTTTTTTTTACAAATCTACTAAAGTATAATTGACTTAAACTGCACATATTTAAAAGGTACAATTTGATAGATTTTGACATATGAATATATCTGAGAAGATACCACCACAATCAAGATAATGCAAGTATCTACCACTCCCAAAAGTTTCCATCCCTTCCTTCTGCTCCTCATTAACCCCTGGCTCAGCCCTATGCCCAGATAATCTCAGTTGTTTACATCACGAAACAAATTTGTTTTCATTTTCTAGAACTCTACCTAAATGGAATCATCCAGTATTCACCTTTTGTCCTGCTTCTTTTATTTAGCATACATATTTCGAGTTTCTTCCACGATATTGTGTGCATTAATAGTTCATTTCTTTCCTTAGCATTGAATTGTACAGCTAGTCCAGTGTTTGTTTACCATTTATCTGTTAATGGTATTTTGTAGTTTCCTGTTTTTTGTAATGTAAGTAAAAAGTGTTATAAACACTCTTGTACAAGTCCTTTTTATGAACACATTTTATTTCTCTTAAGCAAATATCTGGGAATGAATGGCTCGATTATATGGTAGGTATACATTTAACATTCTAAGCATCTGCCAAACTGTTTACAAAAGCGTGTGTCACTTTGCTCTTCCCACCAGCATTATATGAAAGTTCCATTTCCTTTACTAACATTAGATGTGGTAGTCCTACTTTACGCTAATCTAATTGATATGTTCTAGTTGTCTCGTTGTGGTTTTGCTAACATTTAATAGTGAGTAATAATGCCGTGCATTGTTTTATATGCTTTTCTGTTAATAGTTGTCTTCTTTGGTGAAGTGACCAAATCTTTGCCTTTGTTTGTTTGTTTATATGTTTCTGTAATATTTAGTTTTAAGAATTCTTTATAGATTCTAGTATCCAAATTCTTTCTCAGATATATGATTTTCAAATACTTTCTCCCAGTCACTGTGGTTTGATTTTCTTTTTTTTTTTAAATGGTGTTAAAGAGTAGACATTTTTCGTTTCAACAAAGCCAATTTGTCAATTAGATTTTTTATAGATTATTCTTTGGTGTCATATATAAGAAGTCTTTGACTAAGCTAAGGTCCTAAGATTTTCTCATATGGTTTTATTTTAAAGTTTTATAGTTTCAGGTTTTACATTTAGTTCCAAGACACATTTTGAACTAATTTTTGTATGTGGCATAGTGGATATCTAATTCTTTCAGAACCATTTGTTGCAAAGAATATTCTTTCTCAACTGGATTTTCTTTGTATTTCTATAGAAAATTAATCGTTCACGTATATATTTCTGGATACTCATTTCCATTTATCTATTTGTCTTTCTTTACATTGATGTCACATTGTTTTGATTATTATAACTTTATGATAAATGTTTAAATCAAGTAGTGTTATTCTATCATTTTTATTTTCTTTCAAAGGTATTTTGGCTATTCCAGGATCTTTTGCTTTATTCACATATATTTTAAATATTTGTCACACATATACAAAAAAAAATCCACCTGGGTGTTTCGTTGTATTGCATAAAATCCATAGAACAAATTAGGAAAATTAATATCTTTACTATATTGAGTGTTCTGAACCATAAGTATGGCATATCTTTTATTTAGCTAGTTCTCTAATTTCTTTCAGCGATGTTTTATTATTTTAAGTGTAAAGGTTTTTCACATGTTAATTTATCCTATTTCATATATTTTGATATTATTGTAGATGATATTTCAAATTTAAATTTCTGATTTTTGTTGTTAGTATGTAGAAATACCACTGGTTATTGTATAGTAATCATGTAGTCTGAAACCTTACTAAACTTACAAATTAGTGTTTGTTGCTTTTCTTGTAGCTGCCATCCTATTGTCTGCATAGACAAATGTTATATTTGCAAATTGTAACAGTTTCACTTATTTTTTTCTAATCTGGATGCCTTTATGTCCTTTTACTTTTCCTTATTGAACTGACTAGAATCCCCAATATGATGTTGACTAGAAGTGCTAGGAGTGGATATCTTCGTTTTGATCTTATGGGTAAGGAATTCTATCTTTAACCATCAAAAGTTATATTAGCTGTGAAATTATTATAAATAATTGGCTCATGTGATTGTGGAGGCTGGCAAGTCAAAATCTGTAGGTTGAGCCAGGAGACTGGAGACCCAGGAAAGCCAATACTAGAGTTCCAGTCTAAAGAGTAGTGGGCTGGTGATCCAGGAGAGCCAGCAAACTGAAGGCAGTCTGGTGAAGAAGCAGGAAGAGCTGACATTGCAGGGAAAGTCTGAAGGGTAACTACTGGAGAAATCTCTTTCTCAGGGGAGGCCAATTATTTGTTTTATTCAGACCTTCAACTTACCGGATATGCCCCACTCACATTATGAAGAACAATCCTCTTTACTCAAAGTCCACTGACATAAGTGTTAGTCTTACCCAAAAAACACCCACAGAAACATACAGAATATATTATGTTTGACCAAATATCTGAGCACCCTATGACCCAGCCAAATTGACGCATACAGTTAATCATCAGAAATGACCCAGAGTTGATGTTCTTAAGGATTATGCAACACTGATTCCCTATTCTAGGAAGCATGCATACAAGGACACTTCGATTAGCATTCAATAAAGCTTATATTTCCTGAACAGCCCTCTCCACCCTTCAGGGTTCTTTTAGTTGATATGTAGAACCTGCATAACAACTCCATTGTCTCTACTCTCCATTCTTCAGCTCCCTCTTTATGTTTTATATATATAATGTTACTTTCTTTGTGACTTTCCTTTGTGTTTTCCAGACTCTTACCACTACATTCTTTTCTGAGAAGACAGAGGAGGTGGACAGAAATCAGTTAGGCCATCCAAGACACTCCTCATAAGTTTGCACCATTAAAGGTATATACAGTTAGTAGGAAGACCCTCAGAGATCACAGATCATTTTTTAATTGTTGAAGACAACTTCATTTTAAAAAGGATAAAATTTTCATTTGCTCTTTTCATAGCTACTCCTTCAGAAATGTTTGAATGAACTTAGTAACCATACTTTTGGAATTAGAATTTAACAACCACAACAAAAAGAGTTAATCAGAAATCCTACAGATATATTGTTTCTCAAAATTGTTTTGGGGGAAATGATCTGGTGGTATATGCAGCTTAATGGTCATGAAGAAATTTTACTACCAATGAAAATAATCATTTAGATCTTGTAGGAAGAGAAAAAAATAGCAAGTTCATATTACTACAAAGAAGTTGATCATAGTGATAACACAAACACATTTATTTCCAAAAAGGGATTTTATTTTCTGTCTTTAGGTCATATCACTGCTAGCAATGCCAATTGATGTATATTTAGAAACAAAGAAACATATATATTCAAATTGTATACTACAACTTCTTATGCTTTGTGGAAAAAATGAAAATTTAGGTCAAAATGTATTTCAATGTTCAGAATATTTATATATACAAAATATCCTATTGGTTCTGTTTCTCTAGAGTACCTTAACTAATAAGAAGAACAAAATACATATACCATATACCATTTTTCCCTTTATTTTATATATATATATATATATATATATATATATATATATATATATATATAGTATAAGAAATTAGCTTAGGACTAGCTGGGTGGCTCAGTCAGTTAAGCGTCTGCCTTCAGCTCAGGTCATGATCCTTGGGATCTAGTCCTGTGTCTGGCTCCCTGCTCAGTGGGGAGTCTGCTTCTTCCTCTCTCTCTGCCCTTCCCCATACTTGTGTGCTCCTCCTCTCTCTCTCTCTCTGTCTCTCAAATAAATAAAATCTTAAGAAAAAAAGAAAGAAATTAGTTTATGTGGTTATTGAGGCTGTAAGTCGAATATATGCTAAGTGAGTTGGGCAGCTAGATAACCAGGAAAGTCGATGATACAGTTTTAGTCTAAAAGCCAGCAGGTTCAAGAACCAGGAAGAGCTGATATTTCAATTTGAGGCTGCAGACAGACAAAAAGCTGATGTCTTGGTTTGAAGGCCATTAGGCAAGAATAGTTCTCTTTTACTCAAGGAAAGGCCATGAGTAAAGGCCTTAAACTGGTAGGTACAGTTCACATATTATGGAAGGCAATCTGCTTTACTCAGTCTACCAATTTAAATGTTAGTCTCATCCAATAAAACTCTCCCAGAAGCACCTAGAATAATGTTTGACCTGCTACAGGTATAACCTCAGAGATATTGTGGGCTTGGAACAAAAAGTGAATATCACACTAAACTGAGTCAAATAATTTTTTTGGTTTCCTAGTCCATATAAAAGTTATGTTTTATGTTATACTGTAGCCTACTAAGTATGCAACAGCATTATGTGTAAGAAAAAAGAAGCCTATATTTCAATTTAAAAATATTGCTAAAAAATGCTAACCATCATTCAAGCTTTCAGCGAGTCAATCTTTTTGCTGGTGGACAATCTTTTTGTCTTGCCTCTATGCTGATGGCTGCTGACTGATCAGGGAGGTGGTTGCTGAAGGTTAGCATGACTGTGGTAATTTCTTAAAATAAGACAACAATAACATTTGCTGCATTGCTTGAATTTTCCTTTCATGAACAATTTAGCTGTAGCATTGACACTGCTTGATAGCATTTTACCCAGTGTAGGACCTCTTTCAAAATTGGAGTCAATTCTTTCAAACCTTGTCACTGATCTATCAACTATAGTATTGTAATATTCTGAATCTATGTTATCATTTCAACAATCTTCATAGCATCTTCACCAGGAGTAGATTCCATCTCAAGGAACCAACCTCTGTGTTTATCCAACTCCTCATCTGTTCAAGTTTGATCATGATATTGTAGCAAGTCAGTCACATCTCCAGGTTTCCCTTCTAATTCATCTTTTCTTACTGTTTCTACTACATCTGCAGTTACTTCCTCCACCGAAGTCTTAGACCCCTCAAAGTCCTCCATGAGGATTAGAATCAGTTTTTTCTGAACTCCTATTCATGTTGATATTTTGACCTCTTCCTATGAATCAGAAATGTTCTTAATGGATCTAGAATGGTGAACCCTTTCCAGAAGGTTTTCAATTTACTTTGCCCAGATTCATCAGAGGAATCATTATGTATGACAGCTATAGCCCTATGAAATGGATTTCTTAAATAATAAGACTTGAAAGTTGAAATTACTCTTTGATCCATGGGCTACAGAATAGATTTTGTGTTAGCAGGCATAAAAGCAACACGAATCTCATTGCACATCTCCATCAAAGCTCTTGGGTGATCAGGTGCATTGTCAATGAGCAGTAATATTTTAAAAGGAATCTTTTTTTCTGAGCAGTAAGTCTCCACAGTGGGCTTAAAATATTCAGAAAACCATGTTGTAAACAGATGTGCTGTCATACCGGTTTTATCCTTCCATTTATAGAGTGTAGGAAGAATAGATTTAGCATCATTCTTAAAAGCCCTAGGATTTTCAGAGTGGCAAGTGATCATTGGCTTCAACTTGAAGTCATCAACTGCATTCTTCCTAAACAAGAGAGTCAGCCTGTCCTCTGAAGCTTTGAAGCCAGGCATTGACTCCTCCTCTATAGCTATGAAAGTCCTAGATGGTATCTCCTTTCACTAGAAGCTGTTTCATTTACATTGAAAATCTTTTGTTTAGTGTAGCTGCCTTCACTGGTTACCTGAGCTAGATTTTCTGAATAATTTGCTGCAGCTCCTACATCAGCATGTGGGGCTTTGCCTTTTACTCGTATGTTATAGAGATGGCTTCTTTTCTTAAATCTCATGAACCAATCCCTGCCAGCCTCAAACTTTTCTTCTGCAACTTCCCCACCTCTCTTAGCCTTCACAGAACTAAAGAGTTAGGGCCTTGCTCTGGATTAGGTTTTGGCTGAAGGGAATGTTGTGACTGGTTTGATCTTCTATTCAGACCACTCAAACTTTCTCCATATCAGCACTAAGGTTGTTTAGCTTTCTTATCATTCATGTATTCACAGAAGTAGCACTTCTAATATCCTTCAAGTACTTCTCCTTTACATTTACAACTTGGCTAACTGGTGCAAGAGGACTAGCTTTGGGCCTGTCTTGGGTTTTTGACATGCCTTCCTCACTAAGCTTAATTATTTCCAGTTTTTAATTTAAAGTGAAAGACATGAAACTGTCTTCCTTTCACTATAACTCTTATAGGCCATCATAGGATTATTAATTGGCCTGATTTCAATATTTGTGTATCTCGGAATAGGGAGGCCTGAGAAGAAGAGATACGGGAGGAGTGGCTTGTCTGTGAGGCAGTCAAAACACACACAGCATTTGATTAAGTTCACTGTCTTATTTGGATGTAGTTTATAAGCCCAAATGTAATTTATGTTATGTTTTATGTAATTTATGTTACCCAATAGTAACATCAAAGATCAATGATCCCCGATCACCATAATAAAGAGTAACAAAAGTTAGAAAGATTGCAAGAATTACTGAAATGTAACACAAAGACAAAAAGTGAGCAAACACTGTTAAAAAAATGACACTGAAAGACTTTCTAGACAAAGCATTGCCACAAACCTTTGATTTCTAAAAACTCAGTATCTGCCAAGCACAATAAAGCAACAAAGTCAAGTATACCTGTGGCCCAGCCCATCATACTTTCTTTGTTCTGAAACTGTATTGTTCCCTTTTCTCATGAAAACGAAATTCTGAGCACTCAAAGTGCTAAGCAATGAGGAGAGATTTTGAACTCAAATCAGAGGATCAAGATTTTAGTACTCTTGTGCAATTTACTACCTCTGTGATATAAACAAAGCTCCTTATTAGACCACATCCAAGGCCTTTGTACTTATCTGAGTGATAGAACACTTGAAAACCATGTTGTAGTCCAAGGAAAATCATGTTTTGAAAATATATCAAGTTTAATTTCACTAAATAGATCTTTTTTCCCAACAGACAACATGAATCTATTATAGGTCAGCAGGTTTAAGTCACTGCCACAAGCAAGCAAATCCCTAAATAATCACAATATTGAAATATGTATTCATTTTGGTAGAGTTGTATTATTATATTTTGCTGCTTGATCATTTATTGTTTACCAGTGTTACATGATAGCAGGTACTGAGTGTTTAAGAAAATAAATATGGGAGAGAGATAAAATTGAGACCACTTATTTATTAGCTCTTTTCCTCTTATATACTTGGAAAAGACTATTATTTGAAGCAGGAGTATCTATCTTAGCCTAGCTCATTGGCCACTTGGAATTTATTTTTTATTTCATTTTATTTATTTATTCATGAGAGAGAGAGAGAGAGAGAGAGAGAGAGGCAGAGACACAGGGAAAGGGAGAAGCAGGCTCCATGCAGGGAGCCTGATGCGGGACTCGATCCCGGGACTCCAGGATCGCGCCCTGGGCCAAAGGCAGGCACCAAACCACTGACCCACCCAGGGATCCCCCAGCTACTTGGAATTTAGATTGAAAACAATAGGGAAGATGATTTGTAAGTTTTACTCTAGTTCTCTTTTGAATCAAGTGTCTAATAAGAGACAGTAAGTAAGAGAAAACATGTCAGTAAGAGAAAACATGAAGTAATTTTGCTTCATTGTCATTATGGACACCATTTCTGAAAATAATGTAGTTCTAATCAATGTAATGCAAAAAGAGGGCACTGAGAAACTCATGCTTTGAATATTCCCTAGAAATCAGTAACTCTTACTTTGTATATATAAATATTCTCTTTTCTGTTTACCTAGTTTCAGAAAAGGAGCTGTTGGGAACACAAAATGTTTATTTAGGTCCAATTTTTTTGTCCTAGGATTTTATTTATTTATTTGAGAGAGAGAGAGAGAGGAAGAAAGAGCATGAGTGGAAGGGAGTGGCAGAGTGAGAGGGAGAAGCAAACCACCTGCTGAGCAGGGAGCAGACATGGGGCTTGATCTCAGGACTCCGGGATCATGACCTGAGCCGAAGGCAGGTGCTTAACCGCCTCACCCACCCAGGTGCCCCTAGGTCCAACTTCTATAGTTAAGTGAATTAATTAAAATGATCTTTACCCCAAACTTCCATTAATTCTTCCATTAACTCAAAGTATGTTTATTACTAACAGGGTTCAAATAACAAGCACCAAAAAAAAAATACAATTAATGTATTTAGTTTTTTATTTTCTCTGTGGTATACATTCAAGGAGTAGATTTGGTCATTCTTAGGTGATAAAATATCACACTAAGTAGGCAGTTTCAGCTTTTCTATCAACATCACAGGCTACAACTACTTAGATCTGAGAACTGATCCTTATGTCTATTGGACTTCCAATTATACCCAGTCCTAAAACCACTTATATGTGCCTAATCCCCATGACATTGTCTGCAGCCCATGAACATTGAGCAAGCATCATGAGGCTTCTCAGGATGCTCTTTCCACTTATTCTCAGGGTGCTTGGAGCACTTCAATTCTTTACAGCATACCCATGAGTTTCCAGCACTTACACAGATATTTTTGTAGTATCTGCTCTTCCTATGAAAAATATTTGCCTGCATCGAGCTCTCTCCGTGATCCGTGATCCATTACACCCATCATTTTGACCATCGGTCCTCCTCATCCCTTTCATTTTACCATTCAAGGATAGACAGCATCTACTTTTAACTGGCTTATTTTGTTTTGCTTTGCAAAAATATCTTTCTTTAAGGAAAAAAATTACTTAGCGTTTTCTTTGCAAAGCAGCATTTAAATGAAGAGTGGCTCGGAATTAAAATACACAAATGAGGGTCCAGCTGGTACAAATAACAAGTTCCTGATGGAGAAATAAATGTGGAAAACTGTGCACTCAATCCTCTCCTACTGGTGAACTAAATTAACGGTGTTCAGGTTTGCTGGCCCTTTTCATTCCTCAATCATTCTTTAAGAAACCCACAAATGGAGTTAGAGCATCTTCACAGAAGTCCAGCAGAGCCAGCATGCTGTCTGAAGTAATGTTCTCACCTCTAGAGAAGGGAGTGGGCTTTTTGAAATTAGCAAGGTTGGCTTTGATATATTCTCCTGCCTGCCATGAAAGACCCCACTTCATCTGGCTTGTGTTCTTCCTGCCTGCCTCTGATTGATTTCATGTAATCCTCATGTGCTCTTTGTCATTGCCTTTCATGAAGCCAATTTCCTGCAGGTGGTAGTTCATTGCTTTATCATAATACAATGATATCTTGTGGTATCTTTTTTTTTTCCTCCACTCAAGCTGAGGCATTATCTGCAGAGATAAAAAAAATATATATATATATTTTTCCCCCTAGATAACATTTTAGATATGTCACCTCATTAAACCTCTCTAAGCTCTTTTGATAGGTTGCAAATGTTACCTTGTCCATATGAAGAATTGAGAAATTGAGACTTTGTAAGTTATACAATCTACCTCTAAATTGCAGCAAGATTAAAATGGTATTCTGGAATCAAATTCTAACTTGATTTCCCTTTTCCATTGGTCAAGGCCAGATAGATTTGTTCAGGAAATTAGTCATTCCTCTATGACAGAAGATGCTGGGGATATACTGGTGTGCCTACTTATTCATTAAGTCAGCAAAATTTCCTAAACTCTGCCCACCTGTATAGACTGCTTTTAACCTCATCATGACTCCAAGATATCATTTTGCATAATAGCTTTTTTAGGACTCTTGTTTACTGAGAACACAAGGAGCAGCTCATAATTGACATTAACATATACACAAATTTGCTGTATAACTCACATGATTATCTTACACTTGCAAAATGAGTATCAACAGTGTGCCATTGCCACTTACATCATTCTAATACATATGTCTTAGGTAGAAATTCTAGTAGTATGGTCAGTAACTTGAAATTCTATCTCCCCCAAAATTTCTAGCATGTGAGAGAAAGATTACTACTTTTATAAGATGTGTAAACCACTCCAGTCACTATGGGGACAACTAATTCACTTTGATACCCATTAGCTTCAGTTTTTCTGTTAAACTATATATGATTATATGATTTTTTTCCCTACTACTTCTACTGAGTCAATGCTAGTAGAAAAGGAATAGTTTATTCTTTTCATCAAAAGCAAACTACTTGTTCTGGGGTGCCTGGATGGCTGTCAGTTAGCAGCTGCCTTTGGTTCAGGTCAGGATCCTGGAATCTGGGCCCCATGTCAGTTGCGCTCCCTGCTCAGCAGGGAGTCTGCTTCTCCCTCTCCTACCACTCCCCTCTGCTCATGCTATCTCTCTCTTCCATAAATAAGTAAAGTCTTTAAAAAGAAAGGCAAACTTTCTGTTCTGTTAGTTAGAATTTATAGAATTTAAATGACTTTATTATAACAGCTCATCAATTCTTTCTCCTAGAGCTCTAATATTCATAGGTACGGTATTTTATGAATTCATTCTATGAATTAATTTATCAATACATATTTAGAAGCAAATTGTATTAGTTTGATCTATACTCTTAACAACTGGATATGTTGATGGCATCCAAGAAAAATAATAGACTTACGTTTTTGTTCTACTCATTTCCATTGGACAAATACAAAAGTCCTTAATTATTATATATATATATTTTTACTCCAATATTAATGACTGTTATGAGTCACCAGGACAAATCTTCAACTTTATGAACAAATTTTGATTTGACTCCAAAATGCATTAATTATCGATAAGTGCAAAGATAATACAAATGAATATTATTACTTCTCTCTTACATGTATGGTTTGGTTGATTGTATGTTTTCCACTACCTTTGATCTACTTTATTATTTCTTCTAATTTGGAATACTCTTACATATTATCAAAGATCAATTAGCCAATCAGTCAATGTAACATCACCTGATACAGTAGTCTATTTGAATATATTGGAGATTTTTAAAGATTAATTTTGGGGATTATTACTATGCATTTGTTATTATTATGAATTATCATAAAAGTGCTACTCAAAAGTAAAGGATTTCATTACTTCATATGTTAAAACTTCTTTACATTACTATGTTTATTGTCTATTGTCAGAATATCTATTTTAAAAGAAGTTGGAAATGTTTGAATGTCCATTTTTTAACATTATGAGAATAAATAGAATCTTACCTTAGATTATGAGAGGATGATTTTCCATGAAAATTTGGTGGAGGGAAGGAATCATGAATGCAAAATGGGCAGAAGAAATGGGCAGAAGAGACAGGGAAGGAGGATGAGAGAGAGCTCTATCCAGAGGAGGAGCTTTTTCCAGAGGAGGTCCCTTTTCCTGGATAGAAAGAAATACTTTACAAGATGAAGCAGCAGCAGTGATGAACCAAAAGGCCTGAGACTGCATCGACCTGAAGCTGGTGTGTGTGTTCCTTTTCTTGAATGAGAAAAAACTGCCCAAGGTCATTTAAGAATTAGAAAAGAAGAGGGAATTAATTTTAACAAGGTAGAGAAAAACTTTTATTTCCCATGTTTGGGACAACCTGAAGGAGACAGGACAGAGGCAGGAAGGATGGCAGAGAGAGAGTTGCAAAAGGTCAAATAGAAAATGCTTGGCATTTTTACTGTGTATTAATAACAAATATGACCTAGATTCTCTGTGGTGTGATTTTATAGTGAGATAGAGGTGAAGTATATATGACTAACTCCAGGGGATGAAATAGCAAAGGTTATAATAAAAAGAAATATTGGTAGACCAAAAATGAAGACATTTCTCCTTTTGTTCTGTTTTGCTTGTTTGGAATATGTATTATTGAATAGCTGCTAATTAGACTCAGCAGCTGAGATCCATCTGCAAACAGTCTCTCTACTATTCCACTAGGATGTGGATCCAGAAATGAAGTAGAAGAGAGAACAGACATGAAATATTCCATAAGGATAAATCTTTTCCAGTCCCTCCAAGCCAAAATATCTATAAATTTGAAAGCATCAGGATTGATTGCCCTTGATCTTCGGCCACTCTCCAACATAAAGGATATCACATTGAATTTCAAAGCCCCTCAATGCTGATGGAGCCACAGTATTCCCCTTCCCACCACTTCAATGGCTTGTATTTACAAGAATCTATTATCAAAGGAAAACACACGCCCTCAGACAAGTGGGGGGGGGGGGAAGGCACCCAAGTGACCAGGCAATTCCCCATCTTTCTCTTCCAGTGTGAGATGTTAGCTCAGAGCTTGAGGGAGCCTCTGTATTTTCTGAGAACGCAACTTCTGTAAGTCATTTGTTTTCTGCCCTAGCCTAGGCAGACGCACCTCCCACCTCCAGCAACTGAATCCACTAAAAAGAAAAAAAAAAAGAAAGAAAGAAAGAAAAGAGAAGAAAACAAATACAATCTATACCTGGTTTTCATGTATCGATATTTTTGCATAATCCTAAAATTGATTCTAAACTGCTCCCTATTTTCCTGCATGTTTGGTTAAGATGAATGTCAGGTGCTGACTGCTTAATGTTGACTAGTAAGGCTTGCATCCATTTTTGCTGCTTGAGGATAGATTAAATGAGCAGGAACAAGATGAAGAGAATCCCATGGGGCCCAGGCCTTCAATCCATCCAGTGCGTCAGTGGTAGAGAAAGGCTGAGAAGGACCTGATTGTCAATGCCCACTGAATTTTTTTCATCTCCTCATATTTCTAAATTATGCTACTCACTTCCTGAAAACTTGAGATATTTAAATGCAACTTAGCAGAAAAGTACTGTTTTGTCTTAACTGTTTTTAGATTGTTCCTACATCCCTGCTGGTTATTACATTGTATGCCTCTGAATTTTTGTCCAGCTTCAAAATACATAACCTAATTCCAGTATGTTGGGATTGGGCAGCTATGATCATGTTTAGTGTATTCTAAGTATTTTTTATAGTGCATTTTCATCACGGAATGGATATAACACAGTGGTTTGATACAACACAATGGTTCTTTGTCAGTTTCCTTATGATATTCTTGAGGAAAAATTAGCAGACCTATACATGGAATTTCATATGTTGAAACATCAATTTTGTATATGAATAAGGTGGTCTGCTAAATTTCTACTGAACATGTTGAAAAATGCTTGTATTTGGCAGAAAAAGAAATGCCACTGTGGATGAACCATTCTATAATTAATTACTACTGGTGAGATACCAATCAAAAGACCAATTATATTTCTACATTAGCAATTTTCTAAGTTCAAGCTTATAAATGTATCATTTTGGTTATAATTTCTAGCTTGAATGTAGTATATAATGGATTTAGGTTAATTGCAATATCTGTAATTTCAAGAAACATATGAAAACAAGCATGTCTCTTTTTCTCTGTAATAGTATTGATTTCTTTTCTGCAGTAAATAAGAGATGTTCTTGAAAATTTTAAAGGGAAAGAGAGTAAGGCTTATAAGCCTGCAGTAGAAGACCTTATAGATTGAACTCTGATGAGAGACACATGCTCAATAAATACTTCTCTCCCATAAAAACAATTCTCTCATAAAAAAATTCTGTGACTTTTTTTTTTTTTTTTTTTGCTAAAGGAGCTATCGTGTATGCTCTTCATATTAAGAACACGATCCATTATTTTTATCTTACAACCTTCTTTTCATCTTAGGTAGATGTAAGCTGATATCATAAGCCATCATTTGAGTGTGTGCATTATAATCTTCAGCACTCTGATTTTATCCATTAAGAATATGAAAAACCCGTGGGAAGGCTTTAAAATACTTTTTCTCCTTAAAAAAAATTCTTTGAGTTCACAACTCAGCAAGAGCTTAATTAAAACCAATAGGAAAATTTTTAAAAATGATTTATTTATTTACTGGGGGGGGGGGTGGCACAGAGAGAGGGAATCTTCAAGCAGACTCTGTGGTGAGTAGGGAGCCAGCAGGAGGCTCAATCTTATAACCCTGAGATCATGACTCGAGCTAAAACCAAGAGTTTTAGACACTTAACTCACTGAGCCACCCAAGTGTTCCCAATAGGGAAAACTTTTATAAATATTTAAGGCAAACTATCAGTTTTGTTTTCCTAAAACTTCTATTTCTCCAAGCCCTTCTTTCCTTCAAAAAGCACTTCTTGAGAAGGTACTATATGACCGTCAAAATATGAGGCAATAAGTTCCATTATTGAACAAGCAAAGATATTGATGCAAAAGTGATATTAAAACCAGGCAAAAGTGACCTGCCTTTTCAAGTCAAGTCTGTACCAACGGGCCTGGAACTGAGGTGCTCTTCTTGAGCTGGCCAACTTGAACCACAGGAGTAATTACTGAGGCTGTAGTGGTTAGTCCTTACAAGTTATAAGTTTCCTTTCTCACGTCTCCACATGGTCCTTCATCTGCAATAAAGCACTCATTTGATTACATCCATATTTGCTTCAAAAAAAAAAAAAGCAGATGTTTTCAATACCATTATTGGATAAATTTTGGCTAAACGAAGCCAAAACAAATCCTGCCATTGATCTCTTTGAACTTCTGGGCCAGGGTCACAGTGCTCTGGGGCTTATCTTCCTGGTACGAAGGAATGAGCTCATCTTTCAGAGTATGTTAACCTCTTTTAGGGGTGCGGAATACCAGATGGCACACAGAGAAAGTGCTGAAGGAGCGGCAGGTAGTGAATCAGTGTTTCTAAACCCTGTGTGATTTTAAAAGTCACTTGGGGAGACTTAAAAACCCAGATTCCTAAGTCTCCCCCAGATCGCCACGTCTTAATCTCCTGAGATGTGTCCACAAATCTGAATTTTTGCAAGCTCTCTGGCCGACTCAATTGATCACGCATGCTTGTGAAACCCTACAGGCAAACCTGAGAAGCTGTCTTAAATATTTTCCGAGAAAAACGTACTTTATAAATAAAACTTCTCAAGTTTGTTAGAACTGATGCACCTCAGGTCGGAAAGATCAAATTAGGCTTTGATGATCCCACTAGAATTTTAGCAGCTTGAAACTGTGGTAAAGTCTCTATCTCTTTGACGTGTCCTATCTAATAGGTAAGTAACAATCGTTGCACTTTCACAGGAACTGAGATACAGAGCCATTGTGTTTCCCACCTCCACTAAGGAGGGAGGGGTGTAGGGGTGGGAGGGTTCCACAAATTAACTGCCTGTCCCCCACAAATTAAAAGAAAAGGAAATTAATTCAAATCTGATGAAAAGTGAAAATGCTTCTTATCTGGTGCTGTGGACTGGGTAAAAATAAAATCATCTCTGGTAAATATTGTGCTACTATATTATAGTAAACAGAAATGATTTATAGTTTATTTAAAAATTTTAAGGATTTTATTTATTTATTCATGAGAGACACACAGAGAGAGGCAGAGAAACAGGCACAGGGAGAAACAAGTTCCCTGTAGGGAACATCATGTGGGACTCGATCCCAGAACCCCAGGATCATGCCCTGAGCTGAAGGGAGATGCTCAACCACTGAGTCACCCAGGTGTCCCTGATTTGTAGTTTAGAAAAGGATTTTACAAGATACTTGGGAAAAGCCCTGCATTACATACTCAGATCCTACCAAGAAGAATGTTTATTTTAATTAATATAGTTGTGATATATCCCCTTTAATGAAAGTTATTTAGTCCTTTCCAGATAGAAAAGTGAAACCAAAGTCCCCAGTCCACTCTCTGGATAGAAAACTCAAAAAGTTTATATGAGTATAGTTTGCTTATACAATATGTACTTCCTTACAAATTCCCTTGAAATGGAAAATATCAATTTTAATAATTTCTACTTTGAAAAAGTTAATAATTGCTGAGACACAATACTTTCAGTTTCAGAATCATGTTCTATCACAGTTGGTTATACCCAAATGCATCAGATAAAAATTATTCTTTTTCTGATACGTTCTGAAAAATATTCATGACTTTCTGTATGCACTTTATATTTCCCACTGTACGAGATTTTATAAAGTTTAATAACTTTGTTCCTATTGCTACTATCATAGACTATATTTTTTTATCCTTTTCACCTTTTTATTATTTTCCTAAGACTATATTAAATCTGCCAGTCTTCATTTCAATTCAAGAACTATTTATTGAGGTTGTGTTAAGTATCAAGACACTGTACTAAGTTCCCCGGGACACCATGATGGGTAAAACAAACCCTCAAAGTACTTTCTTGATGATGCTTCAAAGTGAGAATAATATTCCATGTTCAAAAGCTTTTAGCTTTATACACCTGAAAAACTTCATCATGATAGGAGCTTAGCATTAGAAAGAACCCTTTAAGATCAACACATGAAACCCACATCCCCTGAGCATTTGTCCAACCTGGGCTTGAAGAATTTCCTTCAAAAGGGACTCCTCATTTTAGAAAATCTCAGCTGTTACAAAACGACTTCTAATTTGGAGCCATGATTGATTTCCCTAATATGCTGACTATCACTAATAGTTGTTCATGTAAGGTAGCATGGAACAGTCTTTAATAACCTTTATGACTTCACAAGCATCTTCCACAAGCCTCTCCTCTTGTGACTTACTGGATCAGTGTATTATGATTTTTATTATATTTTACTTCTTTCACTTTATTCTGTTTACTGATTATTCTAGTTTTTTTTCTTTCTCTTTCATTTCCTGTTTTCTGGCATCTGTTGGAATGAATAATTATATTTTATTATTCATTTTCCCCTTTACCGGTTTGAAAGTTTCGTCTTTCAATCTCATCCTTTTAGTGGTTATATCTCTACCAAGTGTGAGCTACATAAGAGAGGTAGAATATATTACTTCCAAAATCCATGAGCCAACCTCTATTTCCGGGAGTATTTTTCTTTTACCCTATTTTGAAACTTGTACATCAAACTAAAAAGCAAAGAAAACAATCAGCAGGGTGAAAACACCATCCAAGGAATGGGAGAAAATGTTTGCAGACCATATGTCTGAAAAGGGATTAATTTCCAAAGTTATATAAGGAAATTTTATAATTCAATAGTAAAAAAATAATAATAACTCAATTAAAAATGGACAAAGGAAATATAAATCAACACCACAGGGAGACGTCACATCACACCTCTACAATGGCTATACCCCCCAAAAAAAAAATAGGGTGCCTGACTGGCTCAGTTGGTTAAGCATCTGCCTTGAGCTCAGGTCATGATCTCAAGGTCCTGGGATCAAAGCCCAGAGTTCAGGCTCCTAGTTGGGTGAGGAGTCTGCTTCTCCTTCTCCCCCTGCCTGCTGCGCCCCCTGCTTGTGCTCTCTTTCTATCTCTGTCAAATAAATAATTTAAAAAAAATCTAAAAAAAAAAGTGTTTGTGGGGATGAAGGGGAATCAGAACCCTTGCGCCTTGTTGGTGGGAATATAAAATGATGCAACTGCTATGGAAAACAGTATGTGCGTTCCTTTAAAAAAATGAAAATAAAACTTCCTTATGATCCAGAAGCCCTATTTCTGATATATAACCCCCCAAATTGAAATTAGAACCTTGAAAGGATATCTGCACTCCATGTTCATAGCAACACTATTTAGAACAGCCAAGAAAACGAAGCAGTACAAATGCTTATTGCAGATGAATGGATAAGGGAAAAGTGATAGCAGTCAGCCTTAAAATATAGGGAAATCAGATATATGTGACACGTGAATAAACCTGAGGGACATTATGCTATGTGAAATAAACCAGTCACTGTAGGACAAATATTGCATGATACCACTTACATGAAGTATATAAAATAGTCAAGCTAAAAAAAAAAAAAAAAAAAAAAAGTGAGTAAAATGGTAGTTGCCAGATTCTGGGGGAAGAGGGTAATAGGGATTTATTATTCAAGGTCTGTGAAATTTCAGCTGTATGATATAAATAAATTCTAGAGATCTGCTGTACAACATTGTGTCCATAGTTAATAAATCTTATGCACTTCAAAACTTTAGAGAGAAGATCTTGTGTTAAATGTTCTTACCATAATACACATTTTTAAGCTACAAATTATCTTTTGGTCACTGGTTTTATTTAGCAACGCTTATGTGCTTCTTGTATTTGGTCTTTTTTTCTCTGGTTTTTATTTTTCTGTAACAGTTCTTTAAGAGAGGATGTAAGATTAGTAAAATATCAATTTTTTTATGTTTTAAAATGAATGTTTTACAATTATTGTTAATTAATGCTTTGTTTGGGTTTAGAATTTTAGGTTGGTCTTTAATGTTTCAAAATATTAAGCCTATTTTTCATTCTTTCCTGGCATTTGTTATTGTTGCTGAAAATTATGCCATTGCTCTAATTGTCATGCCTGTGAAGCCTGTGGAGCCTGTGGAGCCAATGCAGCATTCCTTTTGTGGCCTCTGAGTTTTTTTTTTTTTTTTTTGGTGATCTCCAACTTCACAAATATTTGAGTAAGGATTTGTTTCTATTAACCCTCTCAGGGATTCTGTTTTCTTCTCTAATTTCTTACTTTACTTTTCAATGATCACTTCTAGAAAATTCTCAGCAATTTTCTTATGGAATATCACCTTTTCTCTATTCTTTCCTTCCATTCATGCCCTCAGACCTATAGGGTATCTTCTCATTCTTCTATCTTACATTTGTCTTATATTTATGATGTTTTATGCTAAGTGATTTCCTAAGAACATTTTTCTAATTTACTAATTTGCTTCTCAGTTGGGTGTTTCACCATTTTGACTCGACTGTTGTTATATTCAAGTTTTGGAAGAACATTTACAATATGCCTCCAATATTTATCATATTTGCAAAACATGTTATTCATAAAGTTTCAAAATTTGCCTTTGACAATTCTTTCAGATAATTAATAAAGTTGGCAATATTCAACAGAAAACCAGACATTGACCCAGAGATTATTAAAGGTCTTATTTATAGTCTATGTATGTTAGTGAAGTTTTTGAAATAATTATGGAAGCACGGGGAATTTATTTGGGGTTAATGCTAAATCTATGTTCCCTGCTAGCCATTAACCCTCAGGCAATATCTTACTCCTAGGTCATTACTGTAATTATAAGGCAAACATTTAAGAACAACACAGGCATATTAGCTTATATATTTTTTGTACTTAGGTGGCATTATCATAATTGGTGTAATGGGGGAATCTGGGAATTTGCGATTAATTCATCACTTAAAAATCAGTTGATTAGATTATCTTTAATTTTCAATTTATATTATTATAATTAACTTGTGTTTATAAGTACAGTTGGAATAATGTAAGAGTATCAGAAGTTGCTTTCAATTATAAGCTTCATATTGTAGCTAAATTGGAAGTTTACTATTGAATTGAAAACACCTATTATTAGGAACATCTCATCCTGATGAAGAAAACTGCAAAGGTTAGCCATTTATGCTAATCATGTGGAGGTAGAGATGTTAAAGAGGAAGGAGATTGTTCTGATAGTTCATACCATGTGTCCCAGTAAGAATATCTTATCTTGGACTTGCCTTAGATACAGTAACAGCTGCTGGGTCTCTGATTGGGTTTCAAGCTCTTGCTCTGACTCCTGTTATGAAAGTTCAAGTTGAATGAAGTCAACAGAGCCACATACACGCTCTCCTTTTAAATTGCTCCACAAGGCTGAGAACTGAGTGATTGCTATATACAAGATCTATCACTTATTCCCACCAAATTAACCCTCCACACCTGCTTCCTACCATTCAGTTTGTGCTTCTGTTGCCTTTGGATGGGTAATTTTTTAGCTTTTCTCTGACATTTAGCCTAGTGTTTTCTGTAGGTACAGTGGTGTATGTTTGTATTCAGAATTTATCAGTTATCTTCTTTAATATCATCTTTAAGTTAAATTGTTATAATTTAAAATAATTAATAAATGTTTGCTGTTTATTCAAATGGCACAAATCATATAAATAGTATGAGTCTTCATAGTCAACCTGGCCACCAAAAGCATTGACCTGATGATTCCTTGAAAACAAACCACACACTTAGAATCAAGCCTGCTCAGATTTTATTTGAATCCTATCTGTTTTAGCATTCCACAATCATAAATTATCAAGGAAAACCAGAAATTTAGAAGAAACCTGAGAAAATGCCAAGGAAAGCCAACAAATTAGATATAGGGGAAAAGAAATCAGGAGTACTGGACAATTCAACTAGCACAGGAAGCATAGTGGACTGGAAAGAGCTCGGTCACTGAAGTTATATATATGCAGAAAAAAATATAGACAGAGAGCATGTATTAAATAAATAGAGAATATCAAGGACATTTCAAAATTGTTTCTATTTCAGGAGATTGGAAAATCTTCACCATTTTGTTTTTGTGATTCCAGTTTTGGTCTTGTACATTAATTCCTTTAATAAATGGGTCATGGTTACCTTGGTTTTTGGAAGACTAAGTTTCTGCTTCTACTGCCCCATTTAAATAACCCCAAGGGCAGCCCGGGTGGCTCAGCGGTTTAGCACTGCCTTTGGTCCAGGGTGTGATCCTGGAGACCCAGGATCAAGTCCTGCATTGGGCTCCCTGCGTGGAGCCTGCTTCTCCCTCTGCTTGTGTCTCTGCCCCTCTATCTCTGTGTCTCTCATGAATAAATAAATTAAAATCTTAAAAGATAATAATAAAAAATAACCCCAAACTTGGGGAACCTGGGTGGCTCAGTCAGCTAAGTGTCCAACTCTTGACTTCAGCTCAGGTCATGATCTCAGGGTCTTGAGATCAAGCCCCACGTCCGACTCTGCTCTGGACATGGAGCCTGCCGAAGGTTTTCTCTCTTTTCAGCCCCTTTTCCCCTCTCCTTGCTCTTTCTCTCAAAGTGAATAAAATAAAATAAAATAAATAAAATTACCCCAAGAGTCCCAGGATCAGTGAAGTCATGCTGTAAATTTGCTGTATGTCTACAGAAAAACAGAACAAGTTTATTATAGTCAAGACCAACAGATTTAAAATACAATGACCTCGACTGGAATCATATTTCTGCCCCCTACAATCTATGGGAGCATGGGCAAATCACTCACTTTTTAAATTCTTTCATACATAAAATGGGTATGATAATAGATAATTTGTAGAACTCTTAGCAAATTGATGAGGTAAGTGATGGTGCTTTATGAACTATAAAAATAGACTTACAGTTTTATATTGTGAAATGGAAGGGCAATCGATGGAATAAAATACTTAATATTCTACAAAGAGAGGAAGTAAAAGAGTTGTTGCACATTGTGCATGAGAATCTGCAGAAGCTTTGGAACCTTTTTCGCTGGAGGTCATGAACCATGTGGTAAATCACCATCTGTTGGAGATGGCTTTAATGTGGCAAAGCTAGAAGGAAAGACTAGCTAAATTTTCAGATTCCTTTCCAGCTTTATGTGTTTTTTAATATATATTTAATAGCATAAAGGTATTTTAATTTTTCCTCTTTGAAGGCAGTTATTATTAAAGGCTGTGAATTAATAAGTACCTTAGTAGGTAGGAGTGCCTTGGTAGAAATAATTTCCGGAATGTCATTTTTTTCCTTTTAAGTTGTTTTTAACACTTCTTAAATAGTTTTTTATTTTTAAAGATTTTATTTATTTATTCATGAGAGACACAGAAAGAGAGGCAGAGACATAGGTGGAGGGAGAAACAGGCTTGCTGCAGGGAGCTCCAGAACTCCGGGATCACGCCCTGGGCTGAAGGCAGACACTCAACCACTGAGCCACCCAGGCGTCCCACTTGTTTTTAATACTTAAGTTTTACATAAACACAAAAAGAATTATTTCCAAAATACTGAACACTATAGATGGCTGGATAAGAGGCATTATAAAAGAAACACCTTTGTTTCCAACCAGTTAGGGTGGACAGACTCATTCTCATTGTGATTGCAAGCCAGAACTAGGCATTAGCCAAAGCATTCCCCCTGCCATTACTTTGGATATAGAACTTCAGTAAGATTTAGGTAACACAATGAGAGGAACAAACCTTACGAAATATCTGTCAGGGTCATGTTGAAATCCACCAGTCCCTTAGATGCAAACCACTACCCTACATAGATCATTTCCCACAAGAATACCAGGGTAAGTAGCTGGAGTGGGTGGTGGTGAGGAAAGGGACACTATACTTTATCCAATATTATTATTTATTAGCATGAATATTGAATGTCTCCAAATATCCTCAGCTTGAGTCCTGTTGTTTCCAGTTCCCTGACAGGCATTATTTCTTCTCCCTTACAGGTTGCTGCCTCCCAACTGCCCTGATGATGCCACTGCATCATTTCTGTGGTCCCAATTAGTTACTATTTCTGATCTAGCTTAAGAATCAAATTTAAGGGATATCTGGGTGGCTCAACGGCTGAGAGTCTGCCTTTCGCTCAGCATGTGATCCTAGAGTTTTGGGATCGAGCCCCACATCAGGTTCCCCACAGGGGGCCTGTTTCTCCCTCTGCCTACATCTCTGCTTCTCTCTGTGTGTCTCTCATGAATAAATAAATAAAATCTTAAAAAAAGAATCATTTTTAAATAACACAAATAATTATTTCTGATAATATTGATTAACTTATTAACTTGATAGATATTAATTTATTATATACTGTCAGGTGCTAATTCTAATTCAGGAATATAAAAATTTTTAAAAGGGATCTTTTTATCTTTCCATAATGTAATTTTATAAAATTTATGAATCTACATTTTTAAATAAAATCTTTAGCCAATGGGATTAAAGTTCACAGTAAGTGTTCCCTCCCAACCTTACCCCATAGCATATATGTCCAGTCATACTGATATTTTCAAGTCTCCACTGACACTGACAACAGTTAAATGCTCCTTACTTGGTATTTGCAATTATAATCTGATGAAGTTCTGGAGTTTCACCAGATTTTTTTTTTTTTTTTTTTTACCAAATTGTCAACAAGTGATTAATTTGACTGATTCCTTCCAACACATTTTTTGCCCCCAGATCTGCTGCCCGGGATGGTAGCAAATGGCAAATAGAGTACAGAAGAAAAAAGCTTAAGTGTCTGGGTAATACGCACAGTTGGGCAATTAGTCTTCATATGGTATCAGACTGGGATGTGATAATACAGTTTTGTGAATTTCCCAGTTCTGTTGAAAGAATAGTTCCCAAATTGAACTTGACAGTCCTCCTTTTCTCTTTTCACACCAAAATACACAATTTTAAAGGGATGGGGATATCTTCAGTAGCATTCACCTTAGCATATAAGACCCATTTCACTTTCAGTTTTATTTTCTGACTTACTTTTCAAGGTATTTAAAAGAATCAGAAGTATTTAGAAATCGTTTCTGTGCCTTGTTATTCTAACATTATTTTGTTAGCTTTTCTCGTCACATTGTAACATTTTTGGCCTTGCCCTGATAGTGATGACTATTCCAAATAGCACCATTTGCTTAGTATAACAGTTCTATAACTAAAGTTGCATGTGTTTTTCTTCTGACAACGTTAGAAACATTTCTTTACCAGGCCAGTATATGATATTTAAGAATTCTGAAAATTAGGTTCTATAAATCAGTTGTCATCAGTATGCCCTCTCTATCCTCTGTCTCTGGTTTAAGAAATCATGAATGTTTCAATATGTTTGCTTCTGACACCATGCGACAGTGTCATTTCCAATGAACAAAGGAATCACTGTACTAGGCAGATTGGTTACATTTATTTAAAGAATGAATCAATTATTGACTTTTCTACTGAAATAAAAAATAAACTTTCTGCTACTAATTTAATGACTATGTGTGCGCATATACACACAAACATACCCACCCCGCAACACACATCCCCAGCAAAGGCACTTAAGTTTTTACCTGAACATAGAAAGAATGAATACAGATTTCTGAAAGCAAAGAAGCTCATGGTGAACCCCATTACAAAAGTCACATTATTCTAACATAAAATAGAACTTGACATTTGGCCTAATTATACTTTTCAAATCTTTAATATTCTGCTTATCATTATGGATATTTAAATAAAGAAAACTACTCTGATACCTTTTGCCCTTTTTATGTTTCACCGTCTTCTTTGAATTAAAGAGGAAATTAAAGTTTTTTCAAGTAGAAGTTTTAATAGATAGATGAATAATATATAAAATTAATAATGCTAAACTTCCTCCTAATATTTTAGAACCAGGACATTTTCTATTTTAAGAAAGGCATCTATTACTCTTTCTCAAATATCTTTTAAAGAGAATAGAGTAAAAAATGAGTTATTATGATTCTATGAAACTTTGAACTTTGACTTATTCAATCCTAATTACCTATAAAAATTCTAGGACTTTCTTCATCCTTTTTCTAGATATACTTTAGTATTATTTTAATGGATTTACACAAATCAGAGTAAAGTGCTTTCCAATGATTCATCTCATTGGACTTGGTTAAGTGCATAGGGAAATACTACATTTCAGACTGCCAGTTTGATTTATATAAAAGAACATAGAGTCACTCACATAGGTGTTACATTAACTAGAGAGCCAACTGAGCTCAATGATTTTGGCATTGTAGAATTCCACAATGTTTATAAATTTCTATAATTTGTTTTAGAATTATTGAAATAAGATTTCTTTTTATCTTTCCTTTTCTAGATTTCAGTTTTTAATATTTTATCATATGATTTTATTTTGTACCATAGCACCATGCTATAATATTTGCAATTTGAGTAATTTTTATAAAAATTTAATAATTTGGATATAAGAAGATTAACAAATGGCTTATGTGATTAAATCATAACACATTTTCCTTAAACATGAAATTATTACAGTGAATAAAAAGTTGGTAAACATTGACGAGCTCAGCTAGGTAAGAGTGAAGAGTGACTTTTACCTCAGGGGTGTAAACTAAATATAATTATTTTAATTCACAGTCTCTATAATTGGGCATTTATTAGGTGTAAATTAGAAACGAGAGATTAGTATAATTTTTGCTTGATTCTGTTTTAAGGTAAAAACATAATTCTTGCCCTTGGGAACTCATTCTTTATCATCGTTTAATTATTTAGTTCTCTATTATGTGTGCTCATACTAATTATTAATTATTGATTATAATTTGATGATTTCTAATTTAATTTTTCTTATGAAAATTGTACCTTAAACTCAACAATCCTACAATTATACCTACCATCCTCTCCTACATTTAGAGCAATATCTTCTACTCCTTCATTGTGTGCTGCTTGATGCATTCTATGTTCCCACTCTGTCTGGCTTGAAACCTTAGAATCAACAGACTTCTCCTTTAGAATATCTAAAAATTTGCTAAGATTTACAAAATGTTTCTTTAATCCATCTCTCAAATATCTTTCCTCCATCCACTACTCTCCATTTTCACTGCCGCTTCTTTAGTTTCTCTTTTCTTTGACTACAACAAAGAAAATTAGTATCCTCACCACTGATTTTACTTCATTATATTAATACTACATTCTACCATCAGATTAGTATTTCTGAATTGTAGTTCAGACAAGTGAATATTCAATTCATTTGTATCCTTATGGTCATGCCTGAATTTACACATGTTTATGTGGCTTTTATAACAGTTATCATAGTCCTTGCACATAGGCTAATTATTAAATGTACTTCCAATGAATAAATGAATTAATGAAAAATGGAATGAAATCTCTTCACAATAATACATTTGATTTTATCATAGCAATAAACATATGACAGATACAATTATATAAATGCGGGTATTATAGACTCCTATAATATTTTGGGGTTTTGCGGCCTCATCCCCTGTTATGTGCCCCTACATCAAACATTGAATATTAAATTCTTCATAATCTTCAAAGGTCAAATTAAATTTTACCTTTTCCTTGATGGTTAGTAAGATTATTGCAAGCAAAGTCAAACTTTGCACCTTTGTATTTTCCTTACCAGGTACATTATTACAGTCTTCCTTGAATAGCTATTTAGATATGTAATCAGAGTGTTCTACTTCTACTACTTTTATCCATAGTCACAGTAACAATAATTTCTGGATTCTACTTCTGAGTGCTTACCTCACCACCGTAAAAATGGGAACCTCCCTGAAAAACTACTACTCCAAATATATTTCTAGGTCTCCTTAAAGATGCGTGTGCATACTAAACTTATGAATCTAGTTCATCCCCATTCCCAGACAGTATTCAATGAAATCTGCCTTTGCTGTTTCAGCTTACACTGAAGAAGCCCACTGTTCATTGACCATTTTGAGAATGATACTGAGTATATATTTTAGCTTCTCAAGGCTCCCAAGGTTTATGATCTCCAGAGGTCAAAATACTGAAAGGTCTGGAGCAAAAAATGGAAGGAATGATCTCTAATTCTGGGCCTTGTTTACTTATATCTGAGCTTGAATAATGCAGTACTGCTCAAGTACAAAGCCTCTGGCTTTTATCTTATAGCCCTAACCCATTCACACCAAGAGAAAATTCACCCCAAGAAAGGTAAGATCAGCTGAGCTTTTCCTAGACCAGATTATTTTCTAGGACAAGCATCCCATGGTCTGGAACCTGACAAGGCTCACGCCATTCGGTAGGGAAACCCAGAGACTCCTGAAGCTCACCGAAACTTGACTTCCCCTGATTTACTTTCAAGAATATGAGGTCCTTATCTCCCTCCCGTAGTTTCAGGGTATTTCTCAGACTGATTTCACCAGTCAGTTACATGTAAGTAGAGTAATCCGTAACTTGCTTCCCTTTTTTTCCTTATCTCATTTTTTCCTCTCTAAAGACTGTATATGAATGGTAACTTTTTTTTTTTTTAAAGATTTGTTTATTCATGAGAGACACACACAGAGAGAGAGAGAGAGGCAGAGATATAGGCAGAGGAGAAGCAGGCTCCCTGCAGGGAGCCGATGTGGGACTCCATCCAGGACCCTGGGATCATGACCTGAGCATGAAGGCAGATGCTCAACAGCTGAGCCACCCAGGTGTTCCTGGTAACTCTTTCTAAATTAATTTATCATTCCTTTGATCCATACTCTCTCTTTCTGTATTGTTCATTCCACTCAGCGCTAGACTTGCCTAATTTCTCTTTTTACCATTTTGTCAATGTTTTTTATCTCTCATTGTTCCCCAATAGATAATATCTTCACCCACCATAGTCTCATCATTGCTCAATACTTGAAAGGGAAGCATCATTCTCTTCTCTCTCCAGTTCTCCAGAGCTTTCATGAATGCTCATTCTCTTGCCAGAAATATCCTTTCTTCTTCCTTCACTTGACCCAGAATCCATTAATCCTTACCCTCTATCAAGTATCATCTTCTCTGTTTTGCCTATATTAAAGCCACTGATTGCTTTTAATTTCTTATCATAATGCATATATTTTATATTCAGAATGAAAAAGGAAACTCAGTGGCAGGATTTACACTGTCTCTTTCATATTGATTGTGACTTATGAATGTGATAAGTGCTCATTAAACTAAATCTGGCCAACACATGATAAACTGACACCTGAAGTAGGAATAGGCCAACTCCTGGTCTTTTTTCAATGCTTTTCCACCTAGCTGCCCATTGACCTTGAATATCCTTTCCCCATACCCTAACTAATTAGAGTAATGTTTGCCTTTTCCTCTCAACCTATTGTGGAAGTTTCTTTCTTCTGTGTTCTCAAGGCACCCTTGCAATCTACCTATTGTACTTGCCAGCCTGTTTTACAACTGTTTGCTTGTTTAACTCTCTTTGCCTAAGGTCTGATCTTCTTGACAGCAGGGACTGTGTTTTTTCCCTTGAACTTCCCAGAAAGTAACAATATATTTGGTAACATAGTCCATACAAATATTTATCTATCCCTTTCTCAATGTTGAATGAAAGCAAGGTATTTTATATTGCATTTTTTGATTGTATTATATGTACTGTATTAATTTACTGCATTGTAAATGCACTATTTTGCTTTTTTTATTGTGGAGATAAATTTTCTACCTTATAATATATAATATTATAATTTTCTACCTTATAAGTTATGCCTAACTCAGAGGTGTGAATTTAATAATAGATAATATTATATGTAATAAAATAATTTTCCCTTCTATATAATGATATAGATCATGGGGATAAGGATAGCTCTGGGTAATTGATTTTTTTGTAATATCCCTCAGAACACTCCATGTCTTCACATAGACTCTTCATTCTACAATGGTTATCTGGGCAAGTTCCCAAATATAAGCTTCAGCAATGATAACAGATTTCTGTAATCTGGAGTATTGCAGAATGGGGGTGTTTACAAGTATGTAAAGATCATATTTCATTTTGCCTAGACACTGGTAGTAATACAGAATATAAGGGATGTGACCAGGGCCTGGGGAGGTAAGCTCAAGAAAGTATTCCTGGCATCAGATAATGAATTGGGTGGAAATTGGAAAATCTTCAACAGTTTAGGCCAACAGTTGGTTGAAAGAGGACCAGAATAATAGCAGGGTAGGCCAGCAGGCAGGAAGAAAGGGAAAATACTGTTCGTATAGTATGAAATTCTCAGAAGTCTTACAATGGAAAGAGGAAATTAACTTCTAATACATGTGCTTGAAAATGTATTAGAATGCTTCAAGTTTGAAGATGTGTCAAACCAGAGGATTGGAGAGAAGAAATGGTTGGAATTTTCATTTCCCTCACAGGCCCTAGAATCATATAGGATACTTACTAGGAACATAGAGAAATGGCTTCTTTTGAGACAGAAAAAACATAATTTTAAAATCTAAGTTCTTGGCAACAGTTGTTTATTTGCATTTTAAGCAATTTTCCATTGGATCACAAGGTGTCAATATAGTTACTAGGAATCAAATATACAACTTAGATGGATTCTATTTTCATCCAAATAATTCCCTCAGGAGTTTGGAGAGCTCTTTATATTGAGGAAAAGATTCTGCTACTTTTAATTGTGTTTAATTTTTGGGGGGGGGGCACCTGGGTGGATCAGTCAGCTGGCTAAGTGCCAACTCTTAGTTTTTGCTCAGGTGGTGATCTTGTGGTTGTGGGATTGAGCCGGTGTTGGGCTCTGTGTTCAGCATGGAGTCTGCTTCAGTTTCTCTTTCCCTCTCCCTCCTATTCACTCACTGTCTTTCAAATAAATAAATAAAATCTTTAAAAAATGTTATATTTAATTTTAGAATTAATATTTGAGAATTGCTTTTGGCTTCTGGAGCCTATTCTTCCTTAAAACATTTTGGGTAATTCTTATTTCATAAATAAAGTGGTTATGTTGTAGCTTAAAAAGTAAAGAAAGAAAATAAAATCATGAAATGTAATAGCATGGTCAAAATGTGGATTTACTTATTGTATTAGTTTCCTAGGGCTTCAATGTCAAAGCCCCACAAATGAGGTGGCTGAAAACAACATAAATGTATTGTCTCATGGTTCAGGAGGCAAACAAGGTGTTGACAGAGTCATGATCTCTCTGAAACCGTAGAGAAATACTTCCTTGACTCTTCCTAACTTCTGGTGATTTGTTGGCAATCTTTGGCATTCCTTGGCTTGTAGGTGCATGATCATAATCCCCTATCTTCACATGATATTCTCCCCATGTCTTTGTCTTCACATAGCCATCTTCTTATGAAGGCACTGGTCATCTTGGCTTAGGGACCCATCCTACTAAAGTATGACCTCATCTAGCTTAACTATTAACTAGCTGCATCTGCAACAACCCTATTTCCAAATAAGTTCACATGCTAAAGTACTGGGGCTTAGGATTTCCATATATATATATATATATATATATATATATATATATATATATATATAATATTTAAATTTTTAAAAAAAATTTAAATTTTTTAAAAGATTTTTTCAAATGTTAAATTTAAAATTTTAAAAAGATTTTGTTTATTTGAGAAAGAGAGTGAGCAAGAGTGAGAAAGAGAGAGCATGATATGATCTGGGAGAGGGGCAGAGGGAAAGGGAGAAGCAGACTCTCTGACGGCAGGAAGCCCGATTTGGGGCTTGATCTGGAGTCCCAGGATCATGACCAGAGCTGATTTAAGGCAGACACTTAATTGACTGAGCCACCCAGGCACCCACCCCCCACCCCCCACCCCCCATCCACTAAATTTATATAGCTCCAAGTTAATAGTGTTATGTATAGCCAACACTTTTAGCAGCAGATACAAAGGCTGTATCCCTGCAAGGATGTTGGTGGAAATACCGTTCTGGGATGAAAAAGTTTTCATATTATAGGAAGTTTTTGAGGAATAGGAGTTTCTGTATTTTACCTATCTCAGTGGTTTAGAGGGAATACACATTCAGTAAATGACTAAATAATATTTCTTTAGATTCATACTGACTATCTTTCTCATATTTCTTTCAGGATTTAAGAAAGAAGAGATCATGCTGAAACTATGACATCTTCTGCCAGAAATAACTTTGTATAAAGTCTACAAGACACCAAACAAGAGGTTACTGTGGGAAGACAGGTCAAAATAATAAGATTCTCAATCTAGGCATAAATGAATAACATCTATACTGCTTTCATTACTTTTGTTCCAAGTGACAAAGATAAAGTTAATTATTCAGAGATAGCAAAGAAGTCTGTTTATTGAATGTGACATGCTAGATGCAATTCGGGATTGCAGTATATAGTGATACTAAAGATCAAGCAACTTTTAATCGGAATCAAATACAATTTTTAATTGAGTCCATTTATTGCACACGTGAGCTGTATTGAAAATTCCCTCAAATCAAAAACTCAGTAAAGATTATTGCAATTAGAAAGTGCATGTAATAAACTGGATCTTTGGTGTGTGTGTGTTTTTTTTTCTCATGTTCTCTTTAAATAAATTACATTTTAAATCAGTTATAAATTACCTTTGTTAAAACTTAAAAGTTGATTTAATGTTAAATATGGTGGGTTTTTTAAAAATAAATTTATCTTCTTTCTTTTTGACCTCTAGTTTGTTCTACATTCTTCACCTTCATTTAAAAGAATTTATTGATATACTGTGCCTTTGTGATGCCATGACATCTGAATGAAAGATTTGATATTTGTCAACCACATGCTTTGCCTTCTTGACACCATCTGGATATTTGGCCTTGTACTTACAAACCATCTGGGTTTGTTACTATACTTTCCACTTTTCATCCAGATGTTTTGGCATTGTGTGGACAAAGCATGTGTTATTGTCTATAAAATGTAATTGCATAAAAATAAATAACACTATGTAAGCAATTAAAGGAGCAACATTTTCCCATGTATAAATCTTAACAATTTTTCCTTAGTCATGAAAAGATAGATTTTTCTTGCTATATTTTAAAACTTTAAATTTCATTTCTGAAAAATAAAAAACCAAGTAAAAACTGTTCTATAAAATTCAAGGGAAATTTCCAATACTTTAATTTCTAACAGGAAAATGACATATTACAAATATATACAAATATTAAAATAAATATTTGTAACTTTTACTTATAATTAACTTACTAACTGGAATTATGGTATATTTATGGAAATCTGCATTTAAAAGTAATAAAATTTTATTAAGTTCTTCCAAATTAAATTCATGTTATAAGGAAAGTTATCTTAAACCATATTTTACAAAAATCTGTTGTAGAAATCATTTATACACATAAAACATATATGTTTTCCCTAAACATCTGCTCAAATCTCTAATATAGACACTTTTAATAATTCTAGTACCTATATACCTGTACATCTTGTACAAATACTCCAGTAAAAAAAAATAAGATGCTACTCCAGATCATAATAGCAACTAATATTTCTGTTTAGTTTGCTTTCAAGTATCCATATTAATACAGAGAAGGTTGTATATTATATAATAAACAAGCATTTTCAAAGAAAGACCAGGATAAAAGGTAGATAATCAAAATGTGATAAATATATCCTAGAAGGGTCCTAGTGTCATTTCTATATCCTTTGTAAGCAAGTGAGAGTATGTTATCTTATGAGTCCACAGTGCATTTTGGCTAAATCTTCCTGAGCATGTGATATGAGAGTCTCATTCAACTGGCTCAGTTTATCTCAGGTGCAATAGGTTTAACTCTGGGTCTAGAATTTAAGAGTGGTGGGTGATGAGAAACTATAAGGAAGACATTGATGGTGATGAGTATAGAGTGGAAGCCCTGATATATAAAGTATTCCAAAAAGAAAATACTTAGCTTAACAAAGACAAGATTTTCCGGTCAAGGGAGAAAAGCAGAGAAATAATGAGCAAACATTCTTCTAATGGTTAAGGGTTATAATAATTAAAAGATATTAGAAATTGACTTATGTGTCCAAGGGCAGAACTAGAGTTAGAATTAAAAAAAAAATGTTTTGCTTCAATACAATGGAAAAACTGCATGACTTTCGGGAGTGGGCTCAGGGAACTCAGTTGAAAGTTGGGAACTTGATTAGATGATTACTCAGGTCTCCTCAAAAAGAAAAAAAAGTTTAAAGTTTTCAGTGTATAAAATATTGCCTGACACATAATTGATGATCAACATGTATGAAAAGAATAACTGAATGAATTCTAAAGTTGTATTTCAGGTATCACTGTTCTAATTGAACCAAGCAAATTTATGATGTTCATAGTTGGGCCAGTTGTACCCTCCAGCATGCTCTATTTAATTGAATCCAATGTGAAAGTTGCCTTCTGGTTTGTACAAGCAGTGGGCCCTTCAGAAACCTAATTATCTAGGAAAGTCCAGGTAGTAAGATTTTCTGAGGTGGTAAAATTTTGAAGTCCATGTGTAAGATAAAATTAAATAGATTCACAATTAGCTAAGAAAATCCACCACATTAAAGACCAAAGTATCGTTATTCAAAGTTCAAGGAAAGTTTCTCCCCCAGCACTGAAATAATCTGTTCAGTTGAGTAACTGATGAAGTAGCTGGCTTCCATTTAGGGGCATTCTAAAATAGAGACACTCATATTTTAAACTTTACAAAGGTACTCAGTTCAGCAAGACATTCCCCATCTAAGAGGGCTTTGAGAATAGAGACTGGTTTGTTGTGGTTAAGCACTGTTTCCTACCATGCTTGTTCGGGAAAAGATGCACAATAAGTGGAATTGGCCATATTGCATAAACATGAATTGCTATTTCTCTCTAGTTGATTTTGTGTAAGCTAAATATATGCATGATAAAATTTCACTCTACTTAATCAACTTAAAAAAGGTAATTGCCTCATAGCTATCTGCAGCAACTGTGCATGTTGCTCCCAGTTTCAGACCCAGATGACTCCCATGCTCACACAGTCATATTGCCTCACTGGAGTCACCAGGCTACCATAATAAAGATAGAGTAGTCTCATCTACAGAAGATTTACCGACTTTATGACTCTTGAGTGGTTGAGTAGCAAGGAGAAATTTTTTTCCAAGTCTCGAGCACAGAAATCAACTTTTTCAAAGGATTATACTTCCAAAACCCCTCTCCAAGTGAAGTAACCCTTATAACTCCTCCTACTGCACACACACTTCTTCATAATTATAAAAAATCACATCCTCAAGAAAGCAGTAAGGTGCTTATGAAGGGACATGCCCATTTATCCACGAGGTCTCTTCCTGTGTGCTTATGTTCCTTTTTTTTTTTCTTCGATATGCTAAGATATTCAGCACCAGTAGTAAATAATCCTTTAAAAAGACATCATCTGGATTGGTGCCCTCTCTACATCTTGTCCCAGGATGTATTCCTCAGGGTGGCATGAGTCCTTGCAGCATCAGAACATGCAGCATCAGAACATCAAAGGAAAAATGAGTACTAAGTTTAAATAGATCTTACATCACATAGAGAAGTAAAGATTTCAAATCTAATGAACTCTTTGCCAATTGCAAGAGAAAACTACAAAATGTTCTAAGATGAAAGGAAATGCACTGGGCAATGCTACAAATAAGAAAATGCTCCATCTAGATGGGCAAATTGCCCTATTCAAAGAGAAGGAATGCAATCAATTCACTGAGAAGGGAGTGAGATTTCCATTGCACGACTTTGCCCTGCAATGAGGAAGACAGACAGTAAAGTACTCCACTATTTTTTGAGTATTTATTTATGAAACTTGATAATTAACCCATTTATTCAACTATTATTTTTGAAGTCCCTTCTACATGTCAGGCACTGTGCAAGGCACAGGAAAAACAAGACTAAAACAAAAATAGATTTGGTCCTGATTTGCAGCAGGCTCAAATGGTTCTAAGCTCTGATGGGGTAAAGTGAATTGGACCAGCTAGTGGCCCACTGTAGCAGACAAAGTCAATATCCTGCTTAGGCACCAAGAATCAATCTAAAAGGAGAAGTAGTGCTGTTGCTTTTGGATGAGCTCTTTATTTTGCTCCAGAGAAATCTCAAAGAGACACAGATAATTGAAAGGAACATCCCAAGAGTAGGCTCAGGTTGACCTGCAAATATGGCTACCAGTGGAGGATCTCATGTATATATTCTAACTAAGTTTATTAGGAGATTGAATGTGATTGTTTAGCATTTTTTTCAGTCAAATTATACAGACCTAATTTATATATAATTTTCAAAATAATAGTTACCACCACTCACTGAGAAGAAAATTCTCAAATAGAGTATTAATATCAATGTACATCACATGCACCCTGATGTTTCTAGCAGCAATGTCCACAATAGCCAAACTGTGGAAGGAGCCTCGGTGTCCATCGAAAGATGAATGGATAAAGAAGTTGTGGTTTATGTATACAATGGAATATTCCTCAGCCATTAGAAACGACAAATACCCACCATTTGCATCAATGTGGATGGAACTGGAGGGTATTATGCTGAGCGAAGTAAGTCAATCAGAGAAGGACAAATAGTGGATGTTCTCATTCATTTGGGGAATATAAATAATAGTGAAAGGGAATATAAGGGAAGGGAGAAGAAATGTGTGGGAAATATCAGAAAGGGAGATAGAACATAAAGATTCCTGACTCTGGGAAACGAACTAGGGGTGGTGGAAGGGGAGGAGGGTGGGGGGTGGGGGTGACTGGGGGACGGGCACTGAGGGGGACACTTGACAGGATGAGCACTGGGTGTTATTCTGTATGTTGGTAAATTGAACACCAATAAAAATTAATTTATTAAAAAAAATCAATGTACATCACACTCATCAATTTTAACTGAAACAATGTGCTTTTTGATTTAGGAGTTAAAACCTGGTGATATAAGGTATGGTACCCTCAAAGAAGGCACCAGAAGTGGTGTTAGCAGGATCACTTAGATTGGTAAAAATTGCCTTAGTCAGAGGCCATCCAATTACTGCTTTAGAGTAGAGAACTCTTTTGTATGCTACATATTCCAGCTTTGCATGAAGTTGAGTTTCAAATCAAAGTAAGGCAAGACCTTAGGCTGTGCAGATATCACAGAAGCTTATACCTTGACTGGATACTGTGAGCATTCTGATAGAGTGTTTTGAGGGAAGAGGCATCCTCATCACATGGGTAACTATGATATAACGTTCACCACAAGGAAACGATGGGGAAAATAGAGGGTGTGCCTAGCTGTTGTCTCCAGAATCTGACACTGGGCCAAAAATGAGAAGAAATAAAAATTACCAGAATTATTGTGATTCTCTGAAAAATGAAATATCATTACAATAATGGAAGGCCTGCCAAATGAAAGAGAATAGAATGTTTGAGGACCTCTTCTACATTGCTGTAGGGATCTTGAAAGCTGGAGTTTCTTGGCTTCAAAAGGAATGTTCTCCTGGTAGAGAAAATAATAAAAAATACTGGATTCAAAGTAAAAGTTGACTGCCACCAGTGATTTGTTCCCCCATTCTGAGTCTCCTTCCCTTGACACTTTCTTTAGGTGTTTCTGAGACTCCTAAAATCTCTCTGAATCTGTGCATGACCCATGCAATCCTCCTCAGTTATTCATTTAACAAATATTTATAAAAATACAGTATGTGTTTATACTTCATGAGACTCAGAAATTTTAAGCAAAGAATACAGCCTGGACAGCTGTGTAGTGACTGCTCAAAATTTACTTGTTAATTGAATATTCTCCAGGTCTAATCTTTCTCCCTATAACTTAGCACTATCAGTTGTCACCTTACAATGTTGCTTTTTAGGACTTTTCCTCCTTTTTGAAAGACTAAGATGACAGCAAGCACTTGCATAGTCCTCTCATGCTACTTTAACAATTTTGTGAGAAATGGTTTTAATTTTTAAAGCTTATTTCCTTTTATGTTTATTATGTTTTTCCTGTAAAGAGGACTCATAAGAAAACAACAACAAAAAAATAACTAGAGAGAAAGAAAAACATAAAGAAAAATTTTCTTCATTTTTCCATCCAGAGCAGCTTACATTTACAAGTCCAAATTTCTTAACCCACTTGTAAAAGGGGGATGATAATAGCTATCATGGCTACCAACTACAAAAATAGGTATAAGAAAACATTGGGATAGTATATATCACAGCACTTGAGAAGTTATAAAACATTATAGAAAATTATAGAATATTATTGCTCATTTGAAAAGCCACAAGAACAATCAAATGCATGTTGGAGAGTGATAGGAATCATCAGGCCCTTGTAACTTTGTAGCCTCTCTGATTTCACTTCTGACTCTTCTATTTTGCCTACATCCCCCTGCCATCCTGAGCATTTTTGTTTCTTAATTTTTTAAGATTTTATTATTTACCTGACAGAGAGACAGAAAGAGAGGGTGAGCACAAGCAGGGTGAGTGGCAGAAAGAGAGGGAGAAGCAGGCTCCCCGCTGAACAGAGAGACTGAAGTGGGGCTCCATCCCAGGCTCCATCCCAGGACCGTGACTTGAGCCATGGTAGATGCTTAACTGATGGATTTACTGAGGTGCCCCTATCCTGTGCTTCTTTATACAGAAATCCCACACTCAACTTGCAGGTTTCAGTTGAGGTATCCCCTTCCCCTGGAAACTTCCTCTGGGCTACCTGTCCCTGATGTGAAAAGAAGCTTCCTTTATACTCCATGGGCAATAGTGCTCAGCTCTATCAGAGCGTATCAACCCTGAACTCATCCGCACTTACCATTCATGGGCTTTTACTAGAACAAAGTCAAGTCCATTTTTAGCCTCCTGGTGTTTTGCAGTTACTTGCTCAAAATGAGTATTTAGGTTTTTTTCCTACTATGCTACTCTTATTGTTTAATTTTTTGAGACGGAGGGTACACACAGGCAAGGGTGGGGGTGATAGAGTAGAGAGAGAGGGAGAATCAGTAGGGAGCCTACTGTGGGACTTGATCCCAAGATCCTGAAATCATGACCTGAGCCAATGGCAGACTCTTAAGGGACTGCGCCACCCAGGTACCCCTCTGCTCTTATTGTTTTTAAGGATCCTTTCTTTAGCTGGTTAAAGTTGTAAATTAGAATAGAATCACGTTTAGGCAAAGGGAGAGAATAACAGAGTGTCTCTTACCTTTAAAATGCTTCTCAGTGGAAGAAACCGTCATCATCATTATTGATAACAAATACATTTATAAAGCACTGGCTACAACATTCGGGAAAAATGCTGAAGTTCAATCCATTTCAAATTTCCATATTTTCTACAGAAAAAAATTATCAAGAGAAAAGAAGGCAACCGGTTAACCTTAGGATGTTTAAATTTTTATTTATTTATTTATTTATGATAGTCAGAGAGAGAGAGAGAGAGAGAGAGAGAGGCAGAGACACAGGCAGAGGGAGAAGCAGGCTCCATGCACCGGGAGCCCGACGTGGGATTCGATCCTGGGTCTCCAGGATCGCGCCCTAGGCCAAAGGCAGACGCCAAACCGCTGTGCCACCCAGGGATCCCGCCTTAGGATGTTTACTATGTCCTCGAAGTCTTTATAAATCTTGAGAAAGCAAAAAAAAAAAAAAAACTCATGTTAATTATTTGGCTACAATTATAATAAATTATTTTTATATACTGTATGTATATTTTATTCTACATTTTTTTCTCTTGTAAATCAGAAATTCGGTGCTTTGAATCTATATCTTGGAAGTAGAAACATGGTTTATTATACAGATCATTAACCTACATGACATGTAGATTATTAATTAAATTTACGATTATATTTACCCTGTGATTATTGGGAAAGTAAGGTCTTGATCAGAAAAACAAATCCCCTTAAATTGCTTTGGTTATCACTAGGTAAATATGACTTTTACTTTAAATGAATAGAGCTTTCATAGGAAGGCACAACAACAGCAAATGAGCAATATACTAGTTGGTTTCTTTTACTGAATCATTTTTTATGTCTTTCAAACAGATTAAAGGCAACCAACATTTACTGAAAGGGTATTTTAAAAATAGGTAAACTAAAATTAGGTTGTAAAGAGAATTTTATGTCATGCTTAATGGGTAGAATAATGTCTCCCCCTTCCTCTCACTCCCCTCGAAAATCATGTCTACTTTAGAATATGACCTTATTTGGAAATGATATCTTTGCAGAGGTAATTAAGATGACATCATAATGGATTAGGGTAAACCATGACGGTGAAATGATGGCCACGTAATGATGGAGTCAGAGATTGAAGTTATACTTCTACAAGCCAAGGAAAGCCAGAGGCCACCAGAAGCTGGAAGGGACAAGGAAGGATTCTTCCCTAGAAACCTCTAAGGGAGCATGACCCTGCCAAGAACTTGATTTCAGATTTCCAGACTCCAGAATTAGGAGAATATATTTATTTTGTGTTAAGCCACCTGGTTTGTTTTAAGCCACCGCTTTGTTATGGCAGTCCTAGGAAACTAATATACCAAACCAAAGAGTTATGGAGACTTTGACTCTGAGATTGGAAATGCTGTTAGTGTGACTGGTTGTGCAAAATAAGTAAGTAAGCAATTAAGTCCATACATAAATAGGTAATAAATAAATACAGGTTATTTTAGAGAAAGCCTTAAGTGCCTGATCAAGTGGAAAGGAATGTCTTTCTGAATTCTAAGAGGCTAAACGGTGATGAGGTATTAAAAGAAGGCCACCATGGCTATCAAAGGAAAACATATCTTCAATCCAGAAAGTGAAATTCATCCGAGGACTAAATAGGAGCCATTTGGGCAACAGGACCAAAGTATAGCAAACAGAGAACACAGCACAGGACAGCTCTGTTACTTCTGTGTGTGTGCGATTCTGTGCTATTTCATAATTCCAGTCTTATGCGCAGTGCAATACTAGCCTTTCATCTTCACAGGCCCTTCACCTCCTTGGCTAAATGTATTCTTAGGTACTTTCTTCTTTTTGATGCAATTGGAATTGAGATTATTCTCTTAACTCCTCCTTTGATAGTTTATTAATGTGTAGAAAGGTAACAAATTTTAGTATTACAAATTGTGTATCCTGAAACTTGGCTGAATTTATTAGCTCTTAAAACACTTATGCCATACATATCATATGTATATCCTACAAACTTCCTTTAATCATTTTATCCACTTTGGTTGTAAATGATACTTTGAATTATTTGTTTTCTAAGATTTATTACTTGCTCTTTCTATGGCCAAGTTAATATGAACATTTTGTGGGACACTTTGAAAATTAGCCCATTGGAATATTTTCTCTATTCTAGAGTGTCTTTGAGGAATATCTGTTACTGGGATCCCTGGGTGGCTCAGTGGTTTAGTGTCTGCCTTCAGCCCAGGGCATGATCCTGGAGTACTGGGATCAAGTCCCACATCAGGCTCCCTGCATGGAGCCTGTTTCTCCCTCTGCCTGTGTCTCTGCCTCTCTCTCTGTCTCTCTCTCTCTCTCTTTGTGTGTCTCATGAATAAATAATAAAATAAAATAAAATAAAATAAAATAAAATAAATAAAAGGATTATCTGTTACTCCACCATATTTCCTTACCCTTGCCACTCCTCATCCCCAACAATGATTTGGTCTATTGCTTAATGATACACAATATGATTCAGAATATGCTTTTTAGCTCACCGATGTGGATCATGAGAAGGGAGCCACAGTGTTCGAGAGTAGGTGATGATGACTCCATTACAAGAGGGATTTAATAATGTATCCACCATAGACCATGTCTTGTTTTCACTATATCTTCAATGACTACCATATCTGGCCTATTTCATATAAGTTCTCAGTAAAGAAATGGGAGATAATTTTAGAGAAGAATTACAGGATTGACCTTTATAGAGTGAGGAATGATCTAGGTACTACTTAGAGTTTTTAAAAATATTACATATAGGGGCAGGTGTTTGAGCTCCTTGTCAAGATAATATCCTCATGGTATGTCTTAGCCCATTGGGCCATCAGATGTAGGTTTGGAAATGGTGCTGAGCTTTGCAGTTCTGCATGAAGTAGTTCTTTTTAACAATGGGGTCTAGGCTTGTTTTGAAAAACCTGTGGGGAAAAAGTTAAATACTATAAAGTTAGAGCAGAACTCAGTAGTTCCATACTTATCAGTAACTTGATAGGTTAACTCAAAGTTTCTTTTCAGGAACTTGACTGAGGCAGTTAGCTTGATTTTACAATAAATGGTAAATGGAAGGTGGCGACCCAAAAATTCAATATCTATGAGGGGACCTTGTCAGAAAGAGGTACAATGAATTAAATAAGATGAATTGAAAGTATCTCGCATGGCGGGTATTGTCTATTTTCATTAACATATTTTTTAGGGCTTTCCATAAAGCACATACTACACTGGGCACTGGGATACAAAGCCTTCGGGGATTTGCTGTTAAAGGAGGTGTGATGTGTGACAGAATTATAAACAGCAAATTTCACCGATGTAATCATTCATTCATCCATTCATGCATTTATGCCACAAATGCTCATTAACACTTTCTATGGGTCAGACATTTGTACCAGGCTTTGAGAGATGAAAAGACATGGTCCATGCCCTCAAGGAATTCATAGCTAGTAAACAAATAATTACAAGTGCTCTAGACAACTAAAAAGAAATGCAGCATGCCATCAAAATATTTAACATGTGAACAAACTTTATCTTGGTTACTGGGTAAGGTTACCTGGAAGAAGGGCTGCCTAAATTGAGACAGAAGGATACATAGGAATGAAATTTTAGGGAGAATGTCCAAGGCATAAAGAATATCATGCAAAAAGACCTGAGTTTAAAAAGTATAAACTTATTGAACTGAAATATATGCTATTTGACTTAACTATATATTTTTTAAAAGGAGAATGGTGAGAAAGGAGGCTAAGTGGGTAGGCAGGGGGGAAATCATACACGTTAAGAACTTGTTAAGAATATGTATGCTAACCTTTAATTCTTGAGATCTTAATTCTAAGAAGCAATGGGAAGCCATTACACCAAAGGACATAAAATGATCAGATGTGCATTTTTCAAATGTCACTCAGGGGGCAGTGTATTGTCTGAGTTCGAGAGAGTCAGAAGTGGAAGTTGGATAATGAGTAATGGACGTAGGACAGTGTCCAGGAGGGAAATGTTGGTTTGAACAAGGGTAGTGGTCATAGGAAGGAACCAGATTATTTCAAAAGATATTTAAGAGTTGGAATTTAGAAGATTGGCAACAAAAGATGTGACAGATGAAAGAGAGAAAGACTTTAAAACAATTCTCAGCTGTCTGATGAACAATGGGTACCAGTTGTGCCACTCACTAAAAGAGGACATATTGAAGGAGAGGAGTTGATGGCCTGTCAAAATGCAGGTAAGACACAGGTCATGATATGAACAGGCTGCTCCAGGCCAATTGATGCAGCATCAATCTAAATTGCCTAGAGGTTCAGAGGTAAATCCTAATTTTCTACTTGTTGTGGAATTGAAGTCGTTTTTATTATTTAATTCCCATCCTTTTCTTCTGTGAAAGCATCTTTCTTCCATTTGGAAAATGTTGCCTTATCAACCCCTAAAGCTGCCATGTTTATACTGACCTCACTTCTCTGATCTAATAAAAAGCATATGGGATTTTTTTAATGTAGGACTAGTAAGCATGTAAGTCGATCCCACTCTGGTGGAGGTGGACATAGATGTGAACCCTGGAGCAGGCAGTCGGTTGCCATCTCCCTCCTGCAGAGGTAGATGGTTGGTGTGAGGGAGTGGGAAACAGGATGAGGAGATTACTATTCTCCCTGCAGAGGAGTAGCAGCTACTAGAGGAATCTAAAGGATTCAGTGAAGGTTGTTACACATATTAGTTAGAAAGAATGTTAAAACTCAGAAACAGTTTATGGTCTGAAACGAAAGATACACCAAACTTTAGCCACGTTTCTGGAAGAAGCATGGTTAACATAAGAGCACTACATTGACTGGCATTACTTGTTTGTGCTCTCTGTTTCTTGATGTCTCCTTGATATGTCAAGAAAACGAGGAATTGTATTCCTCTTCTCTGCTAGTTGAGAAAATTTTTCTCACCCTGAAGCATTATTTCATGTAGATCCTGATTTTGGTTGTAACCTGACCCATAACTCTTGAATATAGAAATGATGCAATGCAACGTACATTGCAGCTTGGGGGACTATCTTATGCTGACAAAACCTCAAGTTCTGCTCCAATATACATGCTTTTGGAGAAAGTTAAGTCTGCCTAAAAATAGTTAGGTAAACAGGAGAAAGAGCTACTGATTTACGTTGTTTGCTTTCAAGTCCTGGCAAATATACAGAGGCCACACATCTAGCAATGATCACAACTAACCATCTTTCCCACGTTTCAACCTGGTTTAGGAAAAGTGGTCTACTTTTTCCTCCTTATATATACAGATCATTCAAGATTCCCTTATATTGTCACTTTTAATAGTTTGGGCTACCCCTGGGGTTCAAGCCGTGCTGGGAAGTTATCTGCTTTAGAAAATTAGTGATTATTGAACTCAGTCTAGATCTCAGCTAACTTTTATCCAAGAGTAGTAACAAAAATCACTGGTTCTATTCAACACCGGTATTTATTTGGGCAGCAATGTTAATTGAAAATGAGATGTTCTCTAAGTTAAAATACATCAGATTTTAGAGACTTGGTCTGAAAAAAGAATGTGAAATCATTATTTTGTTTTCAATATTGATTGTATGTTAAAATAACATTTTAGATATATTGGGTTAAGTCAAATGTATTATTAACTCTATACCTATTTTGTTTTTACTGTTTTTCTTTTCTTTCTTTTTTTAAGATTTTATTTATATGTTCATGAGAGAGACAGAGAGGGGCAGAGACATAGGCAGAGGGAGAAGCAGGCTCTCTGTGGACTCCCTCCTAGGACCCCTGGATCATGACCTGAGCCAAAGGCAGACTCTCAACCACTGAGTCACCAAAGCATCCCTGTTTTACTGTTTCTAATATAACTACTAGAAAGTTTAAAATCTGTGTCTTAAATTTATGTATCACATTATATTTCTTATTAGGCTGTGTAATCAAGTGGCTTTTAGCAAGGGATTAAGTGAAATCATCCACAGATTTTTAAGTATGTGTTGTGGGAAGGGGAGTCATGGCAAGACTTGTTTTTTTTTTTTTTAGAAATTTAGTGATAGAAGCATAATTTGGATAAGGAAAAGAACAGAAACAAAGAAATCAATTAGTCAAGTTTTGTAAGAATCCAAACGAGAGGTGACAGGAAACTAAACTGCATTGGTGGCCTGAAAGAAAGAGAATGGATTTCGGATGTATTTTAGGTATAGGATTGGGAGCAGTTGGCATTGAGCCAAATGTTTTGATTAAGGAAATTTGGAGAATTGAGAATGTACCTCCAGTGCCTGAATAGATGCAGTAATATGATAATAGCTTTAACAGAGAGACAAAAGACAAAAAACAAATTTCTTCTATCCCCAAAGGGAACAAAGGAACCGATTTGAGAGTGTTAATGGCAATTAGTCAACTAAAAACCAACTGTCCTACAATAGTTTCAAGTAGTTCACCCCAATTTAGAATCCTAAATGGAGTGAAAACATTTAGCACACCATATAATGAGTTTCTTCTTCCCAGAAATTTTCTGGGAAGAAATTTGTAAAGCAGAAAATCTTCCCTAAAGCAAAGTTTTTTTTTTTTTTCTCTTTTCTTCTTTTTTTCTTCTTTTTTCATAAAGAAATAACATAAGTGTGATATATAAACTAACTATAATTATATTATTATTGGAACCATAATGGAACCATACAGACCTGTAATATAAACAAGTTAAACTCTCACTATGAGTAAGTTAGAAAGGGGAAATAAATAATATGTTCAAAAATGGCTACTCCTTGAAATTAAAAATTTGAATAATCTCAAGTAATCGTAACAGAATAATTAATTTTATACTTTATATTTCCACATATTACTATGCTGATAGGTTGGAACAAATACTATGTTGAATCCTAAACTGTAATATTGAAAGAAATATTAATCACCTCTTTCATTTATTTAACCAATATTTGTTCTATATGTACTGAACATTTGAAATACCATTGTGTGTTGAGCAGACTTATTTGTCTCATGCAGTTTTTAGTTTAAGCTTGAGAGGAAATCTGTATTTATAGTATGTTTTATAAGTGCAATAATGAAGTTGATGTTGTTATACGTGCACTTAAAAGAGATATGTAATCCAGAGTTGGAGAGTGTCTAGAAAACCACAAAGTCCTTTCTACAGAAAACAACATCTATATTGAGAATCAAAGGAATAGGATTAAGCTTGTTAAAGTTGGCTAGTTACAGGTGGAGTAGAATGAGGACAATGTGCAAAGGTCATGAAGAGAGAATGAGATACATCCTGGATTCAGGAAATAGGTGATTTTTTTGAAGCATTGAGTGATAATGTTGGGTTGTCATTCACTTAAGCTGGTATAAATAGGAATCACATTAGAAAGGGTTTTCCAAATCCTAATAAGAGTGTGCCTTTTTAGCCAAAGTCTTCTATTTTCATATTTTGCATTTGGTACTGTTTATTTTTAAAATATGTATTACCTTTTTAATCACTGTCTGGTAAGTTAAAAGTATACAATTTCCAAATAATAGAGTATTATGCAGCTGTTTAATAAAACAATAATATAAATCTCCATGTATTACATTGGATAGATGTCTGGACCTATTATTTTTTTTCAGATTTATTTATTTATTTAAGAGAGAGAGCATGCAAGAGTGGGTAGGAGGGGCAGAGGGAGAGAGAGAGAATCCCAAGTGGACTTCCAGCTGAGTGTGGAACACCTCCTCTTCCCCCTACCCTCCGACACAAGGCAGGGCTCAATTTCACCACCCTGAGATCACAATTTGAGCTGAAACCAATAGTAGGATGCTTAAATGAGTATGCCATCCAGGCACCCCTGACCTTATTTTTATAAAATAAATTATACTTCTGTATTCAGAGAAAATTTCAGGAAACAAACTATTTCCAGGGAGTGGAATGACCACCTGTGGGGAGTGTATTTGGATGGTTTTGTTGAAGGAATATATATAATCTATAGTGATTAGGAGAGAATAGAAAAGAGCAAAAATATATATCAATCCTATAATACACAAGAAAGAAGAAATATAAATTAAAATCCTTTAAAATATGGTAAAATCCTATATATTATTGTCTTTTATGAAATATCAATGGGTTAAAAAACCCAGTGAAGGCAAAATTGGAAAAAAATTAGAATAGACTTGAAAAATCCAGCTAGCAGGTGTTATAGGTGATACACATAAAAAACAAAAGTAAAGGGATCCCTGGGTGGCGCAGCGGTTTGGCGCCTGCCTTTGGCCCAGGGCGCGATCCTGGAGACCCGGGATCGAATCCCACATCGGGCTCCCAGTGCATGGAGCCTGCTTCTCCCTCTGCCTCTGTCTCTGCCTCTCTTTCTCTCTCTGTGACTATCATAACTAAATAAAAATTAAAAAAAAAAAAAAAACAAAAGTAAAAAGAAAGAATGTGAAAAAGAAATTTTGGATAGACCTCTAAGAAATTTGAATTAGTAACCTATAAAACTTCCATAAAAAAAACTTCATTGGTGAAATCTACAAATACTTGCAGAACACTTAATTCCAACCCTTCATAAATTCTTCCAAAAAATAGAGAAAATACATTCCACCTCATTCTATGAGGCCAGTATTATTCTTTATCAAAACCAGATAAAGATATCACATGAAAATAAAACTATACAACTCTACCCCTTATAAATAAATATGCAAAAATTCTTGACACTATACTAGCATACTGTGTCCAGTAACATATAAAAGAATTATATACCATGACCAAGTAGAATTTATGCCAAGAATGCAAGTTTTGTTTAACATCCAAAAATTGATCAATATAATACACCATATCAATAGAATAAAGGACAGAAACCACATGATCTTTTCAATAAACAGAAAAATTAGTTTACAAAATTGGACACTTTAATGATAAAAAGATTCAAAGAACTAGGGATTAATCAATCTGATAAAGGGCATCTATGTAAAACCTACAGCTTACATCATACTCATTGGTAAAAGAATGATTGCTTTCCCCCTACAATCAGGAAAGAAATACAATCAATTAATCAATTAATCAATCAATCAATAAAGGTGTCTGTAATCATCACTGGAGTTTTTGCCAAAGCAGATAGATAAAGAAAGTAATAAAAACACATTCATACTGGAAAAGAACTAAAATAATCTTTATTTGCAGATAATATGATATTGTATACAGAAAATCCTAAGGTATCCTCAAATTAAGTATCAGAACAGGTAAATGACAACAAGATTGCATTATGCAAGATAATTATATAAAAATCTACAGAATGGGAGAGGATATTTGCATATCATATTTCTGATAAGGGACTTAGATCCAGAATATATACAGAACCCCTGCATCTCAACAATAAAAACACAAATAACCCAACTCAGAAATAGGCAAAGTATGTAGATAGATGTTTCTCCAAAAAAAAATAACAAATGGCCAATAAGCACATGGAAAGATGATTAACATCATCAGTCACTTGGGAAATGAAAATCAAAACTGCAATGAGGTACCATTGCAATCCCACTAAGGTAACTATGTTTTTTTTTTTTTTTTTTTAAAGGCAGATAGTAACAGGTGTTGACAAAGATGTGGATAAATTGGAACCCCCATATGTGACTGATGCAAATATTAAATGAAGCAACTGTTTTGGGAAACAACTTGGCAGTTTCTCAAATTTTTAAACACAGAGTTACCATATAACCCAGCAATCTACTTCCAAATATATTCCTAAAAAATGAAAAAAATTCCTAAAAAAATGAAAGTGTGTGAAATATGTACACACAAAAATTCATACACGAATGTTCATAATGCAGTGTTATTCATAATGGCCTAGATGTGGGAATAAACAAAGTGTCCATTTGGTCACGAATGAACAAAAATAGTCAATATCAATGCAATTAAATATTACCTTGGCAAGAAAAAAATGAAGTACTGATAAATGCTAAAACATGAACAAATCTTTAAATCTTTTTTTTTTTTTTAAGATTTTTATTTATTCATGAGAGACATACAGAGAGAGGTAGAGACATAGGCAGAGAGAAAATTAGGCTGCCTGCCATGAGTCCAATGCAGGACTTAGTCCCAGGATCCTGGAGTCACAACTGAGCCAAAGGCAGACACTCAACCACTGAGCCACCCAGGTACCCCTTTAAACATTTTGCTAGGTGAGAGATGCCAGAGATGCCACAAAAGACTACATATTCTATTATTCCATTTATACGAACTGTCCAGAACAGGCAAATGCACAGAAAAGAAAGTAGATAAGTAGTTGTCTAGAGCTAGAAAAGGGGGTAACAGGAGCATCTATATGACCTATATCTATATTGGTTGATGGAAATGGTCCTGTGTGTAGAGAAATTCCTAAAGCCATTATTTCAAGATTTGTTGCTAGCTGCAAATTCTATTTTTTTCTTTACCTCAGAATGACTTGCTTTCCCCATCATTCATGACACATAGTTTTCTTTTTTTTTTAAGATTAAAAAAATATTTATGAGAGAGAGAAAGAGGCAGAGACACAGGCAGAGGGAGAAGCAGGCTCCACGCAGGGAGCTGACGTGGGACTCGATCCTGGGTCTCCAGGATCACGCCCTGGGCTGAAGGCGGTGCTAAACCGCTGAGCCACCTGAGCTACCCGACAGGTAGTTTTCATTGGATATAGGATTCTGTATTTATACATTGATAATTCTTTTCTTTCAGCACTTGAAAAATATCATGCCACCTTCTTTTGGTCTCTACGGTTTCTGGTGAGAAATCCACTGTTGTTTAAACAATGCCACTCCTGCCCTCTTTCCCACCCATATAGGTAAAGTGTCATTTCTCTCACTCTTTTCAAGATTTTATTTTTCTTTGTCTTTACTTTTAGAAGTTTGACTATGATGTGTTTTGGTTTGGAGTTTTTGAATTATCTTGTTTGGGATTCAGTTGACTTCTTCAATCTGTATGTTTATCTTTTGCCAAATTTGGGTAGCTTTCAGCACTATACACTAACTATACTTACCATTATATTTTAAAGTGAAGGATAACTTCTAGTCTCTTAATAGTGGAAAGTGAGGTACAGATTTTCACTATAAGCTTTCTGATTTAACTTAATGCTGGAAGTTCTAGCCAGTGAAATAAGCAATAAGCAAGTAAAAGGTTTATGAAGCTGAAAGATCGAAATAAAATTAACTGTCCCTCTTTGGAGATGGCATGATTGATGATCATCTTTGTAGAGATTCTTAAGTAATATACAAAACAAAAGAATGACAAAGCAAAAATCCATCCTAGAACAAATAAATGAATTCAGCAAGGATGTAGGGTACAAGACAAACATACAAGAATCAAATGTATTTCAATAGACTAACAATGAGCATATGAATAACCAGATTAAAAATACAATGCCATTGACAGTTGCTTAAATAGGATGAAGCGCATATAAATCTAACAATACATGTACAAGAGTTATATGTTGAAAACAAAAAACAAATGCTGGTGAAGGAAACCAAAGAATATTTAAACAAATGGAGAAGCATACTATATTCACAAATTGGAAGACTCAGCATGGGAAAGATATCAATCATCCCTAAATTGATACTCTGCTTTCATGCAATTCTTAGAAAAATTCCAGTGTGATTTGTGTGTGTGTATAGATATAGACAAGTTTCCTCTAAACTTTATATGGAAAGGTAAAGAAACTAGATTAGCTAAAATAATTTTGAAAAAAAATAGTGAAAGGAATTAGTCTTCCTGATAGCAATACTTGCTATACAGCCACTGTAATCAAGACTGTAGTATCGGCTGAGGGATAGACAAATCTATCAGTAAGAATAGAGTAGATATCTTGTGTTTTGTTTTTTTTTTTAGATTTTATTCATTTATTCATGAGAGAGAGAGAGAGAGGCAGAGACATAGGCAGAGAGAGAAAAGCAGGCTCCATGCAGGGAGCCCGATGTGAGACTCGATCCTGAGACTTCAGTATCACTCCCTGGGCCAAAGACAGGCACCAAACCACTGAGCCACCCAGGGATCTACACAAATATGAGCAAGTGATTTTTAACACAGGTGCAAAGGCAGTTCAACAGAGGAAAGGTAACCTTTCCACAAGTAGTGCTGGAATAATTAGATACCTATAGGCAATACATTCATACATATATCTTAATTTAAACCTCATACCATATATAAAGTTACCTGAAATGGTTCCAAATTCTTCACATCTTCACAACACTTTTAATTTTTATTTTTTAAAGTAACAGCCATCCTAAAGACATCTTGTATGGTTTTGATTTGTATTTCCCTGATGCTTAGTGAGGTTGAGAATATTTTTATATAACTATCAGCCAAATGTATGTCTTCTTTGGAGAAATGTCTATTTGAGTCTTTTGCCTAGTATTTTTTTAAAGATTTATTTATCTACTTGAGAGGCAGAGACAAAGAGCATGAGCATATGGAGTGGGGGTGGGTGGAGGGGCAGGGGAAAGGGAGAGAGAAACTTAAGTAGGCTCTGCATGGCACATATCCTGCCCTGGGGCTCCATCTCATGACTCTGAGATCAGGACCTGAGCTGAAACCAAGTCAGACAATTAACTGACTGAGCCATTCAGACACCCTCTTTGCCCAGTGTTTTAACCAGTTTATTAGGTTGTAGGAATTCCTTAGTTGTTTTGGAATTAACTCCTTATCAGATAGTTTACAAATAATTTCTCCTATTGTGCTGGTTGCCTTTTACTCTATTGGTTATTTCTTTTGCTGTGCAGGTGCTTTTCAGTTCGATGTAGCCCTTTTCAGTTCAATTTTGCTTTTCTTGCTTGTGCTTTTGGTATTCTATTAGTATGCCAGTTTTATGTATACTTATAAAGTGATCAACTGGCAAAAACTAAAGTATTTTTTTCCCTCCATTTTTCTGCTCTCCAGCTTCTAACAAGTCTACCAGGCATGGTGAGGGGGACAAAAAAGTTTCAACAGGGATGATGTCAGGGTGAGGGGGAGCAGAGGGAGTCTACCAGGATAATCAGCCAGGACTATTAAGAAAATCTGCAATTTTTAATTTCTTTATCATTCTTGCTTTTTGCTGCACGTTCTACTCAGCTTACTGATCACTGAAGTAAACTGGGCAAGGTTTTAGTATTTAATGGGTTGTCATTAAAAGTTTTTGTGATAAAGCTAATTTTTAAGGAATCATTAAGAAAATGATTTCAAATTATTCACATGTTGAATATATATATAAGTCCATGAGTCTTAAATGGGATGATCTGCATATGGGATGTATTTATCAATCATTACTCTAGTTTTAGATATTGTTTACAGAGTAACTTTTCCTCTATCTGACTGTCAGGTAAAATTTTGTACAAATATCCTGACATGTTGGGTCATACTGTGCATTGGTTTACTGCGTCTGCCATGATGAATGCCACAGACTGGGTGGCTTACACAATAGAAAATTATTTCTTCACATTTCTGGAGGCTGCAAGTCCCAGATTAAGATGTCTACAGTTTTTGTTTGTTTGTTTTATTCTGAGGCCTCTCCTTGGCTTGTAGATGGCCATCTTTTCCAGTGTCTTCACATGATTGTCTCTGTGCATACATGTGTCTGGGATCTCTTTCTGTATGTCCTCTTCCCTTATTTTTATAAGAACACTAGTTGCGTTGGATTAGAGCCTGCCTTAATGGCCTCCTTTTAACTAAATAATCTATTTATAGGCCCTGCCTTCAAATATAATCACATTATGAGTGCTAAGAGTTAGAATTTTAACATGTAAATTTGGAGGGACACATTCAGCTCCTAACTCTCACATGCTCTGATACCTTCAGCTACTTGTCATAAGAAACACTGATTCAGTTTAGTAAAATTATTCTGGGTTTATGGTAATGATAACATTTTCAAAATGAATCTGAAATCCAAGTATTACTTCTTCCTACAATTAGGGCTATAAGTGGCCTGGCTTCTGAGTGTAAGAAAAGCTGGGTATCAGGTCTGCTTCTTACTTTTCACTTTTCCCATCTTGAGTCCTACCTTTCTTCTAGATCTTCCTAAATTCAGCTTGTGATTTTCTCCAGGATTATACTCAATATTTATATTCTCAAGGATGAATCAGGTACCAAGTCATGAGTCTCTAAAATTTCAAGACACACATATGATGCTCTCTGAACGATCTTTTAAAAGCCCACCTCTTGACTTGAGATAAGAATGCACTCCACACAGCCTTGTCCATTGGAGATGTTTTTCAGAATCACAGCACACTAATAGCTTATTTATTTATTTATTTATTTATTTATTTATTTATTTATTTCTAAATTTCAATTTCAGATAGTTAACATATAGTGCAATACTGGTTTCTAGAGTAGAATTTAGTGATGCATCACTTACATACAACACCCAGTGCTCATCATAACAAGTGTACTCCTTAATACCTTTCACTCATCTAGACCACTCCCTCTGTCCTCCCTCATCAACCTTCAGTTTTGTTGTCTATCATTAAGCATCTGTTATGACTTGTTTCCCTCTTTTTTTTTCTTTTCCTCCTCAGATATTCATCTGTTTTCTTTCTCAAATTCCATCTATGAGTGAGAGCATATGATATTTTTCTTTTTTCTGGCTGACTTATTTCACTTAGCATAACACAGTCTAGCTCTATCCATGTCATTGCAAATGGTAAGATTCCATTCTTTTTTGATGGCTGAATAATATTCCATAACACTCACATACACACACACACACACACACACACACACCACATCTTCTTTATCCATTCATCAGTAGATGGACATTTGGGATCTCTCCATAGTTTAGTTATTGTTGATAATGTTGCTATAAACATCAGGGTGCATATATTCCTTTGAATCTGTATTTTTGTATCTTTTGGGTAAATACTTAGTAGTGCAATTGCTGGATCATAGGGTAGTTCTATTTTTAACATTCTGAGGAACTTCTATACTGTTTTCCAGAGTGACTACAGTATTTTGCATTCCTACCAACTGTATGAGAGGGTTCCCCTTTCTCTGCATCCTCACCAACATCTGTTGTTTCCTGTGTTGTTAATTTAGTCATCCTAATGGGTGTGAGATGCTATCTCTTTGTGGTTTAAATTTGTATTCCCCAGATGATGAGTGATGCTGAGCATCTTTTCATGTGACTGTTAGCCATCTGGATGTATTCTTTGAAAAAAGTGTTTACTCATGTCTTCTTCCTATTTCTTAACTGGGTTATTTGTTTTTTGGGTATTGAGTTTGATAAGTTCTTTGTAGAATTTGGATACTAATCCTTATCAGATATGTCATTTGCAAATATGTTCTCCCATTCCACAGGCTGCCTTTAGTTTTGTTGGTTGTTTATTGTGCAGAAGCTTTTTTATCTTGATGAAGTTGCAATAGCTCATTTTTGCTTTTGTATCCTTTACCTCCTGAGATGTATGTAGTAAGAAGTTGTCACAGTGAGGTCAAAGAGGTTGCTACCTGTGTTCTCCTCCTGTGTTTTGATGGATTCTTGTCTCACATTAAGGTCTTTCATCCACTTTGAATTTATTTTTGTGTGTGGTATAAGAAAGTGGTCCAGTGTCATTCTTCTGCATGTGGTTGTCCAGTTTTCCCAACACCATTTGTTGAAGAGACTGTCTTTTTTCCATTGAGTAGTCTTTCCTCTTTATCAAAGATTAGTTAATCACATTGTAGGTCCATTTTGGGGTTCTCTCTTCTGTTTTTGTGCCAGACCTTAAATACATGGAGGTTAAAGGATATCCTACTAAAGAATGAATGGTCAACTAGGATATTAAATATGAATTAAAAAAATACATGGGAGCAAATGAAAATGAAAGCACAACAGCTCAAAACCTTTGAGATACAGCAAAAGCAGTCCTAAGAGAGAAGTATATTGAAGTACAGGAATACCTCAAGAGGCAAGAAAAGTCTCAAATACCTGAATGAGCTAGAAAGGGAATAGCAAAACCTAAAGCCAGTAGAAGAAGGGAAATAATACAGTTAGGGCAGAAATAAATGATACAGAAACAACAACAAAAATAGTAGATCAGATTAATGAGACTAAGCTGATGTTTGAAAGAATTAATAAAATTGATAAACCTCTAGCCATACATATCAAAAAGAAAAGAAAAAAGACCCAAGTAGATAAAATCATGAATGAAAGAGGAGAGATCCTAAGTAACACCACAGAAATACAATGATAAAATAATACTATGAAAAATTGTATGCCTACAAACTGGGCAACATGGAAGAAATTGACAAATTCCTAGAAACTTACAAACTACCAAAGCTGAAATAGGAAGAAATAGAAAACTTGATCAGACCCATAGTCAGCAAAGCAAAGCAATTGAGTCAATAATCAAAAATCTCCCAACAAAAGTCCAGGGCCAGATGGCTTTCCAGGGGAATTTTATCAAACATTTAAGAAAGAACTAATATGTATTCTTTTCAAACTGTTCCAAAAAATAAAAATGGAAGGAAAACTCCCAAACTCATTCTATATAGCCAGCATTACCTTGATTCCAAAACCAGAAAAAGACTTCACTGAATAAGAGAATTACAGGCCAATATTCCTGATGAACATGGATGCAAAAATCCGCAATAAAATACTAGCAAATCAAATTCAATAGTACGTTAAAAGAATTATTCACCACAATCAGGTGGGATTTATTCCTGGGCTACAGAGCTGGTTCAATATTCACAAATCAATGAATGTGATACACCACATTAATAAAAGAAAGGACAAGACCATATGATCCTCTCAATGGATGCAGAAAAAGCATTTGACAAAATACAGCATCCTTTCTTGATAAAAACCCTCAATGAAGTAGGGATAGATGAAATATACCTCAACATCACAAAGGCCATATAAAAAACACCCATAGCTAATATCCTCAATTGGGAAAAACTGAGAGCCTTTGCCCTACAGTCAGGAACAAAACAAAGATACCCATTCTCACCATTACTATTTAAAATAGTACTGGAAGTTCTAGCCTAAGCAATCAGACAACAAAAAGAAATAAAAAGCATCCAAATTGGCAAGGAAAAAGTCAAACTTTCACTCTTTGCAGATGAATGATACTCTACGTAGAAAACCCAAAAGACTCCATCAAAAAAAAATTGCTAGAACTCACACAGGAATTCAGAAAACTCACAGGATACAAAATCAATGTGAAGAAATCTCTTGCATTTCTATACACCAATAAAGAAACAACAGAAAGAGAAATCAAGGAATTGATCCCATTTGCAATTGCACCAAGAACAGTATGATACTAAGAGATAAATCTAACTAATGAAGTAAAAAGTCTATACTCTGAAAACTATAGAATACTTATAAAAGAAATTGAAGACAAAAAGAAATGGAAAAGCATTCCATGCTCATGTACTGGATGAGCAAACATTGTTGAAATGTTTATTGTACCCAAAGCAATCTACACATTTAATGCAATCTCCATCATAACACACCAACATCTTTCACAGAGCTAAAGCAAACAATCCTAAAGTAGCTGAAGCAATTCTGAAAAAAACAAGCTAAAGCAAAACAAAACTGGGGGCATCGCAATTTTGGATTTCAAGCTGTGTTACAAAGCTGTAGTCATCAAGACTGTATGGTACTAGTAACTCTTTATAAAGATCTCCAAATGTCCAGTCCCTCTCAATCTTTCCAGCCTCCTTTATAGACTAAAAGTGGTAGTCAGCCAAGAGAAAAAAACCCCAAATATTCTGACTTCTACTTTTTTACCTCCTATATAGTAATGTCACACCTCAAATTAGAATGTGGCATCTTTTATCTTGTAATTGAAACATTAAAAATTTCATTTTAAATATTTTGCTTCATAAGGCATTATAATGCCATAGCATTTGTGAAAGTTTCCAAAATAAATTTCTTTAAAAGAATAAAATAAATAGGCTATACCCCTTTCACTTCCATATAATCATATGCCTAAGACAAATTTACAAATAATAAAATTAATATGTCATAATTTAAAGTCATGGGAAAATTATTGGTTAAAATGGAACTAAAAGTCTCAAAAAACATAATTCTTGAAACAAATTTCTGAAAAAAAACTTAAGAAAGATGGAGATTGGGGTACCTGTGGGGGCTCAGTCAGTTAAGCATCTGCCCTCAGCTTGCGTCACGATCTCAGGGTCCTGGGATCAAGCCCCATATTGGGCTCCCTGCCCAGCAGGAAGTATGCTTCACCCTCTCTTTGCCCATGCTGTCTCTCTCTGTCTCTTTCAAATAAATAAATAAATAAATAAAATCTTAAAAAAAAAAAAAGAAAGATGGAGATTGCCACAAACTTACTAATGAGCGCAAAGATTTTACCTCTTCTAAGTAATTTAACAATAGTAAGCATCATGGAAGTAATTGGAATCTTAGCTCATGAATAAAATGATGCTTTGATACTCAGTCTCCCTCTGAGGTAAGTTTAGAAAATTTTCATATTTAGAATGTAAATTAGCAGTTTCCAGGACCCATACCAGTGGAAGGAGAAGCCATGGTCTTGCTCACTTTTTTTTTTTTTTTTTTACTGAAGACTTTGTGTGTCTATAGAGTGGATTTTGAAATGCACAGATGGTTAAATGATTGGAAGTGTTCTCCTTTATTTGGCAAATACCATTCAAATTCAAACTCAAAATGACACCAAAAAATGATAAATGACAATCTGGCAACCTTAGATATTTGTTGTATACTCTTGTCATCAAAGAAAATGCAAGAGAGAGAGAATTCATTTAATTACTCATTCACTTACTTTACACGAAAGCTACTAAGCACCCATTACATGCAAGGCAGGGTTGAGACACTATAGTGATACCCAGGAACATATTTAGATCTTGGTTATAAAGTAGCATGTAAAAGACAGATAGCTTGTCAGGCATTTGTCATCAATTTTCTCATTTAATTCTTCTTTTTTTTTTATATCTTCACATCAGTCATCTAGAGTCACCTATACCATTCATTCCTAGGTTAGTGTTGTTTTGGATTCTAACCAAGCAATTCCATATTTAGAATTCAGTGGTGGTGGTGGTGGAGATGGGTAACAAGAGTTATCATTATTACTATAAAGCTGTTATTTGAGACATCAACGAAAAAACTGTAGGCATCTCCATGTTCACCGAGCCATAAATTCCCTTCCTATTTGCAATGTTTGCTTTACTCTGATAACTGGACCTGTCTTGGTCTCCTGCTCATATTCCAGCCTCCTGTGTACATAGAGTTTACTTTTAGGAGTTTACACTCAGGTGGAAGAAAGAGTCATATCTTCGAAAATAAATTGAAAAGATTTAAAGATAGAAAGGTAGATGATAGATGATAGGTAGAAAGAAAGAAAGATAAATAATAGATAAATTACACGAGTTGTTTATATATTGCTCCATTGAACAAGAGGGAACTGTCTTGAATTTGTCAATACTATAATCTTTATGGTTGCTGCTGTGATTTTTTTCTAAGGAGAAAAGGAAATAAAACTGCTAAAAAAGAGTGTGCTCTAGGCAACATGGAAAAATGTAAAGCATTTTATGATTAAATTACTGAATATTTTCTACCTAATTTCAGAATTCTATAGGGGCCTTGGAACATATATTTAAAAGGTGTGTGAGGGACACTATTCATTAAAAAAACAGGAAAAAGTAGTGGAAACTTTATTAAAAATTGACTAATAGGCACTTTAGATAATTGAAATGACAGCTTGTTTTGACAGCTGCAAGCAAAACTCCACTTGTTCAAAACAGTGAGTGTAAATCTTTTTAATTTCCAGAAAGAAAAATGATGTACAGGTTTAACTTAATTCAGTCAGCTCATAAAGTGTAATAATAAAAGGTAACTCTTCACCTGACTAGTGAAATTCTGGTAATTGGAGGTCCTGCCAATCACTGAACAGTGGGGTTGGATGTGAAGACCTTTGAAGACCCCCAAGTGGAAGAGTTAATTTCCTCCAAGATCCTCAAGGAAACGGAAATCAACCCAGGAGCAACCAAATATCCCCAGTATAACCTTTTAAAATACCACTTAGTATCAAATTTGGAGAACATGAAACACTTCCAGAAGTGTTTTGCCATCCAAATCTCCTAACAAATAGAAAGAAGTGGAGACACATTCATCATCTATGCCATGGCCCCCATAGGTATTTAGTAATTATTTTCTAAATGCTAAGGAATGAAATTTAAAAAAAAATGACAGGTAAGTTTCCTAATCAACAAAACAAGTCAAAGCTCAGGTCAAGAATAACCCATGTAACATTAAAGTGCACCAGTTTTCCTTAATTAGGACATGGCTACTTGATTTTATTACATTTATACCCATAAAGGAAATAAAAAAGGCAAATGAAGAACTTGATGATTCAAATCATGGCTTTTAAAACTCACTTTGTGTCTGATTAGAAAAGGAAAAATGAAGTTTAGCTTTCCAGCCTCAGGATTTGAATTATATGCTCTTTGAATATTTTTCTTTTCTTTTCTTTTATTTATTTCATTTCATTTCATTTATTTTATTTTTTTATTTTATTGTTTTTAGATTTAAATAGCCATCTTATTGAGATACAACCAGCTAAGAATTTAAATTTCGCTTTTATCAGTTTTGACTCTCCTTTTGCTAAAAGAGCATACAGCTGAACCCACCCAAAACTAAAACCAGTTCATGAACGAGATGTGATTGTGTATTTTTAGATTTTATCTACACTCAATGTGGGAGAGTTTGGTATAAAATACATTTGTTTAAAATGTTACAGAGCATAGAATTGCCAGGAACAATTTAAGCTCCATAAATGTTTCCTCTAAATTGAATCCAAGATGGCTGAGAATCCTATAACACTGTGTGGAATCCAATGCTTAGTTTTTAAATGAAACAATTTCAAAAATTGGAGCACTGCCATCATTTGCAGCCATCAGGATCACTGTCATACTAGAGAGCCTTGATTCCTCTTCATTCCTAGTTCACCCACACTGAAAGTTTTACTTGTAATCTACACTGTGAAGCAGAAGGCTGAAAATGTACATGATTTAGATCATCTCAGTAAACAGTCTTTTCTGTTCACAGGTAAATCTATCCCGTTACTTCAGCTATAACCTTTTGACCTTAGAAGTGAAAATGTTCCGTTAGTTAAATTTCTCAAGTCGTTTTTAATCACTATGTATTCATTTCTTTGTTCATAAAGATTTACATTGTATATATTTAATATCTTATGTGTAAACAAGGGCCATAAATTATTGATTAGTTAATATGGTCCATGAATGAATGCATTTTTCTCAAAGTCGACTGATTTTATTACTAACAGAAGAGAACCAATCTAAATCCTTAATGTCTGTGAGGTGTTACACAGGAAAAATGTTTTTAAAATTTAATAACAACAAATGGGAATGCATGTTTTTAGATTGTCCCTGGTGAAAGTGCTTTCCATTCAAGATTTTTACTAACACAAAGAATCGCATTAATTTATTAAACGGTATTAAAATGTACAGCCACATTGATAGATATAGATGTTATTACAACTATTTAGCTATTAATCTAATAATACTAATTATTTTTTAAAACTTCAAAAGCTAATATTTATTTTAAAATGGAAACCAGGAGCAAAGAGTAGATGTAGACAAGTGCATGTATAATACATAAAGATGAACTAGGAAATCTAATTGATGCCAAAGCCAATCTGGAAATTCCAGAATGCAGGAACTGACTGTTGCTTCAGATTCAAGATGACAGCTAGGATTAGATATAGAGACAAATGAACTCATGGAATGGGGAAACAATGGTATTACTTAACTGTATATTATGTCTAATATGTGATATGAAGACAGGAGATGGATTTGCATTGATAGATAAAGTACACTGTAGCCTAAAAATATGATATGGGAAGAAGATTGGCAGCAAAGGCGACAGACATTCTTCTAGTGGGAGCCCTGGACACATTAAGTGCACAGTAAGGAAACTTAAATTCTGAACAAGTTTAGACATTGTACAATAGAGTTGTCATGATTATTAGGAACTGTGTTGACCATTCATAATTATCATTATTATTGAAAGAAACAGCTGGGCCAGTCAGTCCTTCCTCCTTCTCTTTTCTTCTCCACTTTCACAGCCAATATAAAGAGGCAGGCAATAGAAACATTAAAGCTAAATCTGGAACATAGCTGTGAAGATAATAGCAGACCTTCCCCAGGGAGGTTTAGAGTGGGTGTGCCTTCCAGAGAAGCAGAAAAGAATTCTATACCAGACAAAAACAAAGAAAAACAAGTAAAAACTAGTTATTTACAAGAGAAAAATACACTAAATACTTCTTATACTAAAATTAAATTCGTCAATATGTTTTCATTTTTAAACTAACAATTATTGAGCGCTTACTATGTGTGAGATAGTGGTCTAAATGTTTTGTATGTAACTCACAACAGCCCTATGTTGAAGATTTTATTAGTCATATATTTAGCAGATCAGAGGCACAGAGAGATCAGGTAAATTAGACCAAGTCATAGGACTTGTCAGTGGCAGAGGTCTTGCTCTCTGCTGCTCCTCATCTGTGGTGCTGGAGGAGGGGCAAGTTGAAGCCTGCCTTCCACCTTCCCTAACTTTACTTTCTCAAAATGAAAGTACTGCACACAACAGCCCTTTAACAAGCACCCAAACCACTCTGAACCTTCTTTTACAGGGAAGAAAACTTTAGAGAGTAAACCTAAACTCTGCCTCCAAAAACCCTTCTCTTCTGCTCAACCAGTCCATTTTATAGACATGAATGACTCAGAAAACATCATTAGCTATTTAATGAAAACAACACAAAAAAGAAGAATGAGGAGAAATATGTCTAGTGAAATATTCTCACAAGAAAGTGATTATTTAGCATCAGAAGGAAAACATAAGGAAAGTAAATTTTTATTCATATTATCTCCTGATATATAAAAATTCAACAGACTATCTTCTCCATAGAAAAACAGTACTTCTATGGAAAAGGTGCAAAAGCAGGACAGATAAGGAGCAGTTCATGGAAATTAAAAATATGATAATGTTTTAAGTCAGTAAGAATGAAAAATAAATGGGAAATTTCAAAAGGCCAGATAAATAATCTGGAAGATTAAATATGGAGATTTCTCAAAACAGGAGAAAGGAAAAGTTTATAATAAGTATTTTAAAAATTAAGATATGGGGAAAAAAACCTTAAGAATCAAGGAAGGAACAAATAATGATGTTGAAAAACCACTTGGGAATTCCAAGAGAGATAACTGACCATAACCCTACCAAAATAAATGATATTCATTACTATTCAAAAATACTTTTTAAAAGATTTTATTTACGAGAGAAAGAGAGCACATGAGTGAGAGAGTATGAGAGAGTGTGAGCTGGGAGAGGGGCAGGAGAATCAATGTGGGGCTTGATTCTATGACCCCAGAACCATACCCTGAGCTAAAGGCAGACGCTTAACCAACTGAGCCACCCAGGCACCTTACAAAAAAGATTTCTATTACTATTTAAAACTCAATACTTAATAAGTGAGATGAATGAATAAACACATATTCACTAGCTGGTAAAATTTAAAAATTTCAAGAATAAAGTTAAAAGCCTACCAAAAGGGAAAACCAAAACACACTAGCAAAGACACACACACAAATCATGTAAAAAATAAAGAGAACCAATTAGCATGAAGAATGCCAGATATGAAAATACTCTGGAGTAAGGCATTCAAAGGTCTAAAAGAAAAGTTTCTTGAAGGTAGATTTTTAGACTGAATTTCTCATTAACGAAGAACAAGGAAATGTTAAACCATTTTCATACATACACTTTAATATGTAGCAAAAGCTTGACATCCATACAGAATTTACTGAAAACATATCAAAATATATACAACAGCACAAATATTCTAAAGAAAAATGTGAAATATATGAAACATTATTCCCTTGAAAAGATACCCAAAGAGGATAACTGTACATAGTCCCGGGAAATATCCTTGTACAAACTAAAATAGGAAGTTGAAGGCTTCACGAATAATAAATATCTTTAATAAGAAAGTGGAATACACACAACAAATATTTTATTAAGAGGCTCTTCTCTTCATGTATCATTTCCATCAACAACAAAAAGGCAGAATTTCAAATTTAAGCTAAGAAAAACACAAACAATTATGACCTTAATAAAAAACAAACTAGAATATGATATGGTCCATGAGCATTTGAAAGGAGAAGCATCTGACACTGATGCTTTGAAAATTCTTTGAAGAGTAAAGTTTAGGGTGTTGATTATAAATCCTTTCCTAAGGATCCAACTGTACTCACTTGTTATAAAATAAAAATGTTTGTATATTTATGAATGTTTAGTAGCTTTCACAATTCAATTAATCAATAGGCAGAGTGCATTGAAGATTTAATTTTAGGAAAATAAAAACAGCAAACAGATGCAACAATTCTGAAAACATCAATGTGGTAAAACAAAGAGAGGAATATGAAAATGAAATAAAAAGGGGGGATGTTAAAAAAAAAAGAAGGGGGGATGTAATCTATGCTGATTTTTAAAAAATTTTACATACTATGAAGTCAAAAGAAAATCTCTAAGATCATGGGTTACAGAAATAGAAGTATAAAACAGAAAATAGAAATTTACCACTAAATTATTTAAAATAATAACAGATATTGAGACTCAGAGATGTTGTCTAATGTTGTTAAATCAAACATAACAAAAACATTAAATACAGGAGAGATTATTATGTCTTTTTTTTTTTTTTTTTTTTTTTAAGATTTTATGTGCTTATTTGACAGCACAAGAAGGGAGAGTAGCATGCAGAGGGAGAGGGAGAAGCAGCTCCCTGATGAGCAAGGAGCCTGATCCAGGGCTCGATCCCAGAGTTCTGGGATCATGACCTGAGCCAAAGGCAGATGTTTGATAGACTGAGTCATCCAGGAGCCCCTACAGAAGAGATTATAATCATGAAAGAATTGAAACGAGTAGGATTTGAAGTGTTGGTGGACCTAGGTGTGAGTCTTCTCATCTGATTCACTTTTTTACTTTTTGAAATTGTAACTACAGTTGATCCTTGCACAACAGGTTTGAACAGAGTGGGTCCACTTATAAACAGATATTTTTTTCAGATCTATAAACAGATTTTTTCAATAAATAGTAGAGTATTGCAAATGTATTTTCTCTTCCTTATGATTCTTTAATAGCATTTTCTTTCTCTAGCCTACTTTTTTTTTGTTAAGAATATAGTATATAAGACATATACAACACATGTAATAATCAACTGTTTATATTATCATTAAGGCTTCTGGTCACCAATAGGCTACTAGTAGTTAAGTTTCTGGAAACTCAAAAGTTACATGTGGATGTCCAATGCATGAGAGGTAAGCTCCTCTAACTCCTACGTTGTTCAAGGATTAACTGCATATGGATGTACCCACACAGGCATACTAGTGTACATAATATATATTTTTATGATTATGTATATGGTTGGTTATATGGATAATGAGATCCAGAATGCTAACCACTATAACTGCACATAAGAGAAGTCAACCTTAAGCTGAACAGCATTGACTCACCTAAGTGAGAAGTCCAGAGATAAATGGGCTGGACCTGGTTTCTCACATAATATCATCAATTCCTGGCTCATGACATCTTTGTATAAATTTATTTCTCAAGCAGAATGTGTCCAAACGGCCACCAAGAACCCTCAAGCCTATGTTCAATCCATCAAGAAGCCCAAAATTTCAGTAGACCCATGATAATCCAGTAGTTCCACAAATAATCCCAACATTGACTGTCCTTGACTAGATTAATGAAAATAACAGTTAATATATTAATCATTTACTAGTTGTTTGATGTCATTCTAAATCTCAGGAAAGAGAAACAACTAGCACAAGTTTTTACTGCTAGTGAGTGTGAGAGCTGGGATTTGAACTGCAGTAATTTTACTCTAAATCTGGTGATTTTAATCAATATTCCACATACTTATATCTGAACTAATTACTATAATCTGTTGACCAGGCCTGGGTCAAATGTCTACCTTTAACAGTGGACTGAGGTCAGTACCATTGAACCATATGGACTGAGAATGGGACAAGATTTCCTCCAAAATTTCTAGACAGATTTTAAAAACTTCAAATCAGCTGCCAAAGGGGGAAAAAAAAAAAAGGAAGGGGCACCTGGGTGGTTCAGTTGGTTAAGCTACCAACTCTTGGTTTCAGCTCAGGTAGTGATCTCAGAGTCATGAGATTGAGCCCCAATATGGGGTTTAGCACAGAATCTGCTTGGGATTCTCTTTCTCTCTGCCCCTTCCCCTTGTTCTCTCTCTCTCTCTCTCTCTCTCTTTTCCTCCCTCAAAGAAATACATAAGTCTTTAAAAAGAGAGAGAGAATAAAACAGATGAAGGACATGAAGCTAAAAGAAGAAACCAGTAAGTGAAGGAAATGGACAGGGACTGAGAGGAAAAGGATAGAATGAGGGAGATGGAGAAGAATATATATAGGCTGGTTTCCAAATGGCTTTCCAGTTTCTGACTCCAAGCCCTTAAGAGTCACTATTCCTCTTCTGTCATTGGTTTGTGACAGAATTGACCCCCTTGTCACCCAGTATTATTTTCTTTTCTTAAACTAGTTGAGTACATTTCTGTTTTTTGTGTCCAGTGTTGATTACAGTATTGGAAAACGTTCCTGGCTCTTCTAAATTTGTGAGGGATATGCCCTTTGGGGTAGAATGTGAGATCCAATGAAATATTTGTCTGTTTTAGGACTTCTTGAGTTAAACTGCTATTTAAAAAGTTAAAATTAAAGGAAATGATAAAAAATGCTAACTTCATAGTGAGGTAAAAGTGACTTTTAATTACTTCTTTATTTACTACATCAATTATATATTCTGTGTTTTTATGCTCAGAAAAAATCATATTAGAATATTCTATAACTATATTAAAATATTTGTAAACTAAAGAAATGAGCTATTCAACCATGAAAAGACAGTGGAAGAAGCTTAAATGCATATTACTAAGTGAAAAAAAAGCCAATCTGAAAAGTATATGATATTCCAGAAAAGACAAAACTATGGAGATGAAAAAAGCAGTGGTTGCCAGAGGTTGAAGTTAGGGGAGAGATGAACAACAAGCAGAGCAAAACATGATTTTTAGGGAAGTGAAATATTCTACATAATACCATAAGGATGGTTACATGTCATTATAGGTTTATCCAAACTCATATATATAATGTACAGGACCAAGAGTGAATTCTAATGTGAACTATGGACTCTGGGTGAGGATGCTGTGTCAGTGTAGGTTCATCAAGCGTAACAAGTTTACCACTACGGTGGGGGATGTTGATAAAGGAGAGGCTATGCAAGTGTAGGGGCAAGGGGCATCAGAGAAATCTTTGTAGTTTCATTTCAATTTTGCTATGAACCTTAAGCTACTCTTAAAAAGTTGTCTTAATAAGTACATAAATAAAAGGGGACACACAAGTGAATGCAAGTGACTTTTTACACCTTATCACCCATGCGAGGGAAACACAGACACATTATCTCTATCTGTAAGTAAAAACCACAAACATGTCATTTTGACATGTCAAAGAACAATGAATGACAACATGTTGTCTGCTGCTTTTCAGCCTTTGGATTGGAGGGTTAGATATAGATATACCCATCTGAATTCCAACTCTAATTTATTTGCTAGGGGATCTTAAACAAGTTACTTAAGTTTCTTTACATTTTACTTTTTTTCTTTTTTAAAAAATTTTATTTATTTATTCATGAGAGACACAGAGAGAGAAGAGAGGCAGAGAGACACAGGCAGAGGGAGAAGCAGGCTCCATGCAGGGAACTGGACATGAGAGATCGGGGTCTCCAGGACTGTGCCCTGGGCTGAAGGCGGCGCTAAACCGCTGAGCCACCTGGGCTGCCTAATGTTTTACCTTTTTTCCATCTGCAAAAGTAGATATGTAGGATTGTCATGAAGATTAAGTCAGATAAAACATAGGATATACAATCTTAATTCAAAATAAAGTCTTCAAAATAAGGTCTTCAAACTGTTTGTTGTTCTAATTTTCATAGAGTGGAGTAAAGGGGTAAATTCACAATTTATTCCTAAGCAATCAGATCCTAAATAGAGGAAAAAAAATCCAAGAGTAACCTACATCAGGTCACATTGCCACATACATGTTATTTATAGACCAAACAAAAGGCAAATTAATGTTTTGTGTTATGTGTCCTTATATTTGTAAATTCTAAGTTTTGAATTATAGCAAGGCATAGACAGAGTCAGGAGATGTAAGGATAGAAGAAGAAAATAGTGAAAGAGAGAGAGAGAGAGAAAGAGTGAGAGAGACATACCTTGGACATCCTGAGTAAGTCATCATGAAGGTCCCATCTTATAGAAGAAAAATATCCTTAACTTCTAATTACACTGCAAATTTAGCCTTTAAATTTGCCAGAGCAAAAGGGAACACTAAATATTTTCATTAAGAGTAGTATATTAATTTCATTCTTTTTGACTCCGTGAAATCTACCATAGTTTATCACTTGGATTGTTTCATTATACCTTAGCTGTCTCCCCATACCCCTTCTTGATTCTTCTGAGCCCTTCTCTGTAGGTTCAGTGATTCCCAAATTAAAATGTAATCACCATCTCCCCTGCCTAAAAACCATTGCTTTAAGAATAAAGAACATTATCATTAAAATATGTCTTTGCATTATATGATCCCTGCTGTCCCTATTTCCTCCTCTCCTTTTTGTGTTCAGAAACATAAATTATATTAAAATGTTCTACTAATTATTTTAAATATTTATGAGAGTCTGGTACAAATGACACTGTCAACTTATAGTGTTAGCCAGGGCACCGAACTTAAGCAAAGTTACCCAAGAAAATGTTAAAATTTGTTCCTTTAGGGACACCCGGGTGGCTCAGTGGTTGAGCGTCTGCCTTCAGCTCAGGTAGTGATCCTGGGGCCCTGGGATGGAGTCCCACATCAGGTTCTCTGCAGAAAGCCTGCTCTTTCCTCTGCCTGTCTCTGACTTTTTTTGTGTATCCCTCATGAATAAATAAATAGAATCCTAAAAAAAAAAAAAATTGTTCCTTTACCTTAAGGGACATGCACTGTTTGCCTTTCAGCTTTAAGATTTTTGCATTCCAAATGGACATCCTTATTCCCGAGGCCACATTTAGTTGGAACGGCTTAATCACATTAATAAGTCAGATCACTGGATCCTCTTCTCGGAGAAGTCATATATAGTCTCCTAGGACCCTCATTCCTAGTTTCTTGCTTATTTCTCTGTGACACTGAGATCTATTTGATAACTAACCAAATAAAACAGAACTAGTAAGATTCAATCACCTTGGTCAAAGGTTTAGTCTGGTCCACACAGGAATTTGATGTTGAACTTTCTCTATTTCAAGATCTTAATAAAAATGTGAAAACTTCAGGAGAATATTTTAAAAAATAGAAAATTTTTTAAGTTTCTAATATAATTCCAGCCTAATTACTGGAAGTAGAAAACAATTTTAATACCAATAACATGTAGGAAAGTATAAAGCATAATAGGATATCCGTAAGTAAGACGGATTAGAGTGGGTAGCTATTCGACTATACATCTGGTGAAGGTGGAATTTTAAAAGAAGTGGATAGCATTAGATCATTATGTGTCTCAGGGTGTAATATCTTGAATGCAAATTTTGAATAACTCGGATATGTGGCCAAAACTGAAATAAGCATTTTTCTCTTTTGAAAGGCACAGCTGTGGTATTTAAAGATGAGTTATAGAACTTGGTTCCAAAATATATGAGAATTACAGCCAACAGAACTTCAAAACATAAACCAATATAAATATAAGGAAGGCATCAAACATTTATCCTGTTTTTCCTATATGAACTATAGAATTGGGTAATCAAAGTGTAGATGAAGGAAAGTGTCTCATCCTAAACATATTTCAAAAAACACAAGAAGAAAGAATGACAGAATTGCAATTTCAACATTTTGCAAATTCTAATTAATTAAAGGATTCAGGGATTAAGGGCTTCTAATTTTATCAAAAGAAACAACTGGCCATTAAATACCTCCCATGATCCCTCATGAGGAACACAATACTGGCTATAAAGTAGATTTGGAGAAAAAAAAAAAAAAAGCTAGTCTTAGTTTGACTAAACCTCTAGATTCAATTACAAATTTGGAAAAAAAGTAGTGGAACACAGTAAACTACAGAAGATGCAATCAGCAAGATCCAGCCTGTGGAAAATTATAGGATGGATAACTGGGTTCTTTAATAAACATTTCAGGAAAGGGAAGTGATGGAGGGAATCCTACAGATTAAAACAAAAATACTTAAAAAAAATAAGCAAAACTAAACTTTGATGTCTATCAAAACACAGTTGAATGATAAAGTAAGGAGGTAAGTTACAATAAAAGTCTAGAGAAGTAATTCAGTAGAGAGAGAAGGGGCTGTGATTAGGGGCTACTTAGGGACCCCTGGTGCAGCTCATGAGGTTTTATTCCTTGACATAAATGGTGTTAACATGAGTATTCACCTTTTGATAATTTAGTAAACTACACATCTGTTTTATGAGGTTTTCTTTGTTTCTTATTTGAGAATAATAATTATTTTTAAAAAAATTGATACTAAGACCAGATGGAGGAAATAAGCTATTTTGATATACTCTATAATTTGGACTCAAATCATAGAATGAGTTAATCCCTTTAATTGGCAAAATACTGAGTACCCTAATCCCTAATAATCTATTTTGTTTCAAGAGTCTGGGTGTTTATGAGATGTGACATAGCTCTAATACTTGTTTTAATGTGAAATTACTTTGTGCTTCCTATTTTTTTATCTCTTTAATTAAAATGAATATTCATTAGTTGAATTTTTAGAATTTGGAATATTCATTGGGATAGATGCTGGTACTAGGGATTAGAATGGAATACATGCATAGATTGGTGGGGTATTAAGATTTTAAATATATTCCGTGTATCTCTACTGAGAATTATAAAAATTATCTTCAGATTTAATATCGTACCTTAACCTCTTTACAGAAATGCAACATATAAGTGCACAGTGAGCCATAACAATAACAATCATAATATATCCTGCTGCCAAAATAAAACCATGGTCAGTTGACCAAGACTGATGAATTTGTTTACAATGGAAAGACTGAGATAAATAGAAGCCTAAAGGAAACTGTAGAAAGAATAAAAGGTAGGTAATTTACCACCTTAAATATCACAGGAGTTCAGGAAAGCTGAGAATGATTAGGTACGTTAAACATTACTAATCTTTACCCAAATGTTTTTCACCTAACACCTATATCACTTAAGACACAAATGGTCCCAAACATAGCTGGATCCAGTGACATGTTTATATAACAATTTCAAACTTGATATTTTATACCAAAATTAAAAATAAAATATGGATGTCTTTTAAGCAGTTTTGATTAATAAAAACTTCTTTCATGAGGAAAATATTTCATATTTAAAAACAATTCAAAGAAAGCTAGTAAGTTCTTATTTTTCCTGTAGCCTCTCTTCTGAAAATTATCTCAACTCGGGAACCCTTTAAAATATGTATATGGCTCTACATGAGCAAAATTCTCCATAGACATTTTTTATTTGATAAATACAAGCCCAATACCTCCTAAGCCAGAATAATGTATTTGGTCAGAACAAGCACAGGGAAAGAGAGAAGGAAGTCGGTTTATAAAACCCCTGAGTTACAAGCCTGGGGAGTGGATGGGTGAGGAGAAGGCTGCTCGAATCCCACATCAGATGTCATCAGCATCAATAGGTAACCCAAGTAGGTTTGCTTGTGCCCAGCAAGTTGCTTCAATTTCTGAATACAGGGCCTCTATGACTCTTGGTCTTATTGAGCCCTTCAGAAAATGGCCTATTTTTCTTTTTTAATTTGGTCTTAAAAGGCACGATCTGTCTTAAGCAACATTTCAAAAGAAATGTTTATGGCTCCTCTGGCATCCTTCTGTTCTTTCCAGACACTCTTCCATCTTTGGAAAATCCCTTCTCTCAGCTTCTGTTTTCAAGACACTCATGCTGACATGCTTTAAGATGAGAAAGTTTCTTAAAATAGAGAGAGACACACACACACCCTGGTAAATCACACCAAATGAATCATCACTTATCTTTAAGAAAAGACCCTTAAAACCAGGGTATTATAGATCAGGTCATAGCTAACAAGTCTTAAGGAAGAAGAAATAAATGTTAAAGAAAAAAATCAAGATATTAGTCATGAATAGCTTTGAAGGTTGCTTTCATTTTACTTCAACGTAATAGGTTATTATTAGTTATATTAATAAAGTAAAATTATTAATGTCACTAATATCCATGCTAAAGAAGATAACTGCTATGTCCTAGAAATCTTCTCTGAGTTATTGGAGTTGTAGAGTTCCTATTCATTAAAGCTATTCACTAACTAGTTTTATGGCTGGCGAATGTGAAGGTAATTAATAGCTGTGGATGTTGTGGGACAAGTGTGCCTTTTATTTGCACATTGCTCCATTTCCCACTCTTTTTTGCTCTGCTTAATATTTTAGGAAAATATTCTTTCAAGCTCCTTTGATAGCTGGATTTTGATAGTTCTGTAATGGGTATATAGAAGGAGGATTGGAGGTCAGGAGATAGTTTCTTGTCATTTCTCTGCCCCACAGCCTGCAGAAAAGCTCTACCTCCCTCATGGCCCAGATCCCACTGGAGCATCCTAGCCACATGGCCTGGGTTCCAATTCCAGCAACTCCACTGTCTGTCACTCGTCCTTTAGCCATTGGAATTTTCGAGCTCCCTATTCTTGCTGGTCTGGATTGCCTATTTGCAATTGAGGGGCACCTGTGTGGAACAATTAGTTAAGCACCTAACTCTTGGTTTTGGCTCAGGTCGTGATCTCAGAGTCAGGAGATCAAGCCTCATAGTAGGCTCCATGGTCAGTGTGGAGTCTGCCTGAGATTCTCTGTCCCTCTCCCTCTGTCCCTCCTGCTAATACTCTATCTTGAGTAAATAAACAAATCTTTAAAATAATAATAAATAAATATATCATCCAATTGTATTTTCAGTTCTTTCTTAACTCTTATATCTAAATTATCTAAATATTGGTGAATTAAATTCTCTACACTTTGAAAAACCTATTTGTTTTCTGTTCTCTGGAACAGAACCAAAGGGATGCAGGAAGAATTAAAACACCATGCACTATCCACATTCAATAAGAGGTCTGAGCATGCACAACTGTCAAGATAACTTTGAAATCAGCTTATTTTTTGTTCCCATCTTCCCAGTCTTGCTGTAATGCTCTGTCAGCATAACCATAACACCTTGTTAGGGAAGAAGAAAAGGTGGGGTGCCTGGGTGGTTCAGTCAGATAAGCATCTGCCTTTGGCTCAGGTCATGATCCCAGGGTCCTGGGACTGAACCCACATAGAGCTGCCCTTAGGGCTCCCTGCTCAGTGGGGAGTCTGCTTCTCTCTCTACCCTCCCCACTTTTTTTTCTCTCTCTCTCAAATAAATAAATAAAATCTTTCTTTTTAAAAAGAAAAACAATGGAAGGTGGGAATCCCACATGTAGTGTTTCTCCCCACAGCTTTGCACTGTATGCACTCACATATAAATCATGGGGGAAGATAGATTCCAGGCAGCAGTAAAGATTTGATGGAATAATCTCAAGGCTCTGTAAATAATTCTTTTATTTTATTTTATTATTTTTTATTTTTTTACTTTTCTTTCTCCCCCCCCCCCTTTTTTAGAGGGAAAGGTGCAGATGGGGCAGAGGGAGAAAGAAAAATCTCAAACAGTTTCCACATCCAGTGTGGAGCCCAAAACAAGGGCTCAATCTCACAACCCTGAGCTCATGACCTGAGCCAAAATGAGGAGTTGGTCACTTAACCAACTGAGTCACCCAGATGCCCCGCCCCCCATTTTTGGGTAAATATTTCTTTATGAAAGAAAGAAGAAATAAAGAAGAAAGAAGGAAAGAGGGAAAGAAAGAAAGAAGAAAGAAAGAAAGAAAGAAAGAAAGAAAGAAAGAAGAAAGAAAGAAAGAGAAAGAAAGAAAGAAAGAAAGAAAGAAAGAAAGAAAGAAAGAAAGAAAGAAAGCACCTATTTAGAAAGAGTCCTATTTCCAATTTGAAAACTTGGCTGTTATTACCAAAAAGAGAGAAACTCTATTGAATGCCAGAAAGATGGACTAAATCAGGTCAAAAGACTTGAATTCAAGCCCTAGTGTTAATCTTTACTTCCTGTCTGAACACAGAAAGCCAGAAATTAGCAATGAGCTTCACTTTCCTCATCTGTGGAATAGAAATGGTAACGATAATGCCTATCTTACAGAGATGCCCTAATATTTAATAGTTACACTCACCTTTTCAGCTATGTGGGAGTTACTTCTACCTTGAAAAGGAGATCTATTTTGCTAGCGGTCAGGCAATCACTCTCAATGCGTCTGCCAGCCTTTCTGTGAGAACAGAGCAAGTTGCAGAACAAGTTAATGAGATTTTCGATATGCAAAGTTCGCCTCAGATTCAATGGGGGTATCACGCTAAAGAAAAGTGACAGGAGGACCTTGAAGGACACTGGGAGATCAGCAACGAGAGTATCAGTAATAGGATAGTAGGAGACTCTAAAACAAGGAGCTTGGTCTCATCCAAGGTTCTTCGCTTTGCCCAAAAATCTAAGTCCAAATTCCTAATTTGGAAAAAAAAAAAAAAAAAAAGTTAAAGGGGAACTAGAGTTTAAAATAAGAAGTGACCAGAAAATGTAAGCTCTCCTCTTCCACCTGCACATTTATAGGGATCTTGGTGAGGACTGCAGCTTGACTTGAATGAGGCTTGATTCCAATTAACCCTCAAAGAACAAGGAAGTCACCAGATTTGTCTTTATATAGAGATAAATTTTATATGGGAGAGCACATGACACTGCACCACTAGACAAACCTCATTGTAATGAATGTTTTCCTCAATTAATCTGTAATGGCGATCACAGAAGCTTTCCTTTGTTTAAACCTTGCATTAGATAAATGTTTCCATTTTTAATTCATGATCATCAGGCTTCTCTTCAGTCTAACCATTTTAACACAGAGTAGATTACAGCGCCAAACCCTTCCTCCATACTTGTTTCTTAAAGAACTAATCAAATTAAAGTACCTGTAGGACACTGACGGTGCCATAATCTAATCAGGCAGTTTTCCACCATTACAGTTAATTGTATCTTCGTTTGACAAGAGCCACTCAAATAAGTATCCTCTAGATGTCATTTTCAGAGCAGATCCTGTTTTCATTCCCTGGCCTTGTATTGGTTAGGGGTTGTTCTGCAAGCAGTGTGTTTGACTCCACATCCCAGTGAAAGCCTGTTCCAGTAATTGCTTCATTAATGGAAGATTGCTTGATATTGGATATCTTCATGTAGTTTTAAAAGTCTCCTAAAAGCAATAAGTTCCTTAGTGATATCAAATTTTACCATCATTGCACCTGTAATAGAAAACACATGTAAAAAATAGTGCCAATCCTATCTCTGTATAAGAAATGCTTGTCTTAATTAATATGCATTATTTTGAAGGAAAGCATCAGTTCATGTATAGTTTGTTAAAATAAGTGTGCTTTGCATTTAGATAAGTTGTAACTCCATGAAAATGATGCTTTGACTACAATGAGCACCACTGGAATTTAAATGAACCCCCCACATTTTTCCTTATTCATTTTTTCCCCTTAAATACAGGCAAATACATGATGTGCTATCATATATTTCCCCAAGTAACTTTCTCTGATAATATTTTTTTGAGGAAGATCAAGAAGCAAAACACAGACTTCATTACTGCATTTTCTACATTTCACACGTTCTTTTTGAATCACGGTAAAAAAACATGGTGATTTTTCCCTGCCTAGTTGAAAGATACATCTAAGTATAGTGATATTTGGCATTTTAATATTTCTTATCAGCAATGCCATGCCACCAAGTAAGCCTGGTTAACTTTAAAACTGTTTCATGTTCAGAATCAGCAGATCATGGGTATTACTTATTCTTTTGTTCATTTCGTAGTGATGTGAGATGACAGCCATCCTTTTTTGATGGAGTAGTGGTTTTCCAGCAAGGTTAACTGTCAGGAGCATTCTCTAATATGAATTTGGCCTTTAAAATTCCCTGTAAAAGATAGGAATAATTCCTATGACAGAAAACTTCCTTTAATAGATTGAAATATATTTATATTTCATTTTGGAAAAGATTAAGCCAGAGGTATGCTTGGGGCTGCAGCCCGCTAGAAACAATACATTTAATGTACTTAATTAGAATGGCATTTCATAGCTTCATAGCAATTTTCTGTCTCTCTTCTCTCCCACCTTCATCCCCTTCTCATTCTTCATGCCAAGATTTATTTTTCCTTCCTTTACGAGATTATGTCATTTGAAATGAGTAAATATTTGCACATCTTTTATGATTGTCAAAGTATACAACACATGTTTGTGAAGCAGTCATTAGCGAGGTACATGAATGTCTGTTAAGAAATACTGACACATTTTGAAAAATAAATCCGAGTAGCATATCACATCTTCTAATGAAACAGCTCCCCAGACTACGAATGTTACAGCAAGATATAGAATTGGAATGCAAACCATTTTGTACTGTGGGTCCACTTCTAGTGTCTAAGTAACTGTAAGTATATATAGTTATATATAATATAATCTATTTTCTATGCTAAATACATGTTCTCACATATTTGAAATTAATATCTTATGTATATCATCAGCAAAAAGATTTTCTTTTAAAGAATTTATTTATTTATTCATGAGAGACACATGGAGAGAGTCAGAGGTATAGGAAGAAGGAGGAGAAGCAGGCTCTATGCAGAGAGCCCAATATGGGACTTGATCCTAGGACTCTGGGATCACACCATTAGCCAAAGGCAGACAATCGCTGAGCCACCCAGGCATCCCAGCAAAAAGGTTTTCATCAGGAAAAAAAAATCATAAATGATAATATATCTTAACTTTCTCTTAGCACAAGAGTTCAAATATTGTTCAGTAAGTCTACATGTTTGTCCAGAAAGCTTATACCCCAAGCAGTGCATCTCCTTTCTAGTTATCAGGATAACTTATGCTACTTATCTACAAATGTGTGTACCTTGTAGTTTATTATAAAACTCGTATCAAATATAGTCTCAAAAACATCACAACTTCTTATGACATATTTAAAAATTTAGTTTTTCTTACGTACCTCACTTCAGTAACTTTATATTGGGAGAATTTCAACTCGGCTTGAATATAAGATTCATTCACATTTCTATTGGTCACATATTGATTTAAGCTATATCTAGGATCTGATATGGTCAATGGTACATTCTGAAGTTTTTGTTTCTTTGTTTAGTTCTAAAAAATAAATTTATCTTATAAGAAAAACAATGTCTCCAAAGTTCTTGCAGATAAAGTACTATAGCTACATTGTGAAAAACAGACATCATAGAAAGAAAAATAATCTAAGAAGCAGAGGGGATGAAAGATAGAATATATATGGTTAACATTTGAAATGGGAACAGGAGTCAATGAGGCAGAGAGAGATTCAGAAAGTTACTTCCAGAAGAAGCAGAGAAAGTTTTCACATTGCCTCTAGTAAGATTATGTCAAGGAACCAAGAGAAAGCTAATATCATGCCTCAAAGGGGAACTGGATGCATGGTCTAGAGAATGAAGCTCTTGTACATGTTGAGGCAAGTGTCTGGAATACTTTTTTTTAAACTAAAGTATAAGTGACATACGACAGTCAGTTTTAGGTGTATATCATAGCAATGTGATATTTTTATACATTATGAAATAATCCCCATGATGACACTGGTTATCATCTGTCACCATACAAAATTATTATAATATTATTGATTATATTCCCTATGCTGTACATCATAGCTCCATTGCTTACTTATTTTCACACTGGAAGTTTGTAACTCTTAATCCTCTTGACCCATTTTTCCCAATTATAAAGCCTTACACCCTTCATAGTCATATGGAAAAAAAGAATCCTTCATTTGAAGACTTTATACTAGTTGAGGTAGATATGAGAGAGATAGAGAGAGAGAGAGAGAGAATGAGAAAGAGAGAGAGAGAAGGCTTTCCTTTTGGACCAGCAGTATTTTTGGAGAACAAAATGAATCAAGTCAGTTTGTATTGTTTAGTCACTACATCTCTGTAGCTGCACTGGATACAGTTTTCTTGGCAAAGAGTTTCCCTCTCAGAGGAAGCTCATTGGATGGCCATGTGTCTTTATTTCACAAGCCACTCCTGCCAAATTGAAGAATGGAGCCAGTTATTTTCACAAGCAGCCTCCTTGAGCATGATTAAGGTCTCATGCATGTATCACAGATATGTGAACCAATCTGTGCTTCCTCACAGGAAGAAACAGATGCTCTAAATTAGCCTTGAAACTGAATTGGAATTTATGTTCATTATAAAGTAAAAGCACAGCTGACTAATTCATTAAAACTTACAGAATGTTGGTGAAAGGGGCAGTGTTTAGGTGTCATTTGTAAGGTAACTGATAATCTTTGTTCTCAGATATATTCCTATTTTCACATTCATGGGTATAATTTCAAAGATAGTCTCTTTGAAATCATTGAAGTATTCTAGAATCCTTTATTTTAAAGGTTAAAGACTTATATGTGACAATTTCATCTAATAAATAAACAGCATCGGCAGTGCAGAGCTCAGTTTTCATGTGCATCTTAGAATCCGTAACTTCTTTCCTGTTTTAAAGTTAAAATATATATACACCCTTAAAGTGTCAAAAGCTTATATTCCCCTTCCTACCATTATCCTCTAAATCACCTCTTGCTCTCTGTTTTTTCTTGTCATCGTGTGTTCCCCATGTATGGCAATATCAATGTAATGTCTTTTATCATTTTTTTCTCCCTTCACTGCTCACTATCACTGTGCAGATCAAATACATCTTCATCTGTGTAAATTGTTCATCCTTAAATTTTGTTATTTCCTTTGCAAGTGTAGCCTACCTTTGATCAGTGAGGGGAATGAGTCTCTATCACCTTCTAACATAGTTTTCTAACATACTCTTCTAACATGTTTTTTTTTTTCTTTAAGATTTTATTTATTTATTCATGAGAGACAGAGAGAGAGAGAGAGGCAGAGTCACAGGCAGAGGGAGAAGCAGACTCCCTCCAGGGACTCCCTCCAGGGAGCCTGATGCAGGACTCGATCCCGGGTCTCCAGGATCGGGCCCTGGGCTGAAGGCAGCGCCAAACCACTGAGGCACCTGGGCTTCCCTAACATAGTTTTAACATTATGGGGAGAAGGGTAGTTTGATTTCATATCACTCTATCTTCACTGTAATATTTTTTCTATCAGAATCATTTGTTGTTTAGACTTAAAAAAGCAAAAAAAGGGAAAAAGATCAGATTTTTCATATTATCTCTATGATTCATTAATTTTATAGTAGTAAAGATGATGTGGCAAGTCAGTACACTGAAGTACTACATACCATCAACTTTTAACCTTTCTTCTTTATATGATTTTAAAGATCCAGATTTTATTTTATTAATTTATTTTTTATTTTTCCAACTTTTTATTTAAATTCCAGTTAGTTAACATACAGTGTAATATTAGTTTTAGGTGTAGAATTCAGTGATTCGTCATTTAGGTACAACACCCAATGCTCATCATCAAGTGCTCTCCTTAACCTATCTCTGTATAACTCATTCTCCAGCCCTACTTCCCCTCTGGTAACCATCGGTTTGTTCTCTATAGTTAAGAGTCAGCTTCTTGATTGGCCTCTCTTCTCTACCTCCATGTTCATCTGTTTTGTTTCTTAAATTCCATTTATGAATGAAAACATGCTTTTTGTCTTTCTCTGACTGACTTATTTTGCTCAGCATAATATATCCTAGAACCATCCCAATGTTGCAAATGTCAAGATTTCATTATTTTTATGGCTGAGTCATACTTCATTGTACCTATACACATCATCTTTATCATTCATCATCGGCGGGCATTTGGGCTGGTTCCATAATTTGGTTATTGTCGATAATGCTGCTATAAACATTGGGGTGCATATATCCCTTTGAATCAGTATTTTGTATCCTTTGGGTAAATACCGGATTTTAAAAATACTTCTACTAAGACTCTAAATTATCAAATAGTCTTTTGCACCCAGCTTCTTTTACATAACATTATATCTTTGAGGTTTATTCTGTTATAACATATATCCATATTTTATTATTTTTTATTGCTGAATAGTATTCCATACTTGGGTATACTACATTTCGATTATTCATTTAACACTTAATGGACATTTGGATTTTTTCCAGTTCTTAGCTGCTATTAATAATGTTGTTGTGAACATTTATACATATCTTTGTATGGACATACGTTTTCATTTCCTTTGTGTAGATTCCTAACAGTGGAATTTTTGGCTTAAATGCCTAGTTTATGTTTAACTTTTTAAGAACTGCCAACTGTTTTTCCCCAAAAGCTGTACAATCTTGTATTTCCACAAGCAATGTAGGAAGGTTCCAGTTTTTCTATAACTTCTCTAATACTTGGAAGTTGAAGTGTAGAAATCCTACTTCCTCAAGACATTTGCCTACAATCTATGACTTATCATTGGTTGAACATTTAGCTATGCAGACATAAAGGTTGCCCTTGGGAAGCTGGGCTTAAAACTAAAATCAAGAGGAAAAAATAAACAAACCTAGAACAAAAACATCAATGACCACACATTGTAGAGGAGATATATTTTGCAGATTTAATCCAGACAAGTAAATAAATAATCAAACAAAAATACAAGCAAGCAGACCAAAACAAAAACAAACAAACAAAAAACAATAGATTGAAAAGTGCATTTAAAGATCAGGGGTTTTTTTTTGAGGATCTGTCTCACTTTCATTTACTGCTGGACCCTCTGTGTGTGTATGTGCAGGTACCTTTAGCCAAGGATGTATGGGTAACTTTGACTTACTCTGATCTCTGCAGTATATATTAGATTAGGATCAACCTGAAATTTCTTAAGTCCTTGTGGTTGTCACACCTTCAGGAACTCTCAGTTAAATCACTCACTCGTCTGCAGGTCTCTTGTTTGCCCACACAATACTGCAACCTATAGATCACTGAGCTTCTGGCTCTCATTGTTGGTTTTCCACTTTAAATGACAAGGCTCCAAATCAATTGAGTGCTCTCTTCTAGTGGGATTAAAGGTGCTGCTTGTTCAAGACCTGTTCTACTATGATTGAACTTCCTCACCAACAGAACCGAGGGAACGATGTTAGTAATCTCAGGGAAGGATATCACAGACTCCTGCGGCTCTTATGCCAAATTTAATATTTTCATTTATAAGTTCTCCTTAGTTTGTTGTATGCCTTTGATTTTCAGAGTGCCAAAATGTGGTTTGTTTTCTGACAGTTTTGCCCACTTTCATAGTTGCTTTTTGAGAGAATTTGTTGATGTCTTCACTCCATCATGCCAGGAATGAATCCTCTGGGTTCTTTAATCTTTCCTCAAACACATCTCCTGAAATCATCTATGAAGACTTGATCCAAGTAAATTACAGTTAAATATGGTAGAAAAAAAAATATATGTTTACCTCTGTATCCTCTTTCCTTAGGAACAACAGTAAAATAATAAACTTGGGGTGCCTGGGTGGCTCAGTTTCTTAAGTGTCTGCCTTCAACTCAGGTCATGATCCCAGGGTCCTAGGATGGAGCCCTGTATCAGCCTCCCTGCTCAGTGGGGAGACTGCTTCTCCCTCTCCCTCTGCCTGCTGCTCCTCTGTTTGTACTCTCTCTCTCCCCCACCCATCAAATAAAACTTAAAAAAAATTATAAAATAACTAAACTTATCTAAAAGACTAAATAGAGAAAGAGACAGGAGATAACAGCAGATAAGTGATATCAAGGGGACATTGGAAGATGGCAGGTGTATGGACTCAGCAGGTGACAAAAACTGACACTCTAGACTCCAAGGCAGAAGTTAACAAGCAGAAACTAATTTTTTCTACAGAACCTACAAGATTCTCAGGATTTTGAGGGGCCAGATAACTGGAACCCAACTGTCCATCAATAGAAGTGTGGATGAATGGACTCTGATATGATCTCATAAATGAAATAGGCATCAAGCAAAATGAAGTAACTATAATAGGAAATATGGATACATTGTCTTAACATGTACATGGAATGAAGGAAGTATAAGATGTTATATAGAGCTTTAATTCCTTATAAAATTAAAATAAACTTAAAAAATATATATATGATCATATGTATATCATGAGTAGCAAACTATGGCCTGAGGACCAAATCTTCCTGTATTGGTATGGTTGTTCCTTGAGCTAATAATGTTCTTATATACATAATTGTTGAAAAACACATTTCAGTATCAATAATACAGATTTATTGGAACATAGTCAAACTTATTAGTTAATTTACATTATACCTAAGGTTGATTTTGCAGCACAATAGCAGAGTGAGTAGCTGGGACAAAAACCACATGGCCCACAAAATTATATTCAGCCTTTTACGGGAAAAATTTGCCAAACTTTTGTGATATACATTACACACACACACACACACACATATACACACATGCATGCAATACATGTACATACACACTCGTATATATGCACATATAAGGATATTAAACATAAGTGTATGGATATTAAACATAAGAGTATGCATATTTGTAATTGCATGTAATATATTTAAATGTATAATGTAAATTTTTTTTATTTATAAACATATAGACATTTATAATGGCTAGAGATAACAATTATTACATGAGAATCAAGGAAGTAGTTGCTTCAGATGAGGAAATACCAGGAAATGATGGGGGAGGGCCATATAGTTAGATGTAAGTTATTGTCAAAGGTTTGGTTTTTATGTTTGTGTGCTTATTTACGATAGATAGATAAGTAGATAGATATATAGATAAAGAAAAGGCCCATGTATGGACCAAAGATGACAGTTTTTCATAATAAAGGAATATGATTAACCCAGTTATGTGCACCCAACAACCATTAAACGTTTAAACATTTTCTTCATAATTAGCAAGCAATCAACCCTCTCAATATCCTTGCCCACCTCATACAACTTGTAAGTTACTTCTCCCATCCAATAAAAAGACTGAAGTTTTACTCTTTCAATAAATGGAATAAGAAATATTTGGTGTGGCTAATGTTAGGGAAGAAGAACCAATTTGAAAGTGGAAGAAATAAGGGAATTGGCCTTTTTTTTTTTTTCTACTGATTTATCAAACTTTTTGTTCTCCAAACATTGAATTAATTACTCTCTGGCAAAAACTGACTAGCATTCCCTTATCCAACAACAAGAAATCCGGTAGATATGAACACTTGGTGGGAAGGGTAATGTGTTAATATTCTGTTCTTACATTAAAAATTACCAGAAACTTAGTGGCTAAAACAACACAAATTTAGTAAAATGGTGCAGCCACTGTGGAAAACCAGATGGTGGTTCCCCCCAGAATTAAACATGGAACCACCGTAATATCTTCAAAACCACTTCAGTGTATATACCAAAAGAAGTAAAAACAGGAACTCAAACAGATATCTGCACACCTATGTCCTTAGTAATATTATTCACAATAGGACTGAGGTCTACTTGTCTTGCTAGCTATCAACTGGAGACTACTCTAGTCAGCTGGAGACTGCTCTCAGCACTAAGAGGCCACTCAATTCTTTTCCATGTGGTCTGTTACTTCTCACCAAATCTCTCATGTGCTTCAAATCTCTCTCCTTTTCATGCCACCATGAAATGGTGGAAATGGCTTGGAGGAAATGGCCTGATTTTAAAAAGCTCAAAAGATTACCTTAGATTCACCTAGATAACTTCCTCTTTTATTTTATTTATTTTTTCATAATTTCCCCATTTTAAAGTAATGGGTTTTTACCTTAATTACATCTGCAAAATCCTTTTTGCTATATAATGTAACATAAATTAGGAATAATATCAGGGAGTAGAGACTCATGGAGGGCCATTCTATAATCCTGCCTGTCACAAAAGGAGCGTCTTGCAAAGAAGTCTAATTCTCTGCCTAGCTCACCAGTGGACCAACTCTGCCCCACACATAATACTTCCAATCAAATGTTTAATCCTCATAGAAAGTGTCACTGAAGATATGAGGAATGAAAGAAACAAAAGAAACAAAAGAAAAAAGATTATTTAAATGCATTGTAGAACACAGAAGCAGTGAATGAAACAGAAGAAAAAAACTATCTCATAGCAATAAAAGGACGAAATTATTTAAGACCAATAAAGTTCCTAAAACCATAACTGGAACATAAAGTGTTCAATAGATTTTTTGTTACTATTAAAATGATCATTTTATTACATTTATGAAATAAGAACATGGCACCATAAAAAAGAGACCAACAGAGAATTCATATATGCATACACATACACACACACACACACACACACACATACCTAAGAACATAAGTATACATATGAAATAGGTATATTTCTATCATGCATATATATACATATCTAACATATATCTATGTTTACATATGTGTGTGTATATATATACACATATCTAACATATGCATATACAAAACATATTTAAAGAAGGCTTGGAAGAAAAAAAAGCTGAGGAGAAATTACTAAACCTATATGTAAAAAGTAACAACAACAATAACAAAAACAAAACAAAAAGGTGACCAAAAACCCAGAAGTTTGAAGATAAGGACATTAAAGAAACAGTCCAGGAAGTATAAACTAAATAGGAATTTCAGTAATAAAGAAAAGAGAAAACTAAGAGGGAGAAATTATGAAAGAAATAATAGCTGAATATCATCTATATTATTAGGGCATGAGTTTCCATGTCAAAAGATTACAGCATGTTATAATCAGCATAGAAGCATTTTAAAAGATCCTTTAAAATACCCTATTTCATTAAGATTCAAAATTCCAGGAATATAAGAAAGATGCCAACATTTTCCAGAGAGGAGAAAAAGTGGAGCAAACAAAGATTTGGGAAATCAGAATAGCATCAGATATATGAGATATAATACTGAAATCTGGAAGAAAATGGAATTATACTTTCAATTTTGGGGAAAAAAATTCTCAGTTAAAATTCTATATTATACCAGAAGATGAAACAAAAGTGATGGCAGAAAGACATTACATGCATACAAATTTTAATATTTTATACATCCTTTTCCAGGAGGTAATAAAAGTTTTGTTTCATCGATATGAGGGGAACAATGAAAAAAGAGAATAATGTGGAATCAAGGGAGATTGTCCAGCACAGGACAGAAACAAAGGAACTTTCTATCCAAAGGTAATTTTAGGAAGACAGCTGGACTACTGTGCAGCTCAGTACTATAGATTTTATGGGAGCTAGGGGACAGTGGGCACAGGACAAATGTTTCCACTCCCAGGCCTTCCTTAAATACTGAAACGGAAAAGATTTTTGATGTGATGATATAAAGTGGGATTTTTTAAAATTCTGAGACTAAAATTATTTTACATAAATACAAGTTAAATTAACAAGTGAATATATCTACTCAGCATGCCATTTTTTGCCAAAAAGCCCACATTTTTTGCGTGTTTTTTTTATTTCCCAAGAAATTTTTTCTCATTTGTACTACTAGCTATGGACCATATCCTTCTTTGATACCTGGGTATTGTGGTGGTTGATGTGTCATTATTAATTTAAAAGCAGGATATCACAGGTGCAGATAAAGCTTCAAATGTTACCAGCCTTAAACAAATTAAACCTTTAAAATCTCTAGAAAAAAATCTCATTCAAACCAATTTTATTTAGTCAGAACACTTAATTTAATCAAAATTTTCAGTTTTATTTAGTGTAATGTTTATTGATCTCTCTGAGCATTATATTTTTGTGAACTCTGCATTTTTCTCTGGATATTTTATTTTTTATTTTATTTTTTTTACAAGTTTTATTTATTTATGACAGACAGAGAGAGAGAGAGAGGCAGAGACACAGGCAGAGGGAGCAGCAGGCTCCATGCAGGGAGCCTGACGTGGGACTCGATCCCAGCCCTCCAGGATCATACCCCAGGCTGCAGGCAGGGGCTAAACCGCTGTGCCACCAGGGATGCCCTCTCTGGATATTTTAATAACAATTCTTATTCTACCTTTTATAAGTAATTATACTTATACATATGCACATGTAATTATACATGCACATATGTACAAAAAACATAAATACCTACCATAACATATGTTGACTCAAATTCAAAGGCAAAGAGTTGGCACTTGGGAAACTTAGGGTGAATGTCCAGTTGACAATCTGCAAATATCATCATGTACTCTCGAAGAATATTTTCCAAACAGTCAAATCTGTTTTCCACTTCTTTCCAAGTTGCTGGCACTTGTCATCCTCCTCCAATAAACCTAAATCCTTTTTCCATTCACCTGGCTCAGTATTCCCTGACAACATTTTCTGTCCAGCTGCAAGAAATGTTGCCTCTCCCTATTGCCAATTATTTCCTCAGCCAACACATTTCCCACCATCACTTCTTTACAATACTTTGCACTTATGTAATGCTTTCTTAAGTAGGCTCTCAAAGTTCTTCCAAATATACTACCTCATTAGTCTTCTTGATAATTTTATAACGAATACAGGCATAGACAAACCCAAATTTGTCAATGAATTGGATTCTCAAAAGTCATTTGGATTGTTGGTTGTTTGGAACCAGAGACAAAATACCGACTTTGGGTTTCAACATAGTCTAAATGTGCCTCCATGCATGTGTAACTGAAGTATAGTTCTACATGCGTGATGCTACATGGATCACCTGGTATGTTTCATGATGGTTCTGCAGGATTATGAATCAGAATGTCCAACTAGAGATTCTGGAATAAACATTTTCCTCTGTTGACTTCCTGGCAACAGTCTTTGGAAATTCTGTATTCAACACCATCCAGTCCTAATCTCTAAACCACATCATAGGAGAATTTGGAGAAGGACTGATCCAGGGTGCTGGCAGGATATGGAAAAGGAATGTGGAAGCAAAAAGATAGTAGTGAGCTGCAGAAGATTTGGAGCTAGGTTTTTAGCTTATGAGTTACTTTCTTCTTCTTCTTCTTCTTTTAACTTTAAGTTTCCCAGGGTTTGGACTTTATGAACTATTTTCACCACCAATTTCTTGACAGTTTCCATGAAGGTTGCTCACTTCCTTGGTACATTGTGAACTAGAAAACAGTTGTGTACTTTCTATCTTCCTATTTACCCCACAAAAAAATACTGAAGATAGTGTGAAATTTTCTAGTAAATATTTAAAACTTTGAAGAGATAAAAACAAATTTCATCAAGGGGAATGCACAGCTGTATATGTATGATGGTGGTCATGATATAGGTGAAATATTGGTATAATGTTGTCCTTTTATTAAGGCAAATGCTCAGCCTAAATATTCCTTGAAATATTTTAGAAAAAAACTCAGGCTCTTTTGCACATTAGCACAGGGGACGTGCAGATTCTGATGCTACGAGAAAGGAAGAAATTTGTATTTCTGGTGAGGGCAGGATAAGGTCATTCATTTATGGATGTGAGTTAAAAAGAGTTAGATACTACACATGAATCACCAATAAGTAGTTTTGAAGAGAGAATCCGAGAGGAGAGAGAGAGAGGGGAGAGGAAGAAACGGCTAGAGAGAAAAGGAGAGGAATTTTGTATGCACAAGCCACTAGGTAAACATGTATGGAGAAGGGGCTCACGGTAGAAGAAAAGAGTAAGGAGTGAAGGTGAGGAACCTAAAAATATCTAGAGGGGCATATAGTAATATGGAAAAGGGGTAGTTGCTAGATATGATATTCACAGCTTCCTTATATTTCCCTCTTGTTGATAATTTTCTGATTTTTCCCCATTGCCCCAGAAAAAGAATTTATGTACTCAGCTAGAATGACTTTTTTTTTAATAATCTGCATAGCTGATTTCATATACTATCCAGTTTCAAGTTCTGAAAATTCGAATCATTTTTATTTAATTTTCTTTTTTGTGAAACATTGTTTTGTGAGCTTGAGACTTGGGGACATTATGTCCAAGCATAATGAAGCATACGAGAGGGGTGAAATATCATGGTGTTGGCAGTGTCATCTACCACCTCTTCCTCTGATGCTATGTCACTAAGAAAAGAAAAACAGATAGCCTATATAATTTCTTCACGTTTTCTCCTTGTAGCCATTCCTCTTACCAAACATTTCACTCTGTCATCTGGGATACCAAGTGAGGCACTATCTCTGGGTGTTTGGGGATTCCAAACACTGCCAATGTTTTTAATCACAAGGATTGGAGAAGAGGAGAGCAATGAAGTTGGAATTGAGGCCATTAGAGTTCAGGGAAGAGTTTCTATACCACTGATCTTTGTTGGTTGCTCCCAGGCTGAGTGTCAAGTATTTTGAACCGGGAAGGTCTTGGATGTTACCTACTCTGAACTTTCATCTCAGGGATAAATGCAGATAAATTTGTATAGCACATGGGAACAACTTAGATGTGGTTCCCAGAAAGAAATACTAAAGGAAATGTTTTATCCAGTAGCTTAACGGTCTTACTTAAAAAAATAAACAATTTTAAAATGCAAAATCCTCTATAGAAAAAGTTCTTTCTCTAAATTCCATAAATTTATTATTAAAGGTGACTGGAATCCTCAGTAGGTGTCAGGGCTTAAGCAGTACTAACCAGAGGTATCATTAATAATTATATATTAATGCTCCAGTTGGTACATAAACACCCAATTCCTGGTCAGTAGGTATAAATGAGGCATAAACAAGCACATCTGGAAGGTTCTGGATATATAGTAGGTTGATTGATTGATAATAAGTAATGGATCACATTTGGCCATTTGAGTTAATTTGGAAGAGAAGTCAGCTGTAAATAGATTATAAGGAGAATGCTTAAATATTAAGAGTAATTAATGAGTTAAGTTTCAACATAGTTTTTATAGTGTAGCTGGAGACTTTGTAGGCACTCAGGAAAACTGATTCTGCATGCAGATGTGGATATTCTAATGAATTAATTTATTATGTATACACAGCTAAATTCATTCTAGGAGAAGTATCATGTAAACTGTAAAAATAAAAATGATGTTGCACACATCTGTTTTTTAGAGGATATTCATTTTGCAATATAGCTTCAAATATTTTTAGCCTAATCACATTGTTTTAAGTCAAACAATGAAAACTCAGGCTCCTATAGTGATTTTAATGCTTTCTTTAAGAGAAAATTTTGTGTATGAAATTGGATAAATTGAAAAAAAATGCCCTAATTATAAAGACAGAAGAAACTACAAATGGATATCATCATCCACTCTCCTTTTCATATGAATCATTTGGTTAAAGAGTATTAGTATATATTTCTCTTGTTCAGTTTTGTTTTTTAGGCCTTTTAGACAACACTACAATCTATGAGCATAATATACACTATAAACTGATGATGTGTTGGCTGTCATAGAATTGCTATGCATTTGGTTTTTTTGTGACCAGGTCACTGTCTATATTTCAGCATTGAATTTCAATGCACATTTATTCCACTTAATCGTCTTTAGAGCATGGTGATAAAGTGCTGGGGGCATACATAGACTGTTTAAACATTATAAAAATAGAGACACAAAAAATGTGATACTTCACCGAACCCATTTACCTGTCAGTTCAATAATATATCTCATAATATGTTTTGATATATTATGGTTTGAGGTTTCTGTAGAATGTATGTTATTTTTTTTTCTGAATAGTGCTATAGTATCTTCAAGGAATCATTCGGTGGGCACTCCATAGGTCATAATACCTACCTGGAATGGATTGCAGTACAGTATTTGTGATGCCTGGTTGCCTGGTGCTCTCCTTCGATATGCCAGAGAGGTTGCCTTTAGCCTGTTTAACTTCCCAGTGTTTGCCACTATAATACATACCCTTATTAATATAGACCCAAATCTTTTCTTTTCCATAAATTAACATTTTCCCTTTATAATAACCACATACGGTAAATAATATTAGTCCAATTTGACAGATGCAGAAACCACAGCTCAGGGAGATTACACAAGCTGCTTCAATCAATTATTTGAACCTAGATCTTTGGACTCTACAGAACGTCTTATTTTCAAAATGCCACAGAGATTAATATGATATTTGGATTTGAGTGTGAAGATGTTATTAATGTGTTTTATTTATAGAGTCATTCTTTTTTGTTTGTTACTTTCCTGCCAGGATGGAGTGAAAATTTTAAATGCTTTGACAAAAGGAATTAGCAGGACAGTCTAAGTTTGCACCAATAAAATTACGCAAAATCAAAGCAGAGCAAAGGCAAAACACTGTTTTTATTATTTTTTATCAATGTTTCTCTGATGCATGATTTTTACTAAAAAAATCCTTGTCTCTGACTCTACCGTGATTAAGAACATATATTGTATAGAATGTGAGTGTGCCCTAATTAAGTGATAGGTTGAGTATTAAGCTAGCAAAGTACTATCAGATGCATATATTCTCTTGTGAGGAATACTAAGTGTGATATCTAGATGGGGCGGTTGTATTTGGAATTCTCTGCATCTATATTCTCCCACTGTCAAATGGATCATTACATTTTCAACACTTAATTATCTTTTCACCTAAACTGTGTCTTATTTAACTTGATCATTTAAACCACTAATGTGACTTTTTTATGTTCATCTTGTCTTTATATAAATGAACTGCTATTCTCTAACTTGACTATGGCTTAACAAATGAAATCTGAAATTTATAAAGGAAAAAGAGAAAAGTAGAAACTTTTCTTTCTTTCCTTTTCATTTGCAAATGAGAGTGGTTTTCAGGAACTTAGCCGCTAGACCTTGGCATATTCCTTGGACTAGGTATTGGGTCACTCCCATTTTTCATAGCTTGTCACACAATTAACTAAATCATTAAAATGGAACTAGTCCATTGTGACAAACTGAAATGACTAAAAGCCTGCCTAAGGCACTGCACGGCACGGCTGTTTAAGAAAATTCCATCTCTTCTAAGTTAGTGATGGATAATGTGACAAAAATATTCTGATTAAATTCTAACTTTGGAATACTTAATAAATTAGTAACAGCATTAGAAGTGCCACTTACATTCACCTGTCAAGGAGGAGCGCTGCGGTGCTGATCTTTTTGCCCTCTTTGTCTGCCTTCACGAGAGCTGCTGGCAGCTGAGGGGGTCCCGTCTTATGAAGGTGCCAGATGACAGCGAGGTAAGAGATGAGGTTCCTTTGTAATTCCTCTGTACTTATTCATTTCTTCCCTTCAGATCCGGAGTAACTGAGGAACACAATGCTTTCCTTTGACAGATTGAAGCCTAACATCTTTCTTCTTTATCATCGTTTCCCAGTCTTCTTCTTCATTTTTAAAAAAATTTGTATCATGGAAAAATTATTTACTTTAATTGTTTAAGAGCATTTCTCAGGGAGGATGTTTCTCCGTAAAAAACATATATATAGTTTGAAGCAATATATAAGATGGAATTAAGCAAGATTATAATTTCTGGAAAGGTCATTGAATGAAAGCTTACATTTTCGCATGTGTATTTCCCACTAGGGTTTTGTGGCACGTGCAAGTATGAAATGACACATTTATTTTTTTTAACACAGATTAATTAAAACTAATTTTAATCATTGTTATAATTACTTTTTAGCATGGCTATTCATATATTATTGTAGGTAGTATGTTTGTGTTCACAAACACTTAAAATACTCATGTGTAAGGCAGTAAGGTATTAGAAAAGCATACCGTGCTAGAGGATACAGCACTGAGGTTTTAATCCTCATCTCAACTCTAGCTGCATGTGTGACCCCCACCTGGCATTTTACCTCTCTGGATCTAAGTTATACTATTAGTAAAATAAGGGAATGGGCTCACCTTTAATATTGCTCCGCAGTTGAATCACTCAGAAATATCAACACTCATGATGGATAATCAAAATACTGAATTACTAACTTAAAGTGAATATCTAGATATGTCATAAATAATTTTTATTGTTTACACATCTTAAAGTTGGAAATTTGTGTAGTTGTATCAAACTATTTTATGAAGTAATGTGACTAGCAAAAGTATCTGATTTGGTTTCAGGAGAAGATTTGTTGAGTCTAATGGGAAGCCGAATGGCTTTTCTTCCATAAAGATGAGCCTCTATTTAAAGTTAGGAAATAAATCACCGAGGCATTTGTGCTTTTGTTTTGAATCTATCGTTCTGATCTAGAGTGACTTCCCTGCCCTTCTCAATGCTGGTCTTGGATATTCTAATCTTGGTTTCCACAACTGGTATCTATTCTAATATGGGCTCAACATTGGCTTCATATCCAGAGCCACTTACATTGGTCCTTGTTTTTCCTCTTTAGTTTGCTTTCTTGGAATGTTTTCCCTATCCCAACATGACTTCTGTATTTCTGACTATAATGATAACTTGACAACTATTTCCCTGATTTCTACAGTGGCTTAGGAGAAGGGAAAACAACAACTGAGTTCTATCCTTGGGTAATTACAATTCTGGATAATAATAATGATATTACTACTACTAATACAACTGCTAGTAATGGTCACAGAAACCATTCATAACAGATTAAGTTTAATATTCATTTTCTGAACCACCATAGCACTTGCAGTAACCAGATGAGGACATTTTCTTCAACTGACTTACCAGGTAATGTAAGAGAGACTTCGAACAACACTGTAAACCTATACTAAGTTACTGGGTTAAGAATAGAATGCCCAATTCATTGTGAAAAGAGTATTTTGATTGTATTCCAGAGAGGGAAAAGTCTTCTATTCAAGTCCTTAGGAGAAAAATATTTTTTACCATGAAGCGTTTCCAGACACTCACTCTCCAGGGAATTTATGACTCTTATTTGCATCGTCCATTTTATTGCAGTATAGTTAGCATCCAAGTTTATTTTTTATTGTCTTGTTTCCCTGTACTATGGTGTAAGTATAAACTGTGATGTATTCATCTTTGTATTCTAGTCCCAATACAGGATTGGTCACATAATTGTTATTGTTATGGCTGTTGGATGAATGAATCCACATTGTTAGAAAGGGAGTCCAATCATCATTTTAAAATAAGGCCTCACACAATTGCTGAAAATTAATTATGTTGGGGAATTGTTGTAATTTATGTTGAGACATGAATTCCCCAGTATAATACAATCTACAAAGTAGGTGCATAATACATACATATTGAATGAATATATACATTAATGAATGGATCCATAAGCCATCCATAAAAAAATGTAACTACTAAAAAGATTCTAGCCACCACAAAGATTAAAAAAAAGAAGGAAGAAAGAAAGAGAGGACAAAAAGAAATTGGAGGGAAAGAAGGAAAGAGGGAAGAAGGAGGAGATGGAGACAAGAGAGATTGAGGATGTTGAAGTGTTGGGCTTGGCAATGTGCAGTGAAACTATTGAAATAGAATTTTATTAATGATTATTTGGGGGATCCCTGGGTGGCGCAGCGGTTTGGCGCCTGCCTTTGGCCCAGGGCGCGATCCTGGAGACCCGGGATCGAATCCCACATCAGGCTCCCGGTGCATGGAGCCTGCTTCTCCCTCTGCCTATGTCTCTGCCTCTCTCTCTCTCTCTCTGTGACTATCATAAATAAATAAAAATTAAAAAAAAATTTAAAAAATGATTATTTGGGCATATACAAAACAAAATGCAGAAGATTAATAACTTTTGAAATAAATAACTTTTGCATATAATTATCATACTTTATAATAATAGAAAAGGGAAGAAGGATGTCAAAGATGACCCTAGACGTCTATCTTGCTAAACTAGATTAATGGTTATGCCATTCATAGAATTGGGAGCTTCTAGACAAGAGTCAGTTTACGCAAAAGGATCACGAGTTTGACATTAGATGAAGTCTGAAGTACCTTTGAAACAGGCAAGTGGAAGAGTTAAATAGCCAAGGGAGTGGTAGAGAATAAAGAATGTAGGTTTGAGAGTTGTTGGCAACTAAACATTTGTTAAAACCATTGTTGTTAGTAGACATGAACTGGAGTGAAAAAGGGGCACATGTGGAGAAGCCTTTATCTATTCATTTAACTCTATATCACTTTATGCTATGTATCCAAAACTGTAAATTAATGACACCAGTTAAAAGGTTTCTGAATCATCAAGATTTTATAGACATCTTTTTCCCCCTCTGCTTTTTACTTCCTATTATTTATACTTGAGATTGTATAAATATCTGCACTCCCTCAAATCTTCTTATACCCCCCCAATAGGGGTGTTTTTTAAATGTTAAACGGATTTATTTCTACATTTATATAATTTGTTTTTATGTAAATTCATGTTTTATATACATTAGTACCAGCTTTTGGAGGGGAATTATGGCACTACAACCAACTTGTTCTTATTCTAAAAAATGCTACTTTTTAAGGATATTAAAATTCATTGCTTCTAAACTAATAATTCAATTTGTGGTAAAACAAACTAAGTTGGAGAAACATTAAAGTGTCTGGAAAAACATTACTTAAGGTAACAAAGTAACATTTTTTTAAAAGACTGAACTTCACCTCCAAAAATCAAATGGAACAATAACACCTTTATGTTTATCCAAAGTGAGAACTTGTTCACTATGTTACACTCAGAAGTAGCCTTTCCACACGTGTTCTATTTGGTCCTTGCATTCACTGGTTTAAATAGTCCCCTTGGAAAGGTAATTCTAATACAAAAAAACGGCAGAGGAGGAAAATGTTTGAAAACAATTTCAAGAGCTGACATTGTCTAAAACCATCACTGATAATAAACAATGGGATTGAGAAGATTTTTTTCCCTGAAGCTTCCTCTTTTAGATTTTTAGACTTAAAGACAGTTTCTCAAACCAGTTGTGATATGTGAGAGCTAGCTACCCATCCTTATCTTCAGAGGAGCAAAGAATGGATAAATACCTAAGAAGTACACTGAAATGTGCCAGTATTTCACAATTTTTATGGCAAATTATCAGTGTGAGTGTCCTTCAATTCTTACATTCTCTCATGCTTCTTCAGAAGATATTAATTCTTTGATAAAAAATCTTGTTATTTGTATTTGTTCACAGTACATTAAAAGTAGGCAAAATTAGTGAATAAAATTATTCTGTTAATCTTCTGTATCTTCACTATATCATCAAATTTCTGGTGACTTCATTTTGTTTCATTTAGTTCAACTTTTTGTTTTTCTTTTTAATCTGTGGTTCTCTGCAGCAGGAGTCTGGCCTGAATTCCCCAGGTTTCAATTTCTGGAAATGAAAGTTTATAGTCCCTTTTCGGTCTTTAATGTTGCTAGATATCTCTGCTACAATGGATAGTGCTGATTTTCTTCTGAAAACTCTCTATTCATTTGATTTCCATGGCAAGATTCTCTCCAGCTTTTCCATGTGTCTCTGTAATCTTTTCCTCTTGTTCTCTCCACTCTCATTGTGAGCATTGATACTCCGTCTTCTATTTGCTCTTTAAATATCATTAATACTTTGGATTTCTACATTGGCTTTTAGCATTGCTTCTATGCATTCCCTATAAGATGATTTCATGTCCCTCTTAGTTTTAATTATTATCTACATATAGATGACTTTTATAAGAGAGAGAGAGAGCAGGGGTGTGGAGGAGCAGAGGGAGAAGGAGAGAGAGAACCTTAAGGAGGCTCTGCACTGGCCATGGAGTTGGGCTTGATCTCAGCCCTGAGATCATGACCTGAACTGAAATCAAGAGTCAGACACTTATCCCACTGAGACACCCAAGTGCCCTATGCATGTAGATAACTTTAAATATTTCTTGAGCTCTGATTTTTCTGAGCTTTAGACATAAGATGATTTGGATAGTCCAATTTCACTTTTCACTTCAACATGCCCTGAATCGCTCTTCTATCTGCATTACTCACTTCTGCATGCTTCATTCACCATGTCAGAATCATGGGAGCCACCCCAGAGTCCTGCATCTCACACTCCCACATTTTTCTGATGTTCTACATAAACACAAATGATTATTTCAGTCAGACTCCACACTTATATTTACTTCTCTAGTTTAGGGCTTACCATTTTTCTCACCTTTATTTTTTCAATAGCCTTTTGTAGTAATCCTTGCTGAAGTACCCAGTTCTAATATCAAAACATTCCATGAATTACCATATCCATTTATCAGCCATAAAAAAATATATCTCATCATTAAAATAACACAAAGGTAAAGTAGTTTATGTTATAAATCATTGAAAATAATTGTACACATTAATTCTAAGTTTATTGTATTCATGAAAGTAAATTTTCATAAAGAATCATGCTTAATAAAATGTTCAAATCTTTTAAGCTAGGAAACATAATTCTAGCATAGAAAGTATTATTTTTCTGGGTTCCAAATTTCTGTAGGTAAACTTTGTGTGACAGTTTGGCAAAAAATATCAAATCATCTCTTTCAGGAAATTTACTTTCAAGTTTGGGTTTAGCTAAGCAGGCTTCCTGTCTGGCCCTCTACCACAGTCTGCCTCTACCTATTTTAACACTTAACATACTATATGGAAATTTCCCATTCATGATATAAGTATTTTTCCTTGCAATTGTACTGTAAAAAACTATCCATTTTCTTTTTCCTCTACTTAGTACTTGCCCAGTATGTATTAGGCACTTAGTAAATATTTATAAGCTCACATATTAGAATTGGTTGTATATTGTTAAGTAAAGATGCTAATTCCCAATTCTTAGAGAATCAAACATGCTAATTTTGTTGATTTAATCTATGTGAATAATTGTCGTTATGTGATATGATATGGGTGTCTCTGTGTATGTGTGTTTGTATGTGTGTGATGTGTGAAACCACTATTTTACATTTTTCATATGAATGAGGAAAAATACCATTATGTTAAGCCATGTTAGACAAGGGTTAACGCAAGAATTCAGTGTTCCGGCACATATTTGTTTATATCACATAAGGGCACTGCTCTAATATGCTTTGAAGTGATTATTGCTGTGATAAAATACTAAAAAAATTTATTATCCAATGTGACATGGGAGAGTGAAAATGTAAATGAAAGCAGGGCATGCATATTGTTTTTACGTTGTACCTGCCAGTCAAGCTAAAATTTTATGAAGAACTGAGAAGCAATTTTCACTCATGTACATTATACCATGTAGGTCATATTCTTTTATGTAAATCTCTTTCACTTGGGTGTTTAAATTTCAATATAAACATGGTTCTAAAAAGTATGTGTTTTTTTTTTTATTTCTCTCTTTATTCTGAATTTTGGAAAGCAAATGTGTTATGGAGCATGACACCTACACGTGGCATTACTTGAGTGAGTGTGAAAACATGATCTGCATCTGTTTGGAGGTACAGTGGCATTGTAGGGTACTCTCCTTGCCCTGGCATACTTCATCCCACACGCAGGGAAGAGGAAGATGGGATTTGGAAGATGGGCATTAATTCACAGGTGACATTTTAAGAAGAAGATAAAAGTTGTACTTTATCCCTTGGAAGAGTCTACACATCTATTAGCATTATGCATGTTTTATTTCTCATTTCTGTAGTTCATTGATAAATTGCACATTTTTGCATCCATTTTCCCCCAAAGATCCAATGCTTCATGTCATGAAAATCTCTCTTTGTCAGTTAATTATAATTTTGGACATAGTCTTGTATACATTAGCCTTTTCTCTTCTTTTAGGAATGTGATCAGTAGCTTTCCTAGACTCTGCCAGATTATGCCATTATTGGCTTTCAGCCTGGGAAAGAAACAAAGTAAAGCAAAACATCCCAAATACACATATGGTTTATCCATAATTTTTCTTATGATGGTAGATGACGACATGTGAATTAAACATGGGAAACTTCAGGTCATTTACTACTTAGGAAAATTTCATTAAAGTAGTTTGATTAAAGTGCTATCTTCATTATCTGAAATTTGGTTAAGATAAATGCATGTAGCTTACTGCTAATTAAATCTAGTGATTTTTTTTTTTTTTTAGTACTTAAAATTCATTTGTACCAAAATATACTCTTTAAAAGGTTCTGGCATGAAGGACCCAAGCAGGTGGAAGAGTTTGTATTATATTAATAAATTTTTCATTTCATAATCTTATCACTCATACTTGTAACAGGAAACAGAAAAATCAGACAAGGTAACTGGAAGGAGTATATGAAGGGGTCTTCACAAAGGTGGGGTCAGGGTTAAAGGATAGAAAGAGCTGGTGAAGCATCCCATTTCTAGCAACTTCATTCTACATATAAGCTTTATCTTATCAGAGTATGTTTAAAACCAAACTAGTACCCTCTCCCCAAATGGGCTTACAGCCTCTTTATCACAGTTTATCACAGTTGAAGCCAATTTTATATTTTAAGCTCCTCAAGCCCCAAATCATTGAATCATCCTTGATTCCTCTCTTTGTGCACACACTGCATCTAGTCAATCCAGAAATCCTATTGACTCCACCTTCAAAATGGCCCAGAATTCGAACACTTTTTACCACTTTTACTGTTGCAATACCAAAGTCCAAGCCTGGATTGCTCCAACAGCCTCTTAGCTGCTTTCCTTAACTATACCCTTGCTTTCCAAAAGAAAACTGTAGTCGTTTTATTTATTTTTTTAATTTTTTAATTTTTTTACTGTAGTCATTTTAAATGGTGAATCAGATCATGCCACTTCTCTGCTCAAAACCTTGCAATGGTTCACACATCACTAAAAGTGAGGAGAAAGTTTTTACTTAGCCTGTAAGGCCCCACGTAACCTGACCCTGTTTTCTTCTTTGATTTTACCAGCTTCTTTTATCTTCTTTTCTCCATAAATTCTGGCCACTCTGGCCTTTTTCTTGAGCAAACAAGACATACCCTTGTTCTAAAGACTTTGTAGTCTCAGTGTCTTGGTGCAAAATATTCTCCTAACCCTGCTCTCTGAAGTTTATGTGGCTAAGTAATACACCTGCTTTAAGTCTTTGCTCATATGTCATTTGAATATATTATTCTGACTCTTACTGGTTCTGCTAAAAGATTTGCTACCTGTCCATCATCCTCTCAGAGATAATCCATATTTTTTCTTGCATGTTACATTTACCAACTTGTTTCGTTTTGAGTATCCTTCAATGTCATTATTGTGTGTCCAAGTGTCTTTATCCTGAAATCAGATATTTTCATCAATTCTGAAATATAACTCTGTAAATATTACCTCTTCCCTATTTTGTATTGGAATTTCTGGTAGAATTTTATTGGAATTTGTCGTTCTGTTTTCTATGACTTACAATCTACATTTCATGGATTCCCATATTTACCTCTGTGTTTTCTGGATAAGTTCTTTAGAGTCTTACAAAATCTTTTTTTTTTAATTTTTTATTTACTTATGATAGTCACAGAGAGAGAGAGAGAGAGAGAGGCAGAGAGACATAGGCAGAGGGAGAAGCAGGCTCCATGCACCGGGAGCCCGATGTGGGATTCGATCCCGGGTCTCCAGGATCACATCCTGGGCCAAAGGCAGGCGCTAAACTGCTGCGCCACCCAGGGTTCCCACAAAATCTTTCTTTAACTGTGTCTGATCTGCTTGTTGATTAACCTACTGAGTGTTTCATTTCAAAGACTGTATTTTTAAATTTTAAAAGATTCACTGGACTTTTTTCAAACCTGACTGGTCTTATTTCAAACTGTCATTTTTAAAACTTTTTTTAAAAAGATTTTATTTTTAAGCAAACTTCATGTCTGACATGGGGCTTGAACTCACAACCCCAAAATCAAGAGTCACTCACTCTTTTGATCAACCCAGCCAGGAGCACCCATACTCCTATTTTAAAGTCTCTCCATGAGTATTCTTTTAAACTAAAGTTCTGCTTGCCCAAGACCTCATCCCTATGTCTGTTTCTGTGATAACAACTCTAATCCTAGGTTACTGACACTAACAATCCTTTCTGCACCTTCTCCAGAATTTTGTTGCAGTTCCTATTCCCTGTTGATTTCCCTAACATATTTTTCAAACACAACTGTGCATTTAAAAATACTTATATATTCCCATATTTGTAGGCTATATGGTCTTCTATATTATGGTATTACAATGGGTGAGACAGTCTATATACAATGTTCTCTGATCACAAAAATGAATAATAATTCATAGCCCAATTTATCTCCATATATTTTACATTTTTATCCACTAGGATTATTAGCTTTGTTCTAAGATTAAGTGGTATTTATTCATTGAAATCTGGTTTAAAAATAGCAGACTCTTATTTGCCTGCCTTGTATGACCATTATAGTTGAGTTCAAATATACCTGAAACTCTGTTTTCCTTCAATAAAATAGGTATAATTATATGAACTTCTAATTTTATAATTAGTTTATACATAAGATTAATATGTTTATAAAAATGTTCTGTTTCAAACCATAGTATATAAATATGCCACATAAACAATTAAAATTTATCATTGACTTCTCATAGAAAAATAGTTTCTCCACATGCCCCCCATGTCAGCAAACAACATTGGTGCAAATTGTGAATACTTCTGACTGGACGAACAGTGATTCAGTGTTTCTGTCCCTGCATGTAACAGTGTACAAGTGCGGGTGTGATGTCAATAGAACATCAAGTTTTAAACTAAACTAAAGGTCTATAAACCATTTTATTCTTTAGGGCACTGAGAAATAGGGCAACACTCAGAGTTTTTTGGCCACCTGTAGAATGCCATTTAGAATATCACCTTTTGATTTTATCTACGAACTGGATCCCAACCAAGTTCAGGACCAGCTGCAGTTGCATGTCTGCTACAGAGGTTTTTCTCTACATGTAAAGCAGGCATGCTATAATAGATTATTCAAGTAGTTGTTCAAATTGTAGGACATAGGCTACAGCTAAGCATTATGAACAAAGACAAACAAACCTCCAAACAACTTGACTAGTGGGAAATAATGTGAGTTTCCCACAGGATGACATCCCTAAAATGACCCTCTTGTCACTGCAGTTTTTTTCAATGGTTTTCCAGACAGTGATGGTGTGTCAGCATACCTCCACTGTCCCTAAGGGACAGGAATGTGAAGGACAGCCCCAGGCCTTGCAGGGGAGAGGTTTTCTGTACAAAGCCAAACGGCCTGATTAAACCACCCCTCTGTGCCTTTAGATTATTGAGCATTTTGTTCTAACCAGCTAAACTGACACTGTAATGGTGCCTTAGGTAATGCTACATAGCTGAGCATTGCCAAGGAATAGTACTTGCCTGTATATAAAAGGTGGCAGCCAGCAGGTAAAATGTGGGCTGAATTAGGTAGCAGACAAGGCAAAGCTGAGCCAGAAACACAAAGAGCGTTTATTCACAAACCTAGGCTATTCTTCTATAAAGGCATTGTGGACAATCCTGCTGTTCTCATGCTGATTTTCTCTGTTATCCCTTTACATTCTGACAACACTGTCAGCAGAAGCGCCATCCAACATGGGCACTTCTGTGCATCTACCCCTTGCCTTGTTTTTGTAACCCTAAACTCTAACTGTTTGCCATTTCTCTCTCCAAAGCAAGTGCGTGCAGAAGGAAATCACCAGACAAATGTCTGGGTTTGTAAAAGGGCTAATACTCCATCATGGGGCTTCAGTATTTTCCCAAGGCTTTACTATCTTTTGTTCTTGGTTTTGTTTATTTTGCATTGTATTTGGCCTCTACGGTAAAGACCCAAAATTCAGTAAGGTTCCATTCATTACTTGGTATTTTACACTTACTGACTTAACAGTGATGTGCATTATTCTCATCCATACACTTCAGAATATTAACTTATGTATATATTGTTCTCATTGTTGTCCCGTGATGAAATGAACTACTATTTCATAGTGACACTGTCTAGGTAATTCCAAAGAACAGAAGAAATGATTTCACATGCCTTAGTTCTGCCTTCCAAATAAGATTATAAGCTACTTCAGGGCAGAGAACATAATCCTGCTATATTTTTTCCACACAACCCTGGTTATTTGTAGGCTAGCATCTCTGTCTGTACACTCTCACCTTCATATCCAATCCCTCCCACACTCCACTGAGAATTTATCCTTCCAAAATACCACTTTTATCATTAACTCATCTGCTTTAAAACCTTCAATAGATCCCTGAAGCCTACAGGATAAAGTGTGCAATTCATGATCATATTTGTCATTTCAGTCTTGCTACCTCATTGCTCCACACTCAGACATTAACGAGACTGTGTGTGCATTTGACGGTCTCCAGTACTGGGAGTAGGTGGCAGGAGAGGGTTAGAGTCCGGGAGAGTAGAAGGAAGCTCAAAACTGTGTCCAGGATCTGTGCATCTTGGCCTGCAGTGGTGTAGGCATAGAGGCTGGGGCAGTGGCTGTGAAGCTGGAAGTGTAAATAGCATCCTTGAGACCAAATATTCTGAAGGTAGGTTGGTCTCACTTCCCAAAGCTGGAAGTGGAATATGAAAAAGAGGACAAAACAGTACAAGAAACAATGTTGGATTATCTATAATAGTGTAAACAATTATGAATCCTAATTTATAAATTTCATAGTAGCCTTGTAGCTCTGCTCATTATTGCTCATTTAGGAGATTCTACTATATACACTTTTAGTGAGCTTGTGTGTGTATGTGTTTTCTTCTGAACAACAGCAAAACTAATTACCTAATATATAGGTTTTTGAATGTTAAAATCAAGTGATGCATTTTTCAAATTTTAGGGATAGCATTGATTTAAAAATAAAAATGTTAACCAAAACAATACTTTGATAAATGATTGGATATTTTAACCCCAAATCAAAAGGAATTTAAGACATTCTTTTTATACTATTTAAATAAATACATATCATTTTTTGAATTTTAAAATAATTTAGTCATCATCACAATGGTATATATTAACCCAATGAATTTGAATTTAAAATAAACATAAAAAATAGTGAGAAGCTACTAAATTATAAGGCAGGATATACATATAACCTTTAGAGACTAACAAATGCTTTTTTCATTACAGTCTAAAAATTAACTGTCACACTTGCCTATTAAAAAGAAACAGAGGTTCGTTCTGATGTAATTTGTTAACAAATGCACAAGTCACACACACCATTTTTATTATTCGAGTCCCGCTTTCCACTCTGGATTGTGTTGGGCCTGTAGTACTAGCCTGACTCACTTCAGCTAATTGGTTCACATCAGCCCTGGCTTCTGCTCTTTAATCGCCTGTGCCTCCATGATTAGTGCTCTGTCTCTATTAGTTTGTCATTTGGGAACTCAAGATTTGTGTATCATGAGGTGATGGTAATATAAAGATAGTTTCAAATACAAGAAGATTCCACAGAAATTAAAATGCTAACTTTATGTTCCATTTTCTTTATTCTCTTGAGGAAGGGTGCTTTACAATAAGCATTTTTGTGTTTGCTGCTTTGTTCAATACAGACAAAAGCAGACCGAATAAGCTTTTTTCTCCTGAGTGTGTGATTAATGAATTATCCCCTTATCCCCTAATTGCCATATAGGGAATGGAGTTGCTTGTGGCAGATTAATAAAAAAAAAAAATCTTTGAGTGAACAGTTAGTATTGCCTATCTAATATTTTGTGTGAGTTAGTTTTCAAACATGCAATTACCAGCCATAGAACACAACTGCATAGAACTACGAAAAGAAGATATACTCAGGAGGCATTTTCCTTATCTGGCATGCAAGTGATTGTTTTGTGTGGGTAATAACAATTTGATGCTGATTGAAGGTGCTCCTTTTCCTTTTTTTTTTTTCATGCACTTCAAATCAGAACACAATTATGCAAAGGAACGTATAACAAGCAAGCAGGTAAATGAAGATCTCCATATTCTCAAAAAAAAAAAAAAATCACAACTGCTGATGACAAGAAGAGAACATAATTGAGTGAAGTTTGCACCAGAATCATAATATGTAGGTTCCTTAACTGATCTCCCACTAAGCACATTAAGCATAGAGTCTTCTGAGTTGGAATGCCAACTTAGAATTCATGTAGTCCAACTTTCATTCAGTGTAGGTATTCGTTAAAAGATCTCCAAAGGGGGCCTTTCAATCTGGCTCTTCTTTTTTTTTTTTTTTTTTTTAAGATTTATGTATTTATTCATGAGGGAGAGAGAGAGACAGACACATAGGCAAAGAGAGAAGCAGGCTCCCTGCGGAGAACTCCGTGTGGGACTCCTGGGATCATGCCCTGAGCCAAAGGCAGACTTTCAACCACAGAGCCACCCAGGAGTCCCCAATCTGGCTCTTATCTTGGAAACTCACCATCCTACAAGGCAGCCCATTTCATTGAAACAAGAAAAATTTATTTCCCTTTTACTTTTCTAATGACTCTTGGTTCTGCACCTTTAGTTTCACAAAGAACAAATCATAACACTTTAGCAATTGCTGACTCTTCCAATATTTATAACCATCAGAGTAACTTGAATTCTCTCTTAAATGTTACACTAGTAATTTTAGAATCCCATACCATGCTCCGGATGTATTCTGTGATTATTATTTATTTTTATTTTTCTTGTGATATTATATTTAATTACTTTAGAACACACTAATTAATGTTCCATTGCTGAGTAACTTGGTAGACTTTTTTTTCGAACGAATTCCATTGAATCTGGGTCTCCTATATTTTTTGTTGGAAAGGCATGCACCAAGATTGGCATGTTTGCTAAGAAAGGCAACCCAAATTACATTACCCCAGGCAGTGAGGCTTCTCAGAGAAGTTACTATAGCTTGAAATCTTTAGTGTTCAAGTTGGCATATTGGGAAAAACAATATTTTCAGTGCCAATAGAGTTGGTTGAACTCACATATTTATAAAATTCCAAAGATTGGTGTAACATACAAAGCCATTTTCTGTATATTCAGTGAATCATACACTTTTTCTGGAAGACATTTAGAAGCTGTAATTATGTCTACTTTAATAGGTCACCCACTTTACTGGTGTTTTGATATCAAGAACAGTGAAGTAGATATCAGAAAATCTGTTCATGAGCTTAGATTCAGAGGACAAGTTGGAGGAAAGTTCTGACAGTTATTTCATCCAAGTCAAGGAGAAGTCTAATGAGCAATCCTTGTTCAGTAATAAGATTATCCTGTGTCCCAGATTCTCTCCTGTATGAAGTAGTAAGTATATTCCACCAATTTGGCCTCTCTAAACCCTGCCAAAAGCAGCATTGTAGTTTTCACACTTTAGTTTTCAGTATTAAATAAATTAGGGTTTTGTTTTGTTTTGTTTACTATAATATTGACTTTTCTTTAGTCCCAGAGTTCTTGGAATGATATTCTTTTTCTTCCTGATCCTATTTCTGCTAGTTACCTGTTTTAATTAAAACTCAAGATTTAACTTGTGTTCATATTTATTTCCATCTTCTGTTTTCATCCTCAAGTTCCACATAGAGGTTTTTTTATCATCCAGTACAGTAGTGGATAGATTTGTACACTGTAATAGCTTATGAGCATGTTGTCTAAACCTCAGATTACCGTGGTCTATGAATGACACTAGCTGTACCTTTTATATATATATATAAAATGTTGTGATCATGGGCCAACCACTTAATGTGAGGGACTCAATTTTCAAATCTATTCAGGGAACATTGTATTTGAATAATTTTACTGTGTTTCTCTATTGCGGAGTCTTTTCTCGTTTGGATAAATGTGCAGATGCAGTTAGAACAATGAGAGAAGATGGAGCATCCTGCTCATTAGCCGGATTTGCTCTAATTCAAGGAGCAATAGTAGAAAAGTACAAATACACAACCTGGGTAGACTTTCCAAGCAAGACATCAAAGAGTAATATGAATAAAAAGGAAAATTTTAGGTAAGAAGGCAAAGTTACAAAAACTAAAGAAATCAGAGCGGAGACAAAGACTGTGAGAGTGGAAAGGAGGATGTGAATCCCAGTGTCATTTCCTGAGTGGCCCTTTAAGCGATTCTTTAGCTACAGATGGCATATACCCTGAAGGCTTTAAGTGTTCAGTTTAGACTTGACACTAAATCTTCTTTTGGGGCCCCTCACCCCTGAAAGTTAATGTTTTTCTCTCTAATTTTTTTAGGCCAGCATGTCCCTACATATTCCTTGGTTGAACGATGGAGTCTTGAAAGTTTGTTATAATCTGTATGTGTCAATCAATGGAGCAGGCGCCAGAGAAAGAGGTGGCACTGCTTAACTATGTAACTTGCTAGATTTCTAATTTATTTTTTTAAAGATTGTATTCATTTATTCATGAGAGACAGAGAGAGAGAGAGAGAGAGGCAAAGACATAGGCAGAGGGAGAAACAGGATGTCTGGAAGAAGCCTGAGGCAGGACTCAATCCCAGGATCCCGGGATCATGACCTGAGCTGAAGGCAGACTCTCACCTGCTGAGCTACCCAGGCATCCCTAGACTTCTAATTTTAAATTTTATTTATTTTCATTTATTTGATTATTTTTTAACTTTTAATTTTTAAAACTTGATTTGGATTTATGTGTTTCAGTGGTTTAAGCATGGCAGAGAGCAGTGTATGATGGAGAAGAATTGAAGTTATAAGTTTGTAAAGATAGTATCTTCTACAATTCAGAAAAGTTGAGTTCCTCTGCTCTTCATTATGCATGGACAATTTATATGAATGTGAGGCATAATGAGGAAATGTTTCACGTTTGGTTTCTCTTGCCTGAGGTGTTGAACAATACACTCTATGAGCTGGTCCTTGGCAATTTGGAATGTGGCTAAAAGTTCTCCCTGGGTAGCTAGTTATTTACTCAGGAATTACGTTTCTATTGAGTATAATTTTGAGAAAGAAGTAGCAAAAATATAAGCCATAGTTGTAGCAAAAATAAAGGCACTGAGTTATAAAGTCTTTTTTGGGATGAGATAGATCAGTTGCCTCTACCTCATGGATATCACTTACAGAAAAAATCTTCAAATAACTGGTTGATATATATTCCATGATTGCCCATTCATTGCTGGTGAGGTTGTTGCCAAGTATAAGCAAACTGCCAGAGATTTGAAAAAAACAAAGTAAACAAAAAACCCACCAACCCCATTCTAAGAAACAGAAGACAGATTACGATGCAATATGATATCATTTGAGATTTGAAGAGGCCAAAGAGTAGTGGTGGTAAGTGATTATTGTGAATGGAGATTGGAAGAAAGCTGTTGCCAGAATATAATGCCCATGGCAGCGTGAAGGAAATAAGGTGGTGATAGAAATCTAAGTGGAGATAAAAGTCACAAGAGCTTCAGTAAAACGACATTTCCTATATTCAAATATTAGCAATAGATGATACTACCTATTTTCTGTCTTACTAAATGTTATATCAACAAAGGCTTTGCCTATTCTATTCTATAGTCTAAATGGGTAAAGTAGCACCTCGGGCAACCCATTAACACAGATAAAATTCCCCGGTCTGATCAGAGTTGCCAATTTCTGCAATTTCAATAGCAGAAAATCAATGAATTCTGGGCCTCATGGAGCCTTCCCTCTTGGAGATGTCCCTGACCATTCCATGTGCTGGATTATTTCTCTTAGTTGCACTTGTGTCTTGGATTAGAAAATTTTTTAGGAATAGATATGCATGTAGACAAAGAAATTGCCTGGGATAAATAAAATTAAGAGTTAGGGGTAAGGTGAACAATGTCTTCTGGGTGCTAGCTTTTGTTAGTGATGACAGAGGGAGATGTTGTTAGATCATGACCACTCAGCAGAGAAAAGAAGGAAATAACAATTGCATACAGAGGCTAGGGTGATTCTTGTTCCTAGTGCGGCAGAAAATTACTTTTGATATATTATCTGATTTTCTCCCTCCTGTTCTTCCCATTTCTCCAATTCTAGTAGATAAGCTAGTTCTGTATTCATGTATCAAAGAAGGAATATAAAGGATAACAGAAGGAAGCTCAGACTTTTGACTGGCTTTGGTTTTATACCGTAATGAGGTGAGAGGAAAGAGAAAAAGGGGATGAACATTTATCAGTCCTTAGAGACAGGGCTAGAAGTGATGGGTCATACATACAACATCTTGGCAAATGATCTCTTTGAAGGGTCTTGTTTCAGTTGTCAAAGCCATTTGGAAATTGAAACATCATTTGCTACTGTTCATCCTGTGCCCAGACCTATATTAGCTCTTCTTATCATAGGTACCTGAAGGAATCTTCCCTTGGCCAGGAGCTAGCTCTCAGATTAATGTCCATCCAGCAGGAGTGGGCCAATCTATATCTCCTCATTAAATGAAGTTGTTTCTTGTCCCTGTCCAGTTTATCTCTTGCGGAATTTTCCTGTAATCTTAACTTTACAAGCTATCCATAAGCCTCAAGAGGGCTCTATCCTTCTTCATTTGGCAGGATTGTTGGAAGGAGAAGGTAGTACATCTGTATTTAATGAGAGGCAAAAGCAGCCTGTAGTCAGACAATAGCTAGACACGACTCTACTCTCTCTGTAGTTTGGGTGAGCATGAGTGATAATAGCATTTACTTAGAGAGAAGGAAAAATAGATTAAGGAAATGATGATGCTGTCTATTTTAAGCATGGACTTTGAGATGTATCTGGAACATCTAAGTAGAGATCTGCAATAAGCAATTGAATAAATGGACTGAAGTCTTAGCACACAGTGTATGGTTTGGAGATGTATATTTGGGATTTAACAACTTCTTAAGTCACTTCTGAAGGAAGTTGAATATGGTTATCTGTCTGGAATACACAGTGACTAGCAAAAAGAATCAAAGTGTTGGGAACACAGATGTTTATGTAAATGGAGATAATGATGTCACAAAAGCAAAACAGGATATGTGTCCTTTTATGGAACAATGCCATCAAGTGTTCAGTGAATTTTGAAATGAGTCATTGACCTTAGGGGGGGATGTTTTTGGAGCAATGTGGTATGGATGTTTTACTGTTCTAAATTGAAGAATAAGCAAGGAAGTGGAGATCATCTTGTCTTAAAAAGAAAGGATAATCATATAGTTAGCATACATAAGGTCAAATGAAAATTTGTATTACAATTAAAATTTTAAAAATGAGCAACTCTGGGAGGTATTTCTATGTTGAGATAGGAAAAACCAGTAAAGAGGGAGAGTTTGAAAATGGATGTGAGATCGTATAAGTCATATTACCCAAGCCAGGTTACCTTGCAAGATAAACTTATGTGTGTATTTATGGGATTGAACTAAGCTTCTCTCTCTCTCTCTCTCTCTCTCTCTCTCCAAAGAAAAGAAGCTTTTATAGGGATCAAACCTGGGCCTGCAGCATTGCTGGCAGGTGAACTAATTGCTCTGGTATCTTGTACTCTCAAAGGGGCATTAGCCATTGATGCCACCAGAATATTACTGGTCCTGCAGTGGACTATGTGGAACTATAGTGATTCCTAAATAGTTTATGTGTGTCCTCAAATGCCAAAACTTAGGAGAATCATATTCACCTGTCAGTTTATTGACCATTATTCAGTCAGTGATCTTTCAAAACAGAGCTGAAAATAGGTTTTGCAATAACTACTCCATTTTAAAATCATGTCCCCCAAAGACCTCAGGTGTGGGAATAGATATGTGTAACCACAGATATCCTAAAGTATTTTCTATTTTATTGTGTCAGTTTACAGTTACCAGTAATGTTATATGCAAGTAAAATTATGATGCCCTATTTTCTTTGCTGCCAAATCTGAGCTACAATTTAGCCTGACAAATGGGCAAAGATTTCCAAGTACCACATGGCTGGTATCTGTGTATTGGAATATGATGAACCCATATTGTTTTTAAATCCATGGAGGTGCTAGTCAAAGGTGCCTCTGTGAATTTTGCAATGAAAGCCTGGGAATCACAGGCAGTATTACTCAGTTCATTTATGAACAAATGTGGGATAGCAGACTGCAGATTCTAGAGAAGGTATTAATGAATCATCCCCAGATGATCTTCCAACGACCCACAGGACTTCAAAATGAATCATATGACCTATTTTTTAATTAAAAAATGCATTTTAAATGAATTATTTATGAACAAGTACAGCTGTAACCTTGATAATATTAAACTGTTCTGGGCTGTTGAAAGGTATCTCATAGCAGTGACTATTCATAGTCAAACATGCAGAATGTATTAATGTAGTCGGTGAAAAATATGAAGTGGTCTCTGAAGAGGTGGAGATAAATGAGCCCATCAATTCATATTGCCTTCTTGCCATAGCCAGTCACCAAAGATTTGTGCAGAAATATTTTATTTTGGAGTTATTTGTAGTCTGCAAGTATCTATAATTCTGTCCTTCAAGTTTATAATGTGACTATTTAACACACTATAAGTAATCAATGAAAGGAATATTGGCTATGCATCATATTTTCCTTAGGGATAGAATTAATGAACATGGCATTTTATTTAAGATCATTTTGGTTATCTCTCACATCTGAGATAAATTGAAAATTACTCTGACATTGGGAAAATAGAGCATTTTCCAAGTGCTAGCCAGAGCTCCGTTGTTTTTCAGACATAAGTGTTCAAAATACAAAGTGATGTTTCAGTCAGGAACTCGGGCTACTTGACCGTCCAGGTAAATTTTCCAAATCTATTTTCCACTGTCTAACTTAAACATTTCATTAAAGGTATGGTTAAATTCTTGTCTAATGTTTAACATTTTTAATCAAAGTGTGTGTTGTGTGCATAGGAAAGGCAGGAAGAAGATCCAGAGTGGACAAAAATTAATGATGAGAAAAATAAAAGGAGTGAGCATAATTAGGCAAATTGAAATTAGTGGAGCCCAGAATACTTTTCTTGTTTTCTACTTTCAGTAAAAATTTAGAAATCCTGGGAGCTAGAAAGGAGCTGAGATAAAGCACCATATAATCAACTTAATTGGAATCTGATATATATTGACTTCTAATACGATTTGCAAAAATAATAGAAAATAATAAACTCATTGTATTAATTGAACAAATCCTAGAAGTCAACACAGTCAAGTTGTTTTAGACACACTATGTCCTTCATCCTTTACAACAAGCATGTAAGATGGTAGTATTATCTCATTTCACAAATGGTAAGCTATGCCTCTAAGAACTTAATGATAATAAGAGTCTAGACTAGTGCTAAGAAATAACAGGGTAAAGATGAAAAGTGAGGTCTGTACGCATGACCGCAGAGGCTCTCCTTTTCCCACTACACTGCTTATTACTATTTGGAGTCAAAGACACTCTGAGGAGGAACTTGTATCTCTTCTAGAAAAATAATATTTACACTTCTACAAGCAAATTCATCCTTTATTAAAATAGCATATGTGCACATGCAGTTGATGAATTACAGGCACACACAGACTTAGATTCTGTGGTATACAATTTATGAGCTAAAAACATGGGGAAGTTTCCCACAGCTGCTTTTTAATTTTTAATTTTCTGGTCATATCTGTCTAACGTTATTTTTTAATCTTAATTTGCATGGGATATGCTCACATATGTTTGGCATGATAAAGATTTAACAAAGTTGTTATTTTAGGATCTCCAAATCATGAAGCAAGGTTTTTAAAGCACTATATTTAGATTGGCCAAACATTTCAAAAATTTTACAGATTATCTTAATTTGAGTTAGCTAGTGATGTTAATTTGAAGCACATTATTGGAATTTGGACAGGCAAGAAATGGTTAAATTATCAGCAATTTTATATAGCTTGTTCATATGATTTTTTGTAATTTTAGTTGTTTTTAGGTAAATCCTGTATATTACTTATATTAATAGATATGATAATTGTCAATTATCATAATTTTTCACTCAATTGACATAAAAAATTCACATATTCAGTTTGATATTCTGATGGACAAACTGACAATTAAATCATTATTGCCAGGTGTCTTACATAATATAATTAGATCAGTCAATGTAAAATTTTTAAAAAAATTCAAACATTCAAATTTTGTGCTCAAAGTGTCTGAAAGAGTAGTAAATAGTTGAAATAGTTAAATTCTCCCTACTCTTTCTCTTAAACAAAACAAAAATTAAAAAAAAATAAGATTTAAGGAACTCTTTCAAAAGACAATGGATATAATGGAACAATTTCCTCAGGAAATTCTCTACTTATGATATGGTCAGGAATATTGATCTTTCAGTAAGACACATTGATTTTAATTTATCCTTTAGGAGTAATTCCACTTATGGAGAGAGAAAAATATAATAATAGATACATCACTAATGAACTATATGAAAGTCTCAGTTATTATCATGGACGCCCTTATTGGTCAATTACAGTTGCTTTTCTTACCAAGAGTTTAAATATTGTTTATATTTAGGCTGATTTCCTACTGGTATAGATTACTTTAGTGTTTTTAATATGTGAAACCCAATTTGAAAGACAAGCATCTCTTAAGGTCTATGAAAAATCATACATAATCATACATGAGTATATAAAGTCTGATTAAGAAAGCAAAATATTGAAGATTAACCTTTTAGGTTTGCTGTCCTGCTGAATATTTTTTAACCCTTTTATACCCTCCTAATCTCTTCCTTGAGCTTCTGCTGCTGCCATGTTGTTTTGCCTTCTTTTTTTTCTTCTTCTCAAATATCTTATATTATTATTGAAATGGCAGATTGCAAAAATGGCTACAAATTCCTTTCTTTTCCTCAAGAATTTGAGTCCATTTTTTTTAGCCCCTTGAAATTGGGGAGGACACATGAATTTCCTTGGTTAATGGGACATTAGCAAATGTGAGTCAAATTAATCAGGGTTTATTGACCTCCACATTGTTGACATTTTGGACTGGATGATACTTTGTTGATGGGGGGGGGGAGGTTGTCCTGCAGGATATTTAATAATACCTCTGCCCTCTCCCCACTAAATGCCAGTAGCAACCCTTTGGCTATGTCAACCAAAAATGTCTCTCTAGACATTATGGACTACCTCTTGGGGGTAGAGGGTATTGCTCCTGGGTTGAGAACCACTGATGTAGTACCTTGATAAAAGCTTTCCTATTGGGATTTGCCTTGTCATACTGCAATCTTGGATTCATGCTGGAGTCCTTAAACTATCATGTGAATAAACCTAAGGTAACCTCCTGGAGGATGTGAAACCACGTGAAAAAAAGAATGAAGACTCTGTCCAAGAGCTTGTCAGTTGCCAGATCTATGAGCGAGGATAATCTAGACCATTTAGTTGAGGGTACTCCTCAGAGATCAGCTTAACTGATCTATACCAGGAGAAGCACTCAGTAACCCACAGAATCCAGAGATAAATAAGCAGTTGTTCTAGGTCTTCTAAGTTTTGAGGTGGTTTATTATACAATCAATATACATTATATTAGTAAAACTAAAGTACATATGTTTGGAGTTATTTTTATTTAGCTTTCAGTGATATTTTTCTTCTGACAGACACTATGTAATCATTAATTGCTACTGAATCAACCAAGATGGCATACTGATTAAAAAATACCGGGTCCAAAAATAATACTGAGTTCTAGGGGTGCCTGTGTGGCTCAGTCAGTTATATTGCTTGACTCTTGATTTTGGCTCAGGTCATGATCTCATGGGTTGTGAGATCCAGCCCCATGTCAGGTTACTCACTCAGCAGGAAGTCTGGGGATTATTTTTCTCTCTGTTCTACCCCCCAATCTCTCTTCTCTTCTCTCTCTCTCTTTCTTAATAAATAAATCTAAAAAAAAAAAAAATATGGAGTCCTAGAGCCAAACTTACTGAGTTCAAATCCTACCTGTACCACTTTCCATCAGTACGACCTAAAGTAAGTTACTAAAACTTGTTTGGACAGTTTCCACATCTGTAAAATGGAGTTAATAAAAGTTCCCAGACAATAATATGGACTTTAGATAAACAAATTTGGTCTAAATCTTCTTAATTAGTGGGAAGGTTGTGTGTTTCTTTATTTACACTTCTGATCTGGAATTTAGAAGCTTTTTATCACTTATCTTCTTCCCTACAGACCACTGCTTTATAGTGTCGTATTTGAGAATATATGTGACTTTTTTGACTCTACACAGAATATATTGTTACAGTAGAAGTCTCTTTCATAGATGAAAAGAATATTTATAAACCTCAAACCATTAACAAAACTTAGTGTGTCCAGTTCAAATTTAATAAGAAAATTATATAGGAGTCTGGATTGGATCCCTATCTCTGCTCTAGCCCAAATATCACCCCCAGGGTGATATTATTTATTCCAGATGTTATTATCCTGAACATTTTACCATCTCTGGGCGCTGAAGCTCTGGCTCCTAAGTAAGGAAAATCGAAAGGTGTATATAGTCATATATTAGGGGCTTGGGATCAACCTGAATCTAGTTGCTACTTTTCATATTCTCTCTTACTCTTATGCTTGAATTGTGCCCTAGAAACTCCATTTGCTGAGCCTGGGTGCCATTTTCTGCTATATGAAACTTCTGATCTCAATGTCTTCTCTGGCTCTCTCTTTTTTTATCCTGTTAATGGACTCCCGAGACCTGTTTCTTACAAGGATACCTATCCCCCAACTTATTTTCCTCCTGCTAATTCCTGCCCTGTTTACCTCCTGGATACCCTCTCTTTGTACACTTCTGGGTCTTCTTGTTTCCTCCAGCACACTGATCTAAAATTCTTATTTTTATGCTGCCGGAACTTAACAACCAGATCCAGTTCTGTTCATTTCTAAAATATTAGAGCATTTCTTATATTATCTCTAATTGTTACAAGAACCCTTCACAACTCTTCAAACAAACCAGCAAACAAACAAGTCATACTAAAGTGATCGCTGAACTATAATTTAAATCCAAAAGGTGCCAGGACTCTAAATGGACACTTTACTTGTTCTGTTTGCCTCGTATCTTATCACTCCCATTCTGACTGACCTGCAAAACACGAACTGATATTGACAGTTTGAACCAAGCTGAATAATCAGAATTTATTTTTTAATTATTTGTATTATTTCGTAGGCAATGGGGGGATTACTAAAGGTTGTTGGGTAGGAAAGTAATAGGATCAAAGTTGTGTTCAGGAAAGATTCATTCAGAGTAGATTGAGGAAGAAGAGAAGCTGATAGTAGCAAGATTTATTATAACAGTTCAGATCAGAGGTAATAAGGTCCTGACACAACTCAGCAAACCATTAGGGAGCCAAAGGAGTAGAACAACTAACATTCCATGTTGGTGCCCTCTGGCATGACTGAGAAGATAAAGAATGCCAATAGTAATTATGAGTTATCCCCAAATGATTATATTGTTGAAATCCATTAAAATATGCTGAGTTTAAGTTTTATTTAGTACATAATATAATGAAATATCGATGCAAATTATTTTAGGTGCTGGGAATAAATCTTTGGTAAAGGCATTAGGAGTTCAAAGTATTGCTGAATAATTAAGGACTCCAGGTAAGCATTTATCTAGTTTTTTAAAAAAAATATATATATATTTATTTATTTTTATGGCATTATAGGATGCATGCTATAGTTGTCTGGTTGAATATGGGCTAAGGTTGGTGAATCATTGTCATGAATGTTCATTTCTTTATATTTTTGCACAAATATTTCTGTAATCTTGAATTCTCCTGACTCCTCTCTTTTTTTCCATTGACTACCTTATTGTACTGCAAAACACAGCTCAAATGCCAGTGCATCTATAAAACCCTCCCTGACGACCCCAACAAGGAAATCCTTCTTTGGTGATTTCATTGTATTAGAATATTTGCTTGTATTTTGTAGAAAAGAAAAAAAATAATTTCCCTCTACTCTTCTGAATTCTTAGAACAGATTCTATAATAAGGGATGGATTAATAAGAGAAAAAATAAACAAAAAGTTTATTAATATGTGTACCTAACATATATATAAGAGAAAATCCAGGGAAAATAGTAACTTACAGAGGTGGCTTTAGAATTCAGGATTAAACACTACCTTAACAGGGAAAAGGAAGGAGGTTGTAGGCCTCTTAGGGTAGACTGACCATTTTTTTTTTTTTTTTGGAAAGATGAATGGACCTTTAGAAGAATAGATGGGAGATATCATATTTTGTGACAAAGGTTATCTGGATGCAGTGTTGACTTCTAGTCTCCTTTCCTGTGATTAGAGCCAATCTTCCCTGGTTGATAAAACTCCTTGTGAGGGGATTTAAGACAATTAAGTTTCTTTTGGAGAATCTGTCTTTAGGCAAAGAATTCAGAGAGAGCCTCTCACTGTGTCTGCTGTTTCCAAGTACCCACAGCTCAAAACAATCAAAGTGGCATATTTTGGAATGGCATGTCTCGAACTCCAACAGTCATATTTTGGGGAGACATATTCTATTACCCTTCACTTTCCATTATTGCTTTTGCCTGGTTATATTTTACTCACTATGTATCTCCCCAGGAGGTTCAGTGATCTTTAAGAACACAGAAAGTGCTTTAGCCATTTTATTTTTCACTTTGATTATCATTGATAAGCCTAAGGTCACCAATATGTCAGAGTCGAAGGTAGAAGGAAAATGGAAGTGAAAAAAAAAAAACCTAATATTTTTGAACCTCTTGCATACTAAATATTTTTACAAGTAGCAAGCAATTTGTGGCCAGATTTTCTTCCTTAATCAAGACAAATTGTGTTTGGATACCTTTGTCTATTGCAGGTGTCTAAAAGTCCCACACATGCCTACTCTCTTATACTCATCTGGATTTGTTAATTTATGTAATCGACTTGGCTTCTAGGGTTTTTGAGTTAGTGATCTTTGTTTTACATATATGCTATGATTTCACACATAGTTCTTAGAAAACTGCTTTATTATATTAGCTTTATAGATGAAGAAATTGAGATTCCTAGATACTAAAAAAATTTCCCAGTGTCGCTCTATTGATCTATCCAGTGGACTTTTTTTTTAAATGAAATCACCAATTTCAGGAACTTTTAAATAAAAGTCAAAGGTTGACTAAAAAAATAAATAAATAAATAAAAAAGGAAGCTATTACCATACTAAATTTCATTCCATTTGGTTGACATCCACAGTTAAATTTGAGTTATCAGCTCCAAAGCCTAATAGCTAGCCAGAAGGGAAACATGACTAGTGTCAAGATATGGAGATTTGGCTTAGTTACATGCCTAAGCCTCATAAAGAAAATGAACAAGAATGGGTGCATAAAAATAGTCTAAACTTGATTGGCGGTTTATCAGTAGTCACTGCTTCGTAAAAAGTTATATGAGATGTGAATAGTGTCAGTTGTAGTGGCAATAGTTAGGTGTTCATGGAAAACATGATATTCTTAGAAACAATAGTATAATTAAAACATAGGAGGTTGAAAGATGAATCAGGTATCACTTAAAGGCAGATCATCTGTACTGATTGTCTTCATCTCAAGAAGACAGGTTTGCTTCCAGAATCTCTAGGTTTTCCCACAGCATTTATTTGAATTTAAAAATATCTGACAGGGACCACATCCTCCCAAAGGTAAGAAGAGTCCAGTTGTGTTGTTATTCCCAGGGAGGATTTTGATATTTGGTACTGAAACCGGTAGTCCTACTATCACTACAACAGAATGTGAGCTCAATGAAAATGTAGGAAATGAAGGCTGTTGCTATCCTTCAGGCTGAAAGTTAAAAGCAAGATAAAAGGAGAAATATAAACTACTACTTTCTTTCAGACTCAATTTTTTGTTATAGCTAACTGAAATACAAAATCTGTAGTGAAAGGTAATAATATCAATAACTACATCAATATTAGTAGTCGGGGTCTCTGACCACATGCAGTGAAGTATGGTGAAGTGTTTTTTAAAAATCTCTTCAGGGACCCCTGGGTGGCTCAGCGGTTAAGCATCTTCTTTCATCTCAGGGTGTGATCCTGGAGTCCCAGGATCGAGTCCCACGTCGGGCTCCCTGCATGGAGCCTGCTTCTCCCTCTGCCTATGTCTCTGCCCCTCTCTCTCTTTCTGTGTCTCTCATGAATAAGTAAATAAATAAAATCTTTAAAAAAAATCTCTTCATGGTTAACATAACATGTATTTTGTTTTCAAGGATGAAAGTATTCTTAGTTAAAAAATAAGCCATTGTTTTTAGTTGTTGTTGTTGTTTTTAATGATAATGATAATAAGCCATTTTGGATTGAAATTCAGATGCCTATGGAAATGAGTATGCTAGAACTAAATATAAAAAAATCCATAAATTTTTCTGTATTAAAAAGTGAATAGCAGTTTGGAGACAGAACAGAGTCATGAGGAAAATGAGAAAGATGAGGGAATTAATTTCATAGCAGTACTGTACCATGAATGCAGTAGTTTCAAACATGATTAATACTGTGGTTCTTTTAGAATATTTACAATGTAAATCTCCCTATTTCTTCAAAACCTTTGGGAAATATAGCTACCTCATACAAATAGCATGTGAAAGTAAAGTATTTTTGGAGGAGGCTTGGGTACTACGTTTCTCTAGGTACTACTCTTAGGAATAGAACTACCATGTTCTGGACAGCAATACATCCATAAACTAAAATGATTCAGCAGGAGCAGTAAGTCAAAGACGCAGAGAGCCATAAGCCACAATCCTTTCTTGCCTTGAGTATTTATAGAAATGTTCAGAAGGTCATTGGAATTTTATAATGTACAATGGCATTCCAATTGATACTATCTAGAACTTCGATGATACAAAGTGAATCTGAGTAGGAAAGAAAAAAAGGAATTTCACCTCTTTATTTTTGTTGAGAAACATTGGAGGATGGACCATGCTTGCAGGGAAAAATGATTCAGGTTTCCTACTTACTTACTTGGGATAAGGATATCCAAGGATATCCAAATAGATTTATTTCAGTAAATTTTCCGAGATTTTAATTTAGAATTCTAAATTGGAATGCAAAATGAATGATGATAAGTCAATTGAAATAAAACAGTTTCTTTAAATTGGAAATAGTTAACTGCAATCAGTTAAAGAATATATCAACAAATTAACTGATAGTCTAATCAAAAGTGAGTAAAAACTTTGGAATAAGGGCAGAGGGCAAAATATGCACGAACAGACTAAAATACTGACCTCAAAATACATCAATGGATAAAAATAGAAAGTGTTTTATCTCCTCTGCTTCTTTTAATAACAAGGATCAGATCAAGCAAAAGGCTTCCTTTGCTCTTCGGCTCCTTAAATCAGAGACTTCAAAGAATTAAGTCTCTGCTCACATCATTAAGTGATACAGGAGAAATCTAAGTGGGCTTCAGCTTCAGAGACTGAGTGTCCCTTCGTCCTTGATCAGCTGGTGAGTCCTAACACTATTTGTCTCTGTCAAGCCTGCACATCTCAGCACCTGCACTCCGGAGTCCTTGCTTGGTCCATGTTTCTGGGCTGAAGGGATGCTCTTCAGAGTATTGACTACTGTGAGCTTGACAAGTTTGCCCTTTTGACAAGGTGAGAGAGGTCATTATATCCACCAGTGGGATCCACAAAGCAATTCTTAAGGAGGTTTGAGCCACATTTTTACAGTTGTACATCAGGGATATTTTGAACACAGACAAACCTTGTAAACAGGACAGAATTTTTTAATGTTTTTAAAATATAGCTATCAACAGTGTTTGTCTTTTTAATTGCCCACAGCACTATGGCAGTAACACTAAATATGTGTTTTACTGATTTATATGAAAATGACAAAAATAATTACTGCATCTTAAGAGCAATTCTCAAGAGATATTCAGCTGAGAAATAGCATATATTAACAAAATGACTATTCACTGTCTAAGTTAACCCTGAAAACAGATAAGAAATATAAGCAGAACAAGGTAAAAATTTTTTTTCATAACCATTCTCAGAATAAAATTAATTTTTCTCAATGATTATTGGAACACGTTTAATCTTTGAAATAAAAAATTGAATCACTGGCCTGGTCTTGACCCTGACTAAAAGATTCATAGTATAATGAGAGAAAGCAAAAAAGGGAGAGCAAAATTAAAATTATTTCATAATTCATTTTTAAATTATTAAAGATATTTTGTTCTCTCTTGTCCCAAAAGTCAAGACAATGCTTTAATTATCTTCTGTGGAAATCAAAGAACTGTGTCACTGAAATAAATTTAATCAATTTGGTTTAAGATGTTTTACCATGGGACGCCTAGGTGGCTCAGCAGTTGAGTGTCTGCCTTTGGCTCAGGGTGTGATACCGGAGTCCCGGGATCGAGTCCCACATCGGGCTTCCTGCATGGAGCCTGCTTCTTCCTCTGCCTCTCTCTCTCTCTCTCTCTCTCATTCATGAACAAATAAAATCATTAAAAAAAAAAAAAGATGTTTTACCATGTTTCCAAGTGACTTGCATTATGCCAGCAATATTTTTCTATTCTGCATGTTTTAATACACGAGCAGCAATGTTTTCTAATAAACAACCTGGGTCTACATAAGTTCTAGTGTTTCTTAAACCAGTCTTACCTAGTATGGTTGCATAGGGACTTTACATTTTTCAAAGCATAGTTGTAGTTTCATTAGTACTCCACAATATTTGTGAGAAGTAACCAAGCCCCCCTCACAATTTTTTTCCACAGCAGGTTTGTAAATCCTTAGGGCACTTGCATTTGCCATGAAATACTGTAACAAATACTCCTAAAGTAATTAAACTGGAATCCAAGAGAAATATTCTTTCCTGCAGTACTTTGGAGAGACCTAGAGGACTATAGTTTACTGATTTATTTATTTGGAAGATAAAGGAAGAATGTCTGGAATATTTGCTGAATATAACTCTAGCAGTGGAAAAGCCTTAGCAGAACTCTTGGATAAGCAAATATGAAAACCCTTTCTGAGGTAGTAAACTATACTATCTCCCCTCTTTTCTCTCTCCTCCTTGTTTTCTTCTTCTTCTTCTCTCTCTCTCTCTTTTTTTTTTTTTTGAGATAAACAAGATTTATTTATTTATTTATTTATTTATTTATTTATTTATTTATTTGAGAGATAGAGCAAGTGGGTAGGGGGACAGAGGGAGAAAATTCTTCATGCAGGCTCCCAGTTGAGCATGAAGCCTAACTCAGGGCTCAAACTCACAACCCATGTGATCATGACCTAAGCCAAAACCAAGAGGCAGGCATTTAACCAACTGAGCCATCGAAGTGTCCCTTCATTTTCTTTTTTCTCTTCCTTTTTCACTCCTCTTTTCCTCCTCCTTTCTTATGCTCTATCACTCTGGAAGCTGTCAATGTATTGACTATATTCACATGGAAATCAAATTCATTCCATACTCTAAAGGACAGATAATAATTAATCTAGAAGATCATAAAAGAAAAATTTAAACTGGACTCCATGATCTCTTCTTTACAATCATAACTGAGGCCTTTTCACAAAATTCACATGGGTAGCATAATGTATTTTATTAAAGAGAATGTGTAATTCTCTTAAATAGTATTTACTTTTTTTAAATGATTTTTTTTTTCTTTACAAAAGTGTCAAGGTTTTGAAAGACAAAGAAAGATATGGGATGATTCTACATTAAAGGTGTTTAAAGTGATATGACACTAAATGGAATATATAATCTTGGATGGGATCCTAAATCCCCAAATAAATAAATGTTCTAAAGGATATTATGGGGACAGTTGGTGAAATTTGAATATACATGCTATAGATTAGAAGATAATTTTGTGTCAATGTTAATTACCTAATGTTAATACCTGTATTGTTGTTATGTAAGAAACGTTAGAGAATACCCTTATTATTAAAAAAAAATATGCACCACAGGGGTGCCTGGGTGGCTCAGTCAGCTAAGCATCTGCCTTCAGCTCAGGTCATGGTCCCAAAATCCTGAGATCCAACCTCATATCAGGCTCCCTGCTCACTGGGAAGTCTGCTTCTCCCTCTTCGTCTGCCTCTTCCTTGGTTTGTTTGCACTCTTGCATGCTCTCTCTCTCAATAAATAAATAAAATCTTATTATATGTGTATATAATATATAATAAATGTCATATATATATATATATATATATATATAAGCTTAAGATGCTGGGGGTAGTAGGAAGACCCTAGTCTTTCATAATCCTTCAAACTCAGCTAGATAAATGTCAAATCATTCTGAATACCCAGAAATCTATCCCAGAACTGACAAAATGAACTGCATAACTAAAAGGAGAAAAGGGGCCAAGTCATGGAAAGTAGGAGGGGAAGATATATGATTTTGGGGAGAAGTAGATCATGGGTGCTGCAGAGGGGAGGGAACCCTGGTTATAGAGAAAAGGGAGAGAGAGAAAGGGGAGGGGGGAAGGAGCACACAGGGAATCACACAAAGAGAACACTTTCCCAAAGCCATTGACTGGGAAAATGAAAGGGGCTGATTTTCATAAGTTTTTACAATCAAAGGGCTCAAAGACTGGAGATTTAGAAATCTGTGGCAGTGCTGGTAGGAGTCCAGTGGGGCATGCAGTGCTCCCATGGAGAAGGAGGGCGGATAGTCTGGGAGGCAGATGGCATGATCTGAGGATTCTCAGAGACACACTGGGAGAGATGATCTCCCCTTCTTGGAGTGCATCTGAGAAAGGTGGCATTGGTTTCCAAGAGACAAAGCAGCCAGCACGCACCATTTCTCTCCCCTGCCCCTCAGCATAAACTAACTTTAGTAAGCAGCACAGCATCAACAGGGGCATAAACTGCTTACACCAAACCCCACCTGCCTGTGCTCTTCACGTGTATGTTTCTTAGGCAAGTGTGTCTGAGTAGTGCAGATGACCACACCCCCAGAAGACCAGCACAAACTCCCTCCCAGCATGCACCACCCATGTCTACTGACCATGGAGTTCTGCAAAGTTTCAGCTGTAGTGGAAATAGTATCAGGTCTCTTAACAAGCAGATCAGAGCACACCAAGTTAAAAATCTCCACACTCTAGTCAAGGTCCAAACATTTGCCACTGCAGGCAAGGAGAAACTGTGCCAAAGACTGACCTGAGGGAAAGAGCAGCCTAAACACAGCAGCAGAGTGCACAAACATATGCCAGAGACATGCCAGACACATGGACAGTATAAGACCTCTTTATAAGGCCCCTACTTTCAGGATCAGGAAACATATTAGTCTTTCCTAATAGAAAGAAGAAGACAGGGATCCCTGGGTGTCGCAGCGGTTTAGCGCCTGCCTTTGGCCCAGGGCATGATCCTGGGGACCCGGGATCGAATCCCACGTCGGGCTCCCGGTGCATGGAGCCTGCTTCTCCCTCTGCCTGTGTCTCTGCCTCTCTCTCTCTCTCTGTGACTATCATAAATAAATTAAAAAAAAAAAAAAAAAAAGAAAGAAAGAAGAAGACAGAGACCTAGACAAAATACCAAGACAGAGGAATTCATCCCAAAAGAAAGAACAAGAATATGTCATGGCCAGGGATCTATTTGAAATAGATAAATGTAATATGCTTGATCCAGAATTTAAAACCATAATTATAAGGATACTAACTGGGTTTAAAAAAAGCATAGAAGACACCAAAGAGTCCCTTAATATAGAGATAAAAAACCTAAAAACTAGTCAGGCTGACATAAAAAATGCTATAACTGAGATGGGAAACCAACTGCATCTAATAACCCAAGGATGGAAGAAACAGAGGAACAGATAAATGATACAGAATATAAAATTATGGAAAATAATGAAGCTGCAAAGAAAAGGGACAGAAAAATATTGGATCATGAGTATAGACTTAGGGAACTTAGTGACTCCATAAAGTGTAATATAATTTGTATCATAGGAGTCCTGGAAGAAGAGAAGGAACAAGGGACAGAAGATTTATTTGAGGAAATTATAGCTGAAAATTTCCCTAATTTGGGGAAGGAAATAGATATCCAAATCCAGGAGCCACAGACAACTCTCAAGAAAATCAACAAAAGCAGGCCAACAACAAAAATATCATACTTAAATTTTCAAAATACAGAGATAAAGAAAACAAATTCTAAAAGCAGCAAGAGAAAAGAAATCCCTAACTTAGAAGGGAAGACAAAGAACGTTAGTAGCTGTTCTATCCACAGAAATTTGGCAAGCTAGAAGACAGTGTCATGATTTATTCAAAATGATGAATGGGTGGGGATCCCTGGGTGGCTCAGCAGTTTGGTGCCTGCCTTTGGTCCAGGGTGCGATCCTGGAGTCTCGGGATCGAGTCTCGTGTCAGGCTCCCAGCATGGAGCCTGCTTCTTCCTCTGCCTGTGTCTCTGCCTCTCTCTCTGTCTATCATGAATGAATAAATAAAAATCTTAAAAAAAAAAAAAATGAATGAGGGGCAGCTCAGGTGGCTCAGTGGTTTAGCGCCACCTTCAGCCCAGTATGTGATACTGGAGACCAGAGATCGAGTCCCACATCAGGCTCCCTGCATGGAGCCTGCTTCTTCCTCTGCCTGTGTCTCTGCCATTCTCTCTCTCTCTTTCTCTCTTGAATAAATAAATAAAATCTTAAAAAAAAAAAAAGATTAAAAAAAACAAAATGATGAATGGGGAAAATATACAACCAAGAATATTACATCTAGCAAGGCTGTCATTCAGAATAGAAGATAAAAAATTTCCCAGACAGAAAAAAAAAAAAAAAAACGCAAAGGAGTCAGTGACCACTAAACTAGCACTGCAAGAAATATTAAAGGGGACTCTTTGAGTGGGAAAGAAAGACCAAAAGTGACAAAGACTAGAAAGGGACAGAAAAAAAATCTCCAGAAATGACTTAATAAGTAATATAATGGAGCTAAATTTATATCTATCAATAATCACCCTGAATGTAAGTGGACTAACTGTTCCCAAAAGACATAGGGTATCAGAATGGATAAAAATGGGGGCACCTGGATGCATTCAGGTAAGCAGCTGACTCTTAATTTCAGCTCAGGTTATGATCTCAGGGTCCTAGGATCAAGCCTTGAGTCAGGCTCCATGTTCAGCCAGGAGTCTGCTTGAGGATTCTCTCTTCCTCTCCCTCTGCACCTCTCCCCACTCTCTCTCTCTCTCTCTAAAGTAAATAAATCTTTTTAAAAATGGATTTAAAAAATTAGACCCATCTATATGCTGCCTACAAGAGATTCATTTTATTTTATTTTAATTTTTTTAAAGATTTATTTATTTATTCATGATAGACACAGAGAAAGAAAGAGAGAGAGAGAGAGAGAGAGAGAAGAAAGAGAGGCAGAGACACAGGAGGAGGGAGAAGCAGGCTCCACGCCAGGAGCCTGGCACAGGACTTGATCCGGACACCCCAGGATCAGGCCCCGGGCCAAAGGCAGGCGCCAAACCACTGAGCCACCCAGGGATCCCCCAAGAGATTCATTTTAGACCCAAATACACTTGCAGAATGAAAGTTGGGAATGGAGAAACACATCTATCATGCCAATAGACATCAAAAGAAAGCCAGAGTATCCATACTTATATCAGAAACACTAGCTTTTAAACCAAAGAGTATAACAAGAGATGAAGAAGGGCATAATATTGTAGTAAAGGGGTCTATCTAACAAGAAGATTTGACAATTGTAAATATTTATGCCCCCAACTTGGGAGTACCCAAATATATGAAACAATTAATAACAAACATAAAGGAACTCATTGGTAATAATAATAATGATATGAGACTTTAACACCGCACTTACTTCAATAGATAGATTATCTAAGCAGAAAATATATAAGGAAACAATGGCCTTGAATTATACACTGTGCAAGATGGACTTAACAGATAATTCAGAACATTTCAACCTAAAGCAACAGAATACACATTCTTTTTGAGTGCACATGGAACATCCTTCAGAGTAGATTGCATACTGGTTTACAAATCAGCCCTCAAGAAATATAAAAAGATTGAGATCATACCATATATATTTTTAGACCATGATGCTATGAAACTTGAAGTCAATTACAAGAAAAAAATTGGGAAGACCATAAATATATGGCTATTAAAGAACATCCTACTAAAGAATGAATTACCAACAAGTAAAGAAGAAATTTTAAAGAAAAGTACACAGAAACAAATGGTAATGAAACCACAATGGTCCAAAACATTAGGGATGTAGCAAAAGCAGTCATAAGAGAGAAGTATATAGCAATACAGGCCTACCTCAAGAAGTAAGAAAAGTCTCAAATACATAACTTAACCTTACACCTAAAGGAGCTAGAAAAAGAACAGCAAATGAAACTTAAGCCAGCAGAAGAAGGGAAATAATAAAAATTACAACAGAAATAAATGCTATAGATGGGATGCCTGGGTGGCTCAGCAGTTGAGCATCTGCCTTCGGCTCAGGGCATGATCCCAGGGTTCTAGGATAGAGTTCCACATCAGGGTCCCGGCATGGAGCCTGCTTTTCTCTCTACCCCTCTCTGTGTGTTTCTTATGAATAAATAAAATCTTTAAAAAAGAAAGAAATGCTATAGAAACAACAACAACACTCCAGCAGAACAGATCAATGAAACCAGGAGCTAGTTCTTTGAAATAATTAATAAAATTGATAAACTCTTAGCCAGACTTATCAAAAAGAAAAGAGAAAGGACCCAAATTAATAAAATCACAAATGAGAGAGGAGAGATCACAAACAATACCATAGAAAATGCAAGCAATTATAAGAGAATATTATGAACAACTATATGCCAACAAATTGGACAATCTGGAAGTAATGGATAAATTCCTAGAACCATATAAACTACCAAGCCTGAAAACAAGAAGAAATAGAAAACTTAAACAGACTGAGAACCACCAAAGAAATTGAATCAGTAATAAAAAAATCTCCCAACAAACAAAAATCCAAGGCCAGATGGCTTCCCAGGGGAATTCTACCAAACTTTTCAAAAAGAGTTAATATCTGTTCTTCTCAAGCTGTTCCAAAAAATAGAAACGGAAGAACTTTTAAACTCATTCTACAATGCTAGCATTACCTTGATTCCAAAAACCAGACAGAGACCCACGAAAAGGAGAATTACAGGCCAATCAATATTCCTGATGAACATGGGTGCAAAAGTTCTCAACAAAATAGTCAAAATACTAGCAAATTGAATCCAAAAGTAGATTAAAAGAATCAGGGATCCCTGGGTGGCACAGCAGTTTAGCGCCTGCCTTTGGCCCAGGGCGCGATCCTGGAGACCCGGGATTGAATCCCACGTCAGGCTCCCGGTGCATGGAGCCTGCTTCTCCCTCTCCCTGTATCTCTGCCTCTCCCTCTCCCTCTCTCTCTCTCTCTCTGTGACTATCATAAATAAATAAAAATTAAAAAAAAAAAAAAAGAATCATTCACCGTGATCAAGTTGGATTTAAGAGTGGTTCAATATTCACAAATCAATCAATGTGATACACCACATGAATAAAGGAAAGGAAAGAGCCATATGTTCTCAATAGATGCAGAAAAAGCATTTGAGAAAATATAGCAGCCATTCTTGACAGCAGGGCTCCGTCCCAGGAGTCTGGGATCATGACCTGAGCCAAAGGCAGATGCCCAACTGACTGAGCCACCCAGGAATCCCCAAAATGCCACCTTTTAACTGTGGTTCACTGGCCTTTTTACCTGGGCTGTTTCTTTCATGAAGTGGTAGTAGCCCAGGTGGATGCAGGAAGGAAGCAAAGAATGTGCACTGGGGAAAATAGAACCACCTAAAGCTTCAAATTTATGTCTGAGGGTGAGAATGAGCATTTAATTTATTATTCAAGCCATGAAGTTTTATAAGTGACTAGAATGTTGAAAATAATTAAAATTTTATAAGTTTGAAATATCTATTTAATGAAAATCCTGTAAAATAGTTATAAATCAAAATTGTTTTTAAAACTATAGTTATTTCTGAAAATATATATTCATGTACAATAAAGTGATTTCTAAAACTATGTTGAAAAGCTGAAATTAGTAATTAAAACTAACAAACCACATAGTCTGATGAGTTTTCTTAACTGTATCTGTCTCTCATATCATGTCATTGATACATTTGGAAAAGAAAAAAAAATTTTCCAATAGAGTCTTTCCCGTATAAAACCTTCAAGTTTTTTTCATAGATGCCTTTTATTAATAATAATTTAAAGTTCTTGACATTTCTATTGGACTTTTCTTATTGTACCATAATATTTTTAGATAAGAAATATTTATAGATATTTTTGTTAAGAAATATCTATGGATATTGAGGTACTTTGTAAGCTCAGAGAAAATATAGCTAAATAAAGGACATCTCAATTCTCTTTTCTTTCTCTGCAGAAATGTATGACTACTTCAACCAAATGTTTTCATATGTACTGTCTTTTTTACTTCATTCAAAATACTTTCCTTTGACAAATATTTTTACATGACAAAACTCATCAAGTGAATTGTCTCTATTTTGTGATTTGCTTGAATGCTTCACCAAATTCAGATGTTGTAAAATTGTATTCCCTGTCACTTCATTCTATTCCAATTTTGAGTATAAATTCATCCAATTAAACATAGAATCGTCATCACAATATTTTCTTAAAAGTTGGGATTTCCAAAGTGCAATTATACAGTTTGAAAATTAAGACACCCATTTAAAAAATTACTATTTTTGTGTCTGTCTTTATTTTTTTCCCAGCTTTATTGAGATATAATTGACATGTAACATTGTGTAAGCTTTAAAATGTACAATGGTATTGATTTGATACACTTATATTTTGCAAAATGATTATTGCCATAGCTTTAGCCAATACCTCTATCATGTTACAGAATTAACATTTATTTTTCACAGTAAGAACATTGAAGATCTACTCTTTTAGCAACTTTGAGTATGTAATACAGTATTATTAACTATAATCACTGTAGTGTACATGAGATTCCTAGAACTTATTCATCATATAATTGGGAATTTGTTTTCTTGACCAGCATCTTCCCATGCCCCTACTCCTCAGGTTTCTGGTAACCATCATTCTAGACTCTGGTTATATGAGTTCAACTCTTTCAAATTCCACATATAAGTGATACTACACAATTAAAAGTAGCCTAATATGCATGTAATTGGAATCCCTGAAGGGAAGATGGCTGATGGAAAAATATTTGAAAGATTAGTGGTCAAACATTTTCGAAATTTGATGAAACAATCATTTTGTGAATCATCACATTTCTTTGAAAATGGAGATTCAAAATCCCAAATGGTTTGTTGTGAAGTGATAAATTATAATCAATAATAGAATAAACACAGATTTTAATTATATATAATATGTAACAAGAAACTGTTCGTTATAAGAGTTAAAACAGAACTTATGAGCCTCTATTTTTTTCCCATACATATCACTTCTGCTTTAACCTATCATTTTACATTTGCCATCTGACCTGGCTCACTGGTGGCCTGTTAGCTTTGTGCTCTTGCTGGCAGTGACACCAGCCAAGGCACAATTGGCTGATTCATCACATGGCAGCATAATCAGCAGCATCACATATTCCTTCCACTTCTATAAGAGACCAGGAATAAAGTGTCCCTAGCCACTCTTGAATGGATGCACTTTATTTTATCGGCAAGCACCTGGCATGACCATATTGTAACAGAAGAGAGTATAAAAAAGTACTAAATGGAAGCTTCTGTTCACTGTATATGTGTCTCATACATTACCAGATGAGTTAGTATAAGTGGAGACCTACTAAGCCCATCCTGACCTATTTTAGTGCAACAATTAGCATAACAGCAGCAACAACAACACTTGAATGAAAAATGAAAAATTTAGATCAAATATTAAGAAACCTTAATCAATATTGCCACAGCTACTCTGGTTATACAATTAGCCCATATTAAGAAGTAATTTTGCAGCCGTGTCTTTATATTTAAAAAATGTTGATTTTTTCTGTTTATCATGTTATTTTTTAAGAGGTCTAGGCAGATGTAACTTTGCTTCACATTCAATATATTCTATATAAAGTTATCAGTCTTTTCTCCCCAGGAAAGATAGATTTTTAGATAAAAATGAATGAATGGGGAAAAATCTAGACAGGCATAAATTCTTATAAAAATATTTAATCTAAATTTAATGATCAAAATACAATTTTAATAAAATATCATAATATTAAATGACAAAAATAATTTTGCAAAACTAAAGGTAGATATTATCTTATTTTTGCTAAAATATATATATATATATATATACTTATACCCATATTTTTATAGCTACAAATAAAGATGATATACTCAGAGTATTTCAGAGAGATGATCTATATAGTTTGCAAATTTTATGTGATATTGTCTTCCTTAGGCTTTTTTTGTTTTGACAACTGGAAGGAAACAATGTTATGATAATTCTGAGAACAAGCATATCTGAGAATCACAAGCAAGATTATCTTTTTATTTTTGTTTAGCATACACTCAGAAAATTGCTGTATAAGATACTCTAGAAAAATCTGAGGATAGAAAATATGAGATAGATCTCATCCCTAATGAGCTGGCAAGTCTACATGAGGAGATTGAATACACATATACAGACTCACAAACACACATGTGACTGGAGAACAGAACAACATACTACACAATGACAATTATAATATTAAACATGAGTAAATAGTAATTGAAACTGCCAAGTAGGAATGGCAGATGAAGTTAATCATCAAAGACTTCATTGATATGGTGAAATTTAATTGTATTTGAATAAAAAACTTCTTAAACTTGAAAAGTAAATCCATGAACGTTTCTGTGCCTGTTTTTATAACACTTTCTGATGTCCTTACTCAGTCTTTGGGCATCAGACTGAAGAGAATTACATGGATGGTCCCTACTCCTTATGCTCAGTCAGGCTAATATGGGGCGGGGGGTGGCATATTCTCATCCAAGTGACTGACAGGAAGTGGGCCATGGGCCATGGCTCATACTTATTTAGCTAACACCAGCTGACAGCCACACTTTGGAGGTCAGCCAAAGAAATTAAGAGAAGGGGGTATTACATGGACTTTTTTTCCCCTAAAATAATCAAATAGAATTGAGACATTGAGGAGAACCTGTTTTCACAACTTTTAGTTGAGTACCTCTCACATCAAGTTGGGAAGTATTTCTAGGATTACGAAGTGACGATGGAAAAAGACTGTTTATGGTAACAGAAGATGCATTCATTCATAAGGATTGCTTGACCTACCTTCTTATAATGAACCTATAGGTCAGATTTTGTGCTTTTCCTCCTTGGATTTTAAAGTTTGTACGTTGGGTATGAGACCAAAGTAACACAAGCATTGTGCAAAAATAATATGCTCTGTTTTAAATATCCACATTACTCATCCCAATGGTTAGGGTATAATATTCGACACGTCATCTCTAGGAAATTTTGTGTGCTAATAGCTTTCACTGAAAGAATGTGTGGTGAGACATCTTCAAAAGATTAGAGGCCTAATGTTTACTGAGACTCTCTTTTACAAAGATGATAATGTATATTGGAGAGCATAATGAAAGGGATTATTTTGATAGAAACTGATAAGTAATAAATATCTTTATTTATTACTTTATCTAAAATATCTTTAGATATCCCTTGTGATTGCAAGCATCTTGGTGACTACAGCTGAGCCAATACCTTTCTTTCCTACCTGTGTCTTCATTCCAGCCATTACTCTTTCTTGGTATCTTCTTGTCTTCCTTTTTCTCTGTGACATAGTGTATACTGCTTCCAAAAAACTATTCTAACTTTGCGATTCAATCTGGGCAATCCCTTAATGAGTGCTATATCAGTATCTGCACAGGTTGTACTTACTCAGATATCAATGAGTAATTTCTCTAGCACATTCATTCTTTCCTTCACCACACACATACTTGTGGAGCTCAGCTCTATGCCAGACACTCTGCTAAATGTGGGAGATACATAGAAACACAGCTTAGAGGTCCTATTCTTGAGCTTTCAGGACAGGAGCAAAACCATAAATGGATAATTCCAATGTTATATGAAGAATTCTAGAGAAGTAGGGCCTCAGTACACATCAGAATAGCACTCCTGGTTATGTAGAGAAGAGTCAGAAAAGTCCTCAGGGAAAACCCAGGAAAGTGACCCTGCTGAGGTCTATGGTTCAAATAAGTTCAGTCTCTGAAGGTATGTAGTTAGGGAGCAAGCATTGCTGGCTAAAAAATATCCTAGACTCTGAGGGAAGACTTATGTTAAGTGAGAATGAATAATTTGTAGAACTACGAGTCATTCTGCGTGACATGACAGAGTAATAGTAAATGTGTTAATGAGTGTCAAAAATCCCAGTTAAGGTGGGAGATAAGAATGAGATCATTAAAAAAAAAAAAAAAAAGTTAAAATTAAACACAACAATTAACATTCCAAAAGGTTAGGAATTTTTATTTTATTTTATTTTATTTTATTTTATTTTATTTTATTTTATTTTATTTATTTTAGATTTTATTTATTCATTTGAGAGGGAATGAGTGAGAGAGATGGAGAGCATGCCCACAAGTTGGGGGTGGGGAGCAGAGAGATGGAGAAGCAGACTTCCTGCTGAGTGGGAAGCCTGATGTGGGGCTCCATCCCAGGACCCTGAGATCATGACCTGAACCAAAGGCACTTAACCCCTGAGCCACCCAGGTGCCTCATGGAATCTATTTTAAGTGGTAGCTGAGCCATTTCTCTTATTCAAAATGTTAATTATGTCAAATTTGTTTTAGAATATTATTATGGCTACAAAGAAGAGAATGAATTGAGGGGAACAAGGCTGGGGCCGTGAAAGAGAGCTACCTGAAAAGTCTTTCAGGCTAAAAAGATGGGGCTTGAATTAAGGTTATAAAAGAAATCAGAAAGAAATAGTTGGATTTATGAGTTAGTAAGGATGTAGAATAGATGGCATATTTTTGTTGATTTGAATTTGAATGTAGATTCTGAACCAGAGATTCCAAATGCTTTATGAGTTTTCCGTTTGATCCACAGGGTTGACAACCAAGTAGGTGTTCACTGAGATGAGAGTATCAAGAAAGAAGCTATCTTGACATTAAAGGAAGGAAGAGAGAGAAAACACTGCTTTGGATTTAAACTTACTGAGTTGGAAATGTCTGTACTAGTAAAGAATAAATAATCAGTAGTGGTCAAATCTGTAGTGGTCAAGTAGCAGGGTGGGGGGAGATGAATCTGAGACAGAAAAATCAGTATTAAAGGATTCAGAATATAAATGGTGAGGCACTTGAAATGGATGATATCATCTAGGGAAAACTTGTAGTGATACAAAAAAAAAATAAGCTTAAGAGCAGTAGTCTAGCTTTATGATGACAAACTGCCAAGAGTCTATGAAAGAAGCTAAGATGCTACACACCAGAGTAATAGGGAAAGAACGGCAGAATATGATATTCAGGGAGGAGAGTAGAGGGTTCTGAAAGTAAGAGTGATTGAGAGAGTCAAATGTCAAGAGCATAAAAGAAATGTAAGAAGGGAGAAGCATCCAGTGGTTTTGGAATCAATGAGATTTCCTTTGACAACAGTAATTTTAGTGGAGATGAGGGAATATAAGATAGCTTTTATGTTGGGTTACAAATAAGAGTTGGGAGAAAGAAACTCCTTGTAGAGAATTATTTTAGCTTTCTCGAAGAGAAGGAAAAGCATGTGAAACAATGATGGCCATCACCCTCCTCTCAACTTTAGGAATGCTGCTCTTCTATGATGTTGTTGGGTGGGTAGGGCCAGAAGGGGGTGTTTGTGACTTGAGTGGAATCACAAACTACTCATCTCTGACACAACACTTGGGAAAACACAGTTATCCAATCCTTAGTTAATAATAGTACCTAGTTCAAAAAGTAGTATTAAATAATGCATTTAAATACTAAACGTTAACTCATAACCTTATTACATTCATTGTTACTTAATGTCTATAAAAACTGGCAAGACTATAGGAATATAGATACAGAGTTAACTGACTTTATTCTTGCCTCCCTAAGGGAATACAAGAAACTCTAACAATTTATTCAATAAAAGTTTTTGCAGCTTCTCCCTTGAACCAAAGTTGATATTGGGTGGGTTTTTGTTTTTGTTTTGTTTTTGTCTTTGTTTTTGTTTTTTGCTTCATGTTATTGATGAGTCTTAGGAAGCTTAATTTCTTCCTAGAATCATAGATAGTAAATGACAGACCTGGGTCTTACATATGGGTCTTTCTGGCAGTGAACCTCATGAGGTATACCCTGTGTGTCACTTCTAAAAGAAGAGACAACTATCACTTTATTACTAATATTATATGAATAATTCAGTTTGTAATATGATAGGATACAGCGCTTCTTAGCCTTTTGGCTAAGATCAATCATTGTATTCATTGGGTAGGGGCTCTGACATCAGGGAGGCCTGCATAATCTTGAGTCCAAACCATTCCTGGCTTCAGTTTCTCATGTTTAAAGGAGGCATGATAGTTATAAGCATTAAATGCATTTAGTATATAGATTTAAAAAGCTAATCTAGATAAAATTCTTTACAAAGTCTGTTACAAGGTAAAACTCAAAGCCTGTTTGTGACAGTGGCAATAGTAGCAATAATACTACTGACATTCTTGATTTACCACAGAAATAACAATCCATAAAGGAGAACTATACTATTTTGTCAAATTTGGGTAAAAAGACAGTTAACCAGTAAATTCATCCACAGATAGAATTTGACATGTAAATTTTATGATAATTGAGTCAAATTACTCAAGATTGTTGGCATTTTTTTCTCACAAACATTCAAGACATCATTCACCTAATTTATCTGAACCTTTGTTTTTTCTCAAGTCAGATTTTAAACGTATTGCTTACATCTGAAGTTGAATTGGAAAGAGTATATGAAATACCATTCTACATTTTGGTCATTTTTAATGTATTGACCCTGTATTTGTGGTCTCAAATGACAAAGCTATTTATTTTTTCCTAAGTGTTTAATATTCGTTTCATTTCTCACATGTTTAATCCTCTTCAGTCAGTTCTATTAAAAAGGGATTAAACTTTACTAAACACAAGAATAAATATGTTAAAAATTGTTTTCATTTTCATTAAAAGTATAAGCTTTCTAAGGATAACTTGGAGTTTAAGAAACAAAAATGTGAATGGAACAGGGGAAATTATCTAAATTATGACATTGAAATCATATTTATAATGATTGTCACCACAGTCACATACACAAGTGACGTCGGTAGGAAAGAAAGCTCAGATGGTTTATTAAAGGGAGGGTAGTGGAGTAAGAATATATTTACACATTTTCCATATAACTGCTTTAGTGAGAATTATTTTTCAATATTTGCTGCAAGTTGAAAAGGTGGGACATCTAACAAAAATGAACACATTATCATCCTCTTCCAACCGGGAGCTAACCTAGAGCCAGTACCACTCTTCCTTATTTGTTCACCATGCAAACTAAAATCCTCAGGTATGTGAATGAGAAATATTTCTTTCATCATCTTTAAAATTGGTATGCTACTTATCTCAAGTAGCTGAGTTGGTTAGATACATTAAGATATTTGACAGTACCTGGTATAGGAGGCCTCCTCCCCACCACAATTTAATCTCTTGAAATTATTTGTCTAAAGTTTCTGAAAAAAAATATAATGATATTGAACCCTCTGAGATATTGATGTCTACACGTAGACACTTATTAGTCTGTCATGGTATCTTTAAACACCACCAATTAAACTTGAATGTGAAGCAAAAAGACCATTTTTTATTAGGGTTTGGATCCACTTGAGGGGATATTTCAGACTTCTCATTTGATCTCATTAGGCTCTACATTGAAATATTGCAAATATATATTAGACTTGTCACAAGCCAAATTTCTTTTTGGTGTCCATTTTTATGGTTGGTCACTCCCTCCAGGCACAGAGGCTAGGAATAGATTTTCTACAATCAAGAAAGTCCAGTTACAAGAAGCTCGACAATACCACTCAACATGCTTGGTTTCCAAGAAATAGAGAAACAAAACATTTTTAGTTTGATGTTTTTATGTGTCTTATGGGTCAGAGGTACTTAAAACTGAACTCAAGTGAAACATAAACTGTGGCCCTTTCCCTGGAGAGTCCACATGTCAGCTATTCCCTGGCCGAAGGTTTTGGCTGCCATCCCTCAGGGCCTACCCCTTTCTCCGGGTCTATTTCCACAGCTTTACAGATTTCATGGTGTTTCACAGAAAATGCTCCCACTGCTTCTTTTGAAGCCTGGCTAAAACTGAAAATTTTTTTTCTTTTTTTCTTTCAAATATTCCTTTTATTTTCTTTAGATATTTTGCTTATTTATTTAGAAAGAATATGTCCTACGTGCATTTACTATTGGATAAAAAGACACCTCCATCCATTGTCAATATAAACACTCCACAATTGGTTAATTACAGAAAAACACCTGGAGGTCCTGCTGCTTCTAATTGTCGCTGTCCCATGGTGGTTGATAGTCATAGACAAAATAGGAAGTGGCCATCACTTTGAATGAGAGTAACCATGGAGTCTTAAAGTAAAGACATTCATTAGCCATCTGTCCAAGGTGAGCTATGGCCAATTCCTTTCTGGTATGAGTAAAGTTTATATGGTAACTTCAGTTATTATTCTTCAAAAGTGGCTGTTACAAAGACATGAAAATATGAGCTGGGTGGATCTCATCTCAGAAATGTCTAATTTTATACAAAAACATTTTTACCAATTTGAAAATTCAAGAGAAATAAAAATTAAGATAGTAAAAGAAATAAAGAAAACTAACTTTATAGGCATGAGTATTTTCTTTTCTTTTTTCTTTTCTTTTTCTTTTTTTCTTTTCTTTTCTTTCTTTTCTTTTTTCTTTTCTTTTCTTTTTTTCCCATTGAAAAGAGCCTGTGTCATTAAGGACTTAAAAACATACTTGTTGGGAAGCCTGAGAGGCTCAGTCAGTCTCTTAAGTGTTCAACACTTGATAATACATTTGTTAAAATCCAAAATAGGAAATACAATTGTTGGTCAAATATATTCATTAAAGAATTTCAAACTGAAAATAGAGTATAATCTACCTACCACAAAAAGAAAAGAAAAAAGGCAAATTAGCCTGTGTGATAACTGTCCTATAAAGTGATTCAACTTTTAAAAATCCCACACCAAATAGCCAGTCACTTGATTTACAGCCTTATATGAACTTCAAGGTCAGAGAAATTCTCCAAACTAGTCTCTGATATTATAAACACTCATTGAACTATTAAATGGCTCCTCCCTGTGTGGGGAAGTTATTTTTTAATTTCATAAAAAATGAAAATCGTAACTTACACAGTAATCATGAATGGAATTTTTTCAAATAGATATTTAATATAAAGGTCATAGATTTTTAAAAGTGCATATTAGACAAAATCAAATAATGTATGTTTCAAAAATAAATTCCAAGAGATTGAATATTTCCCCACTATTAACTGTTAGGAGCAAGATTTTGTGCTATGTAACCCAGAATCTCATTTTTTTATTTAATCTAAGACACCAATCGAAGGTAAGATGCGCTATTATTTTATCTACCCCCAGGCACTTTTAAAATATGCTTTCAATTAAACTTTATACAATGCTTCCATTTCACTTAATTTTTCTTTCATACTTATTGAAGATATTTTTGCATTTAATAGAGACTTTTAAAATAACATTGTTTATAAATATATGAAAATAATATAAATATTAACCATATGAGCCTGCATGGTAGTAGTACAAATATAACTCAATTTCAGAAATTTTAAAATGTGAAAAAATATACAACTTAAAACAATGAAAAAGTGCATAACATATTATTTATTATTAGGGTAGCTCAGAGTAGGGAATCATTAACTACATAGAAAAAGAAATACATGAAATGACATTTTATTTAAAAACAAAATATTTCATATATAAATAGGTATTAACCTAATAATCCACAATTAGCAAGAAGGTGTGTTCTTAGTCATCTAGATGTATATTATCTCTATGCACAAACCTAAAACTTGGTTCAACACATTCCTCCTGCAAGATGTATTTAGCACTCACAATGAATAAATGCTATTTACATGGAAACTGCTTTAACGTACTAGACCTAGATTTTGCTTCACATCTTCTATTTTATTTTTTATTTGCTAAAAAATCTTGTAAAGGGATCCCTGGGTGGCCTGGCGGTTTAGCGCCTGCCTTTGGCCCAGGGCACGATCCTGGGGACCCGGATCGAATCCCACGTCGGGCTCCCGGTGTATGAAGCCTGCTTCTCGCTCTGCCTGTGTCTCTGCCTCTCTCTCTCTCTCTCTGTGACTATCATAAGTAATAAAAATTAAAAAAATAAAAATAAAAAAATAAAAACATCTTGTAAAGAATCTTTGCTAGTAAAAGTTAGAAGTGTTCATGTTAGTGTGCAGATTATCTCTATGACTTTGGATGAAAAATTTTTTTGGATGTAAAATATTTAATAGAAAAGTCAAGCAAAAGAAAGTTAAAGAGCTATAAGTGGTTTATAGGCCTTAAATTTTCCATGATTACCATATCTTCCTCCATATTTATTACTTTACTTCTCCTTATGCAATAATTTCTTTGGCCTGCTTCTTTGAGGCTGAAAAAATATATATATTTGTGTATATATACATTTATGTTTATATGTATATGTGTGTGTGTGTGTATATATATATATATATATATATATATATATATAAACTGTGGCCAGTTAGGTTGCTTGGCAACAGACATCATGCTTTAGGGTGGACTTGAGCCTTTTGCTTCTATAAGCTGTTAAAATTAAATGTTTCTTGAGAGGGGGTGTTATGTTAATTCTCTTTTTCTCTATTCTCTATTTTCTTTTTGGCTTACATTATTCATGTGAAATAAACCCCCTCCTTAGTTCCAAATTTTAGTTCACTGAGAATTAGTTGTTATCATTCTCCTGCCTAGAAGAAAAATCTTGTCTAACATTCAAGCCTCTGTAAAAGCTTCACACATTATGCCCTCATAAATTATAGCACCGAATCATGAGGGCCAGAGATCCTGGGTACAGAACGTGTGTAGCACATACATTGGTTTAACAACACTTTGAAATTGTCAAAATTTTACCATCAGGTAGAAGCCTGTGGAGTCCAGGGACAAAATGGGGTTGTCTACGATTGCAAACTCTCGTGTGGAAATGTGAGAAAAGATGAATGAAACAGGCTTATGAAATAAAGATCTCTAATGGAAAAGAGAAACTAAGAAACAAAATGGATAAAAATGAAAATAGTGAGTAGGGCAAGACCTCAAGAAAAGATCTAAGAAGAAGAAAAAAATACATAAACATGATCTAGGAAACCCTGAAAGGAAACAGACACTACCAGAAAATGAAGAAGGTTTTCCTTCCCCCACCTCTTTCATGTGAGGGGTGACAGATAATGTGATTTCTCAAGGACAGTGATAAAAAACAAAATTGCAGAGGGGAGCTGCATCCTGCAGAGAGCAGAAGAGTTTTACTCACAGCCCTCTGTGTGTAAGCACTACATAAACAGGAAAAAAAAAAAAAAAAAAGCATTGCCAGTCCTCATGGCTTTAGACAAAGTGCAAAACTTGAAGGCCACACAGAGAAAACAAGCGAAAGTATACAAAAGACTAACAAGGCATCTAGATCCACAATGGCATCTCGAAAAATCTACGCAAATGACAAGGCATTCCATTTAGTGGTGCTCTATGTGAGGCAAGTCTTTGCCAGCCTTCTGAAAGGAGATAATCAGATATTAGTAGGGCTGTGATCGGCAGCATAAAGGAACATCGGCAAATTCCTATATACACATATTTCTAGAGGAAGTGCTTAGTTCCCTCCTGTACTCTAAAGAAAATGGTCTTGTCAACTATCTTTCCCGATGCCTTGATTTAAGTTGACTCAAGGTAGCATACATAGATCAGCCTCAGAGCATCAGTTCAGCAGACAGACTGGAAGGGAGTAGACATGTGACAGTGAGTACAGCAGTGATGAATGGATGTTTGATGGCATCATGAGAATTGCTTTTTAGTGCAAAAACATAAAAATGATGTAAGGTGAAACTGTTTCTCTTTTTTTCCCACATTTTGTCTTTCCTTTGGTCTAGTTTCTTTCTTTTTTTTTTTTTTTTTTTGTTTTCTTTCACACTTTCTTTGTCTCTACTCAGCATCTTAGTTTCCCAGGAGATAATCATTGATAATCCTTGATAATCAAAAATTCTTTCTAATTCTGTGATAACTTTCAAAGTGTTCTTTTTCTTAAAATGATTTTAACTAAGTTAAAACTACTGTTGGGACCTTTAGTGACATCAGAGATTTTTTTAGGTCTTTAGTAAATCTCCTTAGAGAATTAGCTTACCATAAAGACACCGTGTGTGCACGCATGTGTTCGTGTGTGTGTGATGTTGTTGCTTGTGAAGATTTTAAAGTATAACCGAATTTTTGTAAGAAATGATTGGATTTAAAGTATAGGAATCAGATGAATTTCATATTTACAACACCGTGTTGCGGCATTATGGTGGTTGAGCATGCGAACCTATAGATTGTGACCATAATTCACAAGTCTGAATTTAATGTGCTTCAATTTCAAGAGAAATTTTCATCACATCTGATGGAATGATCAAGAACACTTCTACACATGTGTGTAGGGTTGGGTGTTGATTCCTAGAAAACCCTGAATATAGATTTTTGAGGGACAAGCTTAGTGGTGCCCAATTAATATTTGTTATTATGATTGCCACCCAATTGGTTAGCTATTCCTTGTCTCTTGAAGAAGCTTTGCATTGATGGGAAGCCACAGGCGATTGACTAAACAAATACTTCAGTCAGGAGAAGATAGATTATTTATGCCAATCCAAAATTTAGGTATGAAATCTCAATTCAACAAATTTTTTCTCAAAGTGTTTTAGCCTATTCCCCAAAATTTGATTAACTTGAGGGGTCTGGCAGCACCATAAATAGCAAACATCTCCACAGAAAACACAGATTAGAAAAATTGTTTCATCTGAAATGGAGAGAGAGTTTTAAAATGTTCACTGTCTCCCCAAATACTTACGTATCCTTTTGTTACAAAAAGTAGCTAGTGCAGCTAAGATTTCCTATATTTTTTTGCAATGCTGTGGAAATCGTAATTAATGTTCATTAGGATCAGAAAAGTCCTTAGAATACCATACAGAAGTCTTACATACACACAGACATGCACATATAAGCTCATGTATAGTCATTGATTTAATTAAGTTACAATTTGTATCATATTATTAATCCTGCTAATTAAAATGAATGCACAGGAAGAGGGTTTGGAAAAAAAAACCTAAAATTATAGGAAAGGATTAAAGGTAGAAATTGCAATTCTAAAGGTTATATTTCTTTGGATGTAGCATTGTTATAGTTCTAGAAAGTTTTAAAAACCAAGTGAAACTTTCAGATTACTAAGAAATTTAGAGATTTTTTGTTTGTTTGCTTTTTGGTTGTGCTCTAGATAGGTTGATATAGATTTTCAAAGATCTCATTTTCCCCAGGAACCCCAAAAGAAAGGTCAACAAAATTATCTCAATTTTTTCATCTTCAGACACCGACTTGAAGCTGTCAAAAGACTACTTTGTCTGTGGTTAGTCCACATATTGCTCTTCTGTGCTATACAAGAAATTAATACAGGCTGTTGATATCCTCGGACCAAACAGTAAAGAGCTGTCAAAAAGACCCCCATGTTGTCAAATTTGTCAGGAAACTCTTGGGGAATGAGTGCAAAAGGACAAGCATTTAATTTATTGACTTAAGAAAACAAACAAACAAACAACCTTACTGTCAGTAACTTTATGGGGAATGGACAGTGTCTGGGCAATGATTGTGTTTTCCTATGGAATGCTTGTCTTACCTGTTCAGGTAACACTCTTCATTTCCATAGAATGCATGTGATCTGTTACTGAGAAATGTTCCTTCAGTTTTCTTGTATTCCTATTTTGCTTTGTCCTGCTACTCTTGTCTGTGTGTGGAATGTTCGCTCTTCACACATATCACATTCAAGAGATACCATTAGTTTTCTTTAAACTATCAAGATTGGGAAAATTTAGCATTAAGCATTTTAACATCACCCTTCTTTCAGAGCATTTTAATTCTCTGAGATCAGTTGACACTCTGTCTGCATCAAGTACAAATCATTCAAGTACATGGTATGATTTCATAAATATAATGGGAACTCAAGGAAAGGTTGGATTTATTCTTTAGCTCTTACAACCATGCTCTCAGTACAAAATACCTCAATGGAGGCAAGAGGGAAGAAGACATACAAATATCACTATGATGTAGATAACATTTTCACTGAAAGATTAAGACATTTAGGTTTAGTATCTCACAAAGATCACTTACCACAAAGTATGGTAGTATTAGGCTTGAAACTCATGTCTTTAAGATTAATGTTGTTTATACAGCATTAGCCAATTATAGTCTTCTAGGGCTGTACTTGGTTTTTATAGCTGCCATAACAAAGTAACACAAACTAAGTGATTTAACAGAAGCTTACTCACAGTTCTGGAGACTAGAAGTCTGAAATAAAGGTATCAGCAGGGCCAAGTTCTCTCTGAAACCTCTAGTGGATACCTCTCTTCTTACAGATCCCCGCGATCTAGACATTCCTTGGTTTCTGATAGCGTCACTATGATCTCTGTCTCCATCTTCATCTGTAATTTTTTCTTCATGTCTTCATGTCATCTGCCTATAAGGACACCAGTCACATTAGATTAAGGGCTCCCCTACTCCAGTATGACTTCAGTATAACTACATCTGCGGTGATTCTAAAGAAAATAGAGTTCTAGGGTTAGGACTTCAACACATATTTTGAGCACGCAATTCAACTAAACATACCTTCTAAAATATAAAAATTATATTTGTAACATTAAGCAAGTATGTGTGTAAGTGTGAAATTTGAGGCCCAGAGAAGCATCTGTTTGTATTGTAGCAAAGAAATTATCTTATGGTAAGCTTGGTTGCATCTAGTGGACTGAATTCCTTATTGCTTATGAACAAATGACCCAACATTGGTAATGAAACTTCTGGTAGTATAATCATCACTGATCAATCTAGCTTGATTTCTATTTTGTTTTGTTTTTGCCAATATTTTCTGCTAATGTGAACATAAGCACCATAATTCAAAATCATCAGGGAGGCAAAATTAAGTACTCATTTGTTAGTCTGTCTAGGACTACACTTTATTTGTCCTGTCTTGGAATTCTACAAAGAATAAAGAATCCCATCTGGTTCCAGTCATTTTTTTGGTGGTTTCTTCCCTAAGATTTGTTACCAGTCGTATACATACTTAAATATTTGGAAATACAATGGATAATACTCTGTTTATATGGTACATATTTATAATTTCTACTTGTCAAAAATCTTTACTGCTGCAGTATTTAATGTCTGTGTTGTCAATGAATCCAATTACACCTACATCTTTTTCCTTTGACACACAATACAATAAAATCCAACTTATTCATTAAAAAGGGAATGGGCAGTTGATTTTTACTCTGAGAATAACATATTCATACATGAACATATGAACACATGAATTCTGACAGAACTGTCTAAATTACTTAAAATGATCCATTCATTTATTCATTAAACAAATATTAATGAAAAAAAAAAACAAATATTAATGAAATTTACTATGTGCCAAACACTATTTTGGATGTTTTCATAGATCAGTGGTCAAAACAGATAAGAAATTTCACCCTAGAAATTATATTCCAGTGAAGAAACAATAAAGTTTATATTAATCTATAAAGACATACTTATGTATATGTATATATATGCATATAAACACATAATTAGAACAGTATGAATTTAAACAAAAAATATCTTATGTTGATTATCTACTAAATAATAATGGTCAAAAACTTAGATCAAGAAATTTCCTTCAATATTTGAAACTCTGAGTGTAACTTGTATTTTTTATGGTTTTCAATGAACTATGAAATCAATATTTTATAAATATTTAACAATGAATAAAATTACTCCCATCAATCCAATGATTTACATTTATTTGATATTTCTATATTTATATTTCTTCATGGTTGCAATTATAGTGGCTATAAAATCGTGATTTTTAATTATTTCACTTAAAGTATTTCATAAACTGTTGCCTCATGTTTTTTCATAGTCTTGAGGCTCATCATATTCACAGTTGCTCAATCTATCAAAGTAACTATGATTTAGCATGTTCTTTTTTATATTTAGTTTTTTAAAACCATTTTTGTAATTATAAAAAAAGTGTTAAAAGAGACTTTTCAAAATAAATTATTTTAATTTCTTCTTTTAAATGTTATGACAAAATGAGTGATTTCTCTGAATTAGGGTTGGAATAATTTATAATTCTTAAACTTTATAATTGATTTTTAATTGGTTAATTAATTAATTTTTAATTGATAAATTGCCATTCAAAAAGTTACTTTTCTTTATAATCTTCAACATTATGATTTTTCTTTATCACAACACCTATTAATCAATCAGTACACATTTCTCTCTTTTTTAAAGATTTTATTTATTTATTTAAGAGAGAGAGAGAGCATGAGAAAAGAGTGAGAGAACCAGACTCCCTGCTGGGCAGGGAGCCTGATGCCACGCTGGACCCCAGAACCCCGGGATCATGACCTGAGCCAAAGAGAGACACTTAACCAACTTAACCACCCAGGCACCCCTTTCTGTGTGACATATTTAATGACCACTTTCCTTTTGTCATTAGAAGAATTGATACATTAACACTGTAAAGTGGTTGAATTGACTTGGCACATGGTAGGTAGCTTGTTATTTTGTGTTTCCTCTCATTACTTGTGATGCTGCAATTTTATCCTTTAAAAAAATCTTTGTTATGAAATAGTATTTAATAATAATGAGTATTTTCTTACTGGAAAGAATTCCTTCACAAAGAGCCAAACATCAAGCCATGATTTTGCTCATTTGTATTATGGCAAATATAAACAGAGGTTGTAACAGATGAGGAGCCAAGCTAAAGGTTATGGCTAAAATCGGCAAAATTGAAGCTGCCTGTGTCTTCACATTTCTTTTCCAATTTGCTTTTAATATTGCTTAGCATCATTCATTAGCCAGTCACCAGAAATAACCCCTAGATGCATAGTGTAATATGAATCAGAGGGTTCTGAAAGAAAGGCAGAAGAGAAGACTTCCACCTTTCACACGTTGAAAAATAAAGCGTGTTTCATTAATCATAAAATATCTGTGTCTTTTGCAAGACAGACCTGGCCAAGGTAGGCACCATGTGTTTAGTGTTTTTTTTTTTTTTTTTTTAAGATTTTATTTATTCATGATAGTCACAGAGAGAGAGAGAGAGAGAGAGGCAGAGACACAGGCAGAGGGAGAAGCAGGCTCCATGCACCGGGAGCCCGACGTGGGATTCGATCCCGGGTCTCCAGGATCGCGCCCTGGGCCAAAGGCAGGCGCCAAACCGCTGCGCCACCCAGGGATCCCTGTTTAGTGTTTTATTAGTATAAAAAATGAATTGAGAGTATAAGAACTTTTTTGCTTTCAAAAATTGTTAAAAAAGTTAAAATGCAGCAAATAAAATAAAGATTTCCAAACTATTTGAAAAGCCAAATGTTTATTTGGAATGATATTGTGTGATGAACCTGATTCACATTATGTAATGTATTTGCAGGTGGAAGACATAGAGAAACAAGGTGAATTTCTTTTTTCTTTTTTCTTTTTTTTAAACAATGAATTTCTAAGAAGATATGCAAAACATTTGCTGGTAGATATTACTAAATGCTGACATGACACAAGATTGATTCATTTTTTGACCCATATATTAGCTAGAAGTACTAAAATATAGATATCCCATTTTGGGAAAACAAAAAAAAATACTTTTAAAATCATTACTTTTTTGTTGTTCTTTTTCTTCTTTATCAATGCTATTATTTACAGCTCCAAACCGTTAGGGTTCTGAGTTTCTATTTTTCTTCCCATGCCAATGATTTGTGGTATTAGTGCAGATCATTGATTCTGCACTGCTGAGCTATCCAGCTTATGGCAGACAAAGGGGCTGGGGGTGTGTCTTTAAAATGCCCTTTACTTTCAAAATTCACATTGTAGAAATGACACCTCTGGTTTTATAACTGTGCAGCTTGCACCGTGTTGCATAAAATGTTCTCCCAAGTGGACAAGGTCACTCACTTTTGAGAATAATTCTCGTTCTTTGTGTTCAACACGGGTTGAAAATATTATTGCATATCTTTGCAGTCTGGGGTCTCGAAACTATATTAGCTAATAAAATATTTTATATTTTTAAGTGAAAACTTATCTTACATTTTTCCTGATGAAATAAATATGCCAGACATTTAGAAGTAGACGCTTCATCATTTAAGCATTATGATGCTAATGATGTTAATATCAGAAACAACCAAACTTGTTACAAGATAATTTACTCTGCTGCATAACATACAATATTTTCAAGAAACACTTATATAATTTAAAAAATCTGCAGACCCAAACTTTATATCTGGAAGAAGTAGGAAGTGAAAGATAAGGTGATAAATGTATTTAGTCAATATAGAGATCACTATCGTATATATATATATATATATATATATATATATATGACTGACAAAAATCCTATACTACTCACTATAAATTCATAGAATCACAGGGTTTTGCAACTGCAGTTTTTTCTTTCTGAAAGGTTCTTTCCCCCTCAACACTTTTCCTGGGAAACTCCTACATATATTTTCAGAACTCCTTTTTTTTTTTTTTCTTTAAGTTTTCCCCTCCTGTGAGCCCCACATCAAACATATCTTAATTGTAGTTAACTACAGTTCCTTCTCCATTAGCTCCGTGAAGGTGTAGGTCATATCTGTCCTGTTCATCATGATATCTTCAGTTCTTGCCACTGTGGTTTGACTTAGTCCCAAACATGTGCTCTGGATTAAGACTGCTGGTTTTTAATCCTGACTCAGGGGTTTAGCAACTGTGTGACTTTGGCCAAGAGGCTTAACCAGTTTTCCCTACCTTAGTTTCCTCATCTTTAAATCAAGGTTAAAAATAGTACCTACTTTTTAGAGGCATCTGAATGTCTTGGGCAGTCAAGTGTGGGACACATGATTTTGGCTTAGATTGTGATCTCAAGCTGCGTGTCTGCCCTGCATTGGTCTCACACAAGACATGGAGCCTGCTTGGGATTCTCTCTGCGTCTCCCTCCTGCCCCCCACCTCCTGCCCCCACCACCTACCTCTCTCTCTCTCTCAAAAAAACAAAAACAAAACAAAACAAAACAAAAAAAAACAAAAAACAACAAAAAACAACCACAACAACCTACTTTATAGAGTGAGTGGTTGTGGAGACTACATTATTTAATACTTGTAGAATGCTTGGAACAGAAACTGTTTGGTACCCTATAAACTATAGCAAATGGTAACTCTTAATATTACTATTATTCTGCACACACTCATTAACCAATTGTTGAATTTATATGTAATTCTTTGAATTACTATGAATTTTGTATGCAGGTGACTTGGCTTTACTGATATAAAGTATTTAATTTTTTTTTAATGATTTATGTCTTTATTTGAGAAAAAGGAAGTGGGGAGAGGGGCAGAGGGAGAGAGAATCTTAAACAGACTCCGAACTGAGTGCAGAGCCCCATGCCAGGCTGGATCTCAGGATCTTAAAGAGCATAACCAGAGCCAAAACCAAGAGTCTAAGGCTTAACCAACGGTGCCACCCAGGAGCCCCATAAATAAAGTATCTTAATAAACAATTGGACAAAACCAACCATCCTTTTGATAAATAAATACAAGTGAAATTGTTTGGTAAGTTAACTCATTAATTAAGGTTACGATCTGAAAACTGTTATCTTCAAGGCTTCACCACTAAATTGTAGCATCCAAAATCTGATATATTTATAAAGCTTTTTTTGTGGTTATAAGAAAACTTTATCATGTTTACTTTATTTTTTTAATTATAATGATTCTCTCCATAGTTGCTGGTATAGAATTTTGGAATATCAATCACTCATTTCTCTATGTGTTGGAGAAAGCATACATTTTGTGGGGAGAAATAGTGGCCATGCCCTTAAACATTTATTTTATCTCCTTTTTTTTATTATTTTTTATAGAGATCTGGAATCCAAGTTAATCTTCAAAAGATACACAATGTACCTTTTCATCTACCTCTCAGTTGGTTTTCAAATTACTTGTAATTATTCTGGAATTTGTCAATGAGTATAATCTCAAACTCTCAAATGCCTAATATTTCTCAAAGTGCAAGTGTAAGAACTAATAATCATGGAATACATGAAAAGGATGAATAGTTCAAAACCATTTTTTATAGGTAATCTAATTTATTCTTGGATTAAACTAATTCACTGGGAATTTTCATACCTCTTTCAAATCACTTTTTATACCTGAACCTTTAGGATTTTATAATTAGTATACATTGAAAACTGCATAATGACTTCATGAAACATATTACTTGCCTATTAGAGGAATATTTCAGCTGACTGTTTCATATCATGTAGAGATATTGGAACATAAGGAAGAAATATATCTCTGGCCTCATTATCGAGATTACCAATGATCCTTTTGAATAATTGATTTTTGCCTTATGGACACCGTGAATCATGTAAATAATTCACATATCCCTTTTGGGTTGGTTGCAATGAAGCTCAAAAGCAAATTCATAGCCCACATCTTGCTATTTCACAAGAAATTATGGCATGCATTCTATCCCATTTCATCCTACCTTTTCTACTCCTATTTTTCCTTTCCTAAATGCTCTCATTTTCCAATTATAAATAGTTCTGTTTTTAGTTCAAATATTTCCATTACCTCAAAAAAATCTGGAATAAAGTGAGGCAGAAATAAGAACAAATTAGGATTATGGCTAATAATGTGGTCAAGGATGGATTTAGAGCATTCCAGAAGATAATGAACTATATCATTGGTCTAAATCAACATTCCTATTTAGTGTTGTGAAGTTATTTGTTAACCACCTTGAAAAGGATCACAACATTACATAATTATCATCATGTGGATAGTTTGGTTTCTGAAAAGTATTTGCTGATAAAATCTGAATTCATTTACTAAATATACAATTTATATATGTTCAAATGAGCTGTGTTTTACCCTCAATTTGTTAGTGAATTTCATCTAATCAGGAAAAATTTAACACATATCTCCTTCAGGTGTCTAGGACAAAGCTCAGTCATTCTCCTGATGTAGCTCTACTGATTTTACATAAGTTATTAATCACTTTCTAAAAGAATTTACTAACATGTTCAAATTTTACCTAAAATAAATGAAGTTGTTAACTTGCTTAGCCTGTTTCCTAATTAAAATTATTTTAAACTATTGGTATTTTAATTCTCTTTTTAGAATGACATTTCAAGGAATGTATGTAACATAGCAGAAACACCATCATTACCACCAAGGAAGAAACTACTTTTAAACATTATCACTGTTTCCCTAGAAGCACTGAGACTGCTAAAGGATACAAATATTTCTGGTACTTTCTATGAAGCCTCCCTGGCTCTACCTAGCTGAAAGTTCTCTTTCCTTTTTATACTTCTTTAGAACTTCCTTTTAGTATCCTCAGGTTTTTGCTCAATGCTAAATTTTTAGGCATAATAAGAACAATGGCTGTATTTCATCTTTTATTCTCCATGTATTCTTGCACAATGAATGAATGAATACATCAATGTATGAACAAATAGTGTCTTCCTTTCTAAAGGCCACAGTAATTGGTAACAATACTCTTTTTAAAAATGTTTCAATCTGAGGTTTGCTATAATCTTAGAGGTACAGACACTAAGATCATTAAGAGTCTTAAAAACTGTATTTCCTACTTCTAAACACATAAAAGTTTCTGGAATAATTTTTTTTTTTTTTTTGCTTCTTCATGCTCACTCTTTCTCTCCTATTTTAATATGTAGTTATGCTAAAAAAATAGGGAAAGGTAAGGTAAATTCAGTTTAAAATATTTTTCCATTGATAATAATTGCATTTTTATAAAACTTTCTATATTATCACTAACATGTATACCCATAATATATAATGTTTATTCATTCAAAAATGTTAATTAAGCACTGATTGTGTTTTATACAGTAAGCATACAAAAGTAAATATGATATGATTTCCTGACCTTTTAGATTGCATACTCTACTAGGGAAATGAATAGAATTATTGTAAATAAGTTAATCTAATTTAATATGATAGGGAAGAAAAATTATGTAAAATTATTATGTGAGCATAAATTAGTTGGAGATGAATTATTCTTGTCTTTTACCCTGAAAGGTAAAATATATAATATCTAGAGAATAAGCAAAATATTTTAACCCAACTGAAAGACAGAAACATTTAGTGCAAGCATAAACAGAAAGTAATTCGATTCACTATTAAGAATGGCCTACAGAGATGCTTTACCTCATATGAAATCAGGGAAATGCAAATTAAAGCAACAAGGAGATACCACTAAATACTTATTAAAATGGCCCAAATCCAGAACACTGACAACGCCAAATATTGGCAGAGATGTAGAGTGACAGGAAGTCTCATTCACTGCTGATGGAAATGCAAAATGATAGAGCCACTTTGAAAGACAGTTTGGTGGTATCTTACAAAGCTAAATTTACTCTGACCATACAATTCAACAATTATGTCCTTGGTATTTGCCCAAAGGAATGGAAACATTTTTACACAAAAAACTGCATGCAGATATTTATAGCAGCTTAATTCATAATTGCCAGAACTTGGAAGCAACCAAAATGTCTGTCCTTCAATAGGTGAATGGATAAATCAACTGGTACATATGAATATTCAAATATTATTCAGCACAAAAAAAAAAGGAGTGATAAAGCCATGAGAAGACATGGAATAATCTTAAATGAATATTATTAAGTAAAAAAAAAGTCAATCTGAAAAGGCTGCATACTATATTCCTCATCCATAGATCCAACTGGGAACTGAAGTTTATATGAACTTGCTCTCATCTTCCAGTCATGCCTAATTTCCAACTATGGCATATTGACTAATTGCAACTGTAGGACATTCTGGAAAAATCTACAGCATGAAGATGGTTACCAAGGTTGAGAGGGAGAAGGGAAGGATGAAGAGGCAGATCACAGAGGAATTTTATGGCAGTGATGGTACTTTGTACAAAACTATAATGGTAGGGCACCTGAGGGCTCAGTTGGTTAAGCTTCTGCCTTTGGCTCAGGTCATGACCCCAGGGCCCTGGAATAGAGCCCCATGTAGGGCTCCCTGCTTAGTGGGGAGCCTGCTTCTCCCTCTCTCTCTGCTGCTCTCCCTGCTTGTGCTGTCTGTCTCTCTCTCTCTCTCAAACAAATTAATAAAATATTTGAAAAATGAAATACACATTAAAAAATAAGATACACATTATTATGCATTTATCCAAACCAATAGAATCTATAGAACCAAGAATGAACCCCAATGTAAACTATGGACCTTGGGTGACAATAATATGTCATTGGAAGTCCATCAGATGTAACAAATGTACCACTCTAGGAGGAAATGTTGATATGGAAAGACTATGTATGTATGAGGGTGGAGATATATGGAAATTCTCTGTACTTTCTATGCAGTTTTGCTATAAACTTAAAAATTCTCTAAAAAAACAAATCTATTAAAAGAGAAATAATGGCCTACAACCATTGCTTATCAAAAGGACATTTATTATTATTTTTATAAACAGGGCAAAGCATGTCTATAAAACTTCTCAGTAGAAACAGATAACTAAAGGCTGGGACAACCCCAAAACCCATTGCCCAGTATTTGTTACCATAAGGCCCCCTCAGCAGTGGTGAATTTTCAGGCTGAGTCCTTCCTCTAAACTTTGGAATGAAGAATAGCAATAGGTTGGTAGTAAAATATTTATCCTATTGTTTATGGACAAAACACACTTGACTATGTAATTTAGGCAAATGTCTTTAATCAAACAACTTTGCTTCAATCAAGTTGACAATGAGTATGAGGCTGCCAGTAAGCACTGTTGACATTCTTACCCTTAGTTCCCTTCATAAATCTCCACTATGTAGTCTTATAGTTTAAAATCCAATTATATATTAGAAGTCATGGAGAAATTCCCTATGTCAAACTTTGATCTGCTTCTCTTCAGCCCTTTACATTTCTGAAGTCAAGCTTCTGAATAGATAAATGAGTTGAACTAAGTAGTTTGATTAGACCTAAATAATTTAGCTCTAATTTTCTGCCGCCATGGGGAGACATTAAGGCAAGTGGGTGAGTTTGGTTTTCAGTTGATTTTTGTGGAAATTACACATTCTGTGGAAATACATACTTGTGGGTGAAATTCCTCATCCATAGACCCAACTGGGAACTGAAGCTTATATGAACTTGCTCTCATCTTCCAGTCACGCCTAATTTCCAACTATGGCATACTGACTAGAAACACTGAGTGTATGCAGATAAATCTATTTTAAAATCAAATGCCATATGGGGAAGAAGGAGCAAGAAAAACATCCTTAGAAGGGTGATGTAGCATTCTGTGGCATGGCTCACAGTGGTGTGAAAGTAGCACCATATGCCATATGCTGATTGTTAACCATTTCATTAATTAATGTGTAACAAGAATAAAAGTCACCTCTGTCACTCAATAGTACCGATATGAAAGTCCTGCAGTGCTGTATTTGTTAAGTGAGCAGTTTACTTTTCCACAAATAAAAACTAGGGTTGACCATTACACTAAACCTAAGTCTAAACCATCAAAGTCTTCATAGTCTATCTGGATTTTCAGGCTTATTTTCAGATATAAAAACATGAAATCCCAAAGTTTTCATCAACATGGGCTTTTCTGAAGTAAATGAACCAATGACTAGAATTTTATGCATTTTTCTTCTTAATTGAGTTTTCTCAAACTGGCGGTTTTGTGGCTTTTTTTTATTTTAATTTTTGTTTTTCTCAATGAGCTGACTTTGGATCTAAAGTCTGGCTACAAACTGTCTGAAGTTCTCATCAACTAGGCCATCTGCTCCAGCAAGCACCATACACATTTGCATCTGATAGATCTCTTTGAGTGTGCTCTGTTTCTATTTCCATCTATCAGGTATGAATGAAACTATATCCTCTTAGTTTTGTTTATTGCTAATTTTCCTTGTGGGACATGCTATAAAATGCCATATAAATCTCATTGGACAATATATAAAAAATCATATGATAATTACATTTATCAGACTTCTTTGGAACCTAGTTAATGGAGAGCATTTATTCCCTATAGTTTTTTTTTTTTAACATTTTATTCATTTATTCATGAAAGACACAGAAAGAGAGAGACACAGGTAGAGAGAGAAGCAGGCTCCCTGCAGGGAGCCTGATGTAGGACTCTATCCTGGGTCTCCAGGATCACACCCTGGGCTAAAGGCAGTGCTAAACCACTGAGCCACCCGGGCTGCCCATATTCCATATAGTTTTAAACTCAGTTTTACTTTAGCTTCTTTAATAATACATATAATCTTATAGGCAAGTAAACTTTCAGGTAAAATCTAGTCAAATCTAAAATGACCATTCCAATCTTAGTAGTTCAGAGTTGGCCCATTCATATAAATATAATTCCATTTGTTTAGTACATTTTGGGGTTTTAAATTTTGTTAAAACTTGGAATCATGATAGACACCTATTCTTTACTGTTTTCCATTAAAGAAGTAACTTTCTGGCATGCAGAAACAATTTTAGGCAAGAGAATATTTTCTGTATTCTGTAATGGAAAGATTTGAACTCATGCCGGTTAATCACTTTTATTTTGTCTCCCCTTGCTGTCTTTAGCACAGATGATATTAATTTTTTTTTCCTTAAGCCTCTTCAAGGCTGTTCATTTGGCCTTCTGTCTAAAATCTTCCTTTCTGTTTACCAGGTTGGGATGTTACTTTTTTTTTTCTGCAAAAGTTAAAATTATGGTTTTATTGACTGTGAGTTGAGGAAGTTTATATTTTCCTTTTTTTTCCTGAAGACAACAATTGATCAGAGAAGCACAAAATGATGTTCTAGCTCTTTTTGTTCTGATTGCCCAAATGGGCAATTTCTGTAATCTTAGACTTTGGCTCTCTGTACTATTGATTGTTTCAAAATGACTGCTGGATAGGAGTTGCAACATAGGTCAATGCAGAACTATTTCTTAACCTGAATTTAGCAATCTTGTTTTTGAGTTTGGCAGTGGAATTGAAAGACATCCTGGCTTCCCTGAGAAGGTATGGCTTACAAATGGTTATTTTGTTCTCGCAAAGGTAGATAACATTTTTATGAAGTTATAATGGAGTAAAGTTAAATGTGTTGAATTGGAAATGATTCTAATGTTAAGCTGCATTACTGAAAAGAAACCAGCAGACCAAAATTGCTTATCATTTTTTATATTTATAAATTCTTTTGTGCAACTGATTTACTGTGGCTTTTGCTATTTATGTTCATTCAGTTTCTAAGTGTCTGGAACTTGGAATGGGGCTGATGAGTCACATTAAGCGTTCTCATACTCTGGGACAGCAAAGATGTAACAGCACACTTAATTGCACTCATTTAACCATTAAGCCTTGTTTCCAAGGGCTCTGCCAGTTGTCAGGTGCACTATATTACAGTCCCACATGGCATGTGACATCTTTGCTACTTGCTGCATCTGGTTAGAGCCCTCCAGTAAATGGTGGTATCTAAGCTAGTGAAAGAGTCCAGGTGTAGGACAATGATGCTCAAGTAAATGATAGTGAAGCATTGGAAAAATAACCCTAGAGAATACTTTACATCTGATGAGATAGGACAACACTTTTTCATATTAAAATGATCATAGTCATATTACATAGTTGCATTGTTTATTTTAAGAAATGTGAGTTTTGGCCATTTTTCAAAGGATTATTTTTGTAGTTACTAACCATAAAGGATTCTGTTAATTTAAAACATTTTCAGTGTAAATATTTCTAGTCAGACTTAGAGCTGGGTTAATGAATTGGTAGGCTTAAATTACTGGAATTTCACTAGAACTTAGAGATTTCTCGATTCATACTTCTTCCTTCCTCTCACCAAGGAGAAGATGGTTCAGTATAGATAAATGATCACTAAAACCTCAAGGTTGCTTTTTGCCTTTTCTTTAGTTAAAACTATAGCTACAGGTTTTACAAGCAAAATAAAAGTGTTATAGAGAAGATATGCTTATTTATTTCTTCTCTCTGCATATCATTTTATTCAGAGGAAGCCCTGTCATCCCCACACAATCTAAATTATTAAAGTACTTAATGAAAAGAAATTCACATACCTGATAGACTGATTAAAAGACTGTATAATTTCTAATCCATTTTTTACACTTTCAAGTGACTTCAGAAAACAATCAGATCAGGTGGAGAATGGGAAAAGAAAAAAGAGCCTCCTAGTGTATACAGGAAAGATTAGAGGTAAATAAAGTGTTGTTGGCAGCCAGGTGTTTTCCATCTTCATCAAGGAGAGAACAGCAGAAAAGGCTTAAGCTGCAATGGGAGGGATGGAAGTTAAATATAACACAAATGCAAAAGTAAAATGCAAGAAATAGCAACTGGAGAAAATCTTGGAATTTATTCCCCCATTCCCCAGAAAAAAAAATTTCCTTCTCTCTCTCTCTGTCTCTCTCTCTCTGTCATTTTAATATTTAATACCAATAGAATCTATCAGACATCAAACATATGAATATAACTTTTAATCAACTTTGTGATGGAATTGATGGAAACTCGATAATTTATTAATGACATAGGGTAAGATACAATGCCCTGTAGAGAGAATACTACAGGTTTAGTATGCCACCCACTATCATGCAGCAAAAAATTGAGTTTTAGTGAAAATTATATTCAACTTTCCATTAAAGGGTAATATTTTCAAGAGGTTTTAGAATCTATAACAAGAAATATATGGCCCATGTTTATGGCTATTAAAATCTATATTTAAATTTAATTAATTTCAAAAATTTTAGAATAAATAATAAATGAAAATGCTTTATTTAGCTATTTAAATAAACATTGCACTAGAACACCTAAAATACAGGCAGGTCTCATATATGTGTGTGTATGTGTGTTGTAATATGGAAATGGATTTCTCACAAATACATTCCTATAAGTTGTTAGTCTGTCCAAGTACCTTTAATATCATCATGTTTTTAGATTGAGTTTAATCAAGCTATAACCTATAATCACAATGTATAACAAAGTTTATTCTTTCTCTTTTGTCTCTTTATCCCAATTCTTCCCCCCTCCCTTCCTTGCATCTTTCATATCGAACACATTTGATAATACATTTAGACTAAGTTATTCACTCTACTAGATGGTGAGAATACAGAGATGATAAAAGTTAGTTTAACCTCCAAAAAAGCTTATAGCCTGGTGGAGGAGACAGGCTTATAATAGAGTACAGTAAGATATGTGCTATAAAATTCAGATGGCTAGAATGTGATGGACTATCCAAAATGGTTAAGTAACACAGACTAGAGATATCTATGGGGTAGAAAGTATCATTTTTTGAGTTCAGTCTCTAATGAGAAACTATGTTGTGAATATGGACTTAGAGGCAAGAAGAACATCCTCCGTGGTTAGGGTAGAAGCTGACTTACCTAGTCTCACCTACTACCAGGTTTCTGGAGAAGAGGAGGAAACCCAGTGGAACTGAGACTAGAGAGAAGGTGAAGGCTTACAAGTGAGATTTGTAGGTCTTTTGGAAAGGTACTCATAGGAGCTCCCACTTTTCACTTTATAAACCTCCGGTAGCAGGACCTTTTTCCTGGTGTAAAAATAGCAATATTTTCTCTACAACTTCCCCTTTTCTTTATATAGGCAGTTCATGTTCTCCATAAAAGTAACATATTAACAAACATATTAAATCAAAAGGGGTGATAAGAGTCCATCCTGTAGCACATCTTAATTTAAACACAAGAAACTTCCATTTTTAAAAACTATATATTTTTATTTTAACCTGAATATAGTTGACACACAATGTTACATTAGTTTGAAGTATACAGCATAGTGATTGGACATCTCTATACATTGTGCTTTGCTCACCACAAGTGTTGCTATCATCTGTCACCATACACTATTAATAATACCTTGGACTATGTCCCCTGTGATGAAACTTGTATTCCTGCTACTTCATACCATAACTGGAAACCTGTATCTCCCACTCCCCTTCACCCATTTTTCACATACCCTAACCCCTTTCCCTCTGGCAATCATCAGTTTCTTCTTTGTATTTATAGGTCTGATTCTGCATTTTGTTTGTTTATTCATTTGTTTTGTTTCTAGGATTCTACATATAAGTCAATTTATATGGTATTTGTCTTTTATTCTCTAATTTATTTCACTTAGCATAATACCTTATAGGTTTATACACTTATCTCAAATAGCAAGATCCCATCCTTTTTTATAGCTGAGCAATATTCCATTATATCGATCTCTAATCTATATCACATCTTTATTCATTCACCTATTGATGGGACATCTGGGCTTCTTCCGTATCTTGGCTATTGTCGATACTGCTGCAAAAAAAAAAAAAAAAAAAAAAAAAAAAAAAAAAAAAAACAGGAGTACATATATCTTTTTGAATTAGTGTTTTCATTGTCTTTGGGGGAATGCCCAGTAGTGGAATTACTGAGTCATATGGTATTTCTAATAAAAAAAAAAAAATGGAAGAACCACTATACTGTTGTCCACAGTGGAAAGTTTACATTCACAACAACAGTGCCCAAGGGTTTCTTTTTCTCCACATCCTTACCAGCACTTGTTATTTCTTGTGTTTTTTACTCTACTCATTTCAACATGTGTGCAATGGTATCTCAGTGTGGTTTCTATTTGCATTTCCCTATTCATTAGTGATGTTGAGTGTCTTTTTATGTGTCTGCCATCTGTATGTTTTCTTTGGAAACCCACTGAATGGGAGAAAATATTTACACATGACATATCCAGTAAGGGGTTAATATCCAAAATATATAAAGAATATACGCAACTCCACACTTAAAAAAATCAAAAACAAAAACATAATCCAGTTAGAAAAGGGCAGAGACCTGAATAGAGATTTTTCCAAAGAAGACACACAGATGGCCAATAGTAACCATTCCATTTCTCATCTTCCTGAGTCCCTATGGATTTTTCTTGATGGTTTTGGCAAGGATTTTGCATGTCCTTGAGACCCTGCTAGACAGAAAGTTATTCAATAGCCTCTCTCTGTCCTCTTGTACTTGAGGAAAGCACATAGGCCTCAAGAGACTTTCTAAGAGATTTTGCTGCTAGCAACAATGGGCAAGAGAAACAATAAATGCAAAGGGAAAGTTTAAAATTGTCAAGAAATCTAACTCTGCAAAAGTGGTTTCTGTTCTTCTAACTTGCTATATGACTTTGGGCATAGTACTCATTTAACCATGTATTTTTAAAAACTGACTGTATATCATAAAGTAGTATTTCCAAACCCATGATTTTATTGGATTATTGAATAAATTAAGTACCAAATCTTATTTATTAAAAAAAAAAAAAAAAGAAAAAGAAAACAACTTTTTATTGAGGCCCTAACCTGGCTCTTTTGGGAAGCCTTTACTGCCAGGATTTAGTGCTCTTGCATTCTTCTACAGGACGTGGCAAAACTTTGTGATATTTGTCATTCCATTTGTTGACAAGTTTATGTAGTTCCTCTAGCTGGCTGGACAATTATCTCTATTGGCTTTTTGTGTGTCCAGACTGGAGATGTATTCTGAGGAAAATGTTCTTTGCAGAAAGAGGAAAGCCTTCCTTTTCTTTTCTTCTTTCTTTCTTTTTTACTTTTTTTTTGGGGGGGGGGTGCGGGTTTTTGTTGTTGTTGTTGTTGTTGTTGTTGTTGTTATTCACATAGTAACATCTTTACTCCCCAAGGCCACTTAATATGCTCTGTGATCCAGGAAATTTGGCTTTTCTCTAGCCCCTGTCACCATTCTTCTCTCACTTGGAACCTTTTAGGTGAAAAAAAAAAAAAAAAAAAAACAACCCAGAATGAGACAAAGTCCTGCAAAGGTGCTAATGATGTGTCATTAAATAGAAAAAGACCAAAGTCTGTGAGTAAAAAAGGAAGGGAGGAAATTTCAACTCCTGGCAGTGGAGAAAAGGGGGACTATCTCTGGTCATGGTAAATCATTTATAAACAGAGAATGTGAGAAGTAGGAACTACCTGTAATCTTTATGTTATTTAGAAGTCTCATTTTCAAGAATTGTACAATGAAAATGAAATTGCAGTGAATGGATAATATTTCATAACTTTCATTAACTTCTTATTCTACTTTGAAATCATAGAAGGATAAAATTTATTCCACAAATAAGAAATCTGAGATCAACTCTCAGAAACTTATTCTTTCTAATGAGGAATATACTTGCCTTACAACCAGATGATGTAGGTGCACTGCCTTCCGTATGACAGAAGCTTATATTCCATTTGCAGAATCAATAACTTCTATGAATGGAGGTCACCAAATGACTTCTTGACTGAAATATTTTTACCATGGACTCTACTGAAATATCAACCTATATACTATCTTGTCTAATTATTTTGTTATAAGTAGAAGGACAACATGATTTGTTAAAATAATCAGAGATTCAAATCCCAGTTTTACACTTTTCTGTCTCTGAATAATAGAAAAATTATTCTGCTTGTGTGAACTTCAGTTTCTTCACTATAAAATAGAAATAATAAAATATGTACCTTAAAAGATTTTTTTTAAAGGTTTTATTTATTTATTTGAGAGACAGAGTGAAAAAGAGAGAGAGCACAGGAGCAGGAGCAGAGGGAGAAGGAAAAGCAGGCTCCCCTGCTGAGAAGGGAGCCTGACGCAGGGCTCAATCCCATGACCCTGGGATCATGACCTGAGCTGAAGGCAGACGCTTAATTGACTGAGCCACTCAAGCGCCCTTAAAAGTTGGTTTTGAAGATTACATTTAATATACATGAAATCTGGGCAGCCCCGGTGGCTCAGTAGTTTAGTGCTTCCTTCAGCCTGGTTGTGATCCTGGAGACCTGGGGATGAGTCCCGCATTAGGCTCCCTGCATGGAGCCTGCTTCTCCCTCTGCCTGTGTATCTGCCTCTCTCTCTCTCTGTGTCTCTCATGAATAAATAAATAAAATCATTTATACACACACACACACACACACACACACGTGAAATCTTTAACACAGCACCCAGAATCTAGCAATAAATATTACATAGTGTCAGTCATCTATTTTCCAGTATGTAGTATTACTTTTCTAAGTTTCCATATTAAAATACTAAAGTCAACTGTATGCCAACGATAAAACAAATAATAAATATTATCTATTTATGTTTTATCCTGAATGTGTCATGAAAGTACTTTTCTAAAGGCCCTCACTTAATCTAAGGGCCTGAAATCACAGCAGGCCTAAATTTTAACCCTTGATGCTAGAAATATTGAGGGAAGGCATCTGCCATGAATTCAGATCTGGTGACATTTACAAAGGGCTGATTGGAGGATGTTGAGTTTGGGAAGGACAAAATACTTCAGAAGGGATGAAGTCGAGGTCAAGATGCCTTGATACTCTACTAGACTTAAATCACATCATGCAAAATGATCTCAGAGTTTCCTTAATAGCTGTGACAGTGGATAGGGAAACACCTTCCATGACAATAGAGAGCTAATGTAACAACTTTCATCTTTGTGAAAAAGGAAAAAATAAAACACTGAGTACAAAACTGATGGAAGAACAAAAGGTAACTAAGACTATACATCATAAACACACTATGGGTTGTGAAGTAAAAATTCGGTAAAAAAAAAGTCTCCTTGTGTTATAAAATTATTATATCATGAATGCTACTAGCAGCAAAATCTCTTAGAAAGTCTCATGAAAGTTGTGTGCTTCCTAAGAGGACACAAAGACAAGCAAAACTCTGGTCAAAACCATCCAAATAAATTTTTTAGGGACTTAGGAAGACAAAAAAGGGAATGCTGTACCCTCACATGGCTTCACATTCCTCACCATGTGAACACAGAGAGAGCTCTAATGTCTGTTCCTCTTCTTCTTTTTTTTTTGTATATTTTTTATTGGAGTTCGATTTGCCAACATATAGCATAACACCCAGTGCTCATCCTGTCAAATGGGGGGCCCCCCTCAGTTCCTATCACGCAGTCACCTGTTCCTCTTCTAATAAGGATACCAGATACCTACTCTATAGGAGTAATGCTCTACCCTTATGACTTCATTTAACCTTGATTACTTCCCTAGAGGTCATATCTCAAAATACAGCCACACTGGGAGTTAGGGCTTCCATGTATGAATTTGGGGTGAGCACAAATAACCTTTCCATAGTCCATTTATATTAGCTTTAATAAGTATATTAAGCTGGCTTCCCTTAAAAGCAGAACTTGGGACAAGAACTTAGGAGATTTCCCTGAGATATAAGTACTGAGACAAGAATTTATGAGATGAGCTCAGGAAGCAAGAGTGAGAGTTTGGGGAGAGTGAATCTGAAAATGTTGATGGAAGAGTGCACTACAACGCTACCTTAGGCAAGGTTCTCCTTTCAACCATGATATCTAACTATTATAGAATATTCCAGAATTCTCTATCTGAAATACAGCAGACTAGAACATTTTTATCCACTCTCACCTCCTTCATTTGTTGAAGGATCACTGTGAAGCAGGTAAGAATGCTCTTGTGCACTGCCAAGCAAACCCCCTTCGAACAGAGAAGGCCTTGGCACAGAAAGAAGAAAGACATGCAATCTGAGCTTAGAATGGGATGCTGACAGCCAGCACAAAGTGAAATGGAACTGCCACCTGCATTTCAGCTGATTCCAGAGGTGGGCCAATGGAGCACATGCACCAGAGGCATCTATTTAATGTTTGTCTTTGCTTATATACAAGTGGGCAAAAAGTAAACTGGCCATATTAGCCAGTTAAGGCTAACATGTTAGCTCCAGTTAAGGAGTACTTTTAATGGTCATATTGCCTCTTAAAATTAGAGGAATAGTTTTTATATGGGAAATTGTATTAGTATGAAAAAGGAAAATAGTATGGATATGAATTTCAGTTATCTATTATTATATACTGATTTAAAAAAACACGTATTTTATTATGTTTCTCATGGTTCTGCAGTCCTAGACTATGTTGAATGGTCTTCTGCCCCTTCTGATGTTTGCTAGAGTTTTGTTCTTCTGAGGACTACAGAGCTGCAGTAGTTCAAGATGGCTCTCTCCCTGACTGGCAGTTGACGTTGGCTGTCAACTAGAAGTTTGGAGCTTTTGGCCCGAGCACATATGCACAGCTCCTCCCTGTGGCTTGGGCTTTTCATTACAAGGCATTTGGGTTTCAAGAAATAACCAGAAAGAAAGGAAATTGAAGTTTTCAGACTTTCATAATGCTCGTCTATACTCAAAACTCTTTGAAAGATACTCATTTGCATTGTATCATTCAAGACAATCACTAGACCAGCCTGGATTCAAAGAGAAGACCATAAACTTCACCTCCTGATGGGAGGAGGAGCACGCATGCCCAGGTAAGTTTATAATTATTTGCAACCATCTTTTAGCCCTAGCTATCACAATAGGATAACAAGGCCTGTGTATTTTCTTGAGAATTAAAACAATTCTTTTTCAGGGTTCTACTATTTTGTTAATGCTTTGCTAAATCATCTATTCATAGTAGATGTTTTAGAGGAACAAAATCCTCTTCTACACTGATTAAGAGCAAATGGGGAATATCCCAGCAGGATTTTTCAAAGTACAGTATTAGTATCTACATTAGAATCCCCACCATGCTTTTTAAATAATATGGATTCTTAGGCACAACTCACCTAATGAGTCATGGCCTTTAGAGCCATCCAAGAAATCAGCATTTTAAATAATGCACACTTGGTATCTGATAAAAACTGCTACTAGAAAGATACATTCTATGTCTCCCTTTGAGAATAAGAGACAATCACTGGGGAATGACAGCTATTCTGCACCCTGAAATCTTGAATAGACATTTTAGGTAGTATGGAATGAGAAGCATGTATGAAGTTCTATAAACTAGGCAGAGAACAGTGTTTTCCAGGAAGCAAGTCCATCAGTCCAGAGGGTGTTTAGAAGAAATAGGATTATGGTATGACTACATTAATCAATCTAAAGTCTAGAAGAAGACAGATTGTGAAAGATTAGAATATCATACTAAGTAACAAGCTTCATGTTGAAGATAAAGGGTAGTCATTGAAAGGTTTTATTAGGAAGTGTCATATTGAGATGTATGATTTAGAAAGATTATTGTGTCTACAGTTTAGGCAATGGGATAGAGATAGAGATCTGATTAAAGAGAAGGACAGTAAAGAAGATAACTGATAATGGCCTAAACTAAAATAGCAACCCATGTAGGTAAAGGTAATTAAACCATTAGAGTTGTTTACGTAAGAATAGATCACTTTCCTCATAGGAAGATTTGTACTCCCACTAATGGTTCTATGAGGACATCCAACCAATTTTGAAATACAGATGAATACACATAATATTGAACCCATTCATAATCTTTAAAAAACATACTGTCTGTGTTGCCAGATTTTATGGAAAATTGTACAATTAGGTACTCAGACATCAGATACTCTTCTAAAAAGACTTACCTTTTTTTTTTTCCCCCCTGCTGCATATCCAAAGGAACATCAGCTATCAATGTTCTGGGAAAGATACAAAGCCTATCTTTTCAGTCGATTTTATGGATGGGCAAAACCACACCCCATTTGTTTCACTTTGTTTTTCCTATTCCCTTTATGGAACTTTATGAGGTATAACCATAAAGTAATGGTTTTCTTATGTAGCTCGTAAACTAACTCTGAAGGCAATTCCAAAAGAGATTCAACACAGTTTTGAGCTATGGCAGCACTGTTAAAATAGAGGACAGCCTCCTCGGGTGATTACTCTGAAGAGGGCAGCACTCCTTGGAATGTATTTCTCCAGTATGTTGGCTCTAAAAACACCCTTCTCCCTATCTTGACCCTCATATACCTACTAACTTTTTAAGTCTTCAAACAGATTTTTAAACTAATTTATGGTTATGCTTTATTCTAAAAGAAAAGTGAGAGTTATATTAAGGAACCTGTTTCTTCCCTTTAAGCAAAAGTCAAATAGGTTTCTGTCTGGAGGGCTTTTGACAACCTCTGTATTCCTGATGGACACATAGCAGGCCTGTGGCTCATTTGCACACCCAAGAGAAAAGAATGCAGGGGAAGCATCCACACTGGGCTTAGAAATGCTAAGGGCAAAAAGCAAGATCCGAGCAAATCTTGGAACAGTCTGAGCAACATGAAATATATGCTGACTCCAAATGTGTATTTCCATTCTTAGAAATGAGGCAGTCCTGATCCCTTGAAGAAGAAAGTAAAGGAAATCAGACAACTTTTATTGACTTGCGGAGGGGCTATTCACAAGGGTAGCACACATAAATCTGTGCATGGCTCTAAGCCTTTGCTTCCTGAGTATATACAGACACACCATTGAAATGCTCATTCCTTCTCTTGGTCTAAGAAACCCCGAGCCACTCTCTAAACTTTTATTCTCTCACATACCCAAGAGGTTGCAAACATTACCGACGTCATTATTCTGTCTCCTTCCAAATGCCTTATGGTTCTACTCTCATCAAGGAAGTCCTAACTCCCCACAAAGATAGTGCCTCCCCTAGTAAACAAACTCCAAGTTGCACAAGCAAACTGTGGTATTACAAATTGATATCCAGATTCTTCCCTCAAAGAGTATTGGCCTCAAAAGTAATCAGGTTCCAGTTCTTGTTATTGCAAGCTCCAATGCAAGCTTCTGAATTTTACAATGCAATTCTGGTCTTACAGTATCCCCTGCTTCAGTAGGTGGGAACACAGCATCTGTGCATTGTAAGGGTTTCCTGTTTCTTCTGGAATCTGTGGGTATCCACTAGAACTAATGTTACAACAGTTTTGTGTGCTTAAAAGCATGCCGTCATCCATACCCCTTTTCTACGCTCCTGGGAGAATTGAGCTTAGCACTGGAAAGTTAGTGATAGCAATTATAATGAATTATGTATAGACGACAGAGAAGAGTGCTGTCAAGAAGCAGAATTTTAAAAGCAAAGGTGGGTATTCTTCAATGCATACATACACACTGGATTGAGGTAAGAAAACATCGAAGTATAAATTAATGAAAGATGGCTTCAGACTTGCCAATAAATGAGATTTCTGTTCAAAGCACTCCTTTACTTTTTTATGATAAAATGAGATATGTATATGATAAAATGGAATATTCCATGCTGGGAAGATGTGAGGAAGTGAACTTAAGCAGCACTAATAGTCTGTTTATAATGGAGTAATTTAAATATTGTACCTCTTAAACATACATTCTAATTTTTATGAGTCTATTTTTTAGCATAAAAACTACTTCTTGCCTACTTTGTAAGTTTAAGCTTAGAGTCACAAAGAGCATAAAATATAAACATAACACAGATACATATACCAATACATACTTCCTATTCCCCTCATTTCCCTGATAGTAAATCTAGAGCAGAGTGATAATAAGGAGTACTTTGAAATGCAAACACCACATAAGTGCAAGGCAGATTTTTTTTTTCCTTGAAGGGCTGAGAAGTCATATTAAAAATCAGGAAGCTTATAAGATAAGCAAGGCAGATGATTCCAAGGCATATTCATAGGACAAACACGCCAGCTTGGGTGGTTTCAAAATAGTCATGCTACTGCTAAAAAAAGGGTGTTTCAATGACACACTTTGTTATCAAAAACTTCATTCAGCTTAGAATTGTGTTCCATGATTGGATTTCTCCCTTCCCATCTGACTTTTGGTGAATAGGCTAAATTTACTCAGAGAGTCTAACACCCTGCAGTGTGGTTCTCCCAAGCAGAGGGCTTCAGCACACTTAGGGAGGCTATTTGGCCAGTGTTAGGGAGCTCAGATTCTGGTGTCAGACTTCTTGAGTTTGAATTTCACTCTGGCACTTTTTAGTCCCTAAGAGACAGGAAAATTACTTATCTTTCTGTGCCTAAGATTCCTCAAATGAGGCTAAAAATGGATTCTACTTTGTAACACTGTTATAAGGAACAAACAGCTCAATATATGTGACGGACTTAAAACCATAACACTTAGGAAGTATTTACATAACCAAGCACACACACACACACACACACACATACACATACATGCACATGTATGTTTATGAGCTACTGTGATGCTACTAGTTAGAAGCTTCAGTGTCTACAGAGGTGATTTATATATCTGAAACCTGAGAAGTGGCCTAACAAAGGAATATGTGTTCTTGGGAATACAATAGTTCCTCCTTATTGGTCTTTTAGGGTCAACCACAGTCCGGATGATCCTCCGTTTGATGTATTGTCTATAGATCAATAGTAGCCTAGCTCTGTGTCACAATGCCTGTCTCATTCACTTCATTTTATCTCATCATGTAGGCATTTTAATTATTTCACATCTTCACAAGAAGAAGGGTGAGTACAGTACAAGATATTTTAAGAGAGGGAGACACCACATTCACATAACTTTTATTATTGATGTTCTATTAGGTTTTTTAAAAGATTTTATTTATTTGAGAGAGAGATCGAGAGAGAGAGAGAAAGAGAGAGAGAGAGAGAGAGAGCACAAGCAGGGTGAGGGGCAAAGGGAGAGGCAAATTCCACTCTGAGCAGGGACCCCCATGCGGGACTCGATCTGTGGACTCCAGGATCATGACTTGAGCAAAAGGCCGATACTTAACTGACTGAAGTACTCAGGCACCCCTATTTTATTAGTTTTTAGTTATTGTGTTAATCTTTTTACCTAATGTATAAATTAAACTTTATCATAAATATACATGTAAATATATGTATATGAAAAAGCATAAATAGGATTTGGTACTATCTGCAGTATTAGGCATCCACTGAGGTTCTTGGATCATATCTTCCATAGGATGAGAGGAGGGGAACTACAGTATCTGGAAAACACAGAATACATCTAACTTAGTACCATTTCCCCCCAGTTTGCTGTAAGTTACTACTATTCTGGTCCAGTGCCAAGGAGAGCCAAACTTTATCATTATCTCAGGCTGAAATTGTTCAAAGTAGCTTTGTTCCCTATGACTTTCTAACCTAGGTATCACTGTACTGAGATAATTGAAAAAGTATAGGCTACATTTCAGATGATGGACAGACTTTTGCCTGCTTATGTGTCACTTTCAGAATCTTTAAGGCATTCAGAGACAAAGATGATATTTTATCAAATGCTGATCATTTTATTGTACTTAAAGGTTTTTATGAAAACCAATCTCACTACTTTCTATCACACATTTTTGAATGTTTGACAAATATTTATTGAGGATCAATTAAGAGCCAATCACTAGGAGAGATAACGAAAGTACACAGGTGAAAAATTTGCTCTCCGTCTTCTCTGAAATGTAAATATAGTAATAATATAGTGGAGTGACTCCTGAATACTGTTACTATCTACCTTACAAAACCAAGTCCATGATACCTGAAAAATAAAAGTCTATCCCCACGTTAATTTACATACCGGGATGTATGCAAGTTGAATATTGATCAACTAAATACTTTTTAAACTAGAATGATTCTTAATAATTGACTCTATAAAGAATTGATATTATTCAAAGTATAGTGGTAAGATGAAGTTGTTGAATTTATGTTTAGAGGATTTTTTATTATTTATTCATAGAAGTTAACAATTATCAATTAATTTATATATTCATTAAACTTAAATCTAAGACTAAATTTTAGACTCCTAAAATTTGCTTTCATGTGATGAATAGCAGCTTAATCCTTTTATATTTAGAGATTTGATTTTCAAAAGGCCATGATTACAAACATATCTTCATTCTCTTGCCATATGCAATTCTAGAGTGAAAGAAAATATTTCATCTTGAGATGTTTCTGATTTATTTTAGTTTATATATTATGCACCCTCATATTTAGCCATTTTTAAAATGTCAGTTTTCTATAGGAAATCTTATTTATTTTTTGGAAAAGCTACTATATGCACTTCAAAAAGCTAGTAAATATACTTGTACAAAATAAAAATTATTTAAAAAAAATCAGTACTAAATTTTATTTCCTTCCCTGCTCTCACAGCTCAATGACTCTTTGCAGAGAGGGTCACTGTTGCCAGTTTTTTGTTTATCCTTTTAGAAATTATCTATGAATTTAAACACACACATAACTATTTTATTTAAAATTTTTTTTAATTCATTTATTCATGAGAGACACAGAAAGAGAGGCAGAGATATAGGCAGAGGGAGAAACAGCCTCCCTGTGGGGAGCCCCATGCAAGACTCAATTCCAGGACCCTGGGATCATGACCTGAGCCAAAGGCGATGCTCAACCACTGAGCCAACCAGGCACCGTCCCACCCCTCCACCACATAATTATTGAACATAGTTGATAATATATTACATGCATTGTTTTGCACGCTGCTTTTTCACTGTATATAATTTGGAAATCTGTCCATAAGTTAAAGTAAAGTAGAAGTGCCTCATTCATTTAAAAGTTTGCAGTATCACTTTATTTTTTTTTAATTTATTTTTTATTGGTGTTCAATTTACTAACATACAGAATAACCCCCAGTGCCCGTCACCCATTCACTCCCACCCCCCGCCCTCCTCCCCTTCTACCACCCCTAGTTCGTTTCCCAGTTAGCAGTCTTTACGTTCTGTCTCCCTTTCTGATATTTCCCACACATTTCTTCTCCCTTCCCTTATATTCCCTTTCACTATTATTTATATTCCCCAAATGAATGAGAACATATAATGTTTGTCCTTCTCCGACTGACTTACTTCACTCAGCATAATACCCTCCAGTTCCATCCACGTTGAAGCAAATGGTGGGTATTTGTCATTTCTAATAGCTGAGGAATATTCCATTGTATACATAAACCACATCTTCTTTATCCATTCATCTTTTGTTGGACACCGAGGCTCCTTCCACAGTTTGGCTATCGTGGCCATTGCTGCTATAAACATCGGGGTGCAGGTGTCCCGGCGTTTCATTGCATTTGTATCTTTGGGGTAAATCCCCAACAGTGCAATTGTTGGGTCGTAGGGCAGGTATATTTTTAACTGTTTGAGGAACCTCCACACAGTTTTCCAGAGTGGCTGCACCAGTTCACATTCCCACCAACAGTGTAAGAGGTTTCCCTTTTCTCCGCATCCCCTCCAACATTTGTTGTTTCCTGCCTTGTTAATTTGCCCCATTCTCACTGGTGTGAGGTGGTATCTCATTGTGGTTTTGATTTGTATTTCCCTGATGGCAAGTGATGCAGAGCATTTTCTCATATGCATGTTGGCCATGTCTATGTCTTCCTCTGTGAGATTTCTGTTCATGTCTTTTGCCCATTTCATGATTGGATTGTTTGTTTCTTTGGTGTTGAGTTTAATAAAAGCTGTGGTCATCAAGACAGTGTGGTACTGGCACAAAAACAGACACATAGATCAATGGAACAGAATAGAGAATCCAGAAGTGGACCCTGAACTTTATGGGCAACTAATATTCGATAAAGGAGGAAAGACTATCCATTGGAAGAAAGACAGTCTCTTCAATAAATGGTGCTGGGAAAATTGGACATCCACATGCAGAAGAATGAAACTAGACCACTCTCTTTCACCATACGCAAAGATAAACTCAAAATGGATGAAAGATCTAAATGTGAGACAAGATTCCATCAAAATCCTAGAGAAGAACACAGGCAACACCCTTTTTGAACTCGGCCATAGTAACTTCTTGCAAGATACATCCACGAAGGCAAAAGAAACAAAAGCAAAAATGAACTATTGGGACTTCATCAAGATAAGAAGCTTTTGCACAGCAAAGGATACAGTCAACAAAACTCAAAGACAACCTACAGAATGGGAGAAGATATTTGCAAATGACATATCAGATAAAGGGCAGTATCACTTTAGAATGACCCCTAATAAATTCATGTCCTCTGTGGTCCATTGTGCCTGCATGTAGGCAGAACTTGCTTCCAACCAACAAAATACAGAAAAGTGATGAGAGGCACTGCCTTGATTCAGTTACCTTATGGCAAAAGTGAAGGCATGTCATTTTCCTGATTACTTTTCTTTGTATAAGAGTCTATCTTGGCAGACAGGAACTGGAGCTCCCTTTCTAGCTTTGAAGAGGTAAGCTGTGGTGCCTGTGAGAAGGAAGGCAAATGGTAAGGGCCCGAGCGCAGGCCTAAGTGCAGAGAGAGGTCCCTGCCAACAGATAACAAGAAAAACAAAATCTCAGTCATGCAGCTGCAAAAAAAAAAAAAAAAAATTACTTCTGCCTACATTGATCTGCTTGGGGTTAGTTCTTCCCTATCAGGCATCCAGGTAAAAAGATAGCCTGACCAATATTTCATAGCCTAATGAGACCCTGAGTAGAAAATCTGACAAAGCCATGCCTGGACTCTTGACTCACAGAAACTCTGAGAAAATAAATATGCATTTGTTTAAGTCACTGTGTTGACTTAAATTTTTATACAGCAATAGAAAATCAGTACACTTGTTGGATCGTTATATGGATGTGCCATTATTGATCGATTGACTGATTGCTACCTTTTTGAGCTCAAGGGCAAGCAGAAAGTTAAATTAACAAAACTCCTTCTTTTGTGCAATGCTAAAACCATTAGTTCAAAGTGCTTTTCCTTTTATTCTTATTTTATCACTTTGTTTTAACCATAATTCTCACTCACATTCTCCTCCCACCAACAGGCAACCATTTAAATGAGTTTGATGTGTATCTCTTTTTGTTAGATTTTTATTTCTGACAATTATGTACATGAATTTGAAGTTTGCCTAGATGTTACTGAGCTATTTTTTCTGTTAGCCAGCATTGTTTTTATGAATGATGCATGTTGCTATATTAGCATCTATTTAATTGTTTCTCATTTAAATAGAATTCCATGATGTGCTTATACCACATTCTTTTGTGTTTCCCCAGTAATGGATATCTAGTGTGTCATGCTTTTCACCGGTACAGAATGTCTTACAGATGAACATTTATGGTTCCATGTGAGAATTTCTCTAGGTATATACCCAGGATTTATAGGGTCTTTTTTATTTATCTAATCTTTATAGAAGGAAGATGGCTGTCATTCTATGCGATATACTCTGACCAGCAGTACAAAGAGTTCCTTTTTCCTGTCACAACCCAATTTATGAAACCAGAACAATCTAGGCACAAAATGGGACTCACCATGGTTTTAACTCCCATTTCCTTGACTTCCAGTGAGTTTCAGTAACTCCACATGCTTATTCACCACTTGCACTTATCCATTTTTCAAGTGCCTATCCCTAACATTCGTCTAATTTCTGCTGATTTTCTCTTGATGTACATAGATTATATAAGCATATTGTAGATTTTGGTGGAAGAAAAAGGTAATAGATTTCTTAATTTACTGTAGCTCATACAAAAAAAGACTTAATTAGGTAGAACTATTATAAAGTTCTGAGATTAGCAAATGGTGGTGAAGAATTGATACTTTCAGTTGGCTGATTTTCTTATTCACATTCCCATACCATGTTGCTTTGTTTTTGATAACTATATAGTAATGAATGATAACTGTGTCCTCTTGAAGTTTGTCTTCACTATTGAAAGTCCTCTAATTGCTACTAGATTCAACTATTTTTCACACACACCCTCACAAAAACTATCAGATTTGGTGGGGAGGGAATGGGTTGAATTTGTAGGTTAATCACGTAGAAATTGGCACCTCACAAATATATGAACAAGGTATATGTATCCATTTATTTAGAGCCACTTTAATTTCTATTGGTGGTATGTGTAGTTTTAATCAAGAATTCTTACACATTTCTATTAGATTTGTTCCTAAGTATTTGATATTCTTTTAAATCATGTTTATTTTTGAATTGTTTTTTTTTGGTGAATGTATAGAAATGCAATATATTCTGTATTTTCATGACATGCAATAACCCAGCCAAATTTACTTATTATTGCTAATGGTTTATAAGTTCTTCTGAACTTTCTAAATACATAATCACACCATCTGTGGAAATTGAAATTTACTTTTAAAAATTTCATACCTTCAATTTTTTTGTTGGTTGCACTGCCTAAGTTTGCCAGTAAAATTGTGGATAAAAGTTATTATGGACATCGTTCCTTATTACTGGCTCTGAAGGGAAACATTAAACATCTCTCAGCATTATAGGTAACATTAGCTATTGGTTTTTAGTAGATACCCTATAACAAACTGAGAAGAAAAAATTTCCTTCTACTCTCAGTTTCTTGAGGGTTTTTTTTTTTTTAAATCAAAATAAGTGTTTTTTTTTATAATCAAAATAAGTGTTAGGGGCAGCCCAGATGGCTCAGTGATTTAGAGCCGACTTCAGCCCAGGGCCTGATCCTGGAGACCAAGGATTGAGTCCCCACGTCAGGCTCCCTGCATGGAGCCTGCTTCTCCCTCTGCCTGTGTCTCTGCCTCTTTTTCTCTCTGTGTCTCTCATGAGTAAATAAATAAATAAATAAATAAATAAATAAATAAATAAATACTTTAAAAGTGTTAAATTTTATTAAATATATTTTTTGCCTCCGTGGAGATGATTGTTATTCTTTTTTTTATTATGTTGATAGTGTAAACTGTATTGCTTAATTTCGAATGTTATACTAACTTTAAATCCTCGAATAAATCCCATTTACTCAAGATGAATTATTCCTGTTTATATACTGCTGGATTCAATTTGCAAATATTATGTTTGGTACTTGTGTCATGCTCATGAGAGATATTAGTCTGTCAAATTTCTTTGTTGTAATTAGGTTTTAATTTCAAGGTTATGATAATTTCATAAAATTAACTGGGAATTACTTCTTCTTCCTCTACTTTCTGAAATAAGTCATTTGAGATTGCTATAACTTTTCTTTTTCTTCTTTAAATGTTTGAAAGTGTATACCAGTGATACCATATGGGACTGAAGTTTTCTTTGTAGAAAGATTTTTAGCTACAGATTTAAATTCTTTACCAAATATAAGAATATTTCATTTCTTGTGTCAAACTTGGTAATTTGTATTTTCAAGAAATTTGTTCATATTGTTCCTTTATCAAATTTATTAAAGATGTTTATTAATAAAGATGTTTTATTGATTTCTTAATCTCTTACAGGATCTGTGCTCATATCCCTTGTCATATATAATACTAGTTAATACCAGATAGGTGAAAATTCAAGAATTTGTTAAAACATTATTTACTGAATACTTAATGTAGACGCAAGTGCTATTCTAGACACTGAGAATTCAGTAGTCAGAAAATCAGACAAAAATCCTGTTCATATGATGCTATGTTCTAATGAGCTCACATTAAAATCTAAATGTAAATTTGCCCTTTTACATAAATCCAAGATTTCTTATTGTTTGACAATTTCTTGTTTCCTCTCCAGTATGAAAAATGAATTGAGCTAATATTAAAAAGTCCATTTTTTCCCCATCTCATATGATTTACAGTTTGAAACTGGATGTTTGTTTGTTAGACTTTCAAATTTAGTCTGTATTTGTTATGCTCAGTTGCTGTCCAGCTAAAGTCTTCTGTCAGTGTTTGGGTAGTGCCTGTAATTGAAGAGAATCACTTAGAGTGGAGAAGGATTTGGGAGTCCTTCTTTCTCCCTGAAGTTTATTTTGGTGGGGCAGCCCACTGTGGCATAATAGGATGTGTGATGATCAGCTAACAAGTTTGCCTAAATGCTGTGAAAATAGGAATAAAGGCTGCTCTGCAGTCACTAAAGCATGCTTTCTGCCTGACCTGGTGATATCTCAAGAATTCATGATCTGTGTGCTCACATGGGCCAAACATGGGTTTCTGAAGCCATGACACTTGATGTAGGTGATTCATTTCCCAGGCTTCCTTCCCTGGGCTTCAGTTCCAAAGAAAGGCTGTCACATTTACCCTTGGCTGCTATCAAGTTTACTCTGTGAAATCTTTTGAGTGTCATTTAATTTGGTAAATTTCATGTGTGTGTCTCTCTCTAATAAACCCTATGTCTTCTGTACTGCATAATGTAAACTTCCAAGAACTTCTTTTTGTTCCTGCCCTAACCTCAGGATTCAGGGTAGAGCTACCCTCACCCTCTCCAGGCAATACTTAAGGATAGCACAAGACCCTATGAAGACACATTTATATTCTCCTGCCATTCAGAGATTTCAAGCAAGAGTGTTCCTGGACCCTAGAAAAACTCCCAAACTTCCGAGAACATTCTTTTTGGCTTTCATCTTTATTGGAAGAAATATTCATCAAAACCCTTCTCCACAATAGGTCAGGGGAAAGAGAAAAATGTTCCTATCTGTATTTAATCTTTGAAAAGTCTTCATTCTCAGAAGGCTTCTTTCACATAGGTTGCTTTGTATATGTGCTATAAGAAAGATAAAATAAGCAAATATATCCTGTTTACTCAAATGATTATGTCCTGCACTAGAATCTAGCTTAATAGAACTTATTTTCATGCAATTTAGTGTGTCTCCTCTTTAAAATGAAGATAGGGCATGAATTACAAGAAAAAGAAAGTGGAACTGAGTTTAATCTCCCAAGTCATTGGTACAAGTAAATACGTTATATACTATTCCATTTCAAAGAGTTAAGAGTTAATATGAGCAGATCATGTTCAAAAAGTAAATCAAAAACAGGGTCAAGGTTCAGGTTAAGAAGCAGAAAGCAGTAAGAAAATGAGGTCATGAGCCAGGGAGTTCTTCAGGAGTCAAATACCTGCTGTTCAGTCTTCAGCATGGGCTAGGGGACAGGTCAACCTGCCTTGGAATAGGAAGTGATCCTTTTAAAACATGAAAGCTATTATTTCCTCAGTGGCTGAAGAATTTCAAAAAATGTCAGCTTGGACCAAATTTGAACATTGGTAAAATGAAAACTACAATATAGACACAACACATAAAAAGGAGAGAAAAACCAGGGCCAGACATAAGTGTGAACTGGGTGGCTGGAGGAATATATCCTGCATATAAAGTTCTCCAAGAAAGTGGAAAGAGTGTGGTACAAAGGAGAAAGGATAGGATCTGGAACAGAAGACATAAAATAAATTCTCAAGCTGATCCTGTAAGAGGCTGTGGTGGTTTGGGGCTTATAATTTGATCTCTTCAGGCTTCATCTCCCTCAGAAGTAAGAAGAGAGAAAACCAAACATCTATTTACAAGATCCTGAAAGAAATAACATAATTGCTAACAAAGCTAGTTATGGCCATTTTCTCAATTTGTTTCGGTATTTCTTTATATTTTAAATTAAAGATAGTTGGTATAGGAATCTGCTGTAGGAAGACAAAAAATTAACAAAATATGTAGCATTCTTCACAGGCTTTAACCACTAGAAGGAATGACATTTCCATGTATAAATAGTGGCCGAGTGTTGGTTTGTGAGGTCCTGGGGAACTTCCCAAGTGTGATCTGAAAGTGCCCCACCCCCATTAGTGGAGAGCAAGGAAGACAGAAAAAGAGGCAGGTCACTCCAGATTGGTAGGTGGCAGGTTTATTAAGCAAGGAAACTTACACAGGGGGCTTTTCTTGGGTCACCATGAGAGACAAATAGATCTTCATATCCCTCTGGCAACTCTTAAATGTAGATGCTGTAACTACCTTCACCCACATACACCATCCAGATGGTCCCAATGTCACATCACTATCTTGAGGCTATGACCTTGGAGCAGCCTCTGGGGGTGAGAAATCAAGCAGAATTCACATTCCAAGGACAGTGGAGGAGATGAGGATCCTCTGATTGCTGAAGTTCAGCTCTTGGGTCAACTGTGGTCATGTCCTCTGTGTGACTTTGCCCAACACGGAGTCCACAAATTCATTTCTTTTTGCAAGGCTCATCTTTCATCTATTCCAAATAATTTTTAATACAATTTCTTTAAAAAGGTATTTATTTTCCTCCAATTATTTATTCAATTGTAAGCTCTAGTTTTTCTCAGACCCCCACAAGTTATATGTATAAAATGAGTTCACCCTGCCATTATCTACCCCATTCCCTGGATTGCGAAAATTTCATTCCTCTACTAGTTTCTTTTCCCCACATAATTTTTTGAAACCCCAAAGGGATACTTATATTTTCCACAAATCTGTCTTGGTGCTTGCTTGGTTTTTAATTCTCCAAGATATTCTAGCAATAGTTCTAGAAATATAAAAGTTACCTAAGAGTTTCATTATCAACTCTTCCAGGCAACTCTGTTTCTGCTTACTGATAGTTTTTTTTTTTTTTTTTTGTTTAAGATTTTATGTATTTATTCATGTGAGAGAGAGAGAGAGAGAGAGAGAGAGAGAGAGAGAGAGAGAAAGGCAGAGACACAGGCAGAGGGAGAAGCAGGCCCCGTGCAGGGAACCCAACATGGGACTCAATCCCGGGTCTCCAGGATCACGCCCTGGACTGAAGGTGGCGCTAAACCGCTGAGCCACCTGGGCTGCCCGGTTTTGTTTTTTAATTTACTGATTGACTTAAAGAAAAAAAACAAAAAACAAAAAAAAAACGACGAAAGGAGCAATCTGAAACCTGCTCTCAGAATGACCAACATCAGAGTTTATAGAGCTCACTCCTGATCTGGCCTGAACACCACACCACTATGCTTCAAATCTCTCATCTTTCAGTTCAGGAGATATCATTTATTCTTTCCACCAAGAAAATGCTTTCCATTATTTCGCAGAGCAGTGAAGTTTTTCTAAAGACTTTTCTGTAGAAAAATATACAAATTTTCTGTATATTTTGCCTTACTTAAGATGAAGCAGAAAACTCCTTATGTCTTCAGAGTTAGAGTAGTCCTAACCATCAAATATTTAGAAATATTAGTGCACAGTCTCAGAATGCTATGACATGTTAATAATTAGTAAGAATCTACTGGTTAGACCCTGGAATTATTATGGACTCAAATTCCTAGTATTAAAGATTCTGAATTCCATTCCTGTTCTTTAGGTGTTCACACATTAGTTAGAAAGACAGACATGAGCATAGATGCAGGGCAGGGCAGCACGTCATTTCTGGAACAGAGGCATAGACCAGACAGTTGGTGCTCAGAGGAAACACGAAACATTCTTGGGGTCTCCGGAATAAAGTATACCCCCAAAGTCTGTTCCTGTTGAAAGATGAAGGATCACTTAGCCAAGAAGAACAAGGTGTCTCAAACTAGGGGAATATCTTATGTAAAATTACAAAGAATATGTTATGTGTAATTGGACACAATGATAATTTGATGTAATATCGAATATATGGAAAATGTGGCAGGAAGTGAGGCTGCAGGGTCAAATCAGGGTAAAAAAGTGAAAGCTCTTCTACATTATGCTCTAAATTCGACCACAGTCTTCTTAGGGTCAAATATTACATTCTTGGTTTTCTTCCCCCCTGTAATCAATTATAGTTAATGAGAATGGACCATAAAGTTTTTATTACTTACATTGACCATAGATACGGAAGGAAAGACCATCTTGGAACTGTAAGAAATTATATCTATTATTTTTATTAATTTTATTTTATGAAATATTATAAAATATTTAAGACATTTGTAGGAAGATAAAAATAATATAATATAAAAAATACAAGAAATACGCTATGACAAACATATATAATTTAAACCACTGCTTTAATCCTCCTTGTTAGTATTTTCTTTACTCTTCACCCAAAAGTAATACAGAATTTCACTGACTTAAAATTTGAATTAACCTGAATTTGGTATTTTTTCTTCAGGTATGTATAAACTCTCCCTCATATGTTCACACAAACACATACATATGTGTAGATGAATGCATGCATGTATACACATGGACAAATATAATTGTGTGCATATTTGCATGTTTTTTAAAGTATTAGCTATGTATATATTCTTCTGCAATTTACTTCTTGATTTTCCTCAATATTTTGCATGATTCGTTAATTCAGATGAATACATGTAACATTGTTAATAATTTTCATGATTGAATAGTACTCTATGGTGGATTATTACATGCTATATATTCATTCTTCTGTTAGAAATTTCGGTTGCTTCCAATTATTTGCTGTAGTTAGCAATGCTGCTGTGAATATTCTTACAGATATATTTTTGCCCATGTGCGTATATTTTGTTACATTCTATCAAAACTTATGTATTACATGAAATAAGGTATTTTTTAAATATCAAGTGTGCTATATTACTAAAATGGAAGACCAATATTTTTCTTAAAATTGTATAGATATATATTCCCATGACCTCGAACCTCAAAACAAAAGACTTAACAAATTGCACAATGGTCTTCAAAGCTTGTCAGAGGTTATAATAAAACTCAGAGCTTTACTTCATTGGGTAAAACAAGGTACACATCCATTCTTCAAGTGTGCCTGAAGATTTACCTTTATATCGAGGTTACCTTTATTTCTAAGATCCTTACTTACAATATTCCTTATCAGTTTTTTTCCTGTTCTATATTTAATGAAGTCTAAAGACACTTAAGTGTTTATTATTCCAGGAGTGGTTGTTTCATATAATGCAGTCTCACAACTCACATCAAAAATCAGTCTAGTGGGTTATAATTTACACATTTTAGGATCTATAAAAACTGAGAGGATCCAGTTATCATGCTCTTAATTGTTAATATATTTTTATAATATCTTCTAGGTATAACTAACCTTTAGCTATTACAATGACCATACAAAATACCTCCCTTGAAGAATAACAACTCAAAGCTGATTTTTTTTTCTATGTAATTTTATGAGAACAGGTGAAATATCACAGGGATCTTCTTCAAATATCTACCATAGGAGATAATTTGACACATGCCACATTTTGGGAAGCATTAATCTTTTCTTTTATATCCCAGAGGGAAAATAGCTAATGAAAATATTGTGACTAACCTTATCCAAAATGCTCTAGTTTGATTTTCATGCACCCACAGCTAAACCATAGATAGTGAAGTATTAAATGTAGAATTAACTAAACCAATTTAACCAAATATTTATTGAGTTACTTCTTTGTGCCATATTCTATTCTAGGAACCCTATACAGGGAATAATACAATGATGTCTGGCCACATGGAGCTTACATTCTAGACTATTGCCTTTTACAGCTCTATATAGGTCTTAGATAATATCCTAGCATTCTGCCTTAGGTAATATTATATAGTTTTAAAGAATACCTTTCTTAGCATAAATAACAGCTTTTTTGAGGGCAAATTCTTTTCAGAAATGTTTCTAAAAATTTTGTCTTCTACCAGTGCATTGAAAAATATGATAATGGCTGATAAAAAGGAAAAATGCTGACAATATGTAAAACAATAGATGACTTAAAAACTATAGACAACATAACATATTCAAGTACACAAAATTTTTTAAAAATTCCAAAACCATATACAATATATAAATCAGAGAGAATGTATGTGCCACAGAACTTTGTTATAAGATGGCATAGTTGCTGTGGAAAACGGATGACAGTTCCTCAGAAAATTAAACATATAATGTCATTATGATTCAGCACTTTTAGGTATATACTCAAGAGAATTGAAAACAGGGATCCAAGCAGATATTTGCACACCTGTGTTTGTAGGAACATAATTCACAATAGTCAAAATGTGAAAGGAAACCAAATATTAATCGAAGGACGAATGGGTAAACTAAATGGTGTACATACATAATGGAGTATCACAAGTGTTAAAATAGGAATGAAATTCTAATACTTCAACATGGATGAACCTTGCAGACATCAGGCTAAGTGAAATAAACCAGACATACAAGAACATACCTTACACGATCATATTACATGATCACATTACATGTAATATTACACATTACATATTACACACTTAGAATTGTCAAATTCACAGAGTCAGAAAATAGAATGGTAGTTGCCCAAGCTGGAAAGGAAGGAAGGTGGGGAGCAATTGTTTGTAGGATATAGTTTTTCAGTTTAGGAAATTGTTAGTGGTGGTGATTGCACACCATTGTGACATACTCCATGTCACTGAACTGATCACTTAAAAATAAAAATAAAGTGAAGGGAAAGCAAGAAACTACTGACAGAGTTTTTATAAAAGGAGAGAAGTGAAAATGGCAATGGGAATCCAAAGGAAGTAGTTTGGTTTTAATATGAAAAAGCCAATGTGTTTTTGAAATATCCAGAGTACAGATAATGAAGAGAAAGAAAACCGGCAGTAACTAGGGGAGCAGAGTTTGGTTGGGAGAGGGGCAGGAACTCTAAACTGTATCATTTTACGAAGCATGAAAAGGTCATAAACCCATAAAGAAAACAAGGTAGCAATAAGTAACTGATAAGAGAGTCAAGATAGTGGACCTCCAAGGGTGAAAGAGTAGTGTGGTCAGAAGTGACACATAAGGAGCTTCCGGGGTAATTGTCCTGCTTCTTGATCTCAATGATAGTGTGCTTTCTATAAAGGATTGAATGTGTGCTTTATAATTATTCGCTAAATCTCTTATTTAGGTATATGTGTTCTATTCCCTAATATCAAAAGTAAAACAAAAACAAAAACAAAGGAGGACTAATATCCCTAATGGATATAGAGTACTTAACAGATTACTAAGGAAAAGATAGACAGTCTTGTTTATTTTAATAGGCAAATTATGCAAATAGCTAATTGGTAAAAGAAGAAATACAACCAGTCACTAAACATCCAATGTGATGTTCAACCTCATTAATCATTTCAAAAACTAACTGGAACTTAAAATTTAAAAAAATAAAATGGAAGAAAAACATTTTATGGGTTTGGCTTAAATTTTTAAAAAGATGGATACTTTCCCAGGCTGGTGAAAATGTTGGCAGTGAGACATTTTCTTTAAATGGTTGGTGGAGACTCTGTTCAGATTACATATGGGTAAAATAAGTGATCAAGCAATTGTACTTACAGGAATCTGTTCTGCAGTAATTAGACAATTATCTCACAAATTTACAGGGTTTTTCACCACAGAATTTTTGTGTAACAAAACAAACAGCAACGGAAAGGAAACCACCAAAATAGCAAAAATTAGGAAACTGGTTAAGTAAATTATGGTATGTTCATGTCATGGAACATACTGACTAGAAAATAGGTCCATGAAATATATATATATATATATTTTTTTTTTAAATTCAAATATACTGTTTCCCTAATGCTTTTTATATTGCTTTAATTTTCTTCTAAAATTAAACATAAGAATCCAAACTTCCTTCTCATTTTTTTTTAAGCCTGCAGTTAAGTTTAATGCCCAAGACAAAGAAAATCCCACTAAATTACGTAGCTATGTTTAAGTGGCTGAGAGGATTGCAGACCTAATTCTATTAAGGAAATAAGTAAATAGAATAAATAATCTATTTCCAAACATTTGTCTTGATTTCTCTCTAGAAGAGGCTAACTTTACTCGTTGTCTGGGTGCTGATGACAAATAAAAATTATTAAATGACACAATAAAGAATGACCAAATAAAGTATTACAATCAGAAATGACAGGCAATTTACCTCAGAGAGTATTGTGAGGATAAAATTTTTTTATGCGCTATGCCTTGAGTGCTTCCTTGAGTTATAAAAAAATAATTACATTTTAGAGACTGGATTTTTAAACCACCCGCTGATTATTTATCTGAGGATAATGCCATTTTCAAAATTTCTTTAAAGCTTGCATATATTCATGATTAAATCACCCATTCTGATGATCAACTTAGCAAAATATGAAACTGATATAATTACTAAATCAAATTAACTGTTCTGATGGTTGCTCTCATCTGCTGGCTTTCCTTGCAGGTTATTGGAGTGTTACTTAGCCTCAGATATGTAATGTGGCCTGATTTTATGAATGCAACTTAAAGTATTTCCAAACATATTTGAAAAACAGTAGAACTAGCAAAATGTGGTTCAGTGGGAAATGTGATGTGTGGTGACTTAGTAATGTATAAATTTGGATAGGCTGAATTTCATTGTCCAGAATTTACTGTACATTTCAAATTAAGGTGGACCATAAAAGGGATTCTTGTGAGAGATTTCGAGAGAAGGGAAGAAGCAAACATTTTGTATCTGACACATTTGTCATTCATCTGTTGACTCATCTTCTTGACAGTGGCTGGGCCAATTACCACTCAATGTTGCCCCTCAGTTTCTGTGATACCTTTGTCAGGTGGGTGCACTTACCTCAGCGATAAAGTGTCTCAGCTTCAGCGGGATACCAGACCACCAGAGTCAGAGGCAGCCATACTGAAATGGTTTCAATCTGTCCCAGTGGGCCTCACAACATTTTTGTGGTTCCCACTTTTTTCTTGTCCTCTCCAACTTTATATCCATCTTGCCTTTCCATCCATTGCCTTGGAGAACTCAAGCTTCATCTTCAGGCACCAAGGCAACAGCTTTGCAGAGACTGCTCAACCAGCTCCCATGACTTTGTGAGTCCAAGTCCCTCTAACAAATAACAAATCTGTAGATGGAAGATAATAGATATATAGATTGATCAATATCCTAATTGTTCTCACTTCTCTGAATGAACCTTAACTCATACACTATGATATGGACTTAAATACTTTAACTTTGATTTTCAATTTTTCATCAGAAAAAATGAGTTTATTTAATGAGTTATTATGAAAATTTAATTTTAAACTAGGCAAGAATAATTAATACCTGTCTTATTAGGTACTAAATGAATGCTGAGTAGCTTTGAAGGTGTGTTGAAGAAAAGAGATATTCAAGAATAATAATGAAGTGAAAAATAAAACACGATGTCATTTTGCTCTGTTCCAAAAATATCTTCTCTATTGACAGGGAAGAATGGCATGATTCCATTTCTGCCTGCAATTCTCACTCTTCCTCTCACTATATTAAAGACAAAGGCATTGTGTCTAGAAGTTTGATGTCAGTTTTATTCAGTGGTTGATCCTGTAACCCTATCCCATCAGTACAGATTAGTTTATCACATTAGGTAGTTAATAATTTGCAATATCAGAATGCTGACACTAAGAGTGTAGCAGACATGGCATACATTTCAGTGGACCTGGAGCACACAGGTAACAAACCCCAGATGGTAGAGGTCGAGCTGCAGGCTGCAGGCCAGAAAGAACAGGCTCCTGGTGATGGCACCATTAGAGGGGTACATAGGAACAGAGATCCTGAGGGCTGGGGATGGGAGTCACAACAGCGAGCAATTCTCAGAATATCCAATGGCAATTTGAAAGTATTTTTTTAGCAAGATTATTAAAACCCAAAAGTCCAGAACATAAAAATAAACGTTTAAAGTTTGAGGGCATAATATACCATTAATAATTTAAAAAATATTATATTTATATCTTTATGCTTATCAAGTTTATAGTCTGTGTTTTTAATCATGCATATAATAGTATAATCTAACTAAAATTTGGCATACAAATGTATTATAAATAACATTTATAAATCAATATTTATATAATTAATTGTATGTTCCATACATATATATATATATATTTTTTTTACTACAAGTTTCAGATATATACTGGTTTTGAGTTCTTGATGAGACCTCTTATTTTCCTTTGATGATTTCTGTAGTGTCTCCAAGACATTGCACAGTAGTATATAAATGGATATGCAGTAAACATTGCTAATTAATAAATATATAAAATGAATAATTTTATATTACTATTATTAAATGCCTCCATATTATTAAAAGAGTTTAATGTTGCAGCAACTAGTGTTAGTAAAATACTAGATAAGACACTGGAATGACTTCAGGAGAGCAAGGGTTTTTTTTTGTTTGTTTTTTTGCACCCCCCCCCACCTCCGTTTTGTTCACTAATATATCCTAAATGCCTAGAACCGAGCCTGGTATGTTGGGTATATTGTAGGTGACAGAGTCATTTGTTGAATGTTACTGTGTCAGTCAAAGTTTGCAACATATTGTATTTTGACAATCAAACCACTTTTTTTTCTATTTTCTTTCTATTTTCTCTATTCAACTCCAGTTATATCTTGATAAAGTGAAAGAAAAAAAAAACAAGTAGCGACACTGAATTTAAGACCATTGATTTGGCACACAGGGCAGTTTCTTCCCATCACTAAATTTGAGAGTGATAGAAAACATTTTCAGAAAGCTAATAAGTATCCAGTTCCAAGTATAAAGTGAAGTTTTGATGGAATAAGAACTCTAGGCAATAATATTGGGCAGGAGAAATATCTCAAAATAGCTGGCACCAAGGATAAAGAGATGGGAAGCATAAGAGAAAAAAGGGATGCATAGAAGATAAGAGTCAAATAATCTTGATTTTTTTTTCATAGAAATGTGGAAGAGGAAGAGAAAATGTCTGTAAAGTAATGATCTCAGAAAATAATAGCAAAACATTAACATGATTAAATAGCTAGATATGTAATACATTTCCAAAAAAAAAATGATAGAGCAAATTCAGAAACTACAACTGTTAGAGAAAAATAAAGCAGTTCTCCTCCAAAGGAAAAAGACTCACTGACCACAGACTTCATAGTAACTCTGGTAGAAGGAAGATAAAGGACCAGCATCTTCAAAGTGCTGAACCAAGAATTCTCAACCCAGTCAAAGATCATTCAAGAGTGAGAGGGAAAAAAATTTCAGACATAGAAGGACCCAAGAAATTTACCTCACTAAGAACTTTTCTCAAACAAAACAAAACAAGACAAAAAAAAAAAAAAAAGCTAAGACAAAGAAATTAGTAACCCATTTTCATCAAATAGGTACTGACTGCAAAAATCACATTTTAAAATGACAATATTCAATTTGACTCCAGATGATTTAAACATGGCAGATGAGAAGAAGCCCGAAAGGTAGAGAGAAAGAAAATCTAAATTAAATGCTCTACGATTTTTGGGCAACTCTAAGTTTAAAAATATTGGCTAATGTTTTATGTGAAACCACTAGAATACAAATAGAATGCATAATTCTCAAAGTGGTAGAACTGGTAGAAGAAAATAAGAAACTTAAGAATAATGTAAGCTTATATAATCTTACATTTTATAGGAAAAAATCCTCCATTTAATTCTTTGACCAATATCTCTCCATTAGCATGTTGTGTTCATAAAGACACGTATTTATACATTGGATAGCCTGCAGAAGCCAATCTTCCCTGGCCCTCTCTGATGAGGGAAACCAGATCTGATAGCCTCATCCATAGTCATATAATGAAAACAATCCATAAAAGAGCAATAGGAAGATCAGGACTTAATACTTAATTAATTAATACTTTGTATTAATTAATACAAATGACTTCAAAATATATTCATATAATTACTGATTATATGATAGGGGCATTTTAACTTAAAACATATTATTTCCACATAAAACATATTATTTCCACAAACCCCGTCTCTCAAATTCTCTCAAATCAGACTTCAGTTGTTACAATTCATTGACCCACTCTACTGAAGCATTTCTGTCTGTTTTTTAGTATATATGAATGAAAACTCAAAAGTAAACATTTAAGATTTGCAATAATATGAAAAAAAGGTAGGAAAGGCATTTTTAAAAAATGAGACAAGTTGGCAAATTGAACTCCAATAAAAAAAATAAATTAAAACAAATAAATAAAAAATTAGAAAAATGAGACACATACATTAGGATTTTTCTCAATACTTCTCAGAACACTAGATTTAGATCTAGAGTATAACAATCCTACTCAATGTAATACTTTCAATATTAACTGAAATGCTTATGCAAAATGTTTGCAGCCTTGAGCAAAATAATATAAGAGGTACCATTTTAAATGCCTCAGGAAAAGATGATTTTAGGCATTTTAAATGTTATGTTAAAACCATTTATATATTTCTAAATGTGTTTCTAGTTGGGCATTTTTCCAAATACATTAATTTGGCCTTTCTCAATGTCAAGAAATGAAGGGAAGATTAGTCTAAATAAGAGATTGTAGCATTAGAGTCAGTGTTTCAAATGCAGATGTAAAGTTTATTTGAGTCTAGTAATAATGACAGAAAAGATCTTAATGAGCTATTTAAAATGGGATATGGGTAATATGAAATATTCAGAATGTGATCAACGGGATCAACGGGAAATGCTGACATAAGCAAAATCATTTATATTTAGAATAAGATGGGGCAGAGACTTTATTTTTTTGTTATCTGTTTTATTTATCTGCTTTTGTTTTCTGCTTTTAAAAAAAACTGCTCTATTTATTTTTGTGATCTGTGGGATGCCTATTTTTCTGGTTATCTTTTTTAATTGTTTGTTGTAATAAGGGCTAAAATATTAATAATAAGAGCTACTTTTTTGAGCATTTCCCAGGGGCCAAATCATAGGATTTGACTTTTATTTGCTCATTTAGAGTTTTACCATTGTCTTGATTTGTTGTAAGAGGAAGCGGTGCATTCTACTACCTCCTTACATCCTTGAGAACAGATACTACATTGGGCCGGAAGCATGGGTTTGGGAGTCCTCATGTACCACCCGAGGGAATGTGGATGCTCCACTGTCCCCAGCTTAGGCCTCTGCATTTGCTCCCAGACAAATGTCCCAGAGGATTCTCACAAGGCTACAAAGTGGGACCTGTATGAAAGGATGCTCATTGCAACATTATTTGAAGTGTCAGGTTTTAGAAGTGACTATGGTCCCACTACTAGAAATCTGTGGGTAAAAGGTGGTAGGATTTCACAATTGAGTGCAAAGTTAGAAGTATAGGTGATAAAAACAGACAAATATTCATAGTTCTTAAATACATAATGCTAAGTGGAAAAGGCACAAAATGCCTACTGAAAGAGAATGCTAACAATAATAACAATAATGACCACAAAGAGTATAAAATAAACACATTAGAAGAGTTTTCTGATTAGAAAAGTAAATGGGTGGAAGAATGGGGAAAGAGAGGATGAATACTTAATTTAAATGTTAATTAAGGGCAGCCTGGGTGGCTCAGTGATTTAGCGCTGCCTTCAGCCCAGGGTGTGATCCTGGGGACCTGGGATTGAGTCCCATCAGGCTCCCGGCATGGAGCCTGCTTCTCCCTCTGCCTGTCTGTGTTTTTGCCTCTCTCTCTCTCTCTCTCTCTCTCTGTCTCTTGTGGATAAATAAATAAAATCTTTTAAAAAATAAATAATAAATTTTAATTAAAAAAAAAAGACAATGAAGGAATTTGCATGAATCAAGGAAGATAGAATGCCATACATGAAAAAAATGCATTAACCCAGTGCTTTGTAGCTGAGTTCTGACATGGAAAAAGGTCTATAAATACAAATAAAAATATTCTATTGCAAAATTATTGAAGAATATTGTCTTCTGTCCAGATAAAAAGTATAATACCCAGAATTGGCTTGGAACCAAGGTAATCCGAAGTAATAATCGGTTTTAGTGCAAGTTAAATTTATGCAACCATTTTTAGAGTAGATTTTTATGAATGCACATTTTGTTTAGTCTAGCAATTCATCTTCAAGGATTTTGTAATAAACAAATGATTGGAAAAGTAGCCAAAGATATATGTGCATGACTGTTTACTGAAATAGTCATAGAAAGGACATTGATTACTTTCATATTGTGTATTAAAAATTGTAAACAAATAAGATAGATGAGGTTCAAATGATAAATTTATACATTATGTGAAAGAAGGCAATGCCCAGCAACTTAAATATGTTGCAAAAATTGATAATTACATCACAAATTTTAGATAAGCATTCCACTTTTGTTCTTTAGAATAGACTAGCATTATGAAAATTATTGCTTAATTGAGGCTAAATACATTGTTTGTGGTATGCCTAATTTCCATCCCCAGATCCATAGCATTTTTTGCATCTCCTCTGTAATTATGAAACTAAAAAGTATAAAAACTCAATAAATTAATAAATGGTTATTTTATGAATGCATGCCTACATAGAATATGAACATATGCACTTGAAAATGTGAAAAAAATGATGCTTTCCTCTAGTGGAATTATGTTTTGTTTTATTTTTGCTTTTCTGGATTCTCTATTTTTTTTCTACAAAGAACATGACTAATCTGTATAATGTAACAGAACATGCTAATTTTGATTTTGTCTGACTATATGGGGGTTTATTTGCAGATAAGAAGTGGGGACAAAGCACAAAGACACAATTTACCAAATTCATCATGAAGCCTCTGAATTTAGCCTGCAAAGTTTATAATTTAGAGGCTTATATATGTGCCATTTTATAGGCACCACTATTTATTAAACAAATTCTTTCCAATGGTGGTCAAATCTCAATCTTTCTAAGGGTAGAGACAAATGGACAGCTGTCTTTTCTTCTGAGTAACAGACAAGTCAAATAAAATTGACGGCATGTGTCATCAGTTAATCAATCAAGGAATAAGAGTCTATTGATTGAGAAAATCCAAAGTCTCTTTTCCCCTTCTTCTATATTGTTTTTCTCTAAGTTGTAGATGAAATGGATTGAGAGAATCATTTGATTTGTCAAATTATAAAGATGTAGTTAAGTCGGTGGTCGTGGCTACAGCAAAGGTAAAAAGTCTGCATCTAGGCATATGAAAGCTTAGGGATATTATTCAGTAAGTATAATAGTATGTCTTTGTCTAAATAAGCCTTTTCTTTCTTTTAGAATGCAGATTTGGCTTTTTCAGACATCTTACTATGAAATATTACAAACACATAGAACAGTTTACAGAATTTTACTGTGAAAGTCATAATCCCACTGTTTAAATTCTATAAATCACATTATGCTTTTTACTTGTCTGAATATTGAGTAATCTCCATCAATCCTTCTTATTTGTAGTACACTTTGAGGCTGCAGACATTATTATATTTCCAACCAAACCTATTTCAATATGCATATTATTACCTAAAATTCATTTGTTTGCAATTTTTCCTTTTGAGTTAAAATCTCTTATTTCAAAAATTGATTTCCCCCCAAATAATTGTCTCTTTGAAATTTGAGGATTACAGTAGCTAAATTTTTACCTTAAACATATCTAAGCTAATGTTCCTAGAGGATTATTTAGAGACACTCCCAATAGCAGATTCATTTTTGTCTTGTAATCCAAGTGGGAAAATTTAAAAAAGAAGTCAGCAGAAGGAACCACCTGCGTTATCCCATTAATAAGTCTGGAAACCTAGCTATATTTGTGCTTGTCTTCTCTATTCCTCGTTAGAAGTTCACTTACTAGCATTTTGCAAGATGTGTCTGTTTTGCAGAATTTGATTTATTAAATTTGTGAAGAATAAGGCTATTTCATGAAATACCAAGAAATTTAAGAAGAGAGGAGACAATAAAACTGTTTTTATGCTCAGAATCCTCAATATGCTAGGGGAAGATTATAAAACATAAAAATCCAAGATGAAAATTTGTGTTACCCAAATATATTATTTGCTAGATTGTGTGTACTTATATGTAACACACAACAGTTTGCATGAACTTCCAAAGTACAAAAAAATAATTATCTGATAAGTTATGCAGGATCATATTTTACTGGTCCATACACTTTTCGAAAGTTTTCATTGACAAAGTCAATGAAGGTTGAATGGATACAACCAAAAATAATGATAGTGTGGAAACTCTGATGGTCAGAATGGTGCCTACGTGTGTTATTTTTAAAAATATTTTTTTCTTAAATTTCTTTTTTTTTTTATTCCACAGATAAGAAAGATCATACAGTATTTATCTTTTACTTTGTTATCTATTTCACTTAGCACAATGGCCTGGAGGTCCATCCATGTTATCACAAATAACAAGATATTATTCTTCTTTGTGGCTGAATAGTTCATCGTGTGTATGCGTGTGTTAATGTATGTGTATTTTATATCAATATTTAGTTTCTTTATTTCCTAATTTATGGACACTTAGATTATTTCCATATGCTGGCTATTATAAACAGTGCTGATACAAACATAGTTGTGCAGATATATTTTGAGTTAGTATTTTCATTTGTTTTGGATAAATACCCAGAAGTGAATTGCTGGATCACATAGTAGTTTTATTTTAAATTTTTTGAGGAAGCTCCATGCTGGTTTCCATAGTGGCTGCAACAAATTACATTCCTACCAACAATGCACCAGAGTTCACTTTTCTCCACATTCTTGCCAACACTTGTTATTTCCTGTCTTTTCAATATTAGCCATTCTACAGGGTGTAGGTGATATCACACTGAGGTTTTGATTTCCATGCCCCAGATTAATGTTGGAGAGAAACTTTTCATGTACCTGTTGGCTCTTTGAAAAACGTTGATACAGATTCTCTACTCATTTTTTAATCAAGTTGTTCAAGTTTTGAAGTTGTATGGGTTCTTTACATATTTTGCATGTTAGCCCCTTGTCATATATATGATTTTCAAATATTATTTCTCATTCAGTAGGCTGCCTTTTCATTTTGCTGATGGTTTCCTTTGCTGTGCAGATTTCCAGTTTGATGTAGTCACACTTATTTTTGCTTTTGCTATTTTTGCTTTTGGTGTCAGATTTAAGTATCATCAAGACCTATGTGAGGGAGCTTACTGCTTATATTCTCTACCAAGAGTTTTATGATTTCAGGTCCTACATTCAAGTGTTTAATCCATTTTGAACTACTGTGTGTGTGTGTGTGTGTATGTGTATGGTGTAAAATAGTGGTCTAGTTTCATTCTTAATATGTGGCTATCCAGTTTTCCATAAACTATTCGTTGAAGATTGTCCTTTCTCCATTGTATATTCTCAGCTCCCTTGTTGCAAATTAATTGATCATATATGTGGAGGTTTGTTTCTAGGCTCTTTATTCTGTTCTATTGGTCTATGTGTCTGCTTTCATGCCAATACCATACTGTTTTAATTACTACAGCTTTGTAATATAGTTTGAAATCAGGAAGCACAGTGCCTCATCTTTGTTCTTCTTTCTCAAGAGTACTTTGGCTATTAGGAACCTATTATGGTCCCATACAAATTTAGGATTACTCATTCTATTTCTGTAAAAACTGCTACTGGAACTTTGATAAGGATTGCATTGAATCTTCAGATTCCTTTGGGTAGTATGGACATTTTAACAGTAGCAATTCTTCCAGTCCGCAAACATAAAGTATCTTTCCATTTATTTGTGTTTCTTTAAATTTATTTAATTAAAGTCTTATAGTTTTCAGTATACAGGTCTTTCATCTCTTTGGTTAAATTTATTATTAGGTATTCTATTCTTTTTGATGCAACTGTAAGTGGGCTTGTTCTTAATTTCTCTTTTATTAATTTTAATTTAATTTATTTTTTCTTAATTTCTCTTTGTGAAAGTTTATTACTAGTGTATAAAAACACAACGGATTTTTCTGTATCAATTTTGTATCCTATAACTTTACTAAATTTGTTTATTAGTTCTAAAAGTTTTTTCATGGAGTTTTTAGGATCTACTGTATATATTATCATGTCCTCCGCAAATAATGAGAGTTTTAATTCTTCCTTTCCAATTTGGATGCTTTTATTTTATTTTTTTTTCTGATTGCTGTGATTAGGACTTCCAATACTATGGTGAATAAAATTGGTGATAGTAGGCATCCTTGTCTTGTTCCTGGTTCTAGAGGACAGGCTTTCAATTCTTACCATTGAATATGATGTTAGCTGTGATTTTGCCATAAATGGGCTTTGTAATGTTGAGGTGCATTCCTTCCATCACATTTTTGAGAATCTTATCATAAATGGTGATGAATTTTGTCAAATGCTTTTCTTGTATTTATTGAAATGGTCATATGAAATGTATCCTTCATCTTTTATCCTTTATCTTTTAGTTTCTATTTCATTTATTTCCTTCCTTCTACTGACTTTGGATTTTATTTATTCTTCTCCTGGTTTGTTGGGGTATAAATTTACATTGCTTGAGACTTCTTGGTTCTTAAAGTAGGTATTCATCACTATAAACTTCTTTCTTAGATCTGCTTTTTGCTACATCCTACAAATTTTATTATGTTACATTTCCCTTTTTGTTTTCTCAATGTTTGTTTTTGATATCTCCCTTGACCCACTGGTTATTCAGTAGCATGTTGTTTAATCTCCATATATTTGTGAATTTTCCAGCTTTATTTGTATAATTACCTTCTAGTTTCACAACATCATTGTCAGAAAAGATGTTTGATATGATTTCAATTCTCTTAAGTTTATTAAGACTTATTTTGTGACCTAACATGATCTATCCTTGAAAAATGTCCACATGCACTTGAAAAGATGTGTATTTCACAGCTTTTGGATGGAATGTTCTGTATATCCATATAAGTTCATCTGGTTTAACATTCATTTAAGGCGAACTGTTCCTTACTGATTTCTCATCTGCATGATCTATTCATTCATGTAAGTGGAGAATTAAGGCTTTCTACTATTGTTGTTATTATTGTCTATTTCTCCCTTTAAGTCTGTTAATATCTGCTTTATATATTTAGGTGTTCCTATATTGGGTTCATAAATATTTATAAATATTATATTCTCCTTTTGGATTGACCCTTTATAATCATTTAATGTCCATCTTTTTGTCTTATTATGGTCTTTAAAGTCTATTTTGTCTGATATAAGTACAGCTACTCCAGCTTTCTTATGGTTTGTATTTGCATGGAATACCTTCTTGTACTCCCTGCACTTTTAGTCTGTCTATTGCCTTACATCTAAAGTGAATACCTTAAAGACAGAATATAGCGGGGTCTTTTTTTTTTTTTTTTTAATTACATTTAGCCACTCTATGTCTTTCAGTTGTAAAATTTAGGCCTTTTTCACTTTAAGCAATTTTTGCCATTTAAAAAATTTTTTTGGACATTTTGTAGTTCTCTGTTTCTTTCTTATTTGAAATTCCCTGGGATTTCTGGATTAGGATGTTTGTTTCCTTTTCCAGCCTAAGGTAAGTTTTCAGCTATTATTTTTTCAAATAAGATTTTTGCTCCTTTCTCTCTCTCTTTCTCTCTCTCTCTTTCTCTCTCTCTTTCTGGGATCCTTATAATGTTAATATTAGTCTGCTTGATTTTGTCCCAGAAGATGCTTGGGATATGTTCACATTTTTTCCCTGCTCTGATTGAGTGAGTTCCATGTCCCTAGTTTTGTGTTGACTGATCTTTCCTTCTTCATGTAGTCTAGTGCTGAATCCCTCCAGTGTTATCTTCTAGTCCAGGTATTGGATTCTTCAACCCTGTGACTTTTACTTGTACTTCTATAAGGAAGCATCATATGCCATTTAGATTGAGGGCTTGCCAAAATTACCACAGAAAATAAGTGTTTTGGCTCTGACAGAGATTTTTCCATTCCTCACAGTATCAAATGAATTCCTGATTATTTTCTTGAAGTAAGGAATTCAAAATATAACTAGACTGTAAGCACATCACAGACCAGAATGTTGCAGATTTTTTTTACCTAATTGAAAAATATGTATGTTTTTATAAGAATTAATTTCCTTTACACATAAGGAACAATATAATTCTGAATATAATATGGTTGATTAATAAAAAAGTTCATGCTGCCATCCATTGATTTTTGCTATAGTCTATGAAAAGAAACCTAAAGAAGAAAAGTTCAAAAATGAGAGAGAATTACTCCAAACTATCTTACCCACCATAAAGGTCAAATTGCTTAGACAAACTTCCTTAGAGCTGAAGAGCAGAGTAGATTAGCTAACAAGCCTTATAGCTTTCTATGAAGTTTTTTCAGATTAAAAAAAAAATATGAAGAATAAAAGTTACTTCTTATTTTCAAAGGCCACTCCTTGCAAATGTTATAGTAATCTTTTTACTTATAATTTTTTGAGACATTATTTCATGCAATCCTCCCCTTTTCTTACTTCATTAAACTCTTCCACTCTACTAGATTTTTCTTAACATTTAATCAGTGTGTTCTTCTATATCCCATCATAACTCCTATTATCCTTAAGTTACACTCTGATTTTTCCATTCAGTCTAACAGCCAAATCTCACAGAAAACCATATGTGCCTTTTTCTCTATTTGCTCATCTTGTATTAATTTTCATTTCAATTTTCCCTGTAACATTTCTATTAAATTACACTTATTACATTCCCATGATTGTTGTCAAACATCAGAGATTCTTTTCTACCTTCATACTACCCTACTTCTTACTTAGCTCTTCACTCCTTCTCAAATCCCTATATCCTCTTGAATTCCATGACATCCAAGATCTTCATGCCAGGGATAGATGATATCAAAAGATAAAATTAGACAAAGACCAAGAGAGTACACAGAAGAGGGTAAAGACTGATAATTAAGGAGTCCCAGTCATAGTCATAGATGCAAAGGGGAAACGTGAAGTTGATTTAGTATTTATTTTGTCTCCCTTTTAGCTTGTTATATATAACCAAAAATAAGAAAATGGAATCTTTTATTACATTTTAAATTATGTTTTATATATAACTTTCCCCAATTTACTTATTCGTTGACTCAGTAAAAATTTTTGCAAGACACTGTCCCATTGCATTTACTGGATAAAATTAAAGTTTAATATATATAGATATGCCTCAGAATTACAACAAAATGTTATATGATTTTCTTATTTTTAGCATTCTAATGTTATAAATATCTGAAACATATTAATCCTAAAGAGCAAAAAAGTCTAATTTTTCTTTTAAATCACAGAGACTATTTCTAACCCATATTTGGTATATTCTAGTTGTATTAACAGCTTGTAGTATAATAGGAAGTTGCTATAGCAACATATCTTAATCCTTTAAGAATCACTTCTACAATTTAATGCTGGTTTTGTACAGATAGACAAATGACTATTTTTGATTCACATTATTACTAAAATTAATAGTGTATCAATCAGGAATACAAAGTTTTTCCAGAAGTATAAAATGAAACCAGTAATATTTAGCTTTATTCGTCCTTAATATCTTTCCACATCACATCTATTTAAAATGAGATTTTCACATCATGTATCCCATACCTGCATTGAAATTCGCCATCTGGTAGGGTCAGCATCATTAAAGAAATGATAAACCAGACTGGTTTATCACTTGGTGATATATTTGACACAGTATTTTTTAAAGATTTCTTTATTTATTCCATCAAATGGTGGTCTAATATTCTTTAAATTTACAGAGTGCTTTGTTTTTTATTTTTTGTTTGTTGTTTTTACACAGCTATAATGTGTCTCTTGCCCATAATTTGTTAAATCCGTTAAAAAATTCATTGAGAAAGGCATAACTATGGACAAATAAATATGCCGAAAATTGGAATATGTGACTGCCTTATTGAACATTTTCAATTAATATTTTATTTAATATACAACACTAGTATATTTTATAATAGATTTCAAAACTATAGCAACATAGAAAAAATCCACTTAAAATTCTAGCTTTCGAAGATTATCACAGTTAACATTTGGGTATAGATCCATATGAAATTAGGTTTACATTGCACCTACACTATAGCAACCTGCTGTTTTCTCTTAAAAGAAAATCATAAACATGTCTCTATAGCTTTAACTGTTATATTCTAGACTGACATGTATTATTTCCATAGCATTTGATTCCAAGGATGTACAGTCTTTTCTTTTTAACCATTTTCTTTTATGATCCATTTAAGTTGTTTCCAATAGCTTTCTTTTTGACACAATATCCTACCACCATATTTACACATTAGTCTTCATTTACTTTTCTATTCACTTAAAGGATTGGTGTGTCAAACTACAAGCACATTCTTTTATTAATTATATTTAACACAGTTTTTTTTTTTTTAAGATTTCTTTATTTATTTTAGAAAGAGAGCATGAGTGGGGCCAGAGGTCAAGGGAAAGGAAGAGAAATCCTCAAGCAAACTCCCTGCTAAGCATGGAGCTCGACTTGGAGTTTGATCTCAGGTCCTAGAGATCACGACCTGAGCACAAATCAGGTGTCGGACAACTAACTGACTGAGCTACCCAGGTACCTTTACTTGATGCAGTTTTAATTAAATGTTAATATATATATGGGCTTTAGAGTTAAACCTATTGAATTGAAATTAGATTTGACACTTAACAGCTCTATAACCTAAAAAGAATTATTTAATCATTTTATGTCTCCACTTTCTCATCTGTAAGATGGGAATAAGTACATTATCTATCAGAATGATTTTCAAATAATTAAATCAGTCAATACATGAAAAGAACTTATATCAATATCTGGCAAAAGATAAACACTCCAAAATGTTCATAATTATTAGTATTCGCTAAATGAGCCGCCATAATTAATGCACTGATTTATACTTGAAAAGATAATGTATACATAATCCTATGTTTGTACAACATGATCAATACTATGTATTGTTACTGCTGTACACTTTTATATTTAATAGTCAATTAGTACTGGATTTTTGAACATCTGTGTTTTGTTGTTGTTGTTTGAAAGATTCTTTCTCTTTCTTTCTTTTTTTAATTTAAGTAGACTCCACACCCAGCATGAAGCCCAATGTGGGGTTTCTCACAACCCTGAGATCAAGACACGAGCTGAAATCAAAAGTCAGTCGCTCAACAAACTGAGCCACCTAGATACTCCTGTTTTGAAAGTTTATATAATATCTCATAGTTACTTTATAAATTGGATATCAAAGGAATAGTTAAATTATATTTGACTTCCCTCCATAGTACATGGCTAAATTTATAGTTCACTATAGTGACAATTTTTTCATAGTAGACAATTTGAAAAAAAATATTTTTCATATTTGTCTAAAGTATAGTTACAAGATTGAAAACTTTAAGCAGTGAGAGGCAATTAATTGTATTTAGTTATTTTTTTGATAAGCTAAAGGCCAAAGAGTTTTAAAACTTATTTAAGTAAACATGGCCAATTAAAGTAGGAATTAGATAGAATAAACTTCTATAAACTTCCAAGACACTCCTTCTACTAAACTATAATAATTACATTGAAAAAAATCAACATTTGCTTATCCTCTTAAGTAAGCAGTTTCACTATATCTGAAATGCTCTGTATAAGCCAGATGTCTGCAATGTAAGAAAATTATGTTGATATGAGGTTAGAAAAGTTCTAGAAATGGATAGTGACACGGGCAAGAGGATAGGCTCTGCATAAAAAAAATTCAATAATAAGACCTTAAATCTAAAGATGATGGCAAGGAAAAATATAATTGATGTTTTCTGATTCTTGAAAGATACATGGAGAAAATAAACTCAATTATCAAATAGTCAGCTAATATAAACAGTGGAGCCCTCCCTTATGTCTTAACTATAGAATAAATATATACTACAGAGCATAGAAAATAACAAGCTCATGAAATTTATAGTACCAAAGGATTATAGACAGGTTGAAATTACAGAGTCACAAAAATAAATATACAAATGGGGAACAGATCCTTAATATACAATAAGATGTTAAGGAAGTTTGATGTTTTCTGGACAGCAAAGTCTCCTAAAAAGACAGCTAGTTGCCATGTGTTATGGACTGAATAGTTGTGTCTTCCCAAAGTTCATATGTTGAAGCCTTAACACTCCAGTGTGATTGTATTTAAAGATAGGGTCCTTAGGAGATAATTTAGGTTATATGAGATTGTAAAAGTGGACCCCTAATCCAATAAGATTAATGTTCTCATACAAAGAGAAAAATTGACCAGAGCTCTCTCTCTGTGAACACATGCACAAAGGAAAAGGCCATGGGAAGACACAGCAAAAAGGCAGTTCTCCACAAGCCAGGATGAGAATTCTCACTGGAAACAAAATCAGCTTATTTTGGACTTCCCACCCTCCAGAACTGTGAGAAAATAGTTGTGCTGTTCTAGCCACGCCCAATCTATGGTATTTTGTTACAACACCCTGACCTGAAGGGTGTCATCACTGGTCCATGATAGCATGCGACCTTAATATTCCTTTGCATCCCAACTGCTATAGATTGATATTTGCTTTTCCCAAAAATTCATATGTTGAAATCCTAACCCCCAAGCAGTTTGAAAGTTGGGCCTTTGGGAGGTAATTAGTTCCTAAAGTCAGAGCTTTCATAAGTGGGATTAGTACCCTTATAAAAGAGGCTCCAGAAAGTTATTCTGCTCCTTGCACACCAGCAATGTAGATTAAAGCCAAAACTTATAAATCTGAACTTTAAGAATAATAATGGCCATCCTGTAGAGACTCTAAACTGACATTGGAAAGATGACTATGAGGAATTTTCTGGTCCATTGCACTAATCATATCGTTGGCTTTCTGTAAATTATCTGAATAATTTTAGCTGGTTGTCACCCTTAACTGCAAATGGAGTTGAAAAACAGCAACCTTTGAAAGAGAAGTATGATAGGATTAAAATAATAAGAAAAAAAAGTGAAAAATCTTTCCCTAAGGAGAATTTATATATTAAAGTTTGCAAACCATTATTTATAAATTTAGAATTAGGAAGATATCTGCAAACTTTTCTATCTGTAATATTTGGTAAGTCTATGAACTTCTATAGATTTTTTCCCCCACAGATAGTCTTTTGTTTTCTCATCCAATTTCTTCCAGAATTATGAAGATAAAGACATATGGATATACTCATTAAAATAAATTAATTGAAAATACACTGATAAATCTGAGAGATAAAAGCACTTAAGGTGACCAGCTACCAGACCATATTTATAATTCAGGTCATTTGTATTTTTCAAATACTAATTTAATGTAATTATTTAACAATTTGATATAGGTGTGTAAAGGATACAATGATAATTTTTAAGAAATCTTTTAAGAACACATTGGGCATTATGGTAGTTAAAGTTAAATTACAGTAAGGAAATGGGAAGTGTTCTCTGTCAGTGTGCCTTCAGGGAGCAGAGGATTTTATGACTTGGTTTTTAATGACCCTCATGATTCCTGAGGGGAGTCATAATTTTTTAATCAGACACAGCTGCCATTTAATAAAAGCCAACTTTGCTAGACTAGGTCAGTGACAGTATGTTTAACGGCTTCCTTGATAGTTTTGTACACGTTTTCTCTTAAGCTTATCCACATTTCTGGACATTCTTATTTTTTTAAAAAAAAAACTAACCTCATCAAGCAAGGAGATAGATTCTACAGGTCAGAGCAAAGATTTTGGTGATAGATACTTTTAGACACTCAGCCTCAAAGCAAGTATGAAACTATCTTATTAACTTTGCCAGCCTTTAAAAAAATTTTTTTGAATCTTTAAAGATGTTGGGAAGCAAAATCAAATTTTTAATATGAGGGATCTGAAGCTGATATGTAAAATTTAGGAAAGTTCACTTAACAATTTTGTCAAGCTGTTTCTACCAGTGACACTATCTGTCCCTTTCTATGTTCAACCAGTGTTTATATAATAGTGTTCTAGATCTTACCTCAAATCTTATTGGCAATGATTTTCCTCTGAAATGTCATCGTTCTTCTTTCTCTCTTTTAATGATATACTTAAATTTTCCTGTGTGTCCCAGCATGGTGCTATCTTTAGGAAGGTATTTGCAAAAAAACTTTTAAGAAAAGATGATAAAATATCAGGTATATTATTATCATGTCATGACTTGGGCACTAAGTGATGAAATTTCCCTCTGTGGTAACACTGCTACTGATTGTTATTATTTTAGGTTCTGTTCTCCTTCTAGGAACAGAGAATTGCACTTACTCCTGCAAAGTTAGGAATGAAGACGTTATTTGTTTTGTTGTTAAAAGATGACCACGAGAAGAGTGTGTCAGTCCTAGGTTGGAGTATTTAATTGCTGTCGCAAAGCCTTCAAACTCTTTTCCTCCGTGGACAATCATAGATGCATACATCGAAAGGACAGCATCCTAAGATGGTAAGGCCTCTGCTTGGATCTTAGGCCACTTTGATAAGAACTCTCTTGTGAATCTGCATTGTTACATGTAGCTTAACCAATAAACGTATTGTTTGTAAGTCACTGAAATTTGAGGTTGGTTGTTTCCTGGTCTGTCTTGGCTGACCCACATTCTAAATTTAATCTATTCCTAGTCTTCAAGCTAATTATGAGAATTATTCCACTTGCAAACTAGGCAACTAGAGATGGCTGTTCATGACTTTTGTATAGGTTCATTAAACTGGGCATTTCAGTCTTACCCACTATTTGAAAGTGTGTTTTCATTTTAGCTATTTTCTTTAGACTAGTGTGATAAATTATGAAAAACTGACATCATGAGCTAAGCTTAATACTCATCAAAATGATTCTTTCCATGTCATCTTAGATGGCAGTACTGATAATGAATGAAGCCTGAAAACTTAATCTAATTTTACTGAACTTACTGTTGAGAGAATTATATAACTCTAACCTTTCCACCCCTGTTCTTGTGTCCTATTTTACCACCTGCAGCACTATAAACGGAAGAATCTTGCCGGATGGGAGCCATCTGCAAAATAACTCATCTCTTCAAAGGGCGGCTGGATTCAAGTGCTATCATGTCTTCCAATGTGCAGTATATTTTAGTTATTGCTTTTAAATAATCTTTAGTTTTCTCTTTTGCACATTGGTGAAGACTTTAAATAGCAGATGTCAAAAATCACTTGATTCTTTTGCTTATTGAATTTCCAGAAATGCTCAGTATGAAGATATGCTTCTACAGTGTTTGTGTGAAATAATGTAATTCAATCATGCTTTCTCTATAGATAGCAATGGTCCACGTATGAGAAAAATTCAGAATGCATTATCCAAAAATTAGCTTCCATATATCTGATTATACTTAGCTCTTCTGGAATAAACAAAATTTGATGCCACTGATGCCGATGCCTTAATTCTTACTTTACCTGCTGTGCATGAAAAATAGACACTAGAAGGGGAGCACAAACAGCAGTAATGGTACAAAGATTTCTTATTTCAATATTTACCTTTTGTGGGCAGATCTGGGAATTTTCCTTTTCCTTTAATGAGAATTGAAGATAAGCTGGCTTCACTATGGCAATACAAATGTTAAAATTATCACGAATGCTATGCCATATGTCACTTAGATAATAGTAGAAATAGGTTGTTGATCAGTAGATACATTCTCATTAGAATCTCACCATTTTTAGCATAGAACAGACGAATTTTCTTTGGAACAGTTTGTTCTAAGGATGGTTTTCTTGGCTGTCATAGGAGGTTTTAGAGTTTCATGAATTGTCGCTATAGCATTCTATATGAATTGAATAAAATGTCTATTGTGTTTTCCAAGGTGAATGCTTCCTAACTTTCACAGATATTTCAGTATTTACTTAGTCTATATCACAAATTAATGCTAACAAAAAAGACATGACTTACTTCTTAAATACTTTCCACACACAACTTCACATTACTATCTTTTTATGGAGCGGGTAACCCCCAAATTCTCAGGTTGTAAATGGCTTGCTTTCTGGGGCACTGAGAAGAATGCTTGTTGGTGCTTCCTTACCTGGAGAGATAAGTCTATGATTATTTACAGGTGTACACTGACTATTTAACTTTAGAAGTAAGTTTGAAGTAAGGAAGATAACCTAAGGAAAATAAAATGTCTTATACACATAGCTAGCTATGTGTTAACTCTAGCTAACTCATAGCTAACTCTAACTAGAGTCCCATGCAGAACTACAATATAAATAGAACCCTATTTACCTCTTTGTTTTTATTACTTAACATGTCATTGCTATATTTATTTAAAATTGTTGCTTTCTATATTCTCTATATTCTGTAAGATTAAATATTTGTGTTATTTTATTTTTTCACTAAAAGTAGAATATTATTGTTCTAAACTAAAGCAACAGAACTATTAATTACATAATAGTTTTGATCAAACCAAACATTTATTAACATAAATAGAACTGGAAAAATTTAAATGGCTATGCTAATAGAATAGACAGGCTTCACTACTGAAAGTTTGATGTTGATAGAAATACCCAAATGCTTAGGTTTGAATTATGACTTTCAATTTAAAAAAAGTTTAGTACAAATCTGTTTTTTTTTTTTTTTTAAGATTTTATTTGTTTATTCATGAGAGGCACACACAGAGAGAGGGAGAGAGGCAGAGACACAGACAGAGGGAGAAGCAAGCTCCATGCAGAGAGCCTGACGTGGGACTCGATCCAGGGTCTCCAGGATCACACCCTGGGCTGAAGGCGGCGCTAAACTGCTGAGCCACCGGGGCTGCCCTAGTACAAAGCTGCTTAAATGTGTTGAAATATAAGTATGTTATTTTTTCCCATTAAAGTCAATGGTCGTGAAAAAGAACAACAGTTTTGAATCTGGTGTATCTAAGTCAAATTCTGATTATGTTATTTAAGTTATGTAGGCTTTCAGTACTTCAGTTTTTTTCAATTGTCAAAGGGTGTTTATAATAGTATTTGTTTTAGGGGGTTTCTTGAATGTTACTTAAAGCACTTAGTATAGGGCCTACTTCACTCACTGTTATTTTTATTTTATTACTATTACATTGTATCATACGGCAATGTATCATTACGGCATTGTATCGTCAATACATTATTATTACATGATGTCATAGGACAGAGTCAGCCTATGAGAGTTATTGAATTTCCCCCAAGTGCTCATTTTCCTATTGAAGATATAACATATCTGTCATACTTCTGCATTACCATAGTCCATTCACTCCTCAATTCTTTTAGATAACTCTGACATGAGAATTCCTTTCTCCTTTATTTTTAATTTTCCAATGCCTCTCTTCTATCTTTACTCTCATCTGAAGACTGGGCTTCCTATTCCACTTAGAAAACTGAGAGGATCTGAGGTGGGTTTCCTTATGCTCATCTACCCGAGGACCACATGCCAACAAATGTCCCTCTTTCTTCTGTATTAAACTCTTTCTTTTCCCCTAAAACTTTTCCATTAGTACATAACTATATTTTTAAAAACTTTTTTTGTTTTCATTCAGCAGTATCTCTCATAACTCTCCCTTCTTAGAACAAAAACCAAAAAACTCCTCTAAAGAGTTGTCTTGTAATCACTGACTCTTTCATTGCTCTGCTCTCATTCTTTCTTAAAAACATGACAAAAAAAAAAAAATTGGGCGTCCACCACACAACTTAAAACATTGATCCCATTGACTACAGTTGATGCTAAATCCAAGATTCAGTTTTATGTCATTATTTAAAATACAAGTCTGATTAAAAATAGCCAACAAAGGGATCCCTGAGTGGCTCAGCGGTTTGGCACCTGCCTTTGGCCCAGGGTGCAATCCTGAAGTCCGGGGATCGAGTCCCACGTGGGGCTCCCACATGGAGCCTGCTTCTCCCTCCTCCTGTGTCTCTGCCTCTCTCTCTCTCTCTCTCTCTCTCCATATATCATGAAAAAATAAATAAATCTTTAAAAAAAAATAGCCAGCAAATTCTCTTTATTTGAAATGTTTCCTGATTTACTTCCATGCCCTTGCTACTTCCTCCTTTTAAAACTTCATTACTTGACTTCCAAGTGCTAACTATTGTAATGATAGGTCAGTCTTTCTTTTATTATTATCTGTTAACAGTAACTCCCTAAATTATCCTATCCACTACATTGACTTAAAATTCTAATATATACTTATCATTTAAGTTATATCACCTTGATTTTACCTGCAACTGCCTGTTCACCAGCATCATTTGGATGACTACAGATAATCTGAATCCTCTACCAGCCTTCCTTTGGACTGCTTTCTAGTCCCAAATATACCTTGTATGAATACTCTAAAAAAATAGCCTGCTAAGACTGAAATATTTTGCTACTATATATATATATATAATATTCCATATATATATTTATATATTTGAGTATTCCAGTTAGTTATCTAAATTGAGTCCCAGCAAATAGCCAATATCAGCTTGTAACCACATGAATGAGCCATCTTAGATATTTAACCTAATTGAGTCTTCATATAACTGTAACTATGCGAGAGACCTCTTACAAGAATCCAACTGATCTTAGTCAACCACAAAACAAAGAGAAATAATAATAGGTTGTTGTAAGCTACTAAGTTTTAGAGTAGTTATTTTAGGTTTGGTTTTGGAGTCTGTTATCTGAGAATTATCATCTATGATATTGGAATAGTTTTGAGACCAAAATAATAAAACATAAACAATTTTAAAAAGATCATTCATTGATTAAACTGTTTAGTTACTGATTTATTGATTTAAATTGGCTTATCTGGAAACTTGTAAACTAGTTCTATTAATTTTTTTAAAAAATATTTTTCTAGAAGAACATAGAGCATTACAAAATCACTCAATATAAGCGGAAACCTTAAATAAAATGAAAAGTGTATTTATATTGATTATCTGAATATCATATATAACACAAGCTGAAAAAATTTTCTCAATATAGATATATAATAGATAGAAAGATGAGTGATTAATTTATTTTTTCAACTGTTTTTGCCTCTAATATTGTGTCACTGGTATTTTTTTGATGAAATATTGTGTTCAAAATATGACATGTTATTTTTCATAAAATATTCTGGTTTCCTCTTAAAGTTTCATTCTATTTTTAATGCACTTGAAATTGTTAATTCCTTCTGTTTACTTGTCTGAAAACAAATTATGCAAAATGATATATTCTCAATTCTATATTTTCATTGAAATGTGCACATGTATATCAATCTATTGTAAAGATCCACTCATTGCTATCTTGCAGTGTCTTTATTAAGCTATTTTTGTAAGATAAAAGTTGTCAAAAAAGTTGTATCTATTTATGATTCTTTCCAGCATTTCACCAATTTTAAATACTATAAAACCTTAGACTTTTTCATTTTCACTCCATACCCAAATAGAATACGTTCATTCAATGTATACTGAACTCTATCAAAAATATTATTCCCACAAATATAAATATTTCAAAACACAAGAATGCAATGCTAGAATAAACTTTGTATACTGAGTTCTTAACATTTCTTTGTTTTTCCTGTGTTTTGTATGAACAAAATTTAGCATCATCCTGTCTGCATGCTATACTTTCAATAACTGACTTGCTAAAAGCTTCAGAAGCTGAAGATGTAGGGTGTTGCAATCACTGAGTACTTTGATTAAACATTTCTAATTTTTTATGCAACCAAAATATTACAGAATACTTTAATACAAAGATAGGAAGATTAGATTGATTAATGAAGTAATTCTTTATAGACCTAAATATATCCAAAATCAGGTTAGTGTTGTGCAACAAAGGATGAATTCCAAACAACCATGATGAGGTAGTATCTGTTCAATAACAGTATCATCAGAAAATGTAGTAAAGCTGAGTATATATATTAAAATTATTTTTAGTAACTATGGCTTATATTTCAGTTGCCAGAATAAGTGTAGCTTATTTGAATACACATAAATTATATGTGCCCTTTGACCAAGTATGATAGCATAGCTGCTTTATACATTTATTATTTTTGTAAGATTTAATTTATTTATTCATGATAGACACAAAGGCAGAGACATAGGCAGAAGGAGAAGCTGCTCTCTGCAGGGAGGCAGACGCAGGACTCAATCCCAGGACCCTGGGATGACGAGCTGAGCCAACGGCAGATGCTCAACCACTGAGCAAGCCAGGTGCCCCTTCAAAGGTTTCTTAATGTAAAACTTTGTATTTTCCCCATAAAAATTGTATTGTAAATGTTGAATTTCATCTGAATTTATGCGTTCACAATACTATCAAATATTTCAAAGAAAATTTCTAAAAGCTCAATTATGATTCCATAAATTGTATGAAGAAATCATAACAACAACACACCATTACTGTAATTAACTGATTTTCTATTTGAAGTATCTGATGATGTTGATTATCAAACTTGCATCATTTAACTGATGAAAAGTTCTGTCAATGCAATAACAGTTCTAGCTTCACTTTTTAAATACACAAGAAAGCTTAGAAATAAAGATGAGAGAACTTAATTATTAATAAGAGCTATTTTCTCCCAAAATGTTATGTTTTCAGAGTGATATACCAGCACAACCTTATGTGGCTGCTTATGGCCCATGATTTTCAAGTAGGGACTTAAAACTGCTTCTTGTATTTGAAGTTAAGGCTATTAATCTTCCAGCAGGTTAGGTCTTCTTATCTCATCAATGATAGCATCGTAAACCTGTGGTAAATGGTAAATGTCAATAAGAGTTTGTGAAAGTCACATATACTGTTACTTTCCTGGGGCACAGAAATCCAGAACATAATTTTCATGTGGTTCTGGCATTCACTAAGATAGAATGAATGACTTAGAAGGAGTGATCATTTCCAATACCTTGTAAGGGACTTTCTTGTTCTCAGAGAAATCTCTGTAGTCATTGGTGACATCTCCTATGAAACCAGGCACTCTTGTTATGCTTGCCAGGCTCAAGCCCGGATCTATGCTTCCCTCAATTGCTCAGCTCTACAAGGATTGATTTGTAGATCTTGTTTGTGTAGAACTTATTTACAAAAAGGAAAAAAAAAGAATAAGAAAATTATAATAAAAGATCTAAAAGAAATGAAAATGAAAAGACAAAAAAATCCTTGAAAGAAGAAATTTTTCTCATAAAAATAAGAAGTTTAAATAGCAAAGAATTATAAAAACTTAAAAATAAAAAGTGAAACAGTAGAAACTTAAGAAAAAAAAACAAATTTCTCATAAACTGGTTCTCTGCTGCTAAATGATTTCATTAGAACATTTAAAAATGAATTTTCAAAACCCTCAAGACTCTTGGTTTATCAGTAAGTGCTCCCTTATGTTGTTGGCTCAAAAGGGAGAGGATATCTGCTCTGCATCTGGGAAGACTGGAAGAAAGAGTAATAAGTTGTTGCTTGTTGCTTTTTATGTTTATCCACATGTTAGAGTGAAAACTATGCCCACTGTATGTGTCTTATTCACTACTAGAGGAAGCTAGTGCAGAATCTGGAAATATGAAAAAGAAGTCTACCAAAACCATCTCACATTATCTTAGAGTAGCAGTTAGTTAATAATATTCTTTTAAAAAATGAAAAATGTAAGACAAATCTAAATCAGGATACCAATAGAATAGTGTCAGTATCAACTGGGACTCTTCCAGGACAACTGGGATGGACACAGGATCACTTGTTTCTCAGCCTCAAGTCTACAGGCCTGTTCAATAAATGAGTGAAATATTGACATCATTTATAAATCTTTTACTGCCTAATTCCATTTGACCTCAATTTTCCTCAGCTTTCTTTAAGCATTTATGTACTTAGTTCTTTAGAGCTGGATAGTGTGGCATTTACTTTGTATATTTTGCCATTATATATTCTCCATTCAATCTTTTCAGTTTGTGTTTGTCCTGTTACCCTCGCTGGATTCTCTGTGTTCTTAAGGACTCTAACCATCCTTTGTAAATCTCCACATATAAACATTGTTGATTTACTAACTACATGGCTTTAATTTGATGTTCACTGGAAATTAATTTACATTTGATGAATATAACTTTTAATTATAAACATTTAATTAATGAGCAATCCACTTTAAAAAAAAATGCCTTATGTCAAGATTGGAAGTAAAGAGAAATCCAGTGTCTGTCCTGGACTGCTCTCGTTGGAAACATATACCTTCTTTTGGTAAATCTGTTATGTAAGGGGCTCAGTTTATTCATCTGAAGTGGCAGCTACCATAGATATTTTTCCTGATCTTTTTTGATAGTTTTAAGTCCAGTTAATCTGAGATGCTGAGAATTCTTTGTAGTCTTCCTTTAAGCACAAATGGCACATTAAAAAGGAAACCAAAGTCTGCAATACTCAAGCCATCCCCCATTTTTTGATCCCCTTTACAGAATTTTGATTTACTTATCGGTAATTTATTTTTAACTCACTTTCTAAAATGATGAATTAGAAACTTTAAAATTAAATCATTCTTTTACATACACTACTGGATACGCATGACTGGAAAACTTTTTTTGATGCCACACAATTATCAGAAAAATAAAATAAAAATGAGTACATATTACCAATACAGGCATATTTAATTTCTTATACGTAATATACATGGACTACTCCACTAATATATTTGAGTGCAGAAACTTAGTTGTCTGATAAACAGATATACCTTTTTCCCTTCTTGTTAACAGAACACTCATTTTACTTGGATAGTGATGTACTGTGTCCTTGAGAATTAATCATTCTGAGTCTCAGCAGATCATGGCAGCACTCTTTGCTGCTGCCAGTGGTTTGGTCTGAAAGTAATCATGGAATCCGTCAGGGCCAATGAAACATAAAAGGATATCTGCTAGGGATCTCCAGGGAAGATTTTATTCTTTGAAAAAGGAGTATTGCCACAAAGGAGAGGATATCTTTTTGAGTTGACCATCCTTGATCTAGTCTTTGGAGGCAATTGCTTAAGGACATGATGCCTAAAGATCCTGTAGCCATCATGGAGGTTGCACTCATAAGAATAGTGTGAATGGTAGAAGAGTAGAACAGAAGATTCCTGAAGAAATTACTGGGCTGCTGAGCCAACTGTAGCACTGCCTAACTCTATAACTTTTTGTATAATTAATGAGCATATCATTTCAAAATTCTTTGTTAAGTCTATTTCTTTCAGGCTATTGAAACCAGGATGAGTATGTGGAGTAATAACTAATTTTTTAAAAAATGATTTAAAAATAAAATAATTGAAACTAATAATATTTTTTCAAGAGTATTTTGCTTACATTTATCTATAAAAAGTCCAAAACCATGCTTATTCTTTCAAAAATATGTTTAGTGAACATACTGTCATTGAATATGCTTTATTGTTTTTGAAAATATTATTTTAACATATTATGATATAACTCTGTAATGTTGTACTTCTAAATTTCATTTATTTGAAGGCTTGTTTTAGTGGCTTTTATGGGGGGAATGGCATATTACTAGATTATGGGGTCCAAATGAAAGAAAAACATTGTTGGCTATCCTTTCTAAATCTAATTATTGAATGGTTAGTTCCAACTACCCATTGTACAAAGTACAGAGATCTTTTTTTGAAATTTGGTTTGAAAATGTCCATGTAATTGTTCTTAAAAACTAATTGGAAGTAATTTCATGTCCATATTTTAATGAGTGTGTCCAAACCTACCAAAATTCTTCATTTTGAACATTTAAAATAGTGGACAAAATCCTGCCTTGAAATTTAAATATATACCTAAAAGACTTTTTTTTATAGTTGACATAGTTATCTCATTTTTGGTAAAAAAAAAAAAAAAAATCAGTTATGGAAACACTTTTAAACACTTATTTCCAAAAGTGCTTTCTCTAGTGTGTCATTCTTTCATTTTGATTTTCTACTTTCCCATTTCCTATTAAACTATCAACTTTGCCTATAAAATGACATTAAATATATATTTATTCATTCATCTTTCTTTTTGTGGGGAGGTGTGGAGTGTCATCTTGTATAGAGCATGTTATTAGCTCACTTATACACACATTTGCAAATTTGAAACACTTTTTAATAAAGAAAAATATTTAGGTCTGACAATTCTTCCCAGTATGTTTCTATGATATAATATGATAACTCCGGCATGATACAAAGATTCTTTTTTTTCAATTTTGATCAATTACAAAATATTACTTAAAAACACGCAAAATCTGCATCGAAAATGTCTTTGTTTTTGTTTATATGAAAAATTAATCCCATGTAATACTTTGGCCATTTCTGGCTGCAACTTGCAAGGTGGGCTCTTCACTCAGCACAGAGTCTGCTTGAGATTCTCTCTCCCTTTCCTTCTGCCCCTACCACTCATGCTCTCTCTCTCTCTCTCAAATAAATAAATAAATCTTAAAAAAAGAATAATTATCCCATTTATTTACTGAGAATTCCATATATATTTTTTACTTTTCTTTTTTAACAGTTTTATTGACATTCAACTCACATATAATATAATTCATCTATTTAAAGTAAACTTAATATTTTCATTAGCAAGTTCATGGGATTGTACAATCATCACTACAATCTAACTTTAGAGCATCTTTGTTCTCCCACAAAAGCCCTAAGCAACCACTAATCTACTTTCTATCTTTATAGATTTTCCTATTCTGGATATTTCATATAAATTAAATTATACAATATGCAATTCTTTCTGACTTTTTTTGCTTAGAGCAATATGACTTTCAAGGTTCATCCATCTTGTAGCATACATCAGCTCTTCTCTCATTTCTATTGTCAAATATGATTCCTTTGTATACATAAAAGACATTTATCTATCCACTCATCAGTTGATGGACATTTGAATTATTGAAATATATGCTATATATTGTGTAAATTTTCATATTCTTATATGATTCTACCTCACTGTGCATAATTGATTGGCCTAAAATGAGGTTCTTATACAATTCTGAAAGCTACACCCTTCTCTATGACTTTTGAAAATTTTCATATCCTAAATATAGGGGTTTGGTAGCCACATTTTTCAACATGTGCTGCTCAGCATACAGAGAAGAGAGAAACAAGATGAACTAAAAATCCTGGAGGCATATTCTTGGCTGGTTTTAGTGTTGAGAGGTCTAGCAGCATCCTGCCTTTCTTGTGTGTGCCTTTCTTTTACACACACACATACACACACACACACGCATCAACACCAAGAAACAACACAATATTTTCTCCCTGAAACTTTACCATTTGGTAAAACAAGATGGCAGTGTAGAGTTGGATCTGAATGAGGATGTGTCAGCCTGAGAGTGAATGCTGTGGCTTTTTCCTGCTTTTTTTTTTTTTTTTTTTTTTTTTACTATGCTAAACTTCTCTCCCATAAAGTCAAATGTGGAATTCCAAGAGATTTATTTGTAGAGATTAAGGGAACCTATAAAAACTGAGCTTGACATCTTATTTCCTGGTTGGACATCTGCCTACACAGTAAACTTGCCTGTCTGCCTACTGTGCTTATGCGAGCAAGGAAAGTGAGAAAAGCAAATAACTTCAGGTAAATAATGAGGTGGAGAGAAGTATAAAAAAAGGACATCTGAGCTTCTGGAGACTTAAGTGAGCACCACCAAAATTAGCTTAGCTTGAACCAGCTTGCTGCTATACCACCCAACAGGACTGGCAGGACTGGCTACCATGCTAGACCCCTCCAACAGCAAATGTCTACTCCACCAAAAGCAGAAGTTGAGGTGCAGTTAAAAGCTTAGCCACAGTAGATATCCCTCTTGAGTGGCATATGCACAAAGGGACTCCGAAGGCTCTCAGGATGATTCACACATTAACCTGCCTGAGAACCAGCACTAGGATGCTTGCTGAATGGAGGGCATTGAGATACCAGTTTTGAATGGAAAATCAGTGATGACCAAGAAACAACAGCAGGAGCCAGATGCTTCCCTTTACAGCTCCTGAGTCCTCACTCCAACTAAGGGGGAAGAAGGCAAAGTCAAAATGAAGGGGAGAAGAGGTGAAAGGGCCGATAAAAATCTCTCTAGCCAACACTCAGCAGACCCAGAGGGAGTGGAGGAAAAGAGCAATCAACTGGATAGGTAAGTAAATTTTCACTCTACAGAATTGTTATACTTAAAAGTGACTGGAGAATCAAAAGAAAAATAAAATCATTTCAAGTGTAGGTTTTACAGTCACCGGGTTATACATGCAGCATTTCCCCCCAACATTCTCAATAACTCATTGGTGTGTGTGTTTGTGTGCACGCGCACACATTTTGGAGAGGAAGGAGACAGCTTTCACCAAAGTACACAATAGTACAGACAATGAGATGTAATGATCAGAGATCTCGTCCAAATGCTCATTTGTATAAAGTTAGAAAACAAACTCAGGTAGCATGGTCTGCCAAGGTAAGATAATCTTCTAGAAGTCATGGGTGGCCCTTGCCCTAAAGGATTGGTACACATGCCACTTCAAAAAAATTTCCTATGATTATCTTTTTTCCTAGTTTTGTCCATTTTTCTGAGAAACCCCTTGTAAAAGCATGAAATAATGACTCTTTCTGATATAACATGAATTAAAGTTTATCTCCTGTCCTATGCTCAGCTAGGAAAATCAATGACATCTACTCTCACCACTAGCAAGTGTTCACAGGTTCTCAGTAATTTAGGCTATATGCTTTGAATGTTACCCTTTTCAAATAATCAGGAGCATCATTGGCTTGCAATGCCTTGCTTAGATACTTCACCTTACCTTAAATGCCTTGGGGAGATGATACAACTTCTATCAGGCAGGATTTTCAACTTTTTTTAGGCGCTCATTCAGGCCTGGCCCTGTGATCACCTTATGTACTGCTGACATTCAGAGAAGTTCTTGAATAAGAATAGGGATGGGAGGCAGCAGGAAGAGAGAAGAAAATGCAGTCCTGAGCAGGCCACACCAGAGTTTTATTAAGATTTGCAAAAGTGAAAGAGTTGTTAAACAAAGTATTTGTGATGTTAAAACAAATATCTAAATTTCATTGTTCACATAGTTTTAAGATACATTTTTTATAATATACAGGATATTTTTGCCATTTTAAATACTGCCTTTAACCTGCATTCTTTTATAAAAGGCCACATTTAAAAAAAGAGGTCAGTATCTTTATTACGATCCTGTACAATACATAATTAACTTATAAATGATTCAGCTCAGGTAGCATAAAAAAGAATTATAGCACAGGTCTTTGTGAGTATGTGTTAACGTTATGGTCATGGCTACTGCAGGCTCCATCATACACTGATGCTCTTGAGAGTCTTCCTGGCTTTAGCTCTGAGATGCTATCTATTCGATTCTAAATCAGAAGATATTTTATTCTTAAAATCCCATATGGTTATTAATGGAAAGGCAATAAAGCAAAACAGAGCACGTGTTTTTGGTAAAATATATCTATATTCGGATCTCATGATCTCCAGGAAGTAAATAGTAGTTTACAGAGATAAGAAAAAAGAGTAATTCTTGGAATAGGAGGAAACTCCCCGAAGGATGTAGAGGCAGAGAGACGAAAAACAAAAGGATGAGTGAGGAGTAGAGTAGATGTGAGGCAGAGGAGAGAGAGCAGGTGAGAAGGAAAGGGCAGGAGGAGGAGAGGATGGGTGGAAAAGAGGAAGAAGGGGCAGAAGCAGAGGGCCGTCTTCCCATGGAGTTCAAGATTTTAAGTGAGAGAGTAAAGATGAAGCTTTTTAAAACGTTCACTGTTGGGGCATCTAGGTGCCTCAGTTGGTTAAATGTCTCTTCTTGGCTCAGGTCATGATCCCAGAGTCCTAGGACTGAGCCCCACATTGGGAGGTGGGATTGGGGTATGTGTGGAGATGGGGAGGGCTCTTTGCTCAGCAGGAGGTCTGCTTCTCCCTCTCCCTCTACCTCCCACTCTCCCTGGTTGTGCTCTCTCTCTCTCTCTCTCTCTCTCTCTCTCTCTGTGTCAAACAAATAAATAAAGCCTTTCCAGAAAAAAAAAAAAAAGGTTCACTATGCATATGCATATTTTTTGGATGGTAAAAAAGGAATCCATTGTGTTATCTATTGTTTTTAAACTTCACACTGGGTAATATTTAAATCTTTTCACAGTTTAACATTTAGAATGTACATTTTTAGGTTATTTCCTCTAGGAATACATGAAATATATTTTTAAATAAAACGAGATTAGAGCAAAGTAGGATCAAATCAGCTCTCTTTTCTAAGTCAAGAGCATTTTGTTTATTATTTTATTTCATTATATGGTTCTCTAACACCATTTCAATTAATACAAAATATTCCAAAGTACTGGAATTCCATTTCCATAAGGTGATTTTCTAGCAGGGGAGGTGGGGATTTGGTTTCAAATTTACTTCCTGTACTGTAACTGGACAATACAAAAAAGTCATATATGAATTTCTGTGGGCATATTTTTAAATTACTTTCTTAGCATAGATTACTTAATGTGAATTTAAGTTAATGAGTTTGAATTTTAAATCTTCTGTGATTCATTACCAAATTGTCTCTTGGAAAGTTACTGATTGACTATCCTATTCACAGTACATGAAAAACCCCACAAAGAGATGTTTCCACATTTCTTTACAATTACTGAAATGCTGAATTATTTTACTTCTCTGAATAATGTGCAATTGAAAAAAATGTGTTGAAGATTAAAGGAGACTATAATAACCTAAGCGAGATCAAAGAATAAAAAAATCTCTCTATGAGTGATTTCCTTTAAATTCATTAAAAAATATTCTAAAGGTACTGTAATTGTTTGGATAGGAAGAACTGATTATTAGTACCAAAGGAAGGCCGACCGACTTAAAAACCAGCTATTTGACTTCAGGCCATATTCCCTCCCCATCCCCTGCTTTGCTTCCCATCACTGTCTGCACAATACAAACAAATTACTGGTGGACTTATATGGATGTTAAGCTTCTGCTAAAATTACCCAAATCAGCTCTTTGATATACTTCGCTGTATGTTCTGTGTACACCAGCTTCAGCTTACATAAGAGAAGTTTTAAGCTATTTCCAGGGCAGAGAAATTCATCTATTTGCATTTCATATGCACTTCCTAAACTATTTTGATATACTTACTTCACAGTAAATGCTAAAAGTATAATAAATACTTAAGTATCAAGGCAAAATGTATCCATAACAATTGTATTTTAAGGTCATAAAACGATAACTCCAAGTATAATCATTCCAATTGATTTTCATAGGGTGTCCTTTGCCTAAATATTCAGAAAAGGAGAATCTTGAGTTATGTAACTGATGAGATAGAAATTATCACTTACAAAGGAATATCTTAGTGTTTATTCATTCTTTGAGATCAATCCTAAAACCTGAGAGTTATAAGTAAATTTGTTTTTAGTAGTTTTGACATTTGAGATTTGACATTTAACATTTAAAAAACATGAAATGATTTTGATAGAAATTGTTTTAATTTCTTATGCAGATTTACTTTGCTGTTTAAGACTTTTCCCAATTTCTCTTATTTTTCTGCCTGATAGCTTCATATTTAAAGCACAAGCTAGCAGTTTGCCCCTAATAAATCATGCCTCAAAATAGAATTTACCCAGAAAAATGAATCTGGATTTTAGGAGGCATAAGCTTTACGAAAGGAAGAAAGGGAAAGACCTAAATTGAAGATGAAGATGGTTTTATAAGCATTTAGCCAAAGATAGAAGAATTGCCTGACTGCAAAATATATATCTTTTTGTTGAAAGAATATTAGAAACCAACGAAATATTTCAGGTAAAATGATTTAAGATAAGTGTGGCAGCCAAATTTAATGTAAAGGAAAGGGAGAGGCCAAAAGTGAGAAGAAATTTCAAGTTGTTCATGATTAGAGAACAAGGTAAATCAAAAGCCTTTGTATGCTGGGTGTAATTTTTCTTTCTGCGTTGTTTAAGCATTTAACTTTGGTCTTTAAAATTAAAAAAGAAAAATTATTTCAGTAGTATTTAACTATCATAATTCACTTGTAATCACATTGTGTTTTGATGAATGGCTGGACTTTTACTGCCAGTTTATGAGAACTAAATTTCAATTACATCAGAAAATAATATATCTTCATTTGTAAGGCATTTCATGTAAGAAAAAAATAAGTTTTCCCTGATCTATATCTAGTCGTACTTTTTTTTCTGTTTGTACATAGATAAGATTCTCTGAGGCACTCATGAATATTTTGGTGGCTCCCAAGGGGGTCTGACATTTCAATATTTCCTGACACGCTTGGAAAGGGAGCATTTCAAAAAATTAAAGACACTGATAAGCAAACCCTTCATTAATAAAACAGACTATTAAGTTTGCAGCTCCTGTACTTAAAATTTTCCTATTTTATCTAAAATTAATTTGCAGGTACCATGAACCTTTTTGAAGTTTGAAAAAAAAGAGATTAAGTTAAGGGCAAGATTTAAAAAAAAAATGGCTTCATCTACAGTACATCTCTGCTCTACAGATCATTTTCTCCTTTATTTAATAATTAATGCCAGCTACACCAGCATGTTTAAATCCTCAACAGATAAGAAATAATTAAGTTAACACCACTCAAAATGATATGTAACATCTCAATTAGTGAGAATTTTTAAGTGGCAACAAGGAGAATGAATTTATTGAAAGCTGCACTGTAGGATATTTTTTTTTCCCAATGAAAGTCAAAGTCACATTCATACAGATGCAAGAAACACTACACTTAGTGAAGTTGTTGTATCATCTGCTAAAATACATGATGTTACTGCCAGCAATCTAATGAATGCTCAGTGGCATACAGACAGTACTCTTCTGGAAACTCCAACAAAATATATTCCAGATTTGAAAATTAGGCATTTCCCTGGATGTTGAACTTCTCTTCATTTTTCCCTCTTTTCCCACAAATACCAAAGTGCTTAGCTAGAATAAAGAGATTTAATAGTCTCTACCCTCTGCTCTAAGCTCAAGGAATTATAACAGACAAGAATAATAAAAATATCTCATTCTGTATGTGTTTGTGTGTGTGTGTATGTGTGTGCGTGTCTTCTCTGTTCTCTTCTCTCCCACTTTCCTTTCCTCCCTTTGCTGAAGGAGCTATGTGCTCTATATACTTCTGGAAAATCATCCATGTGCCTTTGTCCATGAATGCCATATATGCCATAGGAATCAGTGTAAACAAACAAAAGGGACCATTAAAAAAGTAATTTTCCTACAAGTACACATCAGCAAATACACTCCTTGTACTATTTTTGGACAACTATCTAACATTTTAATTGACCCAGAAATTGGCACAGTTTCATTTGGCTCCCTTTCATTTCATGTGCCTTATCTGAGAAATGGAGAAAATGACATAAAGCACAAAAGTCCACTAAAAGCAATAGCACAGAGAAATAGTTTCCTCTTTTACCTGCAACTGTCTTCAACGTCCAACACTCATCCTAAAAGTCGTGATCATGTTTACATTTCCCCAAAGCTTAATGCATGTCAGGCAGATTTTTAAATCATTCCCAAACAATTATGGCTAGTTGGTTTTCCATTAAAGAAAACATGGAAATTCGACCCTGCTAGCCCAGAGGTTGAATTTATATGATGCCATGGAGTGTACTTACTCCCTCCCTCCTGTCCCTAGAGAAAGACCTAAAAGTGTACATTAATCCAAAGTCATATCATCGCAGTATTATCATTGTCTGAAGCCATTCAAATTACTCCTAAACCAGATTCCCAGTCTAAATTGGGTGACCCAAGAAATACTTTGGGTAATTTCAGAGAGTAGGCTAAAAGGTGAGTGGCAGCAAATCTCCGCTGCCTCAGGTTTGAGGACATAGGTGAAGTGAAGAGACAGTGGCTTTTGTCAGTTACTAACAGCAGGACTGGCTGATATGCATGTAACATGTGATGTCCAGACATGGTGAGGTCCATCAGAACTGCAGGGAAACGTGTCACAGAAGAGATAAGAACAGCTCTGCTGCCTCCTCTCATTACCTGTTCCACTGACTACAGCCTCTCAACTTACCACTTAATAACCTATCAAAAACATACCAAGCTGAGGATAGGTTCTATAAAAGAGAGATTTTCCATTTGTTCAAGTTTTTTTTTTCCCTTCCCCTTAACCAAATATTTAGGGACATTTAAATTAGGTACTTTCCCTTAATGGTTAACGGTTTATTTTCCCAAAATAACCATAAAGCACTCTACACCAGAAAGAACCTATATACTAGGGCACCTGTGTGGCTCAGTGGTAGAGCTTCTGCCTTTGGCTCAGGGCGTGATCCCGGGGTCCTGGGATCGAGTCCTGCATCAGGCTTCCCGCAGGGAGCCTGCTTCTCCCTCTGCCTCTGTCTCTGCCTCTCTCTCTGTGTCTCTCATGAATAAATAAATAAAATCTTTAAAAAAGCCTATGTACTATACCGTGCTATTTGTAGAGTAATATTTATTTATTCAACTCTGCAGGATATCTACCATAGCCTCATGAGCATTCCAGATTCACCTATCTTGCATGCACCATATAGTATCGAACATGGTCTCCCCTTTAACGTAGAGACTTTACCTTATTCATTTCCTTATCCCTAGCTACTAGCACAAAGTCTGACATAGACCCTGTGCTCACCAATCATGTTTTGAAATAAACTGAACTAAGGCAATAATCCCATTCATTTATTCAGACATACAAAACATTTTTGATATATAGTATTTTTAATTCATTCATTTATTCAGACATACAAAACATTTTTGATATATAGTATTTTTAATTCATTAAATAGGACATCTAAAGGTAAAGGTAGTTTCTCTTTTCCTGAGTACCTCTCAGGACTAAGTGAAACCATTACCTAAGAAGTACTCAAAAACTAGCCTGAAGTGTCATAGTGTTTTTAAGATTTTATTTATTAATTTGAGTGCAAGAGAACACAAGTAGGGAAGAGAGGGAGAAGTAGGCTCCCCGCTTAGTGGAGAACCAGATGGGGTGCTCAATCCCAGGACCTCCAGGATTGTGACTGAGCCAAAGGCAGCTAGTTAACCGACTGAGTCACCTAGGCATCCCTGAAATTGTGTAGTTTTTTGAAATGCTGACAAACTTATGTAGGTAATAGTTTCTAGAATTAGTGGAAGTAAAATATATTAGCAAGAGTTGCCCAGAGAAATAGAACCAATAGGAACTCTGTGTGTGTGTGTGTGTGTGTGTGTGTGTGTGTGTGTATGTGTGTTTAGAAAGAGATTTAAGGAATTGGCTCACATGATCCAGCAACCTAGAGACCCGGGAAAGAATTGACATTGCAGATCAAGTTTCAAAGCAGTCTGGAGGCAACATTCTCTCTTCCTTGGGAGATTTCAGTTTGTTTTCTTTTAATACCTTCAATTGATGGATGAAACCCATTAAGGAGAGTGATATTTACTCAAACTCTATTAATTTAAATTTTGACCTCATCTAAATACCTTCCACAGCAACATTTAGACTATTTTTTGATCAATTATCTGGGTATCTTGGTTTCACAAAGTTGACACAAAAAAATTAAGCATTGTACAAAATTTTACGATGGTATGAGAATTTCTGAAAAAAATTTAATAATCCCAGTTGGGTGAAGGAAATGCTATGCATAGAATTGATTACAAACCCAGACATAAAAATTTAGCTTGACAGTTTGCACTAACTGAACATTTGCTAACTGTACTTTATCTGCATCAACTCTCTGTGCAATTTACATTTGTGAACTTAGGAAAGGCTGGAATTTGGATGCTTTAACAGGGCATTCAAAATCTTCTCTCCACTTTTTAAATTGTTCTCACTTCTTTGCATGCACCCTAAGCCACCGAACACTAATGATCCACAGAAAATCTGTTAACTTTTGTGTCTCTCTAATTTTGCAAAAATTCTCTTGGCCCATTCATTGAAATTACAATCAGAAATCAAGATTATTCTCAAATGTCACTTCTAGGAAATCTTCCATAAACTTGCTTGCAGAATAAGTAGCTTCCTGCCTTCATCTGTGTTTTCATAGTATATGGTATACATCTTTATTAAAATCTTATTTTATTTAAATTAGGTATATATAAGTCTGTCTTCCACAATAGTTTATAAACTCTCTTATGTTGGGAGAGTTCTTTGAAACTGTAAAACTGTAAGTGTAGTTCCCAGATCAGCAACATCAAAATTACCCGGGAGCTTGGTAGGAAAGTAGAATCTTGGTCCCATCTCTGACCTTCTAAAAAACCATATATATTTCAAAAATATTCCAAGATGACTTTATGATATTAAAATTTGATAAGTCCTGTCTAGGTGTTGGCTTTAATAAACATAACTAAGGCAAGATTTGTGCATTGAAGGAACCTCTGTTTTACTGAAGAGATTATTACCAATTCCTAGATCAGGATAAATTCTTTCATGTTGAGCATTTGTGAGAGCTATTGCATATCACCACTGATAGTCAGACTCCCCTTTGTCTTCCTATCTCTCTCTATTCCTGAACTCTGTGTTTTCCAGGTCACGGCTTCGATACCAGTCTATATACAATTAAACATCCACTAAGCCATCAAATAAGTATAAGCAAATCCAATAAATTTCTTGTTTATTCCCCTCCCACTGCCTAACCAAATATCATCACAGTCAGTCAAAGTTTCTGTTTGTGTGTTGTTTTATTCTTCTGTTTCTAGTGTCTGTGGCTACTGTCTAATTACAGATTTGGCCTATCTGTTGGAAAACTATCAATTCCTGAAACACAAAATTGGTTCAGACGTCCATTTTTTGGACTGCCATGAAACATGAATGATGGTACATTGCACTGTCATTTTCTGTTTGTGTCTCTAGTTAACCTGTGGTTAATGTGGTAACCTTGAAAGTAAACCTTGAAAGTAAAAATCACTATCTGTTATACAACGTTACCTCTAGCATCTTATCCATAACCCAGTGCCTGATAGGTTCTCATAAGTCTTTGTTGATTTCATCAATGAATAATCATGGAAATGCAGTTAGATAAATAATAGCCACATTTGTAGGAAGGGTAGATTTGAAAGACAGAAATCACCCCATTAATTTACATAAAACTGAATTATCGGAAGTAGTTCTTTGATGCAAACATTGTTTTTCCTCTCAATAAACACGAGAGAGTTTATTTAAATTTTTTGATTGTGAAAATCACAAATTTAAATTCATTTTTTTGAAATTAAATCCATCACTCTCTTCTCCATGTATCAGAATGCAATGATTAGGAAGTAGGCATTGAGGCAGTAGTGAGGAGGAGTAGAAAAATAATGTGTTGCTAATGAAATCAGTGGAATGCCAGCAGATTCCTATTCAGTTTCTTCAAGCACTCAAGTGGTCAACCAAAACTGACAAGTTAAATCTATAATCTCATGACAAAATCCCTTTCCCGTATCTATTGAAAGACATTCTTGACCAAATTTAAAGAAATGCCTCCTTAAATTTGATCAAGTCTTTCCATTTTAACTTTAAGAAACATCTGCAGAATTTGATGTTTCTCTCAGGTACTTGTAGGGGGCTTAGTTTTAATATCATTCCTCTTAATGTGTTAGCTATTATTTTTACATAAATAGTTTAGCAGCAGGCTACATATTAAATCCTGAAGTACACTGTATTCTTAGTATTTCTGAAAATAAATAAAAGCACACAGAAGAAACATTTATGAAAAATGACACACTTTCCTATACGTTCAGCTGAAAAAACAGAGGTTTATTAAAGAAAACAAGAGATGCTTTCTAGTGGTAGAAGATAATGCCCCACATAAACATGAATAAGATCAGTTCCTTGAAAAATCTCTGGATCGTGTTATGGTCAGTTGTAGAGGCTTATGGTGACAACTTTAATGATGGATTTATTATGGCTCAGGTCGTATTTGTACAATGCCTTGAAAACCAAGCACCTGGGTACAGAACTTTGCTGAGAGGACATTTGTATGACAACTGGCATTGGGGAATGGCTGCAAATCTGCAGGCTTGTAGGGCATGACCAATTTTAGTAAACTACTTGAGTCAGCTCTGTTCAGTGTCTATCTCTAGGCACTACAGAGATGCCCATCACCACGTTCCTTAGTGCTCAGAGAAAGATATTAGAAAGGCTGCCAAATTATCTTGACCTAATTAACTGGAACTCAAACTGGGGCAGTATTTTATGTAGTCTAAATTACTGTGCACTTGGGTCTGGCTATTTTCAGCACATAGTGATGACTTCTTATTATTTTCCACACACATGGCATTGTATATTTTGTCAAGTACTAAACATATTTGAATTAACCTTCCAATTAGTGCTTAATAATTTAAAATATTCCCATATTAAAGATGAAAAGACTGAGGCATGAATAGAGTACAATAACTGTGATGGTTAATTTAACTCTGACTGATACATCATCTAAGCCTAGTTGGATACATTATGAGAAAGACATATAGAGAAAGGCTAACATTATAACAATAGAGGATCGTGAACTTTCTCATAGCACTACCGGATATATTTTCTCCTGTGTGGCAATGACTACCTATTGATAATTCTCATGTGGATGGAATCATCTTCCTCCGAGGTAACATATTACGATTTGTGCATTGTGCCTATGTGGGAATGGTTTTAATTTGCAGAAGTACCACACAGATAATTCTGATACCCTCACTCCTCATCTCAAGTGAGAATCACTGACCAGAAAGAAGGGTATTCATTCATTTCTGGAGGGTCTGAAATTATGTCTCTTATTTATTTATTTATTTATTTATTATTTATTTATTTATTTATTTATTTATTATTTATTTATTTATTTATTCATGAGAGGCACACAGAGAGAGAAACAGAGACATAGGCAGAGGGAGAAGCAGGCTCCATGCAGGAAGCCTGATGTGGGGCTCCATCCCGGATCTGGGGATCATGCCCTGGGCTGAAGGCAGATGCTCAACCACTGAACTACCCAGGAGTCCCAATGTCTCCTAATTATTTAGTTTAAACAAATAACATTTTGTTTCATGTAAATAAAATGGCAGGCAGCCCGGGTGGCTCAGTGGTTTAGTGCCACCTTTGGTCCAGGGTGTGATCCTGGAGACCTGGGATCAAATCCTGTGTCGGGCTCCCTGCATGGAGCCTGTTTCTCCCTCTGCCTGTGTCTCTGCCTCTCTGTTTCTCATGAATAAATAAATAAAATCTTTTTAAAAAATGGCATTTTCAGAAGTAAGTGTCATTGATTTGTGTTTACAGTTGAAAAAAGTAATACTCCCATTTTTCTTAGCACCTATTATGTTAGAATCACAAAGTTCAATTTTTGTTATTGTTGTTGTTGTTTTTAACCCAGCACACTAGGCTGTTAGTTCACTAGATTCTATCAAATTGTAAATTTATGACTCTCCATCTTGAATGAAACTCCTTCAATTTCTTAAGTCATAGCTGTTCTCCACTTGCCAAGAGACAATATGGGAAGTACTCTATATAGATTTAACTATTTTTCAAGATTCTAGAGGGACATAATTGTGCTTTAACAGACAGAAGTGTCTGAAACATTCTCCTTTATATGCTAATCATGAATCTTATCATTTTCAGAAACTAGATCTAAACTCCTGCTGCTTAGAATGTCTTCCCCAGTGGATAAAATAGACCCAAATTGCCCTGTTCATTTCTTTGTTTCGTGATCTTTGTACAAATAAATTACAAATATTTGTGTGTATAGTTATATAGCTCTTACTACTTTCCAGGTATTGTTTTAAGCCCCTTGTTAAATCCTAACAAAAGTCCTAAAGATAGTACTATAATTTCTACCACTTAATAGATGAGAAAGCTGAGACACAGCACTATGAAGTAGCCTAATGATGATCACACAAATCAGTGAGGGAGGACACAGACTTTGAACCCTGGCCAGAAGATTGCCGTGGTCACACTCTTAACTACGTAGACCCATCTTTAAGAAGAGAGTCATTTGTGTCTCATTTAATTTTTTTCCACTGAGATAGATAAGATTCTTTCCTAGAAAAATTAATAAATGCATCTGTTTCAAACCTGCCATTGAGATATTTTCGGCCTACAGAGCTACATTAATATGTATTTTATGTAAGATTTTTATCATTTGATTCTGATAACTTCTGGAACTTGTTAATTCTCAAGGTCACATTATATTTTAATTCTGTCCTTCAAGGTGCTAAATAACCCTTCCCTTTCAGTCTGATGTTATTAACTAAGTAAATGAGCATGTTTTGAAATGATTGATAGAATTATTAAATAGCACTCATCCTAGGACTAACCCCATTAGTCATGTTTCCCAACTTTGATATGGAACTATTTGGACTACAACTGTGAAACAAATTACATACCTATTTAGTGGTAATAGGGTAGGTATCTCAGCTTTCTCAAATCCTTTCTGGAAGTAAAGAGTGTATTAGAAAAACACATTTCAAAATTCAAAAACAGCCATAATCTTTTTCATTTATTGATAAGATTATCAAGTTAAGCAAAAACTTTCATAAAGTTTATATAATTATGAATTACATATTAAATTACCATAATTATTAGTACCCAATTCTTCATAATTCTTAACTTTAATAGAGGAGAAAGAATCATCTGATGGGGTTTGTTCACACATGAAATTATTCTCATTATTTTATAGCACCTAGTGGTAATAGAGGTTTATGTACTCAAAAACAAAACAAGGCACAAATTCCTCAAATGTCTATTATTTTTTGTTTGTTTAAACAAAAAAAAAATGTGTTTGGAATTGGATTTTTTTTCCTCAAATTACATTTGTCTGTAGTTCAAAGTATAAATGCAATAAATTTTAAGTTTGTAAAATATGTTTTTAAAAAATCCACAAACATATCTGTCAGGAGTATGCTATTCCTTTCATAAAATACTTTCGCTTTCTGTATAGTATATCGAGTTTTTACAGTAAAATAGTGTCAGTATAATACAAATTCTTTTCAAACAATTTTTTTTAAAACAGAAATATTTACAGTGTTGAGTTTTCTGGAGAACTTTCAAATCCTCTTGACTTTGTTGTTATTAGTATATTATTTTTATTTATTTGGTTTCTTGTTGGTTCAATTTGATTTGTTTCTTTTTCTTTTTATAATTAGAATTCATTGCTACATTCTTCTCCAAAATCACTAGATGCTACTATATCTACAATTGCACTGCCAAATTAAATCAATAAAAAGGTCGTTTTACTCTCTACATTTCCTTACGACTTTTCACTGTGATCCTATGATCAGGGTTTGTGTGAAATGAAGGCTTTCTAGATCAACATGTAGTATCCCTTCCCCTATATTAAATAAATTGGATCTGCATTTCACCTTGTTACCCCCTCCTGCAATTAATTTAACTTTCGGTGCATTCTGGGGCTACTGCTTTTTGTTTCTAGGTGGTACAGAACAAAGGTTCAATCGGGAGCTCTACACTACACCCAATTTAGAACTTAATTAACCACAAAAGTTAAAAGTGAGAGCAGTCCCCAATAAGCTGACAATGAAAGTTGTGGCTGCCCTAAGCCCGATAAGAAGGCAACTGCGAGTTTTAAATTGAGATCACTACCAGCATAGCCGTGGGTTTCGGCAGTGACAAACTGTAGTCACAGATTCCAACAGCCCCTGATGAAAAGCTGTTCTCATTCCCTAATGCTTTATGGGAGAGCTGCAGCTGCTTGGAATATTTTTCAAGCAGAAAGCCATCATCATGACAACACCAGAGTAAAAGAGGGCAAAAAAAATTTCTTTCTGGTAGGGAAATAAAGACATCTTAAGCTTGACTTCAAAAGCTCTCTACAGCAAACAGTAGCTGTGGAAATACCGTTTCATCTTTGCCTCTGGGATATTATTAAGCTTTTCTGGTAGCTCTAACTGCAGGAGAAGGGATTACAGAAGTTGCTGCTGTGTAGCTGCCTGCCATACAAATATCTGGAAAAGCTGAGATCGTGGATTTGTATTCGGGCCAGTGATTAGCCAACCCCAAGAAACTGACCTGGTAATGAATCCCGCAACGCAACCTCTTCTTGCACCCTACAAATAAAAACACGCAAGACAATTCTGTTTCTTGTTGAAGTGTCAAAGACTTCTCTTTGGTCAAAGTTTGCTAAACACGATCGAGGCCAGTTTCAGCTACACCTACTAATAGCATGCATAATGGAGCAAAACCATTCATACTGCATCAGTTACGGTGGTGTCCTCATTTCCATGATGAATCCCCACTTTCAAAGGTTGTGGCGCAGTTGTTTAAAAATCCACTAGCAGCTGCAGTGACCCATGCAGTCGTGGTGTAGAAACTTCACCGTATCATTTTAGCACAGAGGGCAAAGGAACTCAATAAAAATTAGTAATCAAAGGTGCTTTACTGTGTATTTGAGTCAGCTGCTCACCATGTTTTTTAAAAATCAGTTTTTCAGTGGAATGTAACTAATGTCCGTTTGATGTGGATGGATTACTTGTGATTTTGAAAAAAAAGGGGGAAACAAACCAATTTCATTTTTTAAAATGAATGAATATGTGTAGAATGCATTTAAACATGTCATCAAATACTTGTAACTGAGACTGAGTGAAATTTGGTTGCTCTGTGTAAATAATAGCCATGATGTGGCTAACTCTCCCAACATAATAAAATGAATGATGGTTACTAAATAATAAGTAGATGTCTTTACAGTTGGCATTTTGTTCTTACAGATTAAAATGTGAAAATGAACCTACTGTATAAGGGGCATACATATATATTAGATATGAAATATGCAATATACTTAGTAGTTGAAATTCATCTTCTTAGGACAAAGAAATGCCAGAACACACAATGATGGACCTAAAACATATAATCAAGATTGGGCAATAAGGCATTTTGAAACATAGAATAAAATTCATTTTTAATGAACATCACATTAACTTGATTTGACTTTTGTCCATATCTGACACACTTTACAACCCTTCCATAGACACAATTGATTAAAATATATTGCTGTTTTTAAAAGGCTCAAATAATTAGATCTCTACCTCAGAGGTTTATTTTCTTAATTTTCCTATGTAGTTGAAATTTCAAGAAATCATCATATTATTATTCTCTGATCACCTGCCTTGTCTAGATTATCAGTGAGGCACATTAATGCAGCCTCACCATTATCATTTTTTCTCAATTTCATTTTTATCTATTTCATTATTTCAATTGCAATGCATTTCACAATATCAATAGGCACTTTCCAATAATAGAGATTTATAGCAAAGGAGGACCATATGGTAAATCCACATCTTTCAAATTTGTACTGAAAATTCATGTTTCTAAATAAAGACGTTATAAGTAGCTAGTCTATTATTTTATTTTATTGTCTGAGGCTGTCTTTAAACCATAAACATCGAGGCCTGACCTTGCATATCAGCATATTTCAATAAGCGTTCAGTAAAAAAGCAACAACTAAAAATTTATTTAATTTACTAACCTCAAGGAAAAATATATCTATATACATATATGTATATGTGTATCTATCAACCTGAAAAATAATGAGATGGCTCTAAAATATAGTTTAACGTTATTGTAGGACTTTTAGATTATCATAAAACTTCAAGGTTTTTATAAAACTTTTCAAAATATAAAGTTTTTCAAAATATAAAGTTTATTTCAAGCAATCAGCTTCTTTGGAAACATCCACTTAATGATGGCTATTTAAAATGCTACATAAATGAATTAAATGCTATTGTAAAATATACCCATGCACATTAACTTAGATTTAACATAGCTTAAAGTTCTGGGGGTCCTTTTTTCAGAAGTAACTGTTTGCATTCCATCTCTTGACATCAAGCTTTAAATATCAAAGTGCTTTGATGAATAATAAATACAAATATAAATGAATAAACGATTTGATGTCAGGAAAGAGGCAGATAAATATTCAAAGGAGGTGACTTTGTGTTTTGTTTTTTTATTTTATAATGTATTTTGCATTTGGTCTAGTCAACAAATAGATGAAAAAAGAAAAATAAAATAAAATATTTACAGATAAGCTACTGTTGTGGTTCTTGTATTTCCTGATGAGTCTAAGGTGCATAAATCCAATATTCTGTTGGGCAGGATGATCATTCTGCTTTGGCATTTTAGGGATGGTAAGGGGACTGTGAATGGTGGGATTTTCCAGAATGATTTTAAAAATCAGTCCTCATGGCAGAAGAAAAACAGTATTTGATTCCCCTGTGGCTGTTGCTGCTCAATCAAATTTATTACTAGCATTAAGGTTGGCAGGGAGGACAAGCACAGGGATCTGCGCGGTGCTTCACTGCTCCAGAAATACAGGCCATAAGGCAGCCTGACTCCCAAGGAGTCATGTCCAGGGATTATGGCATGGCAGTGAGTATCCTCTGGTTCTGAACTAGAAAACTTCAGAGAAAGGTGCTTATTTTGTATAATATGCTAGGAAAGTTGAAATATATAATCAGAAATACAGACTCCATCACGGTTTCCTATTTGATTGGGAAGGTCATGAGTCAGGCTGATGAAATGTAAAAAGGCAGAGAGAAAGTTTTCCTCCTGCTGTGATCAGATGTTCTTAGGATTCCAGCAGAGGTAATCTTGAAAGGAAACATGGCAGAGCTTTGGAAGGCTTTATGATCATGACCCACCAGTAGCCCACAGACTCATTGGAGGGGCCAGTTGGAGCTAGCCTCTGGTCAATTTTTATCCTGCTATTCTTAGATACTCTAAAATTACAGACCTTAGTCTCTGAGGTAGGACTTTAATTCCCACCATGCAGAGGTGCCAAAAATAAGGCACCAATGATTTTATCTTAAAATAAGATTGAAACATTCTATACATCTATGTCTCCTCTGTTCCAAACTCAATAATAACTTATATTTTAAGATGATTTATTACTTTCAATTAATTTACAAACACCATATAATTCAATTTTCAAAACAACCTTTACAGTTGATGAGAAAACATTATATGCTGCCTCTCATTTTATTTTCCTTTTTTTCTCTTTTCCTTTCTTTTAATGGAAAACAAGAGTTTGCAAGGAAGGAAGAAGTGACTGTCTAGCAAATAAACAAGAAATAAACACAGGCTTCCAGGCGCTGGTTTCATATCTAAGGCAGACATCAGTATTCATGGTGTAGCAGAATCGCTACTAAATCTAGACTGTTCACAGAAATCTTCTTAACACAGAATTCACAGCATACAACAACAGCAGGGCAATTCACACAAGAGAGGAAACAAACTTACCATTCCACTCTCATGGACCAGTGAAAAGCAAAGATCAGCATACAGAATGTTTGAGTCCAGCTTCCCATGTTTCAGGGAAATAGATTTAAGTTGAAGCATGTCCTAACCATAAACAAATTCAATATCAAATGAGTTTTGATGCACATTATTCCTATGGATGTTGCTATTTTAATCAATATATTTTTAAAAATTGAAAATAAATCTCGAATTTTTCCTTGTAGGTTGTGTTTTCATGCTAGTATGAGTCTAGTGTAAGCAATTTTGAAGGTTTTTATGTTTTCAAATTGAGTAAGTAAGTATATTGGTGTTTGGAGTCAGGGTTTTCTTCTTTTTCTTTTTCTTTTCTTTTCTTTTCTTTTCTTTTCTTTTCTTTTCTTTTTTATTTTCTCTTTTCTTTCCTTCCTTTTTTTTCTTTGTAAAGATTTATTTCTTTATAACAGAGAAAGAAAATGCACATGGGAGGAGAGGTAAAGAGAGAGAAGCAGACTCCACTTTGAGCGTGGAACCCAACATGGGGCTCGACTTCACGAGCCTGAGATCATGACCTGAGCTGAAATCAAGAGTCAAACATTTAACCAGTGGAGCCACCCAGGCATTGCTGGAGCCAGGGTTTTCATTAAGGCAGAGAGAGGCATAGGGAAAGGCAAGTAAGAACCCAGGGATGGTGTGAAGTTGGTGATATCAGTATATACTTGGTATGCATGTCTATAAAGAAACTTGCATTGGTTCTGTGAAGAATCATAAATGGATGTTAAATCTTGCCATGATCGTTTATGAGAAAAGTATGTCCCCACAGATTGGTTACCATTTGTAAAGGAAGAAAGTTAACAAATCAATTATAACTTAAAATTATAACAAATGATAATCTACTTTTGTGAATTGGCTCAGTATTTATGTGTTCAATAAACTGATAGTTTCCTACTAGGCACAAATAAGTTATTCACATCATCCTGCTAGCTCTTACAGAAACAAGTTTCTGCTGATCTCTCAAGACTTCCCTGTTTTAGCTGGTGTTAAATAACACAACTCTTCTAGGTAGTAACTACTTCTGGGTTTTATTTACAAAGGAAATTTTTGCTCAGAACACTGAATTAATCCAACCCCAGGTCACTAAGAACACCTCGAGTAGACTACAAATAATCTGCTCTACAGAAAAATCACATAACAAACAACTACCTAGGCTCAGAAGCAAACCTTCTTATCTAAAAGGTTGCAGAAATATGATGATCATCATCACACGTATCTCACTGTATGATAATTACCTCCTATGCATTATGTAATTTAACATTAAGCTGAGTAATGTGCTATAACTTGAAGAGCTCAGTTTATTAATATTTATGCATTGGCTTCCTCCCATAAACTAGGGCCCCTTGAGTGTGTTTGCATGTATCTTTATGCATAAATACATTATTTGAATAAATTATACCCATTACAAAACTAAACATAGTTTTAACATACAATCCAGCAATCATGCTTCTTGGTATTTACCCAAAGTGCTTGAAAACATACCCACACAAGAACCAGCACATGATATTTTTAGCAGCTTTATTCATAATTTTCAAAACTTGAAAACAACAAAAATGTCCTTTTTTAAGTGCGTAAATAAACTGTGGTATATCCAGAAAATCCAGAAAAGTTATCCAGAAAAGTGTTCTAAAAGGAACTAAGCTATCAAGCTATGCAAGGACATGGGGGAGGCTGAAATGACCATATGACTAAGTGAATGAAACCAAACTGAAAAGGCTACATACTATATGATTCTAACTATATGACATTCTAGAAAAGGCAAATGATGGAGAGAATAAAAAGATCAGTTGTTGCTAAGTGTCGGGGGTGGGATGAACAAGCAAAGCACAGCAGATTTTTAGGGCAATGAAATCACTCTGAATGAAAGTATAATGGCAGGTATATGTCACTATCCGCTTATGCAAACCTAAAGAATATACACATGTCAGGGCAAGGGGCATATCAGAATTCTGTATGTTCTGCTCAATGTTGCTTTGAACCTAAAACTTCTCTTAAAAAGTCAAGTTTTTTTAAAGTTATTTCTAAAGAAATTATGATATTTCGGAATACACAAATTTTGGAATGCACAAATGATATTCTGGAATACACAAATGTGAAAATGCATACGCAGTTTACCATAGCCATTTACTACAGAGCAGTTACTATTCTAATATATAGATGGTTGACTCACTCCAAAATGAGTAAGACTCCTTTCAAATATCCTTTTGTTGACACGAGCGAGTGATCGAGTGATCATTGGGAGCTGAAAAGCTATTATACTACAAAATATGGAATCTGGACTGAGAAGAACCATTTCAAATTCCAACTCTGTCATCTCTAACTATAGGATTTTAGGAAAGTTGCTCAGCATCTCTGAGCCTTATTTTTCTCGTCAGTCGGAATAAAAAAAATTGAATAGTTGTAAAATGCCAATTTCACAGGCCTGTTGTTGTAAGGATCAAATTATAGAGGGAGTGGATGTTCAAGTTCTTTATAAAGTAATGGCCAATCATTGATATCACTTGGATGATCATTTCAAGGATAATCACCCATACCATTCTAGAATCATTTTATTAAATATCAGAAGAAAGCCATACAAATCCCAAATGGGTAAAATAACCTTAGAAAAGTATGTGATGAAAATCACGGCAGTGAAACAAATTTGTACTGCGATGAAAAACCACAGAATCAAATATAATCTTGATATGATGACTCTTTTCCCACTTTTTTTTTATATGAAAGACGCTGATTCTGGGAATATGGTGCTATATTTTCTTTTAAAATGTATCAATATTATTATAGCATATCAAAACTTCTGACAGCTTAAAGGAATTCTGACAGAACTCAAACACTGCATTACAATAGGTTTAAATTTCCTTAGAAATTTAAATGAACTGCTAGTCATACCTTAAAAAGTGCTACATGTTATATAATAAATAATTGAGTAGGAACGTAAAACACTTTAAATCTGGTGTTTTACATTGTTGAATAACAATAGCAATCTATCATAATTTTTATAACAGACCTATAAATCTGTAAAAAATTGAGGGTGAATTTTGGTCTGATTATCAAGTCAGAAGACACTTTCTAATCATAAAAGCTATGTTGAGGACGAAGAGGGAAATAAAATAGCAAAGATATATCAGAGAAGGACAATCCTATGGTTTCACTCATACGTGGAATATAAGAAATAGTGAAAAGGATTATAAGGGAAAGGAGAGGAACTGAGTGGGGAAAATTGGGGAGGAAGACCAAACTATGAGAGACTCTTAACTCTGGGAAAACAAAGGGTTGAGAAGGGAAGGCGGGTGGGGGCGGGGGGTGGGGAATGGGATAACCTGGTGACTGGCACTGAGGAGGGCACTTGATGGGATGAGCACTGGGTGTTATACTATATGTTGGCAAATTGAATTTAAATAAATAAAAAATAAAAGGACAAAAAAGAATTATGAAAATTTTTAAAAAATAAAAACGAAAAAGATTAATGACTTTAATTACAAACTTTTAAAACAAGTTATAATAGTCACTTAAACAGCAATAGAAAAGCCTAAACACAGCATGAACATATTCAGATAAAAGAAATAGAAATGATATATAAACCCATGAAAAATATTTCAATCTTTCTATTAATCGCAAATTTTCAAATTATAACAACAGTTACTACTGTTAAATAACAAGTCAGTAGAGATTTTAAAAGTTGTATCTAAAAAAAATGTTGTATCTAGTATATGTGCTCTGTAAGACTTATCAATATACTCTACTAGTGAGAGCATAAACTGGTACAACCTTTCTGGAAAGCAATTTGTCAATACATACAGCAAGGTCTGTAAAAAGTTCATACCCTTTAGTACAGTAATTTTTCTTCTAGAACTCTATCCTATGGAACTAATAAAAAATCAAGACAAATATTTAATACAAAGATGAAAATCATGACATATTTATAACAGTAAAAACCTATGAGCTGCCTAAATGTCTAATGTTTGGATAGTGATTAAATATATTTTACTATAGTTATAAAGTAGAACATGAGGTATTGATTAAGCATACATTTTAAAATAGTATATAACGACATGCGATAATGCTTACAATTTACAATTAAGTTAAAGATAAGGATGCAATTCTGTACAAGTCTATCTAATCTTAATATATTGTAGATATTGTATATAAATATTTAATTATAATTTCAAATTATAAACTTAGGAGCTAGAAAAATATATACAAATTAGTTATAGCAATTTCCTATATAAGGTAATTTTGATTACATATTTTAATTTTTATTTTAATTTTCACGTATGTTCTAAATTCTTTACAGTGAGTATGCACTTTTTAAAAATTAAAAAGATATAATTAATATAAGTACATGCATTTCAATATATTTGATCACAGTTTCAAGTATTTTTCACCAGCCCTCTTATCATTGATATTAAATTAGAGTTTAAAAATTAAGAGATGAGGCTAAATGGCTTAGTGGACTTGTCTCTCAACCTTTACTACTAGCTTAAAGAAATTAAGGTTATATGTGTTGCTTCTCTATAGATCTCGACACTAAGTGGGATGAGCTTGCGTTTCCCTCCTCTGTTCTCTTTCCAACACAGTCAAAATCACAGTTACGGAGAAACGTCACTCTCCCATGTATTGGTCTGAGATTGTTGTGTCACAATTTGTTTTAATTTGTGTTGAATTCACAATTGTGTGAATTCTGACTAACAAGCTGCTGTCATGTTCTGAAACACTAAATCTGTCTCAGGAGACTGGCACAGGGGGCTTACACTGTGTCTTTAGAGATGTACTTCGAGCATTTTGATGATACCCAAACTGGAGGTATTATGATTAAGTGAAGCCCAACCTCTCTGTGCATAAACTATTCTTTTCTTTTACTCTAATTGGCTTATCTCCTTAATATGCCCTTATTTTCATTTTAAGGTAATAAAATATTAATGTAATAAAATATTTAATAAATATTAACATTTATTAAATAAAAGTAATCAAAAACCTTATAAGATTATATATATATATGTATACCTGAAACTATTTTGTACATGAGTACAAAACACTATATATTTTCAAATTACACTGTTTTTATCAAGGAATTGTAAAGAACAATTTTATAGCAAAAGAAAGAAGCACTTTTTGTTTTTGCTAGACGGCAGATTCAATGAATATTGCTTGATCACTATTTGCTATGTTGTTTTTTTTTCCCTTCTATTATGTGTTTTTATGGAGATGGGAGTGGCTACTGGACTAAACATCAATGCTAGAACCCCTTTTACTGTTTTTCATTTGCAGTTCCCAATTGCAAATTGAAAGTTCCCAATTTCCAAGCAGCATAGCGTTTGTATTCCCATCAATACATTCCATAGAAATGTGTCTCATGTAACAGAATATAGGACTGCAAGACAACTAATAGAAAAGCTTACTCAATTTCTTGATTTTTAGACTTGTGAAAACAAGAATAGTTTTCCTCATCTGTTCTTTCCCTTCTAATTCCAGTAACTCTATGATAGTTACTAATTATTTTTGTTGCTTTTTTAATCACAACAATCGACAACTGTTCTCAAGTTTGTTATGAGCACGTTTGCAACAGCTTTAAATCAGTCATGGTGGATAGACTCTGTGGGGGTCATGGAAGAAGTTGGGAGCCTCGTGGAATCAAGAAATAAGTAAATAACCACTTCACAGTAGTCACTACCTAGGACTTCATTGACCCTTCACCTTAAGAGGAGGGATTTAATGGGAACTAAGATGTGTGAACAGGCTCTTACAGGTGTTTCTTTGAAATCTAAATTCAAACTTTCATCCAATATAGGTGTAGCAAAGACTTCAATTTCTTTATTTTAGCTAATGTTCTTTAAACAATAATGAGCAGACCATAGGAGACACATAGATGAGTGAGCTGTAAATAAAAACAATTGTATATGTTTACTAAGCTTTTTCCCCCACTAACCCTTTATTTTTCTCTGAATTGTCTCCATGCCTTGCAATTAAGTAGATTGAGAGGCCAAGTACAAAATTTTATAATTCGGGCAGTCCTGGTAGCTCAGCCGTTTAGCGCCGCCTTTGGCCCAGGGCATGATCCTGGGAACCCCGGATCGAGTCCCTCGTCGGGCTCCCTGCATGGATCCTGCTTCTCTCTCTGCCTCTCTCTCTCTCTTTTTGTGTCTCTCATGAATAAATAAATAAAAATAAATTTTAAAAAACCCAAAATTTTATAATTCACTCTTCTGAAGTGTTCCTTTTTTATGAATGTAATCTAATACAATAGCAAATGGATTTGGTACCAAACTCTCCCTTATCTGTTTTTCCACTTGACAACTTCTGTCTGGCTTCTAAATATTCATTTCCTATTACCATATGAAATAATAATAATAATAATAATAATAATAATAAACTTTTGTCCTCAAAGAAAACATGGGATAAAAGTAGAAGTAAGGAAGAGCTAAAAGGTAGTAAAAGAGAGAGCAAGTATAGATATGTTTTTGAACTTATGAAGAAGAGAAAGAACATTATTGCAACAAATAACCTGTTACTCCAAATACCCAATACATATCGAAGAGATGTATCCATGAAACTAAATAATGTAAACAGGCAAGATAAATGTTAAATTAAATGGCAAATACAGCTTATAAAATCAATGAGGACTATAATTATTGTAGTGGTTAGATGATTAGGGGATCCCTATGCTGGTTTACATTGCATCACTGTAGAGATTTTAGAATTATTTAAAAATAATTTTATATTAAACAGTGTATTTCAGATATACATTTACAAGTAAATTTTAAAATATGTAAAGCAATCTGAAAGTCTCCAAATCATGTTTATAATACAAACAAGTCGACCATTTGCCATGGGAAATGATATTCCCAGGCTCTTCTTCATTGGGAAGTGCTCAATTGTAAAAGCATGAAAGAATATGATCAAGGGTGGTATCTGCGTTGCATTAACTGTAATAAAATCCCTTTCTACCCAAGGGCAGAGTGACTGGTAGTTGGGCTCCAACACTCTGCTACTCGGTATCATGCGCCGCCGTCAAAACTATCTGAACAAAGTTTTCCAGAAATGTAATGTAATGATTCCTGTAGTGCCCCATTACTCTAGAAGGTTTAGTTTGACAATTTAATATTGACTTCTAAATTCTCTTATTCTTGTTCATGCCTCACTCTGGAGGCTCATTTTCTATCCACACTCTGTGTGCCAGTAGTTAGCAGAGAGCTATCTCAGCAGTGTGAGATAACTCACTGGGACAGACTAGATGCCTCAGGGACACTTCTCTGAACCGGGAATATCCATTACTACAGAGTGGAATAGATGTGCCCTCCCTCTCCCTCATTCCTCCCTTTCCCAGCACACACATTTGTATAGATAGCATTTTGAGAGAGGAGCCTCTTTACAGGAAATTTAGCTATGCTGCATACAGATCATTTATGGCTGGCCTAAAATGTGGGATAATGAGAGTGCAGGGTCTTGCTTACTCAAGTAATTCCCTGCTTGTAAGCTCCCAACCCCTCCCCTGCCCCATATACTCTCTATCTACACTATGTGGGACCAGCAGCATGTGTCTCTGACTCTTTGCTTGGAAATCTGAAAACCTGAAATAACACTTCAAGCTGAAACAAGACTTGAAGGCTATCCACACGAACACAGACAAAATCTCTGAGGGCTGTGAAACAGAGAAGAATATTTCTGCTTTTGTACCACTGTAATAAAATCATCTTTGATGGCAAACTGATTTGGAAATATAGTGAAATGCATATAATTAAGTAACCAATAAGTATGTGTTGAATTGATTTTATCATTTGTCCTTCTTCAACCCTTTGATTTTTTATTCTACATCCTCCTTGGATTTACTATTTTCAACTCCATAGTGCTAAATGCTATAAATATGCAGTCTTCTGTAGAACTCTTTGATCTTTTTGAGGAAAAATGCCGTTGAAATTTGATGAATAATTAATGAGAACTTGACAGCAATCAGTCAATTAATCAGCAAGGATATGCCAAGTGGATTATACTATGATAAGCATCCAGTAAAATAAAGAAAGAAATAGAAGGTATGGTGTTAGGACTTTAAGAAAATACAACCAAGTGAAGAGGTAAAAGTCATGTATATCTCAAATGAGAAGAATATGTTTAAACACTTGTTTATTTAATTGATATAGATAAGACTAGGGTATATAAAAGAGTAGTATTAAATTGAGAATTTTAAATACATTTTAGTTGTAAATATTTAAGTACATACTTATTTGAATAATCCACAATACTGATGCTAACTATGAATTCTGAACTATTGTCAAAACTGATACATTTTCCATGTTGCTTTTTTTTTTCAAATCATCTGTCATGACTTGTAATGAAGTACGAGAAAAGTCTAATACTGGTTCCAAAATGTTGGAATGGGAGGGGAGGAGCAAGATGGCGGAAGAGTAGGGTCTCCAAATCACCTGTCTCCACCAAACTACCTAGAAAACCTTCAAATTATCCTGAAAATCTATGAATTCGGCCTGAGATTTAAAGAGAGACCAGCTGGAATGCAACAGTGAGAAGAGTTCGCGCATCTATCAAGGTAGGAAGACGGGGAAAAAGAAGTAAAGGAACAAAGGCCTCCAAGGGGGAGGGGCCCCGCGAGGAGCCGGGCTGAGGCCGGGGCGAGGGTCCCCAGGACAGGAGAGCCCCGTCCCGGAGGAGCAGGAGCTGCACCGACCTTCCCGGGCGGAAAGGGGCTCGCGGGGAGGTGGAGCAGGACCCAGGAGGGCGAGGATCTCCTCGGGCTCCCCGGGACAGTAACAGCAACTGCGCGCCCAGGAGAGTGCGCCGAGCTCCCTAAGGGCTGCAGCGCGCACGGCGGGACCCGGCGGGACCCGGAGCAGCTCGGAGGGGCTCGGGCGGCGGCTCCGCGGAGGGGGCTGCGGGGCCCGGGAGCGCGAATCCAACAAGGCAGGCTCCGGAGCACAGGGAGCCGGGACACAGCCCAGGATCCCGCCTCCCCCGGGACAGGCAGAGGCCGGGAGGGCCCAGGACAGCGAGGACGCTCCTGCCCCAGCTGAGCACATCAGCGGCCCCGCCCCGGAGCCTCCAGGCCCTGCAGACGGAGTTCCTGCCGGAGCTGAATCCAGGTTTCCAGAGCTGCCCCGCCACTGGGGCTGTTCCTCCTGCGGCCTCACGGGGTAAACAACCCCCACCTGAGCCCTGCACCAGGAGGGGGCACAGCAACTCCCCCAACTGCTAACACCTGAAAATCAGCACAGCAGGCCCCTCCCCCAGAAGATCAGCTAGACTGACAACTTCCAGGAGAAGCCAAGGGACTTAAAGAACACAGAATCAGAAGATACTCCCCGGTGGTTCTTTTTTTTTTTTTTTGTTTTTGTTTTGTTGTGTTTGTTTGTTTTTGTTTGTTTGCTTTTTGATTTGTTTCCTTCCCCCACCCCCTTTTTTCTCCTTTCTTTTTCTTTCTCTTTTTCTTCTTTTTTTTTTCCGTTTTTTTTTCTCTTTTTCTTCCCTTTTTTTTTTTTCTTCTCTTTCTCTTTTCTTTCCTTCTTTCTCTCCTCTCTTTTTCTCTTTTTCCCAATACAATTTGCTTTTGGCCACTCTGCACTGAGCAAAATGACTAGAAGGAAAACCTCACCTCAAAAGAAAGAATCAGAAACAGTCCTCTCTCCCACAGAGTTACAAAATCTGGATTACAATTCAATGTCAGAAAGCCAATTCAGAAGCACTATTATTCAGCTACTGGTGGCTCTAGAAAAAAGTATAAAGGACTCAAGAGACTTCATGACTGCAGAATTTAGAGCTAATCAGGCAGAAATTAAAAATCAATTGAATGAGATGCAATCCAAACTAGAAGTCCTAACGACGAGGGTTAACGAGGTGGAAGAACGAGTGAGTGACATAGAAGACAAGTTGATAGCAAAGAGGGAAACTGAGGAAAAAAGAGACAAACAATTAAAAGACCATGAAGATAGATTAAGGGAAATAAACGACAGCCTGAGGAAGAAAAACCTACGTTTAATTGGGGTTCCCGAGGGCGCCGAAAGGGACAGAGGGCCAGAATATGTATTTGAACAAATTCTAGCTGAAAACTTTCCTAATCTGGGAAGGGAAACAGGCATTCAGATCCAGGAAATAGAGAGATCCCCCCCTAAAATCAATAAAAACCGTTCAACACCTCGACATTTAATTGTGAAGCTTGCAAATTCCAAAGATAAGGAGAAGATCCTTAAAGCAGCAAGAGACAAGAAATCCCTGACTTTTATGGGGAGGAGTATTAGGGTAACAGCAGACCTCTCCACAGAGACCTGGCAGGCCAGAAAGGGCTGGCAGGATATATTCAGGGTCCTAAAGGAGAAGAACATGCAACCAAGAATACTTTATCCAGCAAGGCTCTCATTCAAAATGGAAGGAGAGATAAAGAGCTTCCAAGACAGGCAGCAACTAAAAGAATATGTGACCTCCAAACCAGCTCTGCAAGAAATTTTAAGGGGGACTCTTAAAATTCCCCTTTAAGAAGAAGTTCAGTGGAATAGTCCACAAAAACAAAGACTGAATAGATATCATGATGACACTAAACTCATATCTCTCAATAGTAACTCTGAATGTGAACGGGCTTAATGACCCCATCAAAAGGCGCAGGGTTTCAGACTGGATAAAAAAGCAGGACCCATCTATTTGCTGTCTACAAGAGACTCATTTTAGACAGAAGGACACCTACAGCCTGAAAATAAAAGGTTGGAGAACCATTTACCATTCGAATGGTCCTCAAAAGAAAGCAGGGGTAGCCATCCTTATATCAGATAAACTAAAATTTACCCCAAAGACTGTAGTGAGAGATGAAGAGGGACACTATATCATACTTAAAGGATCTATTCAACAAGAGGACTTAACAATCCTCAATATATATGCTCCGAATGTGGGAGCTGCCAAATATATAAATCAATTATTAACCAAAGTGAAGAAATACTTAGATAATAATACACTTATACTTGGTGACTTCAATCTAGCTCTTTCTATACTCGATAGGTCTTCTAAGCAAAACATCTCCAAAGAAACGAGAGCTTTAAATGATACACTGGACCAGATGGATTTCACAGATATCTACAGAACTTTACATCCAAACTCAACTGAATACACATTCTTCTCAAGCGCACATGGAACTTTCTCCAGAATAGACCACATATTGGGTCACAAATCGGGTCTGAACCGATACCAAAAGATTGGGATTGTCCCCTGCATATTCTCAGACCATAATGCCTTGAAATTAGAACTAAATCACAACAAGAAGTTTGGAAGGACCTCAAACACGTGGAGGTTAAGGACCATCCTGCTAAAAGATAAAAGGGTCAACCAGGAAATTAAGGAAGAATTAAAAAGATTCATGGAAACTAATGAGAATGAAGATACAACCGTTCAAAATCTTTGGGATGCAGCAAAAGCAGTCCTAAGGGGGAAATACATCGCAATACAAGCATCCATTCAAAAACTGGAAAGAACTCAAATACAAAAGCTCACCTTACACATAAAGGAGCTAGAGAAAAAACAGCAAATAGATCCTACACCCAAGAGAAGAAGGGAGTTAATAAAGATTCGAGCAGAACTCAACGAAATCGAGACCAGAAGAACTGTGGAACAGATCAACAAAACCAGGAGTTGGTTCTTTGAAAGAATTAACAAGATAGATAAACCATTAGCCAGCCTTATTAAAAAGAAGAGAGAGAAGACTCAAATTAATAAAATCATGAATGAGAAAGGAGAGATCACTACCAACACCAAGGAAATACAAACGATTTTAAAAACATATTATGAACAGCTATACGCCAATAAATTAGGCAATCTGGAAGAAATGGACGCATTCCTGGAAAGCCACAAACTACCAAAACTGGAACAGGAAGAAATAGAAAACCTGAACAGACCAATAACCAGGGAGGAAATTGAAGCAGTCATCAAAAACCTCCCAAGACACAAGAGTCCAGGGCCAGATGGCTTCCCAGGGGAATTTTATCAAACGTTTAAAGAAGAAACCATACCTATTCTCCTAAAGCTGTTTGGAAAGATAGAAAGAGATGGAGTACTTCCAAATTCGTTCTATGAAGCCAGCATCACCTTAATTCCAAAGCCAGACAAAGACCCCGCCAAAAAGGAGAATTACAGACCAATATCCCTGATGAACATGGATGCAAAAATTCTCAACAAGATACTGGCCAATAGGATCCAACAGTACATTAAGAAAATTATTCACCATGACCAAGTAGGATTTATCCCTGGGACACAAGGCTGGTTCAACACCCGTAAAACAATCAATGTGATTCATCATATCAGCAAGAGAAAAACCAAGAACCATATGATCCTCTCATTGGATGCAGAGAAAGCATTTGACAAAATACAGCATCCATTCCTGATCAAAACTCTTCAGAGTGTAGGGATAGAGGGAACATTCCTCGACATCTTAAAAGCCATCTATGAAAAGCCCACAGCAAATATCATTCTCAATGGGGAAGCACTAGGAGCCTTTCCCCTAAGATCAGGAACAAGACAGGGATGTCCACTCTCACCACTGCTGTTCAACATAGTACTGGAAGTCCTAGCCTCAGCAATCAGACAACAAAAAGACATTAAAGGCATTCAAATTGGCAAAGAAGAAGTCAAACTCTCCCTCTTCGCCGATGACATGATACTCTACATAGAAAACCCAAAAGTCTCCACCCCAAGATTGCTAGAACTCATACAGCAATTCGGTAGCGTGGCAGGATACAAAATCAATGCCCAGAAGTCAGTGGCATTTCTATACACTAACAATGAGACTGAAGAAAGAGAAATTAAGGAGTCAATCCCATTTACAATTGCACCCAAAAACATAAGATACCTAGGAATAAACCTCACCAAAGATGTAAAGGATCTATACCCTCAAAACTATAGAACACTTCTGAAAGAAATTGAGGAAGACACAAAGAGATGGAAAAATATTCCATGCTCATGGATTGGCAGAATTAATATTGTGAAAATGTCAATGCTACCCAGGGCAATATACACGTTTAATGCAATCCCTATCAAAATACCATGGACTTTCTTCAGAGAGTTAGAACAAATTATTTTAAGATTTGTGTGGAATCAGAAAAGACCCCGAATAGCCAGGGGAATTTTAAAAAAGAAAACCATATCTGGGGGCATCACAATGCCAGATTTCAGGTTGTACTACAAAGCTGTGGTCATCAAGACAGCGTGGTACTGGCACAAAAACAGACACATAGATCAGTGGAACAGAATAGAGAATCCAGAAGTGGACCCTGAACTTTATGGGCAACTAATATTCGATAAAGGAGGAAAGACTATCCATTGGAAGAAAGACAGTCTCTTCAATAAATGGTGCTGGGAAAATTGGACATCCACATGCAGAAGAATGAAACTAGACCACTCTCTTTCACCATACACAAAGATAAACTCAAAATGGATGAAAGATCTAAATGTGAGACAAGATTCCATCAAAATCCTAGAGAAGAACACAGGCAACACCCTTTTTGAACTCGGCCATAGTAACTTCTTGCAAGATACATCCACGAAGGCAAAAGAAACAAAAGCAAAAATGAACTATTGGGACTTCATCAAGATAAGAAGCTTTTGCACAGCAAAGGATACAGTCAACAAAACTCAAAGACAACCTACAGAATGGGAGAAGATATTTGCAAATGACATATCAGATAAAGGGCTAGTTTCCAAGATCTATAAAGAACTTATTAAACTCAACACCAAAGAAACAAACAATCCAATCATGAAATGGGCAAAAGACATGAAGAGAAATCTCACAGAGGAAGACATAGACATGGCCAACATGCATATGAGAAAATGCTCTGCATCACTTGCCATCAGGGAAATACAAATCAAAACTACAATGAGATACCACCTCACACCTGTGAGAATGGGGAAAATTAACAAGGCAGGAAACAACAAATGTTGGAGAGGATGCGGAGAAAAGGGAACCCTCTTACACTGTTGGTGGGACTGTGAACTGGTGCAGCCACTCTGGAAAACTGTGTGGAGGTTCCTCAAACAGTTAAAAATAGACCTGCCCTACGACCCAGCAATTGCACTGTTGGGGATTTACCCCAAAGATACAAATGCAATGAATCGCCGGGACACCTGCACCCCGATGTTTCTAGCAGCAATGGCCACGATAGCCAAACTGTGGAAGGAGCCTCGGTGTCCAACGAAAGATGAATGGATCAAGAAGATGTGGTTTATGTATACAATGGAATATTACTCAGCTATTAGAAATGACAAATACCCACCATTTGCTTCAACGTGGATGGAACTGGAGGGTATTATGCTGAGTGAAGTAAGTCAGTCGGAGAAGGACAAACATTATATGTTCTCATTCATTTGGGGAATATAAATAATAGTGAAAGGGAAAATAAGGGAAGGGAGAAGAAATGTGTGGGAAATATCAGAAAGGGAGACAGAACGTAAAGACTGCTAACTCTGGGAAACGAACTAGGGGTGGTAGAAGGGGAGGAGGGCGGGGGGTGGGAGTGAATGGGTGACGGGCACTGGGTGTTATTCTGTATGTTAGTAAATTGAACACCAATAAAAATAAATAAATAAAAAAAAAATAAAAATAAGAAGTTGAAAAAAAAAAAAAAATGTTGGAATGTGTTGTGTGCATTCTAGTTTTAGGAATAGCATTTTTTTTTAAATCACAAAGCTCAGTGAATTTAATTAAATCTCAACTGCCTCAAAGCAATCCTTTTTATTGTACAAAATTGCACTTATCATTCAGATGGCAAAAACCACATAAAATGCTACTGTCTTTCAAAACAAGAAATTTACATATAGGCAATAAGTAAAAAGGTCTATAACATGGCCCAGAAATGCCATTTAAGCTTTCTGATGGATGTTTTAAAATCAATCCAGATCAGTGTATGGTGAATTATGTGGATGCCTTAAAGAGTCTATGTTGTTCAAGGACCCCAGATGATAGAAGTCATCTTAAGTGCATATATTCTCAACAGTAGAATAGAAAGACAGTGAATGCCAAGGTAGAGACAACTCTGTGAATATAGAAGTTCAGACTATACTAGCATATGTTTTGCCTTCTTTCAAAGTTTTGTTGTTCTCCTTTTCCCCTTCTCCAATCTCAAAATCTCAACATCACTTAGTTGGTTTCAATTAGGTAATTATCTCATAAAATAATTAACCTAAAACCATGAATAACCAATGCTTTTAAATACTTTGTGGTTATCAGCATGTGTGTATGCATGTCTGTGTGTTGATAGATGACTTATCTCTGTATAAAAGTCTATCTACCTATCTATCATCTTTCTATTTATCTATCTATCCAGTATATACAGAGATAATAGTTCTGCTGAAATGTAGGTGGGCAGAAAACCTCTTAATAACTTTATTATTCTAAGTTGGGCATTCTGACCCATCCCCTCCTATCCCATTCTGTCCAACAATAACATAAAATGCATAATCTCAGAATTACTTAGCACTTTGTTACCTTTATTCATTGCAACTTCATGACCTTGTAGGATATAAAGGTCTCTTCCGAGAAAAATCAGATTTAACAAGGGAATGTATAGGCATTCATATGGATAGAATAAAATGGTCTTGTTGAATTATCTCCACACTGCTGTTATGATACAGCTTGTCTGTTTAGGGTAATAGAAACATAGCTATAGTAAATTAGTAACATGGAACACATCTAGAAAAATAAATCTTATTAAAGCAGCAATTCTTACAGGGAGATGCTCTCTTAATTTTGCTCACTTTGGGTAACGTAATTCATGTTTTTCAATCTCATCAATATTTCATTTAATGTTTTTATAATAAGTTATCTGTTTATTATTACAAATAGGAAAATGAAAACCTATTTTTAAAAATAATATCTCCCATCAAGCAAAGAAAACTTCACTTGGTGTTACAGCCCCTTACAAATATGAACATATTCAGGAGATATATATTTAAACACTCACACACATTCTGTATCCTTATTACCAAATTGAAATCATGTTCTTTGAGTTATATTCAGTTTATGCCTTCTTTCATGTATTTATTTGAACTATTTTTTAAGGACACCAGTGTTCTGCAAGTGAAACTACCACAGTCTGTACTTCATTGACATCAATCAGATTCACTTTTATTGATAATCTCTTTTTCATTTTAATAAACTAATGGATTTTTTAAAAACATTCTCTTCCAGATTATTAATTTCATTTTCCAGAATGATTAATGCTTTTGTTTAATCACCTCGCTTACAGATTTTGATCCTACCATTGCTGCTTTAGTTTCCTTGCAGGAGTTCAATGTCTTATCCAAGTATTTTCCCATCTCTGCTGCTCTTTAGATTTTTACTTGTTTAACTTTTACCATATAATATTCTTTCCATAAGACTTTCAGTTCCTGATTCCTTCTATAGCTATATGGTGTTATACTGATACATTTCAATGATTTTCTTCTTTTTTTATAGGAAATAACTCTTGGTAGTATTCTCTTCTTTGAAACATCAGGAAAGCATCCTTTCTTGTGTGTGTGTGTGTGTGTGTGTGTGTGTATGAATTTACAAGTGATAGCAATCATATTTTGTCTTATTACTAAGGGAAAATGCTACCATTACTAGCATTCTCTCTCTTTAAGGTCAAGTACAGCAAGAAAAAAAAAAAAAACCTCTAGCCTTTCTTGTAGGATATTAGAACATTTACTGCTTTTATGTTGTCCTTTTACAATACTTCACAATCTGCTTCTATTTTATTCTGTCTCCAATAACCATAACAAGACACAAAACTTAACCAATGGCTGGCTAGGCCATTACAAGAAGACAAAGGGAAATAAAGCCAGTCAATGAAACCTTTCTTCCTAAAATGAGAGAGTTTGTTTTGAGATTTTCACCAGTAATCTTATATTGTTTGTATTGTCTCTTAGTGTATTTAAGTATTTAGCATAAAACTTGGGGTGCTCCAAAAACTTGGCATGAAAATGATTACTTAGACCCACCCCCTTCAAATATTCTTATAAAAGATAATAATTTGAGTTTCTTCTTCAGTGGAAATTTTATTGGGTAGTTCTGTAATAGAAGCTGCTAACCAAACAGTTTTTTTGTTTGTTTGTTTGTTTTGTTTTTGTCCTACATGTTCCTATGTAAGGTTTTAAACTATATTTTTAGATAGGATTTACTCAAATTGAAGTCTATAATATCTGTACCATATGAAGAAAATAACTATTTTTGAATAATTACTAAGTATATATTATAGGAAAAATCATAAACATTCACCATGTAATATATGTATACATTTTATATGTGTGGTATAATAAGAAATGCATTCTGTTTTTGTCCCTGGGTCTTGGCACAAAACTCCTAACTCTTGGAGTTTTCTCAGTGATATTGTCTTTCGTCTTTCACAAGGAGTCCTTTTAAAGGACACCTGAGTTTAAGTTAAAGAAGTGACTTTAGGGGAGCCCCTAGGTAACCTAAAGATGAGGGTTGGTTGCCAGGGGAACCAATCTTGACTAGAGGGTTGGACCTTGTAGTTCCACCCTCCAAGATGAGGAGAAATGCTAGAGATTGAGTTCAATCACCAATGGTCAATGATTTAATCAATCATGCCTATGTAATGAAGCCTCCATAAAAACTCAAAATGATGGAGTTTGGAGATCTTCCAGGTTGATGAGCATGTGGAAATAAAGAAAAGTGATACATTCTTATTGTATGAAAGCTTCACAGTCTTTCCTATGCCTTGCTTTATGCATCTCTTCCACCTGGCTGATAGTGAGTTATAACCTTTTATAATAAACTGATAGTCTATTAAATAAATGTTTTCCTTAGTTCTGTGAGCCAGTCTAGCAAATTAATTGAACCTTAGGAGGGACTCATGAATAACCTCTGATTTATAGCTAGTTGATCAGAAGCACAGATGGCAACCTGGACTTGCTATTGGCATCCGAAGTGGCAGGCAGGGGAGTCTCGTGGGATGGAATTTTTAATCTGTGAGATCTGATGCAAGCTGTAGGGAGACAACATCAGAATTGAGTCAAATTGTAGGATACCCAGCTGTTGTTCTAGAATTGCTTGGTGTGAGAAAAACTAACACATTTAGTGACCAAAAATAAAGTAGTGTTGTAGTAGAATTGTAAGTAGTATAAAAGAAAACAATAGAGTTTTTCCTTTACAATACATACATAAAGTATGCACATGTGTCCATGTACATAGCATATATTAATTTCTCCCACTCTGAATACTTTAAATGTCCACAACCTGCTTTTATTTTGAGTGTCTTGTGTGTATGAAATTTTTATCTGTCTCAGTAATGTCATTGGCTGGAGGATTTAAAGCGCGTGCGCACGCGTGTGTGTGTGTGTGAAGCACAATTGTGGTTTGGGTTTGAGGTAAAACAAGGAAAACATATAAACAGTAGAATGAGGTTAAATATTCATGTCAATGAAACCTGTTTTAGTACCCCAGCACTTCCATGCATTAGATGAATGATTATTTCTCTTAGTTTATTATCTATAAAAATATCACAAACTGAATGAAATGATGCTCTACACATATCAACTCTTCTTGTGTTCACTTTTCTCATAAACGTGAATATTGCAGTATCTCTTGTCAAATTATTTCTATTATCCTCTCTGACTATATCACCTTAGAATATCCCTTCTTCACTCTTTCATGATGATTGGCATACAGGGTTAACAAATAGGTTGTTAAAAAAAAACACATAAAGACAAGGAAATAAACTCTTTTAGGAAATATTTTATTGTATAGATGTTACACTCAAAACTTTGGTAACATGGAATTGAACAATCATCATTTTTCTCCTGAACCAATATTAATTGGCTTTTGGTTATCAATAGTGTATAAATCTTGTCCTGAACATTCCATACAGATATAATTTCTCAAAAGTATGACTTCATTGATACATACACTCAACAATATTGAATGTCTGTTGTGTCTGGACTCCATATAAAAAGTAAATAGACTTCACAGTTTAGTCTATGTTATAATGTATTAACATACAGTTAACATAGATTTACATGGAAATAAAATAATGTGGCTTTTTAAGGTAATGTATAAAACGAGTAATTCAAGTCAAAGAACTTCAGTGAAATTACAATTTTGCCATGTTCTTGTGGTAGTAGAACTCCAGGTAACTCAACAATTGTTTAAATGGTGCATTGAGGGAACTGTGGTATGGGATCTAGAGATTGTGAATACAAATGGAATTGGGAATACAAGAAATGCTCACTTCTAGTGAGATGTTAGAGGGTCTTCTTGTGCTATAATCTTGAGCAGGACAATTAATTCAAGTCTCAGATGTCTAAAAGGTAGCCAAAAGATACTGTTCTTAACTCATTGAGGTGTTGTGAAAATTAAATTAAATAATGTTAAGGAAGTTTTCTCAACATTTAAAAATATTATAGAAATAATATTGTTACTATAATAAACAATACACAAGCTAAGGATATGATATATTTTTAAAAGATTTAAAGATTTTATTTATTCATGAGAGAGAGAGAGAGAGAGAGAGAGAGGCAGAGACACAGGCAGAGGGAGAAGCAGGCTCCAGGCAGGGAGCCCAATGTGGGACTCCATCCCGGGTCTCCAGAATCACACCTTGGGCTGAAGGCGGCACTAAACCGCTGAGCCACCCGGGCTGCCCCAGGATATGATATTTTAATCTTCCTTCTTTAAAATATGTTTTCTTGGGATCCCTGGGTGGCGCAGCGGTTTAGCGCCTGCCTTTGGCCCAGGGTGCGATCCTGGAGACCCAGGATCGAGTCCCACATCAGGCTCCCGGTGCATGGAGCCTGCTTCTCCCTCTGCCTATGTCTCTGCTTCTCTCTCTCTCTCTCTGTGACTATCATAAATAAATTTAAAAAAATAAAATAAAATAAAATATGTTTTCTTATGTGAGTATTTACATCTAATGTGTAGTAACTGTCAAGAAAAAAAAACACAACAGACATTTAAAATAGCAATGAAGGTTTCATTCAAGACAATTATAATAGAGGTCAAGATTATTACAATAAAAGAAAGAAATTGAATTCAGCTCTGTTGAAACAAAAAAAAAGGATCTCCAAAAACTTTTTAAAATATTTATTTATTTATTTATTTATTTATTTATTTATTTATTTATTTATTTTAACATAGGAAGAAGGAGAGGAGAGACAGAGAGCATCTCCAGCAACTCCCTGCTAAACAGAGATATGGTGCTCAATCCCATGATCCTGAAATCCTGAAATCATTTTTGATCCAAAATCAAGTTAAATGCTTAACCAACTGAGCCACCCAGGCACCCGAAGAAAATATTTTTAAACACTGGGGCAAGCTAATGCAAAATACTGAAGGACACTGGGGAGGGAAGTTTGGTCACCGTGATTAAGCCATCTGTAATTGCTAATCTGCATTTAACAGAGATATTAGGCATCTATTGCCTGCCATTCCACAGAGACTGGGAAAAGGGAACCCTACTTTTTTTTGGTGATTGCATTGCAAAGGGACATCTCCTAAATTCTTGAAAATGAAATCCATGAGCTACAGGAGAATTACATCTCAAAAACGTAGAGAAAGAGTTTACGATTGCAAGTTTCTAAAGAAATGCTCTAAGAGATGGAGTCCTAGAACCTACAGTCAGGAAGAAGGCAGACTAAAGTTTAGTCTAGTAGAGGGAAATATTAAAGCTTTCTTGGTCAACCCTAAAAGAAAGGCCATGATTTTCTTTTTGTTTAATTATGCTAGAGAAAATGTTCAGGAAGGACCAAGTCCCTAAATGAACATTTTTAATTAGATGAACTAGGCTTGACTTTTTTAATTAGAAAGAGTTGTTTCCAGATTTAGATATTCAAATGATTATCAAAAAAATCTGCAGTATTTCAGTAAATAAACCTGCTCAACTTCCAGACGGTGTATGATTTCCACAGAATATAGTGAATTTTTACTTGTCACATAGAATCTTCATCTTCATGGTTTTAAAATCAAGTTGCAAAAAAAAAAAAAAAAAGAAATATATTCTTACTGATGGAATTTTGAAAAGCTAGGCACATACCCTAAGATTTATATTCTTCTTCCCAAACACACACATACACATATACACAATCCTATATATTTATTTACTACGTTTCATTTGTTAATTTACTTTCATCAGTTATAACCAAAGTCTTAAATGAGTCATTCTGAGTCAGTTCAGTCCCTCCTATTTCCTTTATTATTGATGTGTATACTACTTTTCAACCCCTATGAAGTCATTTTTAAAGTGGAAAAGACTGTTACAGGCAATATCTTTCTTGATCATAACAATTTGATGTGGACTCATTCTTTGTGCAGATCTAAAAAGGAAAGTAAATTGAAATTTTTCAATTGGTGGTAGGGCAGCACTGCTGCGCTGTGCTGGAGACCTGTTTTCAAAGGCAGCCAAGAGATTTAGGTACCCTGCACCAATCAATTTAGGGGGTCCATTTTAGGAGACTTGTTCACTCTCAAAAGGGAATTGGCTACCAAACCTAATGGGATGCCTGCAAAACGGTCAATACTTCCTGTAGTATTGAGTGAGGTCTTAGTTTGATAGAAAACATGACATGGGAATGTTTTATATTACCTTTTGTTTTCTGTTTTTTTTTTTCCAGTCATCTAAAAAATGATTTAATTGATTTGGACAAATGTAACACATGTTACCACTTATATAGAAATATAGATAGGAAATGTGTAAATAAAAGTCTATGAAATTTGAGGGATTTATTGTGGAACTGAGGATATACTCATATACTGAAAAAGCAATGTAGCCACAATCAACAATTATTTCCTCTGAGACAAATGCAATTTTTTTTAAGATTTTATTTATTTATTCATGAGAGGCAGAGACACAGGCAGAGGGAGAAGCAGGCCCCATGCAGGAAGCCTGACATGAGACTCAATCCCAGGTCTCCAGGATCACACCCTGGGCTGAAGGCAGCGCTAAACCACTGAGCCACCCAGGCTGCCCAACAAATACAATTTAAAACTGCTTTACATCTATCTTTCATCTTGAGGGAAGTCCTAAAAAAATAAATCATCAACCTCTTTTTTAAGAAAAGAATATTATAATGCAGTGATTCTTTCCAAAGAGAAAACATACACTGGAAGTGAAATGATATAGGAAAATATGTATTTTTTATTTTTTGAGTAGAATTTCCTCATCTATTTCTAAAATATTTAAAATAAATTCTTTGTAAAAGTCAAGGCTGATTCTGCCTTTCTCTTTAATTCTCTGCTTGAAGGAGGTAATGGTAAATGGTGGCACAATTCTGATCTGTGCTGCTGCCGTGTCCTGATTGTGGGCAAAATCTTCAAGACATTTTGCATTTACTCACGAGATATTCTAGTAAATGGTCTATCATATTAGGCAAACTATCAGCTTATATTAACAAAATTCAACTCTTTATAAATTTCAGCAACCACATTTGTGTAGCAATAATATAAGTAAAATCCAAAAGGCTATTTTATTAAAGTGTTCATTCTAGTTAGCTGACATAGATAATATAACCTACAAAAGTGATTTTCTTGAATTACATAGAATAAATTGATATAATAAGCCATAGTTTAAAGAGATGGCCATCAAATCTCTTTTCCCCTTTCTCTGTGTGACCATACTTGAAATAATCAGATTAAAGTTACCAGACTAATGTAGAATATATCTTATAAATGTAGACATCTGAATGGGAAAATGGGTAACAACCAAATTCATTAGAGAATAGATTGGAACTTTAGTCCAAAACAGTGTGATAGCACAGTCAGAGCCTTAGGTTAAGAGGAATAAAATTCTATTAGAGTTATTTGAAGCCATGATTATGAAGTCACTACACTATATGCTCAATTATTTGGTGCCTTAGAGAGGCAATAATGCTCCATAATTTCAAAGAGTATTTAGTAAGAATCATGCAATTATGGATCTTTACAGTGTCATGTCTGTTTGTGTTAAAGTTACATATAATAAGTTATACAAATAAGTTATACATGTGTCAGTTGTAAAATATAAAATAAAATGAATTCCTTGAAACTACTGCATAAACTCAAAGTTACAATATTCATTACCAATATTTGAAGCTGCCCATGTGTTTCTTCCATATTTATGTCTTTACTTTTCAAAAGTAGCCAATATTTTGAATTTTATAATTGTCAGTGTTCTACTTTTAATGAGCTTTATAAAAATGGTATCTCTCGCTTTAAAGTTTTCAGATTTGTTTCAATTCAAACTATTATATTTCTGGAATTTGCCCATTTTACTTAATGCATTAATAGTTCATCCATTTTCAGTGCTGTATTATATACCATTCTGTGACTATTACAAGATTTATGTGTTCATTTACCTCTCAATACATGATCCTTGCAAATGTGTATAGCATGTCATAGAATTTGGATTGTTTCACTTTTTTCATTCTAACAAACAATACAACTGTACATTATGTTGTGTATTATTGTACAACATATTACATGTGTAAATTATTGTGTGTATCCCCATAGAAATTGGTCAAAAGATATTGCCATTCTTGAAATTATACAATAATGATCAACTATATTTCAGGGCATTTGAACATATCTTACTCACATAAGCTAAAAATCAAAGAGGAAATGACTTCTTGAAGCTTTTTATATATAGCATGGTCAATTGAAACAAAAAAACACAAACTTAAATTTTTATTTTGATGTTTGATGTTCTGAAACAAGAAGGACAGTAATTAAAATGACAAGCCTGGCCAAGGAAGGAATTATTATAGTAGACAATGCTCACATTAATTTGAGTTTCTGTAAGGTCATACCATCCTCGTTAGGGGAAGACAGAAGAAAATCTACCTTCATCCCCAGCAGTGTTCCACAAGAAGTAAGAAGAAAAAAAAATCCCTTAGGACTAAGCAAAGCAGCAAGTGGAAAAGAAATACTTCCTGAGAAGTTATCATAAGGCAGCCACTGTATAGATTTGGAGCCTAAATCTCACACTTTGAATTAAAATAATCCTAGACTGGTAGCAGTGCCTCACAGTTAGAAGTAAGTAATCACAGGAAGTCTATATGTGATTTCCCATAAGAAGTCATCTTAAAAAAAAAAAAAAAAAAGGAGTCATCTTTATTTTTTTAACCATCTCAGATAATTTGATAAGAATATTGATAAGGAAATCAAATAAACAATAACCAAACACAGTAGGAAAGCAAAATGTCAGGAGCAATACAAATAAAAATATCTACAGCAGAAACACACCCATTAAGTAATCTGAGAGGAATTATAAAACACAGATATGCAAACACATACATACACACATTTTAATATATTTTTAAAATAGGACAAGTTTGAAAATATCTTCAAGGGCATGGAAACTAAATAGATATGAAAAGAAATCAAAGGAACTTCTGAAAATGATAATTTAGTAAAAATTTAATAAAAAATAAGTGTGTATGGGTGGCTTAGTTTGTTGTGCATCTGACTCTTGATATTGACTCAGGTCTTAATCTCAGGGTTGTGAGTTCAAGTCCCATGTTGGGCTCCATGCTAAGCATGAGTATACTTAAAAATAAATAAATAATAAAATTTTAATGGATGAGTTAAATAGCTGATAACTATTAGATTCAGCTGAAAGGAGAATTAGAACACCAAAAGTCATTACAGAAAAAAAAATTATTCAAGATACAATACAGAAAGACAAAAGAATAAAATTATGGATAAAAGTAGGAGAAATATAAAAGACATAATAAGGTCTAATACAAGTTAAATGATATTTTGACTACATAAGATACCAAAAAATTAACAAATTAATTTCACCTGTTTCTTTTTACCTTTTTTTCAATTTCATATCTATAAAATGTAATATTACACATATGACTCCTTTATGTTTCCTTAGAATGCTTGGTTTACAGTTGCATTATCAGATGTATATTTAGCATTTAGTATTTAATATTTAGTATTCATTCCCACTGTGTAAAGTTCACTGTGCTCCTAAAACCTCAATCTCCTAGAGATTTCTTGGGAGTCAGCAATATATTCAAATATTTATTTGTATTTATGAAGGACTTTATCATGCTGAGATAAAATGTAGGAAACACATCTAAGAGTATTTAATCCAAAATACTGCTAAATATGGATATCCTCAAAAGTTTTTTTTAATATTATTTTCTGAAAGTTTTCATGACTATTATCTTCCATTCTTATAATTGGGGGTTATTTACCTTTTTCTTTGTATTAATTTTGTGATTTGTAAGGAAAAAGTTTGGGTGCAGATCATCTTAAGATATGCCTCTAAATCTAATATATGGTGTAAAATTATCTATAAAATTAGAAAAATCTTGGAAGGCCCAGGTGGCTCAGTGGTTGGGTGCCTGCCTTTGGCTGAGCAGCGATCCTGGAGTCCCGGAATGAGTCCCACGTCGGGGTCCCTAAGTGAAGCCTGCTTATCCCTCTGCCTGTGTCTCTGCTTCTCTCTCTCTCTGTGTCTATCATATAAAATAAATAAATAATTAAGTAAAATAAAAAAATTAGAGAAATCTTTGGAAAAAAAAAAAAGCTAAAGATGGTTTTCTGCTACGAAGCTTAAACTACTACGAAAGCTAAAAGAAATGGTAAAACTGAGATGACTTGTTGGCTCAGCAGTTGTCTGCCTTTGGCTCAGGGCCTGATCCAGGGACCTGGGATCAAGTCCCGCATCAGGCTCCTTGCGAGAAACCTGCTTCTCCCTCTGCCTGTGCCTCTGCCTCTCTTTCTGTGTCTCTCATAAATAAATAAATACTATTTAAATAAAATCTTTTTAAAAAATAACTTTAAAAATAAAGAAATGTGTAAAACTATTGTCTGGGTGAAGAAAGGAAAAAGAAGAAAAGTAAGAAAAAGATGCTTATAAAGGAGAAATGTATTACAACTTTTTAGAAAGAGAAAATAACATCAACTTTGGCATAGATTTTTAAAAAATTATCACTTAAGAGTAAATACTGTACATTTTTACAGTCCATGATCACAGGAGAAAAGCACACAGCATACTGTGGTATGTGCCCTTCAAAATACTATAAACAACTATTGTAGTACAGTTTCAGAATTAGAAATGGACACATTATTGGCATTCACAAATGTGGAGAAACATAACATGCAAGTAGAATAATAAAAGACACAGGAAAAAATAATATAGTTAGAATTCTTAGAATATATTATGCCTACTCTCACAACTACTTATGGTTTTATACTATTATTCATCATCTATAAATTTTTTTATGTCAGGGATGTAGGAGGAAAGCTGTCACTATATTTTTTTAGGGAAAAAGATGAATTTTCTGACAAGACACTCAGTATCTGTAATTTTCTATCCTTCTGCATCTCTATTTACATAGAACTGTTCATACCTACAGATAAAGGGCAAATATATATGTAAATTTTCTCTAGTTACTAACGTGTTTATTAAGTTTTAATCTTATTTAAGTCGCTTTTTTCTTACCGTTAAAATAATTATATTTTCTGTTATTCAACTGAGATGTTTTCCTAAATTCATTTTCATTTTCACTTTTTACTGCATATACCATTCATGCACCCCAGCCGTAAAATTGATACATATAAGCAGTATAAAATCTGTGATAATCTAAAATATGTTTTAAATCTAGTTAAATTATTTGCAGCATACTACAGTATTTTTTTTAAAAGAGAGAAAGGTATATTTTATTAGATACATATTTTATATTGTATTTTAGAAGAGACCTTAAGAGTCTCATGGTATGCAACAAAGGGAGATATAATCAAGATTATCTGTTACTCATTACAAATGATAAAATCATTGTTTCAATCATCAAGATTTCTATATATTCACAGGACAAAAAAAAAAGATATGATAAATTTACATATGTCCTACATTTTTGAAAAGCACACTTGTTTCCATTCTATTAAGAATTCAGGGACAACCAGAGGACATTCAGGGCAATGAAAATTAAATCTCATGAAAAAAATAAGAGCCAATTCTTACAATCAACTTTTCATTCTAAGATATTTCGTAGAATACTGATACTGAATTAAGATTTTTATTTTCTTTATTTCTGTATACATGTACATAGGACATTTTTATAAGAAAGAAAATAAAATAATAAAATATTTATCACTCCCTTGCCTTCATTCCTTAAGTGATAAACTAAGTTTTAAAATCAATATGCCAGGGGCACCCCAGGTGGTTTAGCTCCCTGGGATCAGCCCAGGGCCTGATCCTGGGGTCCTGGGATCGAGTCCTACGCCAGGCTCCCTGTGTGGAACCTGCTTCTCCCTCTGCCTGTGTCTCTGCCTCTCTCTCTCTCTCTCTCTCTCTGTGTGTGTCTCTCATGAATAAATAAAATATTTTAAAAAATAAATAAAATAAATATGCCATTGTGAATTTGACATAGTAATGAGTTTGATTCTGATAATATTTGGCTGACAAAAGAGCTCAGATTTGTACATATATATGTCTAAATACATACATATATGATAATACATTTCCTCAATTAAGAAAGGTAAATTCATTTAGACAATGAGATAATCCATTTGCTACCATTTTATATTGATGAATATTTTTTCTTTTTTCTTTATATTCCCTTTGCCGTGTAATGTTGTGAATTTTGACTATCAACATAAATGACCCAACATACTAAAATATTACCTACAAATCTCTAGGAGAAACTCGGGATATTTACTGAAGGGGAAAAGTTTGCTACGATGAGATTATTTTCACTCCTTCTTTCTCTTTCAACTAGGGAAGCAACTATAACTCTTTTAAATTCTCAGTGAGCACCAAGATTAGAACTAAGGTAGAATTCATTCTTTAAAATAGTGTAAATGTCACACAATTATGGTTCCCATTACTCTCTGGTGCTTCCTGGGGATGACTTAAGTGACTGAAGCATATACACTTACCCTAAAAAGTATGTAAGATTTATGGTGGAGTTGGGAAATTTTTAAGATTCCAGGGGAAAAAAAAAGCCCTTTTTAATAGAAAAATAAACAGAAAAAAAAAATGGATGCAGCATGAAAGGAAAGATCAGAGTATAAATTTAGATTTGAAATTTAGAGCTGCAGTTCTGCAATGCCTGCCTGGCAGGCAAGTCTTACCAAAACTTGGATCCTGGTGCCTCCGAAACTCCCAGAGTTAAATCCCACACGGTTGTCTCTCTTAAGTGGTGTGATGGTACAAGCAAGTGTGTCTATCTGGGCTATTGCATTTGGACAGTATGAATGGTATTGATATTCCCAGATGATCACTTTGATTCTGGCTGGATATCTCGAAACTTTCTTTGCTTTTATCTCTAAAAGAGTTACAGTATGAGGTGGAAAACCATTTCTTTGGATGTCACTGAAATAAATATATGTTAAGTATAGGATCAGATCTTTCCTGTTATCCTTAAGGAAGCTTTAAAGATTCCCAAAGTTTTAATGGAAAGCAAAAATTTATGTTTGCCTTCTTTGGATTACTGCCAAACAGGATAATAGAATTGACTTGGTTGATAGTACTATGGTTCATAATTTATTATGAAACAAATATTATGTGACATCAATAGAACATAAAAAAATTGGCAACTTTTAAAAAGCTTAAATGGGTAACAGAAAGAGTCTGCCTTTCTGTAATCTTTTTCCCAGATCCATTCTTCCATTTTCACTTAAATAATCTCCCTTGAATCAAACCAGAAAAGAAAGTAACTCGAATTCAGGATATTTCAAAGCATAATTGAACCTTCTTTATATCTTTTTGTGTACCTAAAAGCAAAGTGAGTGATATGAATTTCTTCTGTAAATTATGATAATCCAGTCAAGTCTTCCATCATGGATTAACACCTCTGTTAGTCTTGCAAATGAAGAAAAGTCTTTATTAAATCATCTCTTCCAGATTGATTTTGTTAAATAAGGATAGCAAAGGAAATTACACTATAATATTTGTTTCTTCTATTAAATATGTATACATTGAATTGACAACTACAATATCTTCAATAAACATCTATCTAGACTTAGGATCTTACATCTATACAGTGCATGATTTAAGATTTAATTTAGGCAAATAAGATATTTGGCCTCAAGTAGAATCAGACTTCTTTTCAATTTGTTTTGTCTACTGCATCAATAATGCAATAGTTGTTATAGAAAGATCTAAAAAAAAAAGAAAAGAAAGATCTGAAACCACATATATTTTTACATTTGTGTATAATGCTTTTCAGATTCTTCAATTAATTAGAGAGTGAATATGTCATAATGGCCCTTTAATATTAGAAGGACAAAAGGGACACATAGGGTGGTCCAGTGGTTGAGCATCTGCCTTTAGTTCAGTGCATGATCCTGGGCACCCATGATCAAGTCCTACATCAGGCTCCCCACGGGGACCCTGCTTCTCCCTCTGCCTATGTCTCTGCCTCTCTCTGTGTGTCTCTCACGAATAAATAAATAATATCTAAAAAATAAAAATATTAGAAGGGCAAAAGCTGAAGAGTATTTTTGAGTATAAATTTTGGGGGCTGCTTTTTAAAATAAGAATAATGGCATTGCTACTTTATGCCTTGTATTAACAAAATGGATGTAAATGTAATAACAATCATATATGCCATACAGATAGAGTACTGTAAACCTTCTTCTAATAGTGAAATACTCCATCTAATACAGTAGAGATTATGCAGATTCTCCATTAGAGAATTGCCATGATAATCCACATTGTTTCTGAAAGCAGTGTATTCTAAGGCAACACAATCAGACTGATAATAAAGTTTAAATATAATCTAGTGGGGATGTAATGTACAGCATGGAGAATATAGTAAAAGATATTGTAACAACTTTGTATGGTGACCTAAAGATCTAATAACAAAGAAAACAATGAAAGAGTTGAAAAGGTAATCTAAAGAAATTTTGCAAACCATATATCTGATAAAAGATTAGTATCCAAAATATATATAAAAACCTCTAAACAATAATTATTAAACTTCAAAACAACAACTTCTAGCCCAATTTTTAAAATTGATGAAGGATGCAAATAGACATTTTTGAAAAGAAGACATACGAATGGCCAACAAATACACAAAAAATGCTCAATGTCACTAATCATCAGAAAAATTCAAATCAATACCACAATAAGATATCACCTCACCTCTTTTAGAATGGCTGTTATCAAAAGAGATAGAGAGTAGTATTGATGAAGATGTGGAGAAGTTAAACCTTTGAATACAGTTGTGAGTATGCAAATTATGCAGCCATTATGGAAAACAGTATGGAAGTTTCTTAAAAAATTGAAGATAGAACTCTCATATGATCCATAAACTCCTCTTCTGAATATTTACCTAGAAGTATTGAAATCAGGATCTTGAAGAAATATCTGTAATCCCATACTCATTGCAGTTTTATTCACAATAGCCAAGATGTGGAAATACTTAAATGTCCATTGACTGATTTATGAATGAAGAAAGGGTGGTATACATCTCAATAAAACCAGGGAATATTATAATGCCGAAAAAAAGAAAGAAAATGTGATGTATACATACAATGGAATATTTTTCAACCTTAGAAAAGAAGGAAATCCTGTAACATATGACAATATGGATGAGCCCAGAGGACATTATTTTAAATGAAACAATCCAGTCATGGAAAGACAAAAACTGCAAGATTCCATGTAGGAGTATCTAAAATAGTCAAATTCACAGAAGCAGAAAGTAGAATGGTGGTTACCAGGAGCTGAGGCAGGGGAAAATAGAGGGTCGCTATTCAAAGGGTATAAAGTTTCAGTTATGCAACATGAGTTAGTTCTAGATATCTATGATACAATATCATGCCTATAGTTAATAATAGAACTGTACACTTAAAAATTTTAAGAAATGTCATGTAAAATGTTAACATGATTTTTAAAAAGTAGACTAATCTTTATTGATTGAATAATTTTGTACAGTATTTTTCTCATTAATCGTTCATAATGTTAGCTTAACAATAGATACACCTTTAAAGGAAAAACAAAGATGGACTCTTCTATTAGTCCAATAGCTTCAAAATGAAAATAAAATTTTCTTCTAATATTTTCTCCTTAGAGATTAATGATTATGATCTTTTAGTTCCTGGAAATCAAATTTATTCCTGTCACATATGCACTATAAAATATGTGCATAAGTAATATGCAAGTTTATAAGCATCATCCTATTAGTGGAATTAATAAGAGTAAGAGGAAAAGAAGGAGCCTGGTTGTTCTGTAATTAAATACATTTCATTCAGAAATTATGCTTCAAATTTTTAAAAAGACTTTTGTTTAAATGTATGGTCCAGGAAGGATATTTTTTAAAATTTTACATGGTATTTCAACAATATCTACCATGACCCTAGCATGCTGACCAAACAGCTGTCCTCATCTCCATCCTCTGTTTATTTTGCCAGCTTCAAAGACTATTATCAAGGTCAGCAATAAGTTTCTCTGAAAAGTCTTAGCAAGTTAATGGACCCCTTCCTTCAAAATCAAACACAATAAACCTTGAGGGTTTAGAAAACCAGTTCTAAATGTGAAAAGCATTTTAAGTGTAGAATGAGCCACTCTTCTTACTTTATCCTAAATTAACAGCATCCCAGGATTACACAATAATAAAGCAAACGTTGATTATCTCAACTCCAGGTTGCCCTGAAGCAAATGCTTGTGTTGGCCACAATTTTGTCTTTAAACTCGGAAGCAGGAAAAAAACAAAACAAAACAAAACAAACAAACAAACAAACAAACAAAAACGAGGTATAAAGTAGAGCCTAAGTTCAAACTATGAATTGAGTACCTTTAAACACACAGGAGGTTATTTCTGTGTAGTTTCCAACTGCAACTACACTCCTCCCCAGTGTTACATTTCATTTTCCACAAACATCTAAAATTCAACCTCTGCCTTTTCAAGGCCCAGCTTCTCCTCATTGGTCATGATGATCTCTTTGCTGCTATACACTATTCCTAAGAAACTCCTTCCCCTCCCTGCCTAGCCTCATGTTAAATTCAAGCAGATTAAACTTATTCTTTCACATAGGGGGCCGATATCATCAACATGAAGTAGAAGCATCATTTACAATTATTTTTAAGCATGAGAATGTATGTATTTCAGGAATCAGGCTAAATGAAATTTATACACTTTGAAGTGATGACTTCAGTGAGAATCCGGTAGGTTTCATTAGAGGCATATATGCTTCTGTTATGTGCTCTATGAAGAATCCTTAAGGGCTGCATTCCACCTCTGGAAAGGTTTGTAAATACACTTTTTTTTTTCTCTCATACATATAACAATTTTGAAATTATGCCAGGATTTCAAACAAACAAGAAAGACAGAATCTGGAAAAAATTACATACCCATAATTGTGAAACCCGGGAATGTTAGCAATATTGTTAAATCCTTAACAACATCCTGTGTCATTCAAATTTACTTAATTATTCTTTCCAGGATGTGGTTTATAAATAGGCTTTTCTCTATTAATTGATAAACAGCCATACGTGTGAAAGAATGAAATATGAAAAAAAAGGCTTTGTACTGCCAGATAAAATGAATGAACATAGCTCAAGATGAGGGTGAGTCATGGAAGTAAGTCTTTTCATTAAAAAAAAAAATTTAAAAAAAAATCCCTCACTGAAGTTTTAGAAATTGAAATTAATGGAAATTGTGTCCCTATATATGGTTAGGGTTTCATTCTGGCTGAATCTGGCTGTGCAATGGAACTAGACAGCAATATCACATTGATGTGCCATCATTTTAATCAGAGAATAAATGTTTTTCTTAAAAGTACTAAGAAATATGAAAATCGTTATTCTATTTAGGAAAAAATTTAAATCAAAATAGATCACTGGCTATCTATTTTGTTTGCACAGTTATGGATTCCTGCTTGCCATTTTGATTTTTCATGTTTCAGAACTATTAGAAAACCAGGTTAATACTTTTAAGTGTTTGAACATTTTAACATGTGTAAAGTCTTAGCTAGTCTGAACTTTAAAGGAGTCTCTCAAACTCTGAAACACTTAGCTTAGATACAGAATTTGCTACTCGGAAAATATTTGTTTCTTTAACCATGGAATTTCCTTGGTAAATAATACATGTTCAGGCTACTGTTAAGGAGTTAACTTCCCCCCCCACCCCCCAGAGTTGTTTTGAATACCTTTGAGAGCTGTTTGAAGTCTGTGTATTTCTTCTTAAATATATAGTAACTATAATTTTAAGTAATTATTTAAGAGAGACACTACTTTCTGGTAGAAATGCTTATTAGATAATATATAAATCTTTTTATGACAACTATATATCTTCTAAGTTAATATAAAAGTATTTTATCTCCATCAACATGTTTTTCTATAGATTATTTCTAGAGGCATTATTGAGTGCCAAAGCCCCATGGCAATTTGAATTCTGAATACTAATAAAAACACACATAGTTTGTTGAATTCTTTTATTAGAATCAACTTCAAAGTTTAAAAAAGAGAGTGTTTTACACAAATCAGAAGTTTATTTTTCACATAAAAGTTCATGTAGGCAATCTAGGGCTGGAATGGTACTTAACGATATCAAATGCATCGACTCCTTTTTTTCTTATTGTTCTATCAAAGGACCTCATGGTCCAAGATCACTGCTTCAGTTCCACACATCTCCCTTTTAACCAGCAAGAAAGAAAGAGAAAAAAAAATGTCAGGTAATATAAACATAACTTTTATTTAAGGATACCTATCAGAATCTGTATGCATCTTGTATAGAAGTTCTGTTCTCAGAACTTAGTTTATCTGACTTTGCCTTGCTACAAAGGAGACTGAAGAATACACACTATATCTATTACTTAAAAAGTAGATTGCATCCATTACCATAGAAGAAAAAAAATATGGATTTAGGGGAGGGATATGGATTTCTGTTGCAATTACTATACCCTATATCTTGCTTAGGGAAAAAGCCCAATTTGCATTGCCAAAATCCCCCCAACCATGATAACTGCACATTTGTAAGGAATTTGTAGCTATTACTATGATAGAATTATTATCAAAGTCAGTGGCAGTTTTCAAAATGGTTATCAGTGACTTCCTGCTGATCATGGCTCATCAGTATCTGCTGTGTGAAAAAAGTTCTGACACATCCTTCTGTTGCTGATATGTGCTGGAATAATTCACAACTAGCCATATTGAAGGTAAGTTGATGAAGATACTTCCAACCACAGGAAGCCTTGTCCATATGCAAATTAGAAAGCAAAGAGTAAAATGGAGGATGAGCTAAGGGTGAAAACATTCCATTCCTGCTGGAGCCTTTCTGGAGAGTATATTGAGGAGGTCTCAATTTGCCACTCGCTACCTTCTTAGTCTCACCATTCTAACATGATATAACCAATCTTTGTTGTAAAGCCTACCTCTCTATCATTTAGATAATTCACTGATAATTCTACTGTTTGAAATTTCCATTTAACTGATTCCCGGTGTTTTCTTCAGATTTTTGCTCCAGTATCCTAATTCACTGATGACTTCCACATAAAAATGTATATATGTTATGATGGGTTTTTCACTTTAAAAAGAAGGTAATATTTGGAGACATTAGTCTTTTTTGGTAATCCTTATATCTTTCCCCTCCTTTTATCCCCATTTAAGCAAGTTGGTCAGCATGTATTTATTGCCTTAGGGGATGAATGTGGCAGGGCAGAAAGTTGAAATTCCTGTAAGACAGCCTGGCTTTACTTTCAAAAAGCTTAAGCCCTAGGGAGAGGAAAAGGATTTGCTATATAGACAAAACATCTTGTCCAAAAACATATGAAGAGGATCGCAGGGCATAGAAAAAACATATATCTTAACCAAAAGCAGAAGAGAGAAAAGAGTTTCACTCTTCCCAACTGGAAAGACACTCCCTGGGGGTTGCAATAGGGTTTCACTGTGCTCTGCTCTCCTGCAGTGCTGTAGTGGGTGCAGAAATGTCTGAACATCCCAAGAGCAGGGGACATGGGGCCGAGGCTCCTTCAGCATTACAGGAGGCTGGTGAGAACCCTGTGGGAAATGTGGTGATGCAGATGCTGCTCTGGAAGAAGCTTACTGTTCCCTGTGTATCAGTCATAAGGGGAAGAGCCCTTAGAACTGAGTCAGGCTGACTGTGATGAGAAAGTACTCAGATGAATGTTTGTGGGTAGTTGCAGGGACTCATCCCTAAACGTCTTAGCATGCACAAGCATTCAAGAATTTTGACATGCATCTAGAGAAGGAGAGACTTGAGTAAGGACCAGCGTATAAAGGTTCTAAATAGAAATTAATTTGTAAAAGGCTCATAGTTATTCACATCTGTATTAATAGATATCAGTCTTTTTATTGTATTGCTTCAACTTTTTACTGTGGTCAGGTATTGTGCAATCCTTATATTTATATGGTTTTTCACGTAACTCTTAATTTTTTTTTTTTACTTCTGATGTTATCTCTCCCCCTATCTACTAGATGCTCCAACACATGCACATGCTTACAGATGGGCCAATGTTTTTTCTTTCCCTGGGTTGCCTTGGAATTATCACATCTTAGAATTGAAAGGTAATTTAGATTCCACTTCATCCAATCTGTTCTTGACCTATCGATATTTTTTAAAATTTTTCTAGTAATTCTACATCCAGGCTCAGCTTAAATTCATTTAGTTATGTAGATTATACTATCCTTAGTGGTCCTTAGTCGTCTACCTAATTTATAAATTGTTCCAATTATTTCAAAAGGTCTGTATTTGTTTTAATCAGTCATCAATTACTTTCCTCTATTTGGCAGCAACCAAATGATCAGACTATATGTTCCATGCCTTTCTTTTGACATCTTTTTTGACATTCCAAGATAGCTTTCATTTCTCTTTCAAGTCTATTCTTTTCCTTGCTAAAAATCACAATTTACTCCAACTCTACCTCATATGGCAGGTTGAAAAATCCACTTATCATTATGATCGTTTTTCTCAAGAGCTCCAGCTTTTCCATGTCAATTTTAAAGTGTTGATGCAGAAGTAGGTGCAAAACACTGAATCATCTTGCCTGAAAATGCTGAGGTCTACCAAGGCAACTGAAGGTCATTTTCTTCTTGTAGCCCCCACTGACATTATTTCTTCACATGAAGCATGTTTTCGTATAAAATTTTTGAGAGATGGAATGAGGTTGAGTCCTGGCTGTTAGATTTCTTGAGACCACATGAGTAAACACAGAAATTGTCCTTGAGCCAACAAAATATGTTCATAGGTTTCTCATTAGAATGTATCTCTGGTTGTCTGATGTAGGAAATCATTTTCTGGTATAGCCTTGAAGACCTCAAAGCTGGGTGCACAACATGTATAAAACCAGATCAATAAGATTTTTCATCTAAAATATCAGTACATTCTTCTGATATGTAAAATGGGTGTTTAGTGTAGAATCTTTGAAAAATACAAAAAATATAGAAAAATATCACTACTGCCCAATGACTCAGGTAATAAACGCTATTAATACATGATTATAATTTCTCTTGGAAATTTTCCATGCAAATATGAATCCATATTGATTCTTTACGGAACAGAATCATATTTTATCAAATGTTTTGTATCTCCTTTTAGAATTGCTATCCTAATATTTAATTACATAGAAATGTAATAATTTATTTAATCAGTTCCCAAATGGGAGATAGTTAGATTGTTTTAGGTTTTGCATTTATAGAGAGAAAAACTTCTTACTTCAAGATTAAGTTGGTTAATGTTTGCTTGAGTCTTTAGAAGGAAAACAGAAATTTCTATTAAGGATGTTTTCTTTATAGCTGAGTACTGTCTGGATCACCGCCCTATCCCTACAGTAAGTTACCCTGACTAAAACTGTGTAAATGGTATGTAGTGGCTAGCTTTGTTTTTCAGTTTTAAAATAACTTCTCAGTTTAGAGGATACTTTATTGATTCTCCTCTATCTTCTAGCAATTAACAAGAATTCACTGTTAATAAATAATGATGATTATTGAAATCAACTTGTCTTTTTAAAAACCTGGAAATAGTAATCTAGAAGTTACCTAGTAGAAAACAGTCTCATGAAAAATTATATATCTACACACACGTATATATTTTTCACCTCATATGAGGACCCCAAATGCACATACTTGAGAATTCATTACTACTCCCTGATCTCTTTATGTATGTGGTACTTCACAGGTATTCAGTAAAGGAGATCTCTAGGAAAAAAATGACTCCTTCAATTTTTCTTTTGAAAATTAGATTGCAGGACACCTGGGTAGCTCAGCGTTTGAATTTGCCTGTGGCTCACAGCGTGATCCTGGGATCCGGGATTGAGTCCCATGTCAGGCTCCTTGTGGCGAGACTGCTTCTCCCTCTCCCTCTGTCTCTGCCTCTCTCTCTGTGTCTCTCATAAATAAATAAATAAAATCGAGAGAGGAAGAAATGAAAGGAAAGAAAGAAAGAAAGAAAGAAAGAAAGAAAGAAAGAAAGAAAAGAAAGAAAGAAAAGAAAAGAAAAAGAAAGAAAGGAAAGAAAAGAAGAATAAAGAAAGAACTCCTCAAAGAAGAAGCCGCCTCAAAGAAAAAGAAGAAAAGAAGAAGCTCAGAAAACCAAAAAGAAAACAATCAGAAAGAAAGACAGCACGAACGAACGAAAGAAAGACGGAAAAAAGAACGAAGAAAGAAAAGAAAAAGAAAGAGAAAGAAAGAAAAGAAAGACTAGATTGCTTTTTCACTCCAGGGGGAAGATGTCTGAAAGCAATCCATTTATTCCATCTACAGATAGACCTAGTTCTTGATTTTATAAATCTTTGTAAGTTATACCTAATGTTAAACAATAACAAGAAACAAACAAACAAACAAACAAAAAGCCACTTAATTTTTCAGGATATACAAAAGAACAGAAGAGAGTTGACTTTCAAACAGGAAACCAAAAAAAAAAAAAAAAAAACCAAGAATTTAAAGCAACCTTTTATTTCTCATAAGTGCTTATTCACATTTTTGGCAAGCAAATGATAGAAACAAAAATAATTCACATTTCAGACATAGAAGTTTGGTTTGCTTGTGAAGGTTTTTCACAACTAAGAAAACACAACTGTTGCTTTTATGTCTCAGAAGAATAATACCAGTTCTTTATTGAGGACAGAAATACTACTCCCAAAATATTGTATTTTACAGTTTCAGAACTTGTTAGTGGTTGCAAAGTGCTTTTATGTATTTTAACTTACTTGATTTTCATGAGAATGTATAGCACTCTGATATTTGGTGAATGAAGTCAGCAAACAGTCATGGGTAAAAATCACAGATGGAGTGATTAGTATGAACAATTTTTACCTTACATTTAAATTTGAGCTGATGAACTAAAGTATAGGGTACATTCATATGGAAATAGGCTAAAGGACTCTGAGATTGTATCTCTGTGCAGAACAAGGACTATCAACTGGAAAATACAATTTCCATCCCATAACATATTTTATGAATTTAAACATGTAGATGAAAACCCAGTCTTGTGATCTTCTCTAGAGTACATACTAAGAAGTACATATTGGAAAGGTTTTATTTGATATGTAGCATAAGAAAATTGTAGAGGTATAATGAAGTAAATCATATGTGTCAATACATTAGGGATGTACTAATTTTCCTAGGTTTCCTGGAAATATGCATCAAACTAGAGAGTATATTCCTTCTTTAAAAAGGCTCAAAGGCAGCCCTGGTGGCGCAGCGGTTTAGTGCCGCCTGCAGCCTAGGGCGTGACCCTGGAGACCTGGGATCGAGTCCCACGTCAGGCTCCCTGTATGGAGCCTGCTTCTCCCTCTGCCTGTGTCTCTGCCCCCCTCTCTCTCTCTCTCTCTCTCTCTCTCTCTGAATAAATAAATAAATTATCTTTACAAAAAATAAAAAAATAAAAAGGCTCTAAATTTTTGTTAGGACAAGTAAACCACTATGCCTTCCATGTTTCCACCTAAGAGGTGCTAAATACGTTAACACCACAGGAAGGAAAATATGGGGAGAAGGCCTCAGGAATAGCATTTGTAAAGACTGTTCCTCTCCGGGATAAGAGCGTATGTAGACCAGAGAGACTTTCAGGCAATATCAAGGATTGAGCACCAAAGAGTTTTAAATTGAAGGAAGAAGGGTCCATGAACATGACATCTCATGTGAATTTTAAGTGGATTTTTCTAGCTGCAGCATGGAAGAAAGACTGGCAGGGAACAGGAATGGATGCTGATGATACTCCTAACATACACAGATCCAATTTCATGTCAAACATCACTTGCTCAAAGGACCATAAGATTTTGTTAGATGCTCTTCTAAACCTGCCATTTTGTTTCTCCAGAATATTTTTAACATTACATTGATCAGTGTATTTACCTTATTCTGTTTTCCATGTGACCTTTAACTTCCATCAGTGGGGGACCATTGTGCACCCATGACTAGCACTCTGGATAAGTTTTTTACATTTATAGAACGAATGTTGAAGAAAGGATAGATTCAGTATATTTCCTCAAGAATTCTGTCCAAGAAACAGAGCTGAAACTCATATCATGAATCTGTAATTCACCTTTTATGTGACTGATACTATGAGACTGAAAAAAATCCAATTAATTTAGTTGGAAAGAACACTACTGAAGGATTTGTTTTGCTAGCTGCTAAAATGGATGATTAAGTATAATCTACAGTGACCTGCATATTAGAAGTATATTTTTTTTTCCTCTCAAGTTCATTAATCAAGACACAAATCACTTTAGGGTGACTTGAAACCTTGAGAAAGAAGGAAGCATATAAAACTTTAACTCATCGGATTTACATATGAACTATTTATAAACATAATCATTAAATCAGAGAAAGGGAGAAGAACAAAAAAGAGATGAAAAAAAAAAAAAAAACGATTAAGAAAGAGTCAGATAGATAGGCACATGTAACCTAAAGAGAACTAGACCTAAATAGAGTGAAGCACAGAATGATTCATAGAAGTAAAGAGAAGGTACCTGAGATGAGACAGTGATTAAGCAGGGGTAGAGATATTTGCTCTGTCCAACATACTCCTTTTTGATACTCCCAGGATTTCAGATGTTCATCTGTATCATGGCAGCCCATTGACACCCAAGTAGCTGAAAATCTGTTCATCTTAGTTTTAAAATGCTCTTTAAAAAAAAAATGCTCTTTAAATGAAACCTTCAGACATTTTCCTGAATGGAATAGCCAGGTGGAAGGAAGGGATTATTGGAATATTGTTTCATAACTTTAACTATCTAATAGCAAATGCTACCTGTAAAAGTGTTCATGTTCTCAAACGATAATTGGCACTTTCTTTTTTGTATCTATTTAGTATAGAACTTGCAAAAGATCAGGAGATTACCCAAAATAAGAAGCAGGAAAATCATTTTAATGACATAGGAAGGAAATTGAATAATTTGTCTTTTGGTAGCCATTTTGAGAGTCAGATGAATACAGAGACCAAAATGTCAATGCTTTATATATAACAAGCATGAGGATATATTTTAGTCCCAAGAATCTTCATTAATATAAATTGGTATATTAGATTTTTAAATTGAGATACAAGATATAGAATTTGAGTCTGTAAATTAAAATGTTCTTGGAATTAATTACAATGCTATATTTGCTGATAGATGGATTTTTAAAAAGTTATTAAAAACAAAAACGTCTCAGGCTTTCATGTAATTGATCTATTCATTGAAAACTTCTTGAAATCAAATTTTTTTAATAAAATTAGATGAAAATTTTAATGATGCTAATTTTCCTTGTCTTAGTTATTTCTGGAATATATCCTTAAATTTGCATTATATATATATAAACCTCACTTAGGAAAAAATAGCTGAAAATCTATTTTAATGTTATTAAAATAACTGAAAATCTATTTTAATGTTATTAAAATAATAAGAATGGAAGAAATAAATATACTATTCAGTAATCATATTTGCATGATGATGAGAAGCTCCATTTGGGGGGAGACAAAACAATGTTAAAATATGTTAATAACTATATACAGTGATTATACACAAAGTTACTACTCTTAAGTTCAATTGTGTGGATAAGACATTTTTATTGGAGTACATAATGCAAGTTTATTAAGAGCCAAGAATTCTCTGCACACTTTTTACTTTAAACTCTTGCTTTTTTGTTTTGTTTTGTTTTTTACTTAATCTGCTTTAAGTTTCTATTTGTTTGGGGTTTTTTTAGACTCAGGAGCAGATAATGGTTGAATTAATCATATCTATTCATTAAAATACCCATTTGTCTGGATAAGTCCTTTTGTTTTATTTATTTATCCAATTCACTGCATCCCAATATTCTATACTCCTATATAGAACTCCCTTATCCCTAGGTCACTGCTATTCTTCATCCTACCATCCACCTAATGTATTTGATTAGTATGCACTCTTGAAAAAATCTTATTGATATTTTCCTACCTGAATTTTTCATTTATATCAATGGTATGGCACTAAATCTTATTCTGATTCTTACTCTTTTGTTCAGTACTATGTCTGCAACATTTATTCATATATATATAAAATCACCCAGTGATAAGCACCTAGATTTCCCAAACTCCATCTATCACAACAAAACCACTGTATAAAATTCTTATGTACGATCCCTTATAAAATTGTGGGATAACTTTTCTGAGATTTATACCCAGGAATGAGAGTTTTGAGTCATGGAGAATGCATATGCTATTTGATTAAGAATTGTGAGATTGCTTTCCAAAATGGCATCACTAATTTAAAGACCATCTTACAGGTGGACCTGAGTGACTCAGTAGTTGAGCATCTGCCTTTGGCTCATGATCTTGTGGTCCTGGAATTGAGTCTTGCATCAAGCTCTCCACAGGAAGCCTGCTTCTCTCTCTACCCATGTCTCTGCCTCTCCCTCTATGACTCTCATTGAATAAATAAATAATTTCTTTTAAAACAATTTTACAAAGACTGTCTTACAATGCATGAGAGCTCCTGTATCTCTATATTCTAGCAATACTTGATATTATCTAGCTTTCTAACTTTTTCAATACGATGAATTTAATATGATATCTTTATTTAACTTGCATTTTTATTAATTAATTCATGCATCTCTTCATATGTTTATTAAACATTTGGGCTTTTTTTCCTTTTAATTCCTTTTGTTCTTCTTATGTCTGTCTTCCTTTTGTTTTAATGGCATATGTATATGGTAGATGTTAATCACTTGTCAATTTGGGGTGTTATAAAATAGGCTTACACAGAACATTGCCATCTACCCATTACTTTGTGATGTAATTCATGAATAGAAATCACCAATTTTGGTGTAGTTGGGTACATAAATATATTGCTTTATGATTTGCTTTAGGGGTTTGTTTAAAAAGAACTCCTCCATTTTCCATTGACTTTATGTTTACCTTTACCATTTAGATCTTTAATCCATCTGATGTCCAATTCACTATACAGTTTTAGGAACAAATAACTTTTATTTCTCTTTATATAGTGAATCAATCCATCACAATGTCAGTTATAGCTTCATAAATTTAGAGGCCCAAATGTTTAATAGATGGATTTTGTGATGGTTATCTCAACTTCTTTTTTTAATCTTACCAGTATAGAACACCCACCTTTGTCTCATACACTTTTTTCTTGATTTCTGTCTTTGAGATATTAAATTTACTTCCCAACTTTCTTGCCCCTAGTATACTTTCTGTATATATTTGTTTTCAAACTTTGTCTTTTTGTTTAAATGTGTCTCCTGTAGGCAACACATTACTGAATCTTAGTTTAGTTTTATTGTTGTTAAATCCAATAGGAGTCTATTTTTGTCTTTGATATGTGTTATTCTGTGTGTTTTTCTTTTACAGTGGATGTGTAACTTGTATATGTAACTAATTGCCCTGTGCTTTCATTTTCCCTTAGTTAAAGACTATCTTGTTTGGTGGTGGGCACTGGAGACTGGGGAAAGCCAGACTGTATTCTCTGTCACTTCTCTGGAGTTTAAGAGGAAGGGAAGAATCAGCTTCAGGGCAAAGAAGTCAAGCAAAAAAAATTTTAGACAACCCCATTTGCTGGCATAGCACCAAGCAAATACTGTGGTATGGGGTTTGTCTGTGACAAATTTTGAGAAAGAAGCAGTAAAGTAAGAGGCAATTTACTAGCCCAGAAGTTTTGGATGAGGAGACAGGGATAAACTGCATCTTTTATCACTCAATTCTCAACCCAGCAGGGCTTTTGCACTGCCTTAAAATTATTACAGCTACCTCCTACCCACTGCCCAACACAATTGACTATTGCTATTGATTTATATGGAGAAGGGGGAGGAAACAATTCTGTCCCAGTAAAGTTGTGAGAAGGAAAAAGTAGAATTTATAACCTTTTCCCAACCTGCTCTACCACTGCCTTCTGGCCTCCCCCGTCCCAGACTGCAACCCATCATCCCAGTCAAGGATAGATTTTGATTTCGGACAAAGTGACTCAAAGGTTTTATTTGATTTAACTCAGTACATGTTTTCTTCTTCTGAGTTTCTCTTGGGTTGATTTTGGGAGAGAAAGCTACAACCACATTACCACAAGTTTTTTTTTTTTTTTTTTTCTCCTTTTTACCCCACCAGACACTGATCTTTCATCCTCCAATAGCTGGCATCCTTACTCTGCATTCTTCTGCTCCAATTTAGCCTATTTGCTCCCCTTACTATATGACCAAACTCTGTTGATCTCCACCCACTGGACTATTGGGTCACATACTGAAACTGCCCAAAGAACACTACACACAAAGCCTGTTCACCAACGAGTAGGGAGGACAAGTAAATGGAAAATATTCCCTTTATTTAATACAAATTTCACTTCCAATATCCATTTTAAGTTCCAAATTATTTGATGTTGTCTCTAAAGACTCTTAGATGTTGGCCTGTACAAAATTAGCAAGGACATAATTTTGAACATCATAATATTTATGTTTTCATTTTTTTAATTTGTGAACAAACTAATAAAAGTCATAAAATTAATTAAACTTGCATTATAAGCTACATGACCTTTAAATAAAGTCTAAACCCACATGGCAAGAAATTATTAAACTTTTAAGAAAATCAAAATGTTAGTAATAAAATAGGAATCCTAATGGTTTGATTAATTTTCCTATTTCTTTGAAGAATTCAGACAAAGGACACTTTTAAAGTGCAGGAAGGCCACTAATGGATTTAGCTGTAGATTCAGTCAGTAATTAAGAAAATGCTGGAATGCATTGTATTAATCTTATCAGTCATCACTTACTGAAGTATCATTTTATAGTGTTGTTTATTGAAACTATACAACCCCTGGAATGTGTGACTCTATGAAACTTTTTTAAAAAGTCGGATCTAATTATTCAAAATTTTGAAATTTTATTTCAAAAAATTTAATAAAATTATGATTTAACAATATAGTATCTTCAATTAAGAGAAAAAGAAAGTGAATAGCAGTATATGACACTGAGTTTAAAATGGTTTTCAAAATAATGTAAATAGTATAATAAAATGAAAATGAGCATGGCATTTTTCTTCTGAGTGTTATATAACATACACACAAAAATGATTTAAAAAGAGAAACATCGAAGCTATTTCTATTAACAGACATTGCCAATAGGCTTTCATTTACTAATGATCATCTCCATAATAATGATAGTGCACAGAATAGTGCATTGCTGATTTTTATCAGCAATCATGAAGATATTTTTTTAAAAAATCATGCATGTTCTCAATGAAATTGAAAAGTCTTTTTATATCTGGCCATATGGAAATTATTAAGAAATTAACAGTTAAAACTAAAACAGATTCACAATGAAAGATAAAAAGCAGTATTTCTATCCGCAGAATTACACTTATTTGTAACAATAATAAAAATTGATAATAATAATAATTGACTCTTGGGGATCCCTGGGTGGCTGCCCTCTGCCAGCAGTTTGGTGCCTGCCTTTGGCCCAGGGTACAATCCTGGAGTCCCAGAATCGAGTCCTGCGTCGGGCTCCCAGCATGGAGCCTGTTTCTCCCTCTGCCTGTGTCTCTGCCTCTCTCTCTCTCTCTATCATAAATAAATAAATAAATATTTAAAAAAAATAATTGACTCTCAGATTTGTGTCCATGTAATATAAAGACAAAATTTATAAGATAACTTTAAAGCTTTGAACTATGTTGCAAGATTATACTGTAGGCATGGTAACACCAAAGGCTATTTCCCCTATCATGTTCTGTGAAGGCTTTCCTGACTTTTTCTGAGTAATGTCTCTCAGTTGAAATGTCAGAGTTGAGATTGTGTGGAAAATCTATGAAATATAGTAATGTTCTTTTTAAAAAATGGAGGTAACCAATGCAAAAATTGTTCAAAGTGAGCTATTTATCACTTCTGTTATGAACTAAATTGCCCCCCTCCTTATTCATACATTGAAGCCCTAACCCAGCATACCTCAAAATGTGGCCATATTTGGAGATAGAGGCTTTTAAAAAGTGATGTCGTTAAAATAAAGGTATTCCATTGTCCGAGTCTAACTGGCATCCTTGGAAGAAGAGGAAGCTCAGACACACAGAGAGACAGGAGAGGCATGCATGCACCAGGGAAAGACCATGTGAAGAACCAGCAAGAAAGTGGCTATCTGCAAGCTAAGGAGAGAGGTCTCAGAAGAAATCAAACCTGCTAACTATCACCTTGATTTGATTTTGGACTTCTAGCTATGAAAACAGTAAGAAAATAAATTTCTTCTGTTTAAGCCCCCCACCCCAACACACACACACCCAGTCAGTGGTATTTTGTTACTATGGTCCTCAAAAACTAGTATATCTTTCTTCATGAGCCTCTCAGGTTTACATTTAGTTCTTATTTATATAAAAACACAAGTGTTGAAGATCATGGCTCTAGTCCCTGTGTGTGTGGATATGGATGTTTGTGTTTTGCCTGTTTGTTTTTGTTCCTACACCCTTTTACACCATGACTCCAAATTCAACAAATATATATTGCTTAGGGGGAGGAACGAAGATGGCGGAGTAGTAGGGGGACCCTGGGCTTGCCTTCTCCCAAGAACATAGCTAGATCAACATCAAATCATTTTGAACAACTAGGAAATTGATTTGAAGATTAAGAAAACAATCTTCACAATTGGAGGGAGAGAAGGTAGCAATTGTGAGGTGTGGACACTTGAACTGGAAGAGAGAAAAGCTCGTGCTGTGGAGGGGTAGGAGCTCTTTTGGTAGACTGAAATCAGGAAGAAAGGGAGAGAGTGGGTGAGAAAGCGTGTAGGGTTTGTGTAAGGTGCCATAGTGTAGGGATTGTCACAGGGAGAGAAGATCCCTCTTCCTAGAGTGCATTTGGAAGAGGGTATCTTTCCTCTCTAAGGACAAAAGACCCTCTGGGTGGTATTGAGCAGCAGTTCAGCAGTAGGGGACAGAGGTGCACACAGAGGGCAGATAACCTGGTTGAGGCTCTTTGCTGTGCTTCACCATACACTCTAGGCACTGGCGCAGGGTTGCAGCTGTTTTTTTTTTCCTGGACAGAAAGGTGCGGGGTTTAGTGCTGTGATGCTGCAGGGAGGGGAATGGGTCCATGTGCTGCCAAATACTTTACAATTTATTATTTTGAATCCCCGCCACCAGATAGATAAAACCCCAGAGAACTGTGGTGAGTGGTGTGCCACCAACTGGCCACAGACAGGTTGAGGACAGGGATCTGGCAAAAGTCTGGGATACAATAGGGGGTATTGTTCACTTATCTGCAGGGGGCCTCCTGAACAGTAATACTTCCCCAGTTGCCCTCCCCAGGGATGAAAGGGCAATGTGATGACATCCTCCACTACCACCATGCCACCTGCCCATCAGCACAGTGGGATTTCAGAGAGAAACACAGAGCCTCCAGTGGAGGCCGGAGTCAGTTTCACCACACCCTGCTCCCCTGAGCTCTGCAGGGATAGCTCTATTAGGCCAGGTCCGACTGTAAGCCAACACCCTGGACCTCTCACTCAGAAGACCAACACAGGCCCTCCACATGCATCAAGGTTGCTACTGATCAGAGTGCTCAAAGCATCACCTTCAGTTCTGGTGGAAACAGTACCAGGCTTCTTCTTTATTTTTTCCTTATATATATAATTTTTCTTTTTTTTTTGGCATAAGACATAGTTTTTTGTTCATTTGTTGGCTTGTTTCCCATTCTAGTTTTTTGCATCAGGCCTTTTCTCTCTCTCTCTCTCTCTCTTTCATTTTTACTTCTTTCTTTTTCTTTGGAGTCAGGCTAAAAATTAGTTTTTGTTTGTCTGTTTGTTGTTCCTTTTCTCTTTTCATGGATCAGGCTTTTTTTTTTTTTTTTTTAAATCGAGCTTGTCAAAAAAAATCAAAGCACAAAAGATCCAAACACTCACCACTATAAGCAAAAAGGAACTCTTCAGAGGAATAACTATGGGAAAGAGCAGCCAATACACAACAGCAGAGTGCATAGAACATACAGCAAAAACACTTCCTAAAGTACCAGGCCCCAGATAGTGTAGGAACCTTCTTAATATAGTATTATTCTCAGGATTAGGAGACATAACAAGCTTTTATTTTTTTTTTTTTTTTTTTTTTTTTTTTTTTTCATAACAAGCTTTTATAATATGCAATGACATGATGGAGAGCAATTTTTTTTTCCCAAAAGAAATACCAAGAAGAAATCACAGCCAGGGATTTGCTCAAAACTGATATAAGCAATATATCTGAACAAGAGTTTAGGATAACAATCATAAGAATACTAGTTGGGGTTGAAAGAAGCATAGAGTACACCAGGGAAACCCTGGTTGCAGAAATAAAATACCAAAAATTAGGCCAAAATTAAAAATGCTATAAATGAGATGCAAAATTGACTGAATATAATCATAATGAAGATGGAAGAAACAGAGTATGAATAGGTGATAGAGAAGATAAAATTATGGAAAATAAGTTGAAAGGAAGAGGGAAAGAAAATTATTAGATCACGAATATACTTAGGAAATTCAGCAATTCCACAAAGTACAATAATATCTATATCATAAGGGTCCAGGAAAAAAAGAACAGGGAAAAAGGGCAGAAAGTCCCTATAATTGAACAAATTATAACTGAGAACTTCTCTAATCTGGGGAAAGAAACAGGCATTCAAGTCCAGAGGCACAGAGAACTCCCCTCTAAATCAGCAAAAACAGGTCAACGCCAAGACCTGTCATAGTGAAACTTGCAAAATACAAAGATAAAGAGAGAATTCTGAAATTAGCTAGGGACAAAATGTCCTTAATCTACAAAGGTAGACACATAAGATTAATGGCAGATCTATACAAAGAAATATGGCAGGCCAGAAGACAGTGGCATGATATCTTCAATGTGCTGAAGGGAAAAAAATATGCAACTAAGAATACTCTATCCAGCAAGACTTTCATTCAGAATAAAAAGAGGGATAAAGAGTTTCCAAGACAGGCAAAACCTAAAGGGGTTTGTGAACACTAGAAAAATATTAAAGGGGATCCTTTAAATGGAAAAGAGAGACCAACAGCAACAAAGACTAGAAAGGAACTGAGACAATCTATAGGAACAGTGACTTACAGGGACTACAATGGCACAAACTCATATATATCAATAATACTCTGATGGACTAAATGCTCCAATCAAAAGACATAGGGAATCAGATGGATTAAAAAAAAAAGACCTATCAATATGCAGGTTACAAGACACTCATTTTGACACCTCCAGATTGAAAGTGAAGGGGTAGAGACTCATCTATCATGCTAGTAGACAGCAAAAGAAAGTTGGAGTAGCCATACTCTGATAAACTACATTTTAAACCAGACTGTGGTAAGAGATGAAGAAGGGCACTATATTGTAGTGCTAAAAAAGCTTATCCAACAAGAAGATCTAACAATTATAAATACTTATGCCCCCAACTTGGAAGCAGCCAAATATATAAATCAATGAATAACAAACTTAAAGAAACTCATTGATAATAATATAATAATAGCAGGGGACATGAGCATCCTTCTTGAGCTAGGGACCAATCATCTACATGGAAAATCAACAAGGAAACAATGGCTTTGAATGACATACTGGACCAGATCGACTTAACAGATATATTCAGTGCATGTCATCCTGAAGCAGCAAGAATACGCATTCTGTTAGAGTGCACATGAAACATTCTCCAGAATAGATCACATACTTGGTCACAATCAGGCCTCAACCAAGTACAAAAAGATTGAGATCATACAATGCATATTTTAAGACCACAATGCTATGAAATTTGAAGTCGCCACAAGAAAAAATTTGAAAAGTTAGTGAATATATGGAGGCTAAAGAACATCCCACTAAAAAATGAATGGGTTAACCAGTAAATTAAAGAAGAAATAAAAAATGTACATGGAAGCAAACGAAAATGAAAACATGACAATCCTAAACCTTTGGGATACAGGAAAAGTAAGAGAGAAGTAATTAGAAATACTGGTCTTCCTCAAGAAGCAAGTCTCAAATACATGACCTAAACTTACACCTAAAGGAGCTGGTAAAAGAACAGCAAATAAAGCCTAAAACCAACAGAAGAAAGGAAATAATTAATATCAGAGAATAAGTAAATGATAGAGAAATAAAAACAGAATAGATCAATGAAACTAGGAAACTGGATCTTTGAAAGAATTAACAAAATTAGTAACCCCTTAGCCAGATTTATCAAAAAGAGAAGAGAAAGGACCCAAATAAATAAAATCATAAATGAAAAAGGATAGATTACAACCAACACTGCAGAAATACAAATAATTATGACTATTTGAGCAATTATATGCCAACAGATTGGGCAATCTAGAAGAAATGGATAAGTTCCTAAAAACATATACACTACAGTAATTGAAACAGGAAGAAATAGAAAATTTGAATAGACCCACAACCCACAAAGAAATTGAATCAGTAATCAAAAATCTCCCAACAAACAAGAGTCCAGGGCCAGATGGCTTCCAAGGGGAGTTCTACCATACATTAAAACAAGAATTAATACGTATACTTCTGAAGCTGTTCCAAAAAGTATAAATGGAAGGAAAACATCCAAACTCATTCTACAAAGCCAGCATTGCCTTGATTCCAAAACCCAGATGAAGATACCACTAAAATGAGAATTACAGGCTAATATCTCAATGAACATAGATGTAAAAATTCTCAACAAGATACTAGCTAATTAAATCCAACAGTAATTAAAAGGATTATTCACTATGATCAAGTGGGATTTATTCCTGGACTTCAAGTGTGTATCAATATCCACAAAACAATCAACATCATCCATCACATCAATAAAAGTAAAGGATACAAACCATATGACCCTCTCAATAGATGCAAAAAAAAAAAAAAAAAAAAAAAAAAGCAAAGGACAAAATACAGCATTCTTCCTTGATAAGAACCCACAAAAAGTAGGGATTAAAGGAATACACCTCAACATCATAAAAGCCATAGATGAAAGACCCACAGCTAATATCTTCAATGGAGAGCTTTTCTCCTAAGATCAGGCACATGACAGGGATGTCCACTCTCACCACTGTTGTTCAACATAGTACTGGAATTTTGAGCCTCAGTAAAGAAAAAAAGAAAAGAAAAGAAAAAGAAAAAGAAAAAGCATCCAAACTGGCAAAGAAAAAATCAAACTTTCACTCTTCACAGAAGACATGATGATAATCTATGTAGAAAAGCCAAAAGACTCTACAGAAAGGTTGCTAGAACTGATTCATGAATTCAGCAAAGTTGCAGATACAAAATCAATGTACAGAAATCTATTACATTTCTATATACCAATAATGAAGCAGCAGAAAGAGAAATCAAGGAATAAATCTTATTTACAACTGTACTTAAACTATAAGTACTTAGGAATAACCCTAAACAAAGAGGTAAAAAGATCTGTACACTGAAAACTATAGAACATTTATGAAGAAACTGAAGAAGACACAAAGATATGGAAAAATATTCCATGCTCATGGACTGGAAAAACAAATATTGTTAAAATGTCTATACTTCTCAAAGCAATTTGCATAATTAATGCAATCTCCATCAAAATACCCACTAGCATTTTTTACAGAACTAGAACAATCCTAAAATTTGTATGGAACCAGAAAGACTCTGAATAGCCAATGTAATGTTGAAAAAGAAAAGCAAAGTGGGGGCAACTGCATGGCTCAGTCCATAAAGAGTCTGCCTTCCACTCAGGTTGTGGTCCTAGAGTCCTGGGATCGAGCCCCATGTCAGGCTCCCCACTAGGCCTGGAAGCCTGCTTCTCCCTTTCCCTCTGTCTGCCATTCCCCTTTCTTGTGCACTTTCTCTCTCTCTCTCTGTCAAATAAATAAAATCTTAAAAAAAGAAAAGTTGGAGACATCACATCTCAGACTTCAAGCTGTATTACAATGCTGTAGTCACCGAGACAGTATGGTATTGGCACAAAAAAAGACACACAGATCATTGGAACAGAATAGAGAGCCCAGAAATGGACCCACAACTATATGGTCAACTAATATTCTACAAAGGAGGAAAGAATATTCAATGTAAAAAAAGTCTCTTCAACAAATGGTGTTGGAAAGACTGGACAGTGACATGCAAAAGAATGAACTGGACTGCTTTCTTACACCACACACAAAAATAAATTCAAGATGGTTAAAAGACATAAATGTAAGAGAGTAAACCTTCAAAATCCTAGAGGAGAAAAGAGGCAATGACCTCTTTGATTTTGGCTGCAGCAACTTCTTACTAGATATGTCTCTGGGGGCCAGGGATACAAAAGCAAAAATGAACTATTGGGACCTCATCAAGATAAAAAGCTTCTGCACAGCAAAGGATATAATAGACAAAACTAAAAGGCAAGTGATGGAATGGGAGAAGATATTTTTGCAAATGACTTACCAGATAAAGTGCTACTATCCAGAATCTATAAAGAACACATCAGGGATCCCAGGGTGGCGCAGCGGTTTGGCGCCTGCCTTTGGCCCAGGGCGCGATCCTGGAGACCCGGGATCGAATCCCATGTCGGGCTCCTGGTGCATGGAGCCTGCTTCTCCCTTTGCCTGTGTCTCTGCCTCTCTCTCTCTCTCTCTCTCTCTCTCTGTGACTATCATAAATAAATAAAAATTAAAAAAAAAAATATATATATAAAGAACACATCAAAATCTACACTCAAAAAATAAACAATCCAGTGAAGAAGTGCACAGAGGACATGAACAGACGTTTCTCCAAAGACATACAATATAAATGGCTAACAGACACAAAAAGTACTCAACATCACTCATCATTAGGGAGATACAAAACAAAACCACAAAGAGATACTACCTCATTCCTGTCAGAATGGCTAAATTAACAACACAGAAAACAATAGATATCAGCAAAGATGTGAAGAAAGGGAACACTTTTGCACTGTTGATGAGAATGTAAACTCGTACAGCTACCCTGGGAAACAGTGTGGAGGTTCCTCAGAAAGTTAAAAATAGAACTACCCTATGACCCAGCAACTGCACTACTAGGTATTTTTCCCAAAGATACAAAAAAAAAAAAAAGTGATCTTAAGGGGCACCTCCACCCCAATGGTTATAGCAACACTCTCAACAATAGCCAATTTATAGAAAGTGCTCAAATGTTCATGGACTGATGAATGGATAAAGATATGTGTGTGTGTGTGTGTGTGCGCGTGTGTGTGTGTGCATACATAAACATACATATATACATAAAGATATGTGTATATATACACACACATATATATGATATTATATAGGATATTACTCAGCCATAAAAAATGTAATCTTGCCATTTACAGCAATGTGATGGAACTAGAGCATATTATGCTAAGCAAAATAAGTCAAAGAAAGACAAATATCATATGAATTCAATCCATATTGGAATTTAAGAAACAAAACAAGTGAACATAGGGGAAGGGAAGAAAAAATAAGAAAATAAGATTAAAAAAAGGGATGCAAACAATAAAAGACTCGACAGTTAAGAGAACAAACTGAGGATTCCTGGAAAGGTGGATGGGGGGTAGGCTAAATGGGTGAATGGCATTGAAGAGGACACTTGTTGATTGAGCACTGGGTGTTATATATGAGTGACGAATCACTAAATTCAACTCCTGAAACCAGTACTACACTATATGCTAACTAATTTGAATTTAAATTTGGGGCACCTGGGTGGCTCAGTGGTTGAGCATCTGCCTTTGGCTCAGATCATGATCCTGGGGCTCTGGGATCAAATCCCGCATAGGACTCCCCTCAGGGAGCCTGCTTCTCCCTCTATGTCTCTGCCTCTTTCTCTGTATCTCTCATAAATAAATAAATAAATAAATAAATAAATAAATAAATAAATAAATAAACAACCTTAAAAAATTAAAAATAATTTAAATTTAAAAACATATATATTTATATATGTATAATGCTTAATTTATACCAATCTACTGTACTAATCATTTTAATGATCATTAATAATATTGATGTTAATTTTATATTAAAATTTATTAATCTACAAAGTATGATAATCACAAATATATTAATATCTTAATGCTTTATATAAAGACTTTATTTTTGTAGAACAGTTTTAGATTCACAACAAAATTAAAAAGAAATGAAGAGTTTCCCGTAAACTCCCTGTCTCACACATGAAGAGCCTCCCCATTTTCAACATCACTCAGCAGAATGGTACATTACTCACAATTGATGAACCTGCATTGATACACCATAATCACCCAAAGTCCATAGCTTACATTAGGGTTTACTCTTGATGTTGTACATTCTGTGGCTTTTGACAAATGTGTAATGACATCTATTCACCATTATGGTTTCGTTCTAGTAGTTTCACTCCCTAAAAATCCTTTGTGATTCACCTATCCACCCCTTCCCTTCCCTGAGCTCTAGCAACCACAGATATTTTTACTGTCTGCATAGTTTTGTCTTTTCCAGAATATATTTGGATCATACAATATGTAGCCTTTTCAGATTGCCTTTCTCACTTAGCAATATGCACATTTAAGCTTCTTCCATGTCTTTTCATGATTTGATAGATCTTTCAGTGCTAAATAATTTCTTGTCCAGATGTACTAAATGAACTTATTTATCCATTAGCCTACTGAAAGATATCTTGGTTCCTTCAAAGTTTTGACAATTATGGATAAATCTGCTATAAACATCCATGTATGGGTTTGTGTGTTGAGATAAGTTTTCAACCCCTTTGGGTAAATACCAGGGAAAGTGATTGCTGGATTTTAAGAGTATGATTAGTGTTATAAGAAAGTACCAAACTGTTTCACAATGTGGCTGTACCGTTTTGCATTTCCACTCACACTAAACGAGAGGTTTTTTTTTTTTTTTTTTTTTTTTTTGCTACACATACTTGCCTGTATTTGATGTTGTTGATTCTTGACTTTGGCCATTGTGTGTGTAATGGTATCTCATTGTTGTCTTAATTTTCATTTCCCTGATAATTTATAATATAGGTCATCTTTCCATATATTTACTATATATATATCTTTTTTGGTAAGATATCTTTCCAAATCTTTGACCATTTTTCACTGGGTTGTTGTTTCTTTTTGTTGAATTTTAAAACTTCATTATGTATTTCATATAACAGTATTTTAGCAGATGTGTCTTTTGAAAATATTTTCTTTCAATCTGTGGTATATGTATTTGTGTGTGTGTATTTCCCTTACATTGTTTTTCTCAGAGCAGAAGTTTCTAATTTTAATGAAGTTCAGCTTATGAATGATTTCTTTCATGGATCATGCCTTTGGTGTTTTATCCTAAAAAAGTCATTGCCTGGGTGGCTTAGCAGTTGAGCATCTGCTTTTGGCCCAGGGCATGATCCTGGGATCCAGGATAGAGTCCTACATAGGGCTCTTTACAGAGAGCCTGCTTCTCCCTTGGCCTGGGTCTCTGTCTCTGTCTCTCTTGAATAAATAAATATCTTTAAAAAGTAAATAAATAAAATTTAAAAAGGTCATTGCCACATCCAAGGACTTCTAGATTTTTTCTTATATTATCTTCTAGGAGTTTTATAGTTTCATATTTAAGTCTTTGATGGATTTGAGTTAATATTTGTGAAGGTTATAAGATCCATGTTTATATCCTTTTTTTTTTTTGCACGTGAATGTCCAGTAGCATCATTTGTTGAAAAGATTATTTTTGCTCCATGATATTGTCTTTGCTCCTTTTTCAAAGATCAAGTGACTATATTTATGTGGGTCTATTACTGGGTTCTATTCTGTTCCCTTGTTCTATGTGTCTATCTTTCCACCATTACCACACTGTCTTGATTACTATCACTTTAGAGTAAATCTTGATGTTGGGTATATCAGTCCTCCAAATTTTTTTTCCTTCAATATTGTATTGACTATTCTGGATTTTTGCCCCTCCCTATACACTTCAGTGTCAATATGTTGATATCAACCAAATAACTTGCTTGAATTTTTATTAGGGTTGCAGTGAATCTATAGATCAATTTGGGAAAGAAGACATCTTAACAATATTGAGACTTCCCATTCAGGAACATGAATATTTCTCTATTTATTTAGTTTTTCTTGGATTTCATTAATTGGAGTTTTGTGGTATCCCTCATGATGGATCTTGAACTTATTTTGTTAGATTTACATCTACGTTATCACATTTTTGGGAGTGCTGATATAAATGGTATTCTGTTTTTAATTTCAAATCTCACTTGTTCATTACTGGTTTATAGGAAAAAAATTGACTTTTGTATATTAACCTTGTATCCAGCAAACTTGGTATAATTGCATATTAGTTCCAAGAGTCATTTTGTTGATCCTTGTGGATTTTCTACACAAATGGTCATATCATCTGCAAAGATACTTTTATTTCTTCCTCAACTTTATACCTATCATTTCCTTTTCTTGTCTTGTATTTGCTAGGACCTCCAGTGTAATGTTGAAGAACCATGATGAAAAGGAAAATCCTTGTCTTGTTGCCAATCTCAGTGGGAAAGCTTCAAGTTTCTCATCAAGTATGATGTTAGATATGGAGTTTTTCTGATATTCTTTACCAAGTTGAAGAAGTCTCCCTCAATTCCTAGTTTATTGAGACTTTTTATTACATATTATGAATAGGTGTTGAATTTTGTTGAATGCTTTTTCTGCACCTATTGGTTTTGTCATGTAATTTGTCTCTTTTAATCTTTTGATGTAATAGATTACATTAATTGATCTTTAAATGTTGAACAGGCCTTACATATCTGGGTCATGATGTATTATTCTTTTTAAACTTTTTTAATTTGATTTACTAATATTTTTCAGTATTTTTGCATCTATATGAGATACTAGTCTGTAGTTTTCTTCTGTTCTTGTAATATTTGTCTGATTTTAGTATTAGGATAATTTTGTTCTCACAAATAGGAAGTGTTCACTCTGCTTCTATTCTCTGAAGGAGATTACAGTGAATTCATATTATTTCTTCCTTAAGTGGCAGAATTGACCAGTCAACCCATCTGAACCTCAGGCCCACTGTTTTGGAAGGTTATTAATTATTTATTCAATTTTTCAAATACATGTAAATCTATTTAAATTGTCCATTTTTTTCTTGTGTGAGTTTTGGCAGCTCTTTCCTCTTTCAAAGAAATCTCAATTATATTTGAAGCAGCTAAAAAGGAATTCAAGCTGGTCTCTGAGGTAACCTAATCTAAGTTTACCTTGTTAAGACCCAAAACTTAAGAAATTTCCTAGTTTAAGTGAATAACTGAAACCATCCCACAGCAATTGAACTAGGAATTGGTGACTTCATCAATATACACAAATTTTGAAGTCATAACTGGAAATATACATAGAAGCAACAATTTCAAAATCTAACAATCAATAAGATGCAAATCAGAAATATTTCTTCCACTTATAAACTAGAACAGGATACCCAGTATATGTTTATGGGAGATTAATGTTTGCTACCACAGCACATTATATTTGTAAGTATACAGCACAGCATTTATATGTTGGCATTGTTCAATTATGCTTTTCTTTTTTTACTCTTTATTTCATAATTTAAATTTAAATTCATCATGCAGTTTGGAGAAAAGTTTCCAAAGAAAGAATTGCATATGATTCAGTCTAAAATCATTTTTCATTTTGGGTACTTAAAAAAAGTCAAATTTTATAGCTAATGTTACAGGGAAGATGCTGTCTTAATATAATTACATTGTCAGATACCAGGATCCTGTCAGAAAAGGAAATGATAAATGTCAGCATGCCTGGAAATACATAGTCTACGGGATTCAGAAGTCCATGCTGTAATGGAGAGAATAAAACTTTCAACAAGAACTTCAAAGGCAAAGCTCCTTACTCATTGATCTGTCTTAGTCCAATATTAAGAAATGCCTGATTACTTAGTGTCCATTTCAGAGTAAGTTAAATGCCTCTCTTGAGGGGAATGTGAGGTTTTCACTAAAGCGGCTAGATGCTAAGTAGGAAGGAGACTTCCAGTTAATACACTTTTCCATGTGCTTATAAAAGACACTTCTGTCAAGCCATGTAGACAATCCTGCCTTCAGTAACCTAAAAGGTTCTTTCCACAGGAATGAGAAGATTAATTGTTATTCTCCAAAGTGCTTAACTTTAGCTACTTCTACCATCAGAGTAAGAAATTAGATAATGTTGAAGGATTTGGTCTCTCTCCTATCTTAACCTAAGATTAATAGCATCTTGGAGTTTGATCCAGTCATTTTCATAAAACCTATTTTCTGCTTATAGGAAAAGGTCATACAGACTGTCTCATGACTTATATGTTTATTGCATGGAGGCAAATATATTATTTTCTCAAGAATTATTAGAACTCTAGACACAATATATTTTAATTTAAAAAATTGGCTTTCAAATAAATGGTGATAATTCCCAATATTCTATGATGATCAGAGACACAGTGCTTTTTATATGATCAATATACAAGAGTACCTCAAAGATATGATGGATTTGGTTCCAGATAACCATGATTGAGGGAATATTGGCAGTAAAATAAGTCAAATGAATTTTTTGTTTTCCCAAGACATATAAAAATTATGTTTACACTATACTGGTGTATATTAAATGTGCAGTAGCATTTTGTTTACAAAGCAATGTACATACCTTAATTTAAAAATTCATTATTGCTATGAAAGGCTACACATCATCTGAGCTTTCAGCCAATTGTAATCTTTTTGCTGGTGGAGACTCTTGTCTCAATGTTCATGGCTGCTGAGTGATCATGGTGCTGGTTGTTGAAGGTTGAGGTGGTGGTAGCAATTTCTTAAAATAAGACAACACTGAAATGTGCCACATCAATTGACCTCTCCTCTCAAATGATTTCCCTGTAACACATAATGCTGTTTGATAGCATTTTACTCACAGTAGAACTTGCCAAATTAGAGTCAGTCCTCTCAAACCCTGCCCCTGCTTTAGCAAGCAGAGTAATTTTATGTAATATTTTATGTAATTTTATCTAATATTCTAAATCCTTTGTTGTCATTTCAACATCTTCACAGCATCTTCACCAGCAAATGCTGTTGAAAAAAAAAATAGCACAAATAGACTTACTACACACAGGGCTGCCACAAACCCATTTGTCAAAAACAATTTGTCAAAAACACAGTATCTATGATGTGCAATAAAGCAAAGTGCAATAAAATGAGGTAAAGATAAATTAATCATTTTTCTTAATTGTTACTGAAGTTACTGAAATACCCCGGAACTAAATTTTCTGTATGTATAGGGCAACAGAAATACATTCACCGACTATAGTTAAGCATAAATGTAGAGTGTTTTGTTCATTTGTTTGCTCTGTCTTTAGCCTTACAACATCTAGTTAAGATACGGTTTTTCCAAAGTTACTTGAGTGAGTTCTAGTCTTTCTTCATCCCCTTCAATATAGTTATGTTATTTATTTTTAAAATTCAGCTAGATTCATTTATTTTTTTAAGATTTTATTTATTTATTCAGGAGAGACACAGAGAGGGAAGCAGAAATATAGGCAGAGGGAGAAGTAGACTCTCTCTGGGGATCCTGATTCAGGACTCGATCCCAGGACCCCGGGATCATGACCAGAGCCAAAGGCAGACACTCAACCACTGAGCCACTCAGGTCCCCATCAACTATATTTATATGTTAGTGAATGTATTCCACTATGAGTCCCTTCCACTCCCTACCTCCTGTTTAGCTATGAATCAATCATTTTCTTATTTTGAGATTATGTGAAATATTATTATGGTCCTAAGAGTCAGAGTTTTTCTGCTTTAAGAATATACTTTTATTTTGAAATAGAATGGAATTTTAGCCATATGTCAAATATTCTCTGAAAAGGTTACAGAATTTTTTAAAGTGTGTATTTTTGCAATAAAATAAAGTAATAAAAGCACTGGTAACATCACTAATGATTATATCTTCATTATACACAGCTTTGTTTCTTAAGCACTTTATCAACACAATTTTTTAGCTAATCTAAAAAGTAAGGAAGAAGTCAGTAGGAGAGAATAATATGTCAACTAACATTTTAAGCACATCTGTAATATTTCATTTTTTTCACATTAAGAGTGAGGAAGAAAACAAATATTAAAAGTGGTTCAAAGCTATGATGGAGTTAAATGTAAAGCCTGAAGAAATGCACTTGTGTTAAGATTTCATCAGTCACTATTGGTATAGTTTATGTAATAAATACCATTTTTTTTTCTCAACATTGATGCACCATTAATATGTTTGCCTTTAACTAGGTTGAAAATCTGACTAGTTTATGCAAGTGGCAGCATGATTTCTTGGGAAAATAAGAAACAGGTTGAAAAAACATTAATAAAATGTAAGAAAAAAATCCATTTATGATGTCAACATACGACTCCAGTCCTAAAGTCTACATTTATTACAAAAATAAATATGCACTTAAGTCATACTCTTGCCATTAATGTTGAACACACAAAGACTAGTTACACATTCTATATTTAATTAAAATACAAAAGTATGTCTTCCATCTGCGCATAGCAGACTGAATGGATTTAGGTGCACACAAATTTACATCTGGTATTCAAATATTAGCAAGTAGACTTTGTTTTGTTTAACCACATCAGGTATCATGTAATTCCTCAGTGTAAAGTCAGCATAGTAGTACATTTATTAGCATTTAAAATAATTTTTAATAATTTCATTGTCTCACATCCTGAGTAATAGGACTTCTTTCTGTGTCCCAAATACTTTTTTTTGAAAGTGTACCTCTGACTTTTTCTAGTGTAAAATACACCTTGTATGATTTCATTTGGTACTTTAATCTTAGACTTAGTGTTTGTGCAAGTGCCTTTTACCAGCTCTAAGAATATTTTCTAAACCTTTTCTACCATTATATTACTTTTGGAAAAGTTGCCATTGGTTAAAGACAATAATTCCTTGTTCTCCTATTTGGCTTTTATTTATTTAACATAATGATATAGTGTTCAGACTTGGTTGACAATGGTTACATTATTGGAGGCCTGGCAGTTTGCAAGGGTTGTATGCAAACTCAAGCTGCCTCACCTTATCATTATTAGAATACCTGACCTATGGAGGAAGTACAAAAAAAAAAAAAAAGAAAAAGAAAAAGAAATCAGCACAGGAGTTGCATTTTCAGGCTTTACAGAAATACAACCATATTCCAACTATATCTAAAATGCAATACTATCCTAAAGATACAGCAGTGGCCATGGTGCCCTGATTTCTTTTGCGTCCTTTCAGTAAGTTTCCCCCTTTGCTCCACCATGTGATTCTTTATTGATTTTTGGTATTGGCTGTACATTGGAATCACTGGGGAGCTTTGAAAGCTACTGATGCCTGAATCTCACTTCAGACATTCTGATTTAATTGATGTAGGGTACACGGAAATTTTAAAAACTCCTCCCAAAGAGATTTTACGGTGCAGTCAAGTTTGATAACCATGGCCCTAGTGATTCCATCATACCTTTGGCTCTGGTTTTCCTTTTTACTGTCCTTCATTGCATCTCATTCTTCCTCATATCACCAACTTTTATTTCTCTGCTACCACTTATTTATATTAATTTACCTTTGTGTGTTTCATACTCAAAGTGCTCAAATGTCTGATAAGATCCAATCAGCTGTAGCCAAGGTTCCAAGAGACAGAATAAATAGCATTGCCAAGGAATTGTTGAGATTTTTCTCAGAAGATGACTATAGATACTGTAGACACCATGAGTCAATAGACTTCTGAATGTGAACAATATTTACTTACTTTATAATGTAAGGAGGTCTTTCTAATGTAGAACAGAATGTAGAACAGTGTCTGGACAGTCCATGTGAATTAAAGTGAATCTTTTTTAAAAGAAAAAACTAATAGTTAAATTTGAAGAGTATTTTATTATTTAGTTTCACTGAATTCACTTAGGTATAGTTATAGGATATTTGCCATTTATATTAGCATAGAAAAAAGAAAATATAATTTTATGAAATGTAGCTTATTAATATTAGCACAGTAACAATGCAGTTGTTGGTTGTTTTTAGTAGAATCACCATTGAGTCTCTGAAAGTATCACTGTAATTATCACAAGATTCACAGAGATCTCCTTATTTATTTATCTCAAGGCTTTTACTTGGAAAACCCATTTAATAAAATGATATATTACATTGAACATGGTTCCAGCAATCTCCATCTAATGTTGATTCTGCTATGTGACTATAATACAGCCAACTAAGAAATGAATTTAAAAAGTTTCTAAAGTCTAAAATTTTTAGGTCAAATTAATGAACTTGGGCTACATGTTAAAAACCTCCTGCTACTATTTTGTGGTCCTGTCTACTGACTCTGAGAAGATCTATTGACCATTTATATCATCGTACGGTGATTAACTCTTTGTGTGTAGTCTTCAAGGAATTTAAATTAATGATATAAAACAATAGTAGGAAACCAATGTTCAGTCTCACTCTGTTGAGTCATTTCATAGCACTGCTTAAAAGATAAGGAGTAAAATATAAAATAGACTATTTAAAAGCATTTTTGTAAACTATAAATGTTTGTATAAATATATGTTCAAACTATATGTTATTTCTTTTACCTCTAAGACTTTTGTGACTATATTTATTACATGTCTCCTAAGATAGTCTTGCTTTTGTGATTTGAAGATTTTTTTTTTAGTATGATTCAGGAGTAGCTATTTATTTCTGATCAATACTGCAGATTGGTCATTTGTTTGCAGACCAAAAATATTTGATTTTATTTCAGAATGTTTGTTCAGGATTTAGTCAATAGAGGTCTATGGCCATGATACAAAGTGAGTGAAAATGCACTGGTAATACAATCTTAGCAAAAAATATAATGTAAGGCTGTAACTAAGTGTATTATTATTTCAGGTCAGATTATGTAAAACCTATGAGGGTCAGTAGGCTGTCTACATCTCAGATGAAGTAAGTGATAAACTGTATTTCAACTCTTTACATTATTTTTTTAATCCTTGATAAGAGAGTAAGAAAACAGCAGACATTAACCTGACAACATAACATTCCAAAAATACACTGCAAGCATTATTTATGTATATGCCCATTATGTGTTGATAATTATAAATTCATCTGCTCATTTCAAAAATATTTCTTGAGTATCTACTATGTTTCAGTAACTGCATCAGAGGGTTTGGTTTGTGTCAGAAACAAAACAGATGAGATCACATAGGAAGTAAACAAACAAGATAATAATTGATAGTATAAGAACTATGAAGTAAATAATAAAATGATGGTAAAAAAAAAATAATAAAATAAAATGATGGTAAGATAGATACAAAGAAAGCAGGTAGTGAAAAGAGCTGCCAAGAAGTGATATTTGAACTGGACTCTTGAGGAGAAACAGTTGCCAACTGAATATAGAATTATAGGAAGAAGATATCTTAAAGGGTGAATCACAAGAACAGAGAAACAGAAATATTAGGTAGAGATATCCACGAAAGGGAAAATAGGTCTTTGTATTGGAAAATAGGAAGGGAATGTATAAGGCAATGTTGGGAGTTATAGGCCAGGGCCAATGTCTACAGGACCTGGTAAGTGATATTAAGGACAATGAAATATAGAACACTCATTGAATAATTGTAAACAGAAGACAACTTGGCATGACTTATTTTAAAAGTTTCTATGTTCTCTTTCTCTCTCTCTCTCTAAAAAAAGGGAGGGGGGGATCCCTGGGTGGCTCAGCGATTTAGTGCCTGCCTTTGGCCCAGAGTGTGATCCTGGAGTCCCAGGATCAAGTCCCACATTGGGCTCCCTGCATGGATGGAGTCTGCTTCTCCCTCTGCCTGTGTCTCTGCCTCTCTCTCTCTGTGTGTCTCTCATGAATAAATAAATTTTAAAAATCTTTTAAAAAAATAAAAATAAAAATAAAATAAAATAAAATAATAAAATAAAATAAAATAAAATAAAATAAAATAAAATAAAATAAAAGGGAGATGCTCCTGGGTGGCTCAGTCAATTGAGCATCCAACTCTTGATTTTAGTTCAGGTCATGATCTCAGGGCGGTGAGATTGACCCCTGCATAGAACAATGCACTGGGTGTGGAGCCTGCTTAAGATTATCTCTCTTCTTCCCCCTCTACTTACCCCTAAAAAAAAAAGAAAGAAAGAAAGAAAGAAAGAAAGAAAGAAAGAAAGAAAGAAAGAAAAAGAAAAAAGAAAAGCTTCTATGTTATATTAGTAGGAAAGTATTTTTATTAGTAGTAAAAAACAAAATTAAGAAATGGTTAATCTGTAGGCCGGGCAGGATTGCTCCATATCCATTCTCCCCTTCTTCCTTTGCATGACACAATTTCTTATTTCTCAGCCTCACTTGAAGCTGGTATGAGAAATAGTGTGTTCAACTACAGGATCACATCTTTTAGAAAGAAATTCTAATTTTTTAGACAAGAAATTGTGCCCATCTCCTTATTTCTTTCTTAATGGTGGTCAGCTTCAACCATGCGGACAAAGAAGAAAAACCTGCTCATGGATCATAATTGCCTACCAGACCCGGGACTCTGGATTGTCACAGGCAAGAGATATAAAATTCTATTGTTTTTCTCAAATCACTAGTATTTCGTGTCTTTTTATGACAACAGCTTAGTTTATAACAGTAACCTAAAATAACTGTTCTGAAAAATCAAAACAGAGACAATTACTAATCGGGGATTCTGATTAACTTTTACTTTAATACTACCTCTGATAGTACTAAAGCTTATTATTTCAGTTCTGATTTCCTTAGATTATTATTTAAAGCATTATACTTTTAATTTAGGTTAGGTCTATTCCACGACAACTGAACTTGTAGGTAGAAACTAGGGTAAGTATATTGAAAGTGGCAGACTATCTCCAGGATATCTATTTTGGGGGCACAAAACAGTGTCTTAATGTGTTAAAGTGAGCTTCCCCAAATTCTGTTTCCCCAATCAACTATTTCACAACAATATTTTACTTGAACTGTCACTCTCCAGTGGCTTCTTCTGAATGCAAAACACCCACTCTGCCTCAGGCTTCCTAGAAACCCACTATATCATTTGGCCTAAATAATTCCAGGTTGGTTTTATTTTTGCCATACGGAATAATTCTATGAGGCAATAAAAAATATTTGGGGTCAAATGCAATCACTTAGAGCAACTGGCAAACATGTAGAACACACAGTGAGGCCGATGTGCACAAGAGGACTATGGCGAGGCATATGTATTTAAACTATTTTGGAAAACTGTCTTGTATTTGAATTTCAATGATAAGTAGGGTAGAGAAAGATGACATTTTTACTAAAAATGAATCTATTATTGGGTGACTCATCTATTTTAAGCCTGAAGAATATCATTTCAAATGTATATAACTACTTAGGAAATAAAAATGTACATTTATAGGCATTTCTAATTTCTCATATTGATATTTGCTCTTCCAATCCTTGTGTCTATACATGTTTAAACCAGATTTCAGCAAAACTGTGTAGAAGGTTTAAATCTTCACACCTATTGAAGCCTTTGCAATACTCATATAAAATGCATATAGGGGACTAATTGGCAGGGAAGAGAGCCAGGAGCTTGGGTGGCATTGCCTTCCATGAGAGGCAGATGGGCTACCCACCTGGGGAGTTTTAACATGCACTTAATTGGAATGAAGTCAGAGTCAACCAGTAAAGGCCACATTTAGAGTAGGCTGTCTTCATGATTCCCATATTCCCTATGGTTTTACTTCTGATTTTCATTCTCTTCCTTAGCTTTAACTGTATGCATGTTTCATAAGATTGGATTTTTCATATTTTCATCTCCAAAATTCCAAAATTATTTAAAACAATTAAAATATCCAAAGTGTAAAGACATTAAGCCGTACACAGCAAGTGCTTGGACAGAATGGTTATAAGGAAGTGGAATTTTCTGATTAATTGATTTTCTGATGAACTGAATGATTATCAATCATATCCTGGTGGGAAAGGCACTGTGCCCAGCATTATCAAGCATAAAACAGGGCAGCCCGGGTGGCGGAGCGGTTTAGCGCCGCCTGCAGCCTGGGGTGTGATCCTGGAGATCCGGGATTGAGTCCCACATCGGGCTCCCTGCATGGAGCCTGCTTCTCCCTCTGCCTGTGTCTCTGTCTCTCTCTTCACTCTCTATGAATGAATAAATAAATCTTAAAAAAAAAAAAAGCATAAAACAGGAGCTCAAAGAATATAATATTTAGTTAGGATAAATGAAAAATCATTTTTGTTTCAATTCTTACTGTAAAACTTTTTTTTTTTTCCTCTAAAATGGGTGGGAATGCTTTCTTGCCTCAGTGGAGAAATTGGTTATCTGCATCATTATTAAGACTTTTCTAGTGTCTCTTTGTGACTAAGCTTAATCTGCATTTGTGCTGTTGGAATTCAGTTCAGTAGCACTTTGGGCCCTTCCAGGTCAAGAGGGATCCCTAGTATTGAGGTGTCAGTGATGATAAAACCATATTCTCCAGGAGTTCACAGGCTTCTGACCCAGAATCAGATTTTCCTGACAGAAACTTGTACAGAAACCCTCTCACCTAAATGGGCTTGATTCCGATCATTAACTTGGCCATTATCCAGCTTAGACTTGTTCAGGAATAACTTTTGCTGTCCTAATATAAACCAAAACCTTTGGAATAATGTTCAAGAAGTTTCATATCTGCTCTGAAAAGGGGGGAAAAGTGTCTTTAGTTGGCAGTTGACAAATGGAAGTTGACATGAACAGGAATCAAGGATGAGAAGCTCTTAGAATAGGTACAAACAAGGCATTGTTAGATGCCTTCCTAAAAAAAATAAAATGCCATCTTGGGAATAGAGGAGGTTTTATACAGTCAGTTCTGCTATCTTGCAATGTATATGTATATGTCCCTAAAAATCATCACACTACACAAAGTCACGCAATAAGATCCACAGATACTCAGCACTCAAAAACATTGTCAGTGGCACATTAAAAAAATACAAATGTAATAAAAAGGATAACACAGTTTTACAAATACTACCTGCTTTAGAAATATATAAATATCATAATACATATGGCACTTTACTTTTAAAAAGACCTGGAGTTTGCTTGTGGAAGTGAGAAACAGAAGTGTAGTAGCTTCTATATTCTTGTGAGACATTAGAGAAGAGTTCTGGGAATGGGGGTCAATTTGTGATACCAGATGTGGATGGGTGTAGCTCATAACATGCATGGTGACCTGAGGTAGCTGGTAAATGACTGTGTAGTGTTCGTGTCTGAGCTTTGCGCATCCCTGTGCAGCTCGATTCAGCTGGGTGCAGTTTTCTGAGTTTACCTGATGTTTCTGGAAGAGGAATTTGCACATAAGCAAATGCGAAATTTGCATTATGCTTCAATTGTTTCCTAGTTTATTAATCACATTGGAACAAATTCTGTTCTCAAAACAAGTATTATGGCAGAACTGACTGTATTTTGTGATTTCAGGTATTTTAACAACTTTATGAGCCACCTGTTCATGAATTTATAACATTTGTTTCACAATTAGGGATAAAAGTCTGAAGATTGTGAGGCTGGGTGAGGAGCATACCTGAAATCTTTTTGTGTAAAGGTTAGTCAATCAATTCAAAAGGGTCCTGATGGGCATCTGAGCCTTGTGAAACAGGAGTATGAAGGAGGGAGCACCAGATTCTTGAGGCAGGAGATGGCACAGCAGGGCCAAAAAGGGGGTGAGAGAGCAGAATATGAGATGAAGAACATACACGTCCTGTCATCCTAATTGTGGCTAGACGAGTTTTTGCTGATTTTCAACTAAGCAGGAATAAAGGGAAGCTGTTTTTGGTGATTTTTTTTTCATCAACAGCGGCAAATAAATGCAGGTATGTTTTTCAGAATTTACAAAAATTGTATTTGTTTTAACATAAACATCACTACAAAAGTGATCCCCCTCCCCAATTCCAAGAGAGTACACTAATTGTGAGTGTATAACACTGGGTCTGCAAAACTGCTTGAAAACAAGTAGTCAGGTGAATATGACCTTAGCTGTCAAGAAAGAGGCGAGAATCCAGGATCTGTGACAGTGTATTGTAAGCTACTTAATCCTTTCACATAGAGCTATAATATCTGGCTCATTATGATCATATGTCCTTTAAATGCTTGTCAGAATAGTATTCTTCTGAAAATATATTTGAAATAGAAACCAAGGATATTAATATCATCAAAGACAAGACTGACTTACATAAAGTTTTGTAAAAAAGGAAATAAAACAGGTTTCTGCCCTAAAATCATATAAATTAGGTTTTGATCTAGTAGCAATAAGATTATCAGATCATGTGAAGATGAATACAGCATACACAGAAATATCATCAAATGATTACATTCAAAGCTTAGTTTCTCTTTTTTTTTTTTTAAGATTTTATTTATTTATCTATGAGAGACAGAGAGAGAGAGTGAGAGAGGCAGAGACAGGCAGAGGGAGAAGCAGGCTCCATGCAGGGAGCCTGATGTGGGACTTGACACAGGACTTCAGGATCACGCCCTGAGCCACCCGGGCTGCCCTCAAAATTTAGTTTCTTAATGTGTAAAGATTCTTCTTTGAAATCATATGAGCTTAGTAATAATATCAGACATTGGCAAGCACCATTTAAAAATATTTTATTTACTAATTTTTGAATTTAAAGGAATTAATCCCTGTATTCTAAAATATACATTACATATTACATTCATATGCCATGTGATGGAAGGTAGCAACAAGAGACAAAATAATAAAAATAAAGTGGGGCGCCTGGGTGACTCAGTGGGTTAAGCATCCAACTCTTAATTTTGGCTCAGGTCATGATTTCAGTGTTGTGGGACTGAATGCCACACTGGGATCCACACTCAGTGTGGAGTCTGTTTGTCCCTCTCCCTCTGTCCCTCCTCTAGTTTGTACTCTCTCTCAAATAAATAAATAAGTAAATAAATAAATAAATAAATAAATAAATAAATAAATAAAAAATTAAAGCCTGTTTTCTTAAAAAAAATTACATTAATATATACCTGCCCTCTTTTTAAACTAGTAATGGCTACCATTGTTTTTGTTTTTCAATCATATTCTTTCACCCCAAGTTCTGTTTTTTTCTAACAACTCTCTTTTTAAAATAAACTTGTATTTTACTAGGAAAATATGCTATACATAGTTCCCATAGAAATCTTCCCTAAATTAATCTAAGCCTTGGATAGAGATATTATCCCTCCAGGGAAGTGGGGGAGTGGAGGAATATTGTGTGGGATTGAAGAGTCAGGTAAGCTTCCTGGGGTCAAAATGGGATCCAGAGGCACAAGATCCCATCGAGTAAATGAGAGTGAAGGTTTGTAGTCAGTATTACCTATCATTTCAGGCACAGGGCAAAAAAATGATGTGTCATGCCCAGGGAATTTCTTTAACACTTCTAAGATCTATAAAAGCAAGTAAATGTAGCAATGATGTGAAATGACCACCAGCTACCCATTTAAGTCATGCTCATACTACCTAGTAGTTATGATGAAAGAGCAAAACCTGCCCTGATTTATTGCAAAGCAGTCCCTAGTTGATTTAAATAACCCCTACCTGAGACATTTAGGGGAAGATAAATACAACAGACACATATAGAGACACACACAGCAAAACACAGACACAGACATACACACACAGATGCCATTAACACTATGTGTAAAATAACAAATTCTTTAAGTTCAGCATTCTAACCATGACCAGATGGTTGCAGAGTAATAGACACATAGATCAAGAAGTCATAGGAAGGAATCACACATTAGAGAAGTCAGCATTTAAAGTGGACAACCAACCAACCTCGATGCCTTTCAGATAACTACTGATGATGATTTCAGACCGTTTCTAATTTTATTTGGAGGTTTTGTGTGTTTGTTTTTTACTTTCTAGAATCAGGGAATGCTGAATCTCAGCAACTGTTGCAGTCCCATCTCTGTGTTGGATGAACGTGGACACTAAGGGAAAGGTTTACACGTCCTGTTGTATGATACACGGTGATTAATTGTAGACCTGGGATTAGAACCCAGAAGCAATGCAGTTTCCTAGTTCATCATATATATTTAACTCAATTTTACCACTCTAGACAATGCAGTTATGATGGCTAACGTTGCATTAAATATCAACACGGACATTTTTTTTTAAAGATTTTTAATTTATTTATGACAAACACACAGAGAGAGAAACAGAGAGAGAAGCAGAGACACAGGCAGAGGGAGAAGCAGGGCCCATGCAGGGAGCCTGATGTGGGACTTGATCCCAGGTCTCCAGGATCACGCCCCAGGCCGAAAGTGCCGCTAAACTGCTTGGCCACCAGGGCTGCCCAACAAGAAGATGTTTAAATACCCCTGAACCCTAGGGTAGGTGTTGACCAGCCTATCAAAAAATACCTGCTTCTTTTTTTTTTTTTCCATTTCTGCTTCATACATTTGCAACATAAGAAACAGATGATAAAATATTAATGTTGTGAAATATTAGGAATTACAAAAATAGGGGGAGAAAAAACCCACTTGAATATATATGTCAGATCTTAGATGTGAAAGCCAGACTCTATTCCAGGCCCCTATATAACCCAGCTGCTCAATTGAAGACAGAGTCAGAATCCAGCTCCCACTTCATTTGTCTTTCCTATTGGCCTGTGGAACATATAAATAAAGGAAGCCTTGCTTCCCGGACATCAGAGATTCTAGTGTTTCCATAGCATTCTGCAGTGGATTGGCTGCTGAGCAGTGAAATGGCAAGGCCAGCAATACACAGCTTTAGGGAAACCTGCTGAAACTTATTGGCACCTCTTCTAAATGCATGATTCTACTGTGTATTTGCACTTGTGTTCACAGCTTGAATTATTCGCCTCACTATATGTTACCTACCCATTGATAACTTCACATCAGAACCACCACCACCAAATTTTCCAAACTACCTGGCTTAAGTGTCCATTTTTTTTTTTTTTTTTTTTTTTGTGAAACCTCCAGTAATTACTTGGTGCAGAAATAATTGACTTGTGACACCATAGGACTTTGATCTCACTTCCAGAGTTCTTACCTTTATCTTCATGCATTGTAGTCAATACTTCGTCCATGCCAGATGTTTAGGGGCCATGTCCTCTCCATCTTTAAAACTCCACTGCCAAAAATGGCACTTGGCTCACACCAGGACGGTAACATAGGTGTATCAATTGCATGAGTGAAATGTTGCAAGTTCATACCAATTTGTATATAATTGACTCCTATGTACTCAGCATTATTCCCTCCATATTTCATCTTTTTTTAATCTCAAAAAGTATGTTTGGTTGATTCAAAATTAAATTACTCTGTCAATCAACAGATACTAATTAGGCACTTATTACATCCTAGGGATTCTTCTAGGTACTAGGGCTACTAGTAATTAAAAAAAAAAAAAAAAAAAAACAGCAAACATGCTCTCATGAAACTCAAACAGTATGCAAGTAATCAAATATATTGTATGCTTAGACTGTGATAGGGGCTATAAAGAATAAAGGAAAAAAGCCACTATGGGAATAGAAGGGTGGAATGTTATTTTATACAAAAGATAACAGATGAACTCATTACCAAGATGACAGTTGAACAGAAACTGAAAGTGAGAGCAGTAGTTAAGTGGATATATTGAGAAAGAACATGCTGAAAAGTGGAAACAATAATTGTAAATGCCCTGAAATCGGGAGTGCTTGATGCTCTGGAAGTAAAGCAAGGAGACCAATCTGGTGTGAGCCAACTGGTTTTGAAGGACAGCAATTGCAGAGGGGGTCAGAGAAGAAACACTGGCGAGCGGAATGTTACTATAGTTCAGGAGACTATGGGATACTATGGGAGGGTTTTTAACAAAAAAAGCAATATGAGTTTACTAATATTTTAGAAAAGATTTATTTATTCCCTGCTGTGTGGGGAGTAGGTCATTGTAGAGGGGTAAGTGCAGAAAGACCACTCAACATATAGATTAGTTTGTGAGGGCTGCTGTAACAAAGCACTGTAGTCTGAGTTACTTAAATAATAACAACAACAACAAAAAAATATTGTCTCAAAGTTCAGGAGGCTAGAGGTGAGAGATCAGGGGGTCTGCAGGGTTGGTTCCTTCTGAGGATGATGAAGGAGCAACTGTTCTGTGTCCCTCTCCTACCTTCTGATGGTTTTCTGGCAATCTTTGGCATTCTTTGGCTTGTAGATACATCACTGTGATCTCTACCTTCATTTCACATGACATTCTCCTGTGTGCTTGTCTCTCTGTATCTACATTTCTTCTTCTTTATAAGGACTGTAGTCATCCTGGATTAGGGTCCATCCTAAGGACCTCATCTTCATTCAACTACATCTACAAAGACTATTTCCAAATAAGGTCACATTCTGAGGGGCTCAGAGTTAGGACTTCAATTTATCTTTTTTAGGAAAACAATTCAACTCATACCAGTGCCCTAAGGAAATAAACCTGTCCAGAGATAATAGAGGCTTAGGCCAGAGCCAAACACTGGAGGGAGAGAGAAGTGGTCAGTATAAGGATTCTTTTGAAGGTGGAATGAACAGATTTGGCAGATTAATTGGGTGTTGGGTATAAGGCATAGAGGGAAGAAAGGGACACGTCAGTTTTTTTGGCCCGAATAATAGCTGTGTTCTGACATTGAGAAGACTAAGTGAGAAGCAGATGTGTGAAGGAAAGTCTAAAATTTGTTTTTTTGACATGTTGGCATGCTACCATTGATATTGGGTTAGATTTCTAAGCAAAGATATTGGCAAAACACTTCGATATACAAGTCTGGCTTATGACATTTTATAGCTACACAACACATAATCATCTTATTCCAACCAATGCTTGTTACAGATGAGGAGGTCAGCATATTTTATAAAGTTTATTTAAAACTAATATAAAAGGCCTTGTTTCAGACCACTGAAACATATTGTAGGTAAAGAAACAAAACTCGATTCTTTTGATTCCCAATCCAACACTATCTCCATTATCGTACCAGGCTTCCATCAACATGTTTTAGTTCACGTGCAGTTAGTAGGCAACAGTTGGTAGCCAAATACAACAAAAATGTAAATAATTATAATTCTGAGCCCCAGCAGTTGGGTGACAAAATTTCCAGCTTGAGGTCTTTGTTCTCCAATATAGTATCACAAAATTGATAAACACGATAATATGGTCAAAAATATCACAAGCTAGAATAATTCAAGAAGTTGAATAGATTCCTTTTGCCCCTACTAAATTTTGGGGGCTCTAATCCATGATGCTGAGACTCTGTTACCTTGAAGCAAAGGAACAGAATCAGGTATCCAACCCTCCTGCTCACTTGTGTTACCTGGCAGCTGACTCAGTCCCTGTTGAGGCAAATAAAATGTTTTGTCCATTTGAAGATTTGGTTGAGATCAACTTTCTATATTTGGCCCTCTGACTAACTTCAAGAGGTTTTGAAAGATATGATCAGTGTGCTGGTCTTCTGCTGGCTTTGAGCAAAGTTTCATTTTTCTTTTTCAAGTTCAAGATTCCTGCACTTTCCCACTGCATTATTTTCATTTTGCAATAGAATATTTGTAAAAAAAAATGACTACAGAAAATAATGCAAAGCAATATTATTTATAATATGCACATATATTTTACATATTTGTAACATTTCTGCAGAAATATGGCATAATCTTTGTGGTTCTCTTTACAATTATTTTTAACTATGGTGGATGGGTATTTTACTGAGACTGCTAAGGCACTTTTTTATTCGTCACTGTACCAGTTGATTATCTGAGGCCTTTCAAAAAAATAATAGAGTTCAGGAAACTGAAAGGTGTTATAACCATCAGAAAGTTTATGCTGTTAGAGTTCTGCAGTGATGAACCCGCTGGAAGGTTGCTGAGGATAGGGGTGGTAGCATTTTTCGACCACAGTCAGGAGATATCAAGCAGCCTCAGTGAATTTCAAAAAGAAAAGAGATAGAATAGGTTTTCCATGCATTGATACGTTATAAATATTCATATGCACTTAATGTTCAGGGAGTCAAAACTCAATCAAAAGCAGCTCTTAAATGTACCAAATTTCATCCCCTTTAATGCTTTCAATTAACAAATTCTATCACTAACCAAAGGAGACAAAGAACAGGGAGAGCTTGTAGGGTCCCTTTAACCAGAGTATTTGACTCATTTTGTTCTAAATCCTGCTAATAAGATTTTGGAGATCAATTGCATACACCAAAACATACTAAAGGCTGCATTATGGACACATGCTTAATACTGATAGATGATAAATTCCAATCTAATAATAAAGGATATTTTGTCCTTCACATGAAAATGTAGCAAAATGAATTTCATTAGAAGGTAACGTGGGCTGCTTACTTGTGAATATGTATTCTTCTAGATATCTTCTATGAAAAAAAATTTAAAAACAACAACAGTGTGACACCTCCCATTGTGCATATGTACCCATTACTACGGAGAGAAAAGGAGTGATGGAGATAAACACATTTGTGATTTTGATGTTACACTGATAAATTCCATCCACTCACTTGGTAGGAAAGTCACATCTTTTGTGTTTAAGGGATAAAGGTAGTGTTATAGATTACAGCACCCTGAAGGCACTTGTGGCAGGTGCAGTAATTTAAGTCATCCTAAAATGCTCACCAAGGCAGCCACGGTATGAGGCCACGTGGGTGAAAATACCAAGCAAAGTAGTTTTGAACCACTTTGCTTTTCTACCAGTCTTGAAAAACAGAAGAGATTTCCATGTCTCTTAGGTGGCTTGGATATGACCCTGGTGGAAAGCAGAGAAGGTACTCTCAAATTCCTTCCAGCTCTGCCCTTTGATTCTATGAATTAGAAATAAAATCAGGCTAACGTAAAGTAGATACACATATTCATCAGCTGTAGTGTCCAGTAGAGGGCACTAGAAAGGCAGTCCTGCAATATAGGATCAGTTTCCTATCTTCAAATGATGACAGGTAGATGTTTTAGATAAAGAAACATGGAAAGATTTTTTTTTTCTTAGCACACATTAATCTGTAAGGTTTGACATTTATTCTTCAAATGCAATGTGAAATTGTCATTACTTTTGTTTTCAAAATTTAACTTTTAAAATTAAGATTGCTTGTCATAATGTGTTCCCTCAACAGTCAGTAAAGGGAACCAAATTCCTGTAACATGATTGCAATATTCAGTTTACATTGTTTTCATCAATTCCCATTGGTTCCTGTTGAAAGGGGAGGAGAGATTAAATGATTTATGGCCTTCAATATTCTCTTCTAAATTTAATTGCTGAAGATGTGAATCAAAATTGGGGCGGGGGTATTTTCTAAGAGTGATAATATTTCTTGAATATTGAAAAGTTCAGACCATTATTTAAATATCCTTTCCAAGAGCCCCGTTTATGTTATAAACCATGTTTGTAACGTGGTTTCTATATTGAAATAAATACACCCCAAACAAATACTGAGAAATAGTCTCTAATGACAACTTTTCTTTTTTGCCCCCTAACTTTATAAATTTTATGAAGACATTTAGAAAAAAACATTCAGTGGAATGTTCAAGAAAATGTCCTGAATGGAATTGAATTTCAGAAAGTTACAAAAGGAATCTGAAATGTAGCCATACCAGTGGAAGGGTATTTTAGATAAATGGTAGATATACATAATCTAAAAAAGGGCACATTCTATGTTATTTCATGCTGCACTACACCTTTCCAGGGACAAGGCTTACATGCTAACGGCAACTGGCATTTACCTGATGTGGCACATTCCTCTTTAATAAATAAGAATATCATGCATCTCGCTCCACAACCTTTGTACAGCCACTTGGACTTACATCAAAGAACACCCTTAAGACCAAAAAAAAAAAAAAAAAAAAAAAAAGCAAGCAGATGTGAACAATATTAATAAATATAACTTGCTGGAAATTCTGAATTTCAACATTGCTGCAGTTTTGCATTAAGGACCACTCAGGCTTTGGTGGACATTTGCATTTTTTTTTTTTAATTTGGTAGAATTTACAACATCTGCACGTCTTGGAAAGGTCGAAAACAAAGACCAGGATGACTTTTTGGCATCTGTATACATCTTATTTGAAGAAAGCCTCAATTTCTTTACATTTTTATTTTAACTTCATCCAATTTCATACTCCTATGGAATGCCAAAAGTCAGAGAGCTACGTCTGCTGACCACTTACAGCTCTGTCCATGATGGTGCCCACTGGTAGGTAACCTGTCTTCTCTACATAGTGAGTTTTCCTTCTCTGAAGGAAAACTGAGAGCTATGAGAACCATACCTTTCTTTTCCTCTCACTGCTCCGTGAAATGATTAGTCATCATCCCAGAGATTGCTTGGTTTCTCTAAGTCTTATTTGGAAGCTGCCAAGCTGTAGTCAGATGCAAACGCCATGATACGGAAGCATTTAAACACTGGAGACAGGCAGCGTAGCATCAGCAACCGAGCATTTTTATCTCAAGCCCTAGACAGCGAGGCAGCAGAACAGAGCAGTTTAACTCAGGGGGACAGCAATGAAAAGTGTGGCAGCACATGAGAGCACATGCTGTAACAGGCTGACAGACAACATTTGGCTTGTATCAGGACAAGGGCTCAAAAGCCATGGAAAGACAGAAAATAAGCTTCTAATTTCCTTCCTAGAAATTAGGTCCAGCTTCTGACTACTGTTCTGTGTTGGTTGGGGTTTTGAATACATAAAAGCAGACAGACTTTAATTCATATCTGGTAATGGGTTTCCCTTTCATTTTTTTTTCTTTTTTCTTTTTTCCTTTTTAACTTCTTCAATGTGACTCTTTCAGTCCGGCTGGAAAAAAAAGAATCATTTCTATTTTTCAAATAACCAGTTTCATGACTCATGTATATATGTGAATATATATGTATATATATACATATATTTGTATGTATGCATATGTGTGTGTGTGTGTGTGTGTGTGTGTGTGTGTATATATATACATATATATATATATTCTTTCAAAAATACCTACTATGGACCAGGTACTATTTAATTGCTAGGAAGATGTCAGTGACCAAAACAGACAGATGTTCCTGCTTTCCTGGAGCTTACTACCAAACTGTGGTGACAGAAAATAAATATGCATAAAATATATAATGGACCAGATGGTATGCAGGCCATGGAAAAGTAAAGTAAAACAGGAAATAGATAGGGAATGCCAACTGGCATTAGGGGAGAGTTACACTTTTTTTTTTCTTTTAAGATTTTATTTATTTACTTATTTATTTATTTGAGCGAAAATGAGAGCGAGAGAATGCATGCACACATGCAAGTAGGGGGAGAGGCAGAGGGGGAAGGAGAGGGACAAGCAGACTGTGAGGAGCACAGAGCCTGATGTGGGGTGGATCCTGTGACCTGGAGATCATGACTCAAGCCAAAACCAAGAGTCAGACACCCAACTGACTGAGCCACCCAGGTGTCCCAGGAGAGTTACACTTTTAAATAAAATGATAAAGGAATATAAACTTTTAGGGGTGGGGGAACCGTGCCCTGTGACTGCATGTGTGTGTGTCCCCACATGTGATGCATGTGGAGGGGATGTATGTTCGAGATAGAAGGAAAGGCAATGTTGAAGTTACTGAGCTAAAACTTTTGCTGTGATGTTTACTTCTAACTAATGACTGGTATCTGCCCTGAATCCTACTTTACTTTCTTCCTCCTTTTATTTATTTCTTCATTTCACAAACCTTTGTTGAACATCTGTTATGTATGTGCTATTCCAGTCACTGAAATAACTAGAATGAATTAAATCCTGTCCCTTGGCAGATTCATGTTCTGGAGGAGTATGTAGGTAAATATCTTTAGTGAGTTATCCTTGCTTAAAGCATTCCTGTAATTTGTTTCCTAGACTCTTTTGAGGTAATCACCCTTCCTGTCACCCAGCACTCCTAAAAATATCTGAACTGGGAAAGGCATTCTGGTCACTTAATTCTTTTGGTATGTTTAATTGTTTGGAAGCTTCCTGCTTCTAAGGTAGAGGCTAAGTCACTCTGATCTCATTTGGCAATGTATGGAAAATCCAAAGTTTGTTGTGCAGGGCCTTAGCTCCAGTTTCTGCCAAACTTGCTGAATCAAGGGTCATTTTTCAGTCTCTTACCTGCTGCCCGCAAGATGAATCTCCTCGCTGAGGCTCTCTCCCTGCACCTTCTAGACTATCCTACTCTTGTCTCTCCTCTCCTCTCTTTACCCTCACATTGCCTTCAGAACTCGAATTCCTCTCACTCCACTGAGCAGTGTTCAGCTATTTCCAATGGCTATTCCTACACTCAGCTCCAAGGCCTATTTTATGCATTCAAGACCTACATAGGTTCTTAGCTAAGCTAAAATAGGCTTCAACTATTTGAGCCACATAGAATTTTTTTTTGTAAGGCTCACCTCAAAGGAGATTATAATTTCAGAAAACATTATTTTCTTTATATAATAAAGAATAGCAGTCATTCAGAGGTTGGTGTATGAAACCAGTAAACTCCCTTTTCCCCATGTGTTTGTATTTCTGATTTGTACCCACAAGTTCCCAGCCACTGACAATATGGGCAAGCCTTTGGCACCCCTCCTCATCCCTATGCTGAACTCTCCTAGGGTGGTTCTCTTTCCCACTTTGCTCAGACCACTGCTGTTGGCCAACTTTAGGTGTGACCCACTTTGTGTCCTTTGAAATGAGCAGCTTTGCCAGTTACTACTGAGCCTCACAGATTCCAGGGGACAGAGTCACACATTCAAGTACAGTTTCTTTACCGCAGGCTTCACTTCTTGGTCTTTACAGCCAGCCAGAGAATTACCTCAACCCTTCCCTGAGCCTTCTCCACCTCAAACCAGAGATGTGCCTTTGTCCACACCCTACAACACATGGGATTTCAGCTCTAAGTTCCCTCTTGACTGAACTGATCCACCTTTTCTTCAATGCAGCATCAAGTTAGAAATCCAGCCCTAGAGAAAAGAACTAGAAATTGGGAACCTTAACTGGATTTTGATATTTAACTAAGATCAAACTATAACAGATGATAAGAAGGAGGAGGAAAAACAAGTTTTCTTTTTTTTTTTTTTTGAAAAACAAGTTTTCTCTGTTCTCATTGAGCTGGCTACCATGGAGACTGAAATTCTCCCCTGCTTAAGTTCAGAAGTCTTCCATCCAAGGGTACTGGACCAGGGCCAAAGGTGGGGAGGGTCCCTCTGTGACTAGGCTGGAATAAGGGAAGAGAGATTTGCTTGCAGGGATTCTCCCTCCAGTGGGTATGAATGAAGGTCACAAATCCTATATTTGCACACGGGAATTTATTGTATTAACCCTAATTCTAGTCTCTTTTGTGAGGCTAGTTGGGGGTGAAAGATACTACTACCAAGTGTGTATGTTTGTGAGTAGAATTTACCATTAGGCTCTCACTATCCAATGCAAGTCTTTCTCTCAAGTTCCACCCCGCCCCAAACACCCCTCACCGCTGCCATCACTGCTGCTACCACCACTCAACTACCTTCCAGGTGGCTTACACAGGGTCATAGGCTCAGAAAGAGTATTACATTCACATCTGATGTAGTCCTCAAGGGCTGATCACTGCCATTCTCTGTCTTGCACTTATACTCCAGAGAAGATAGCAACAAGAAAAGGGTGCTTACACAAGAAAGGACATGATGGAAAGAGAAAGTATGCAGGCTCCTATCCTTCCTTCCAACAGGGCCTTCATTGACAGTGTTTGCTTCCTCCCAAGGAATCTAGGCAAGTGTCAGCTAGATCTCTTACACCATCCAGGACTATCATATTTTCCCTCAGCCCATTGGTCCACCTTCACCTCTAGGTCCCTGACCACTAGCTCTACTGCTTAGTGTCAAGGACGTCTAGCTAAAGACTCCTGTGATCTGCACTGGGAATCAGAAGACTTTTTCCTCCCTTATTCCTTGACCTCCAAGAAACATTTGTTTATACAGGATGAGAGCAGTTTTCTCTCTGCCTACACTGGCACATCATCAATGTTTTCATGTCATGCTGACATGGGGTTACCTCACTGAGTTCTCAGCCCTCAGAATGGAGGAGGAGGATGACGACGAGGAGGATGAGGAAAGGAAGGAAGGAAGAAAGGAAGTGAGGGAGGAGGAAAGGAAGGAAGGAAGGGAAGGAAAAGACATCAAGTAGAGAACAGTACACAATAGCTAGATAATTCCTGTTGAAGTTCATTAAGAACTGAATATAATAGACTCAGTCCCTTCAAACATCACTCAAGTTGTTTACCCCCAAATCAGGCTATATAATCTATAAGCAAACAATCAGAGCTGGGAGGGGAGGAAGGAATCTATAGAATCTGAAATTGTCAATCTGTTTGTGAATGCTGGAACTTTCTCATTTGCTCCCTGGTATGAAAAGCATGCTTCTCTCCATTCCTGGCCAGTTGAAGGGTCCATTAAAAGAATCATTCATACAGATGCAGTGGGCTGGAGAAAGGGTACACTGACATGCCTCTCTGGATTGATGTCTATGTGAGCAGTAGACAGATTCATCTGCCCCATACTTTAAACAGAAGAATGAAGAATTGAAGGAGAGCACGGGGAGGGGAGAGCAATGGAGTAGTATATACTCTGGCACAATGAGGTTGTGTGAATTATTATAAGTCAGGTCAATAGAGATCTATCTAGTCAAGATATCTCTTAAATAGAATGGGTGCTAAGCAAGAAGACAGAATGGCAGATGCCTATGAGGTTAACCACGACTGGGGAGCTGAAGAAGGGAATTGAGAGAACTCAGACTTGATCTTCTGCATCACACTATGGGTAGGCATTTTGTGGTAGTGAGGATTAATAGCAGTGATGGCAGGAAGAGATGGGAGATACCCATATCTTTTCTCCCTCTAGCAATGGAGTTCAGGTGAACCTCTCATTAAAAAAAAAAAAAAAAAAAAAAAAAAAACTTTAATCCTATGGATTTCTTGAGTAATTTTCAGGAGAGAGAAAAAAATCTTAAAAGTGTGATGATAAACTCCCCGAGAGTTTGACAAATGAAGAAATAAGCAGTCTAGTTACATTTAGAAACATAAAGGAATATAATACATGCTAACTCCACCTCAACATATGTGAAACCCTTTATAGCTACCTCTGAGGATACGTTCCAAAATAGATGACTCTGGATTCCATTATGTTATAGGCAAAGACCAGTCCATATCAGCATGTTTATGCTTTTATCCTTCTCTGCAGCTGACACCATAAGATGATAGCCCTGTGGGTGGTATTTAGCCTAAAGATGCTCGGTTTGGTGTTGGTGTGGCAAAGTAATATAGGGATTTTAGAAAATTAATTTTCAATATTTAATAATATTGAGATTCTATATTATATGAATATTTAAATGAAAAGGGTATCTTCCTGTCCTGAACCTGTACTCTCACTAGTAGCAGTCAGCAGGGAATTCACCTCAAATCATCAGAGCTGGGCTACTGAGTGCGCAGACCACACCTTATAGGACCAAAGGAGGTTTAGGGAGGAAGAGACTTTTACTGCATACATCTTCTCAGTTATTGTCTAAATATTGTAAAAGATGAGTGTTCAGACAATGTATGTGAGCAGAGAAAACCTCTAGAAGTATTGTATGTTTCCTAAAAGGTGAAGAGAATAGGGAAGAAATACTGAGAATCTGTTCTGTTCTGCTGTCAATCAAGGGACTAGGGATGGAACTCACCAGATGTAATGAGTCAGGAGGATATTGAAGCATGAAGGTTGGCTCCTAGGACCCTAATAAGGAAATTTCAAAAAGACATCAGCCAGGTTGAGAAGCATCTTTTCAATGCTATCAGGTCAGTCTTTTCAGCCCACTCAACTTATCCTCTATGTCTGGTGTCCCAGCTCCACACCATGGCTGTCACACTATGGCTAATTACTGGGAGGGAAAGGGGCACATCCCACTATTTGGTTACTGAGAGAAAGGGGATCTACAGTCAGAGCAAGTTATGTGCTACCTCCCAGGAGGACTCTGAATGAATGTGCTCTGGTTTGGGAACAGTTTTCTAAGTTGCAGACTGTCTAGTGGATTGTAAGAAAAAAGCAAAAATAGTCCATGTTTTTCAGTAGATAATCTTGGTGGCTCAAAGGTAATTGAAATATCTCACTGGCAGTTGTAATTGAAGATAAGTTGACTTTCTCTAGATATTTTAAGTGCATGTATAGATATAAGAATTAAGACAAATGAAAATATACTTTTCTTTTATTATCTCATTGTTTGCTATGAATCTTTCAGTTAATTAGTTCCAGAGTGTGGGTTGGTGAATGTTATAAAGGACACAATGACATTATCTTTGTGTTCCAAGTCCAGATAATATCACTTAGAATTTAAGGCAATTTAAGATTATTTTGCCTTGCTGAAAAGAAAGATATTCAGAGCTTTTGTTCTTATAAATAGATTGTGCTCACACTTCATTCTTTCATAAAAGATCGGAGTTTTGTAGGAGATATATAATAATCCTAGATATATAAAGAACTGACATTAAGAAAAGAGATATGAAACAATTTCTGCTATAAAGGATACCGTTTTGGGTCTTAAATACCCTCAGAATTACATAATAGATCTGAAACTTCTTAAAGTTTCCCCCTAACAAAACAAAGTGAATAGAAACTAGCATAAGATCATTGATTGAAATCTAAAATCCAAAATCTTGTATATCGCATAGCATGTGTTTATAACCTAAGAAGAAATAACCCACCAAGGTGTAGCAGACACACTATCAGATTCTGTCTCTCAATAAAGCATTAAGATGATTACCTGGTTAGAGTGGTCAATCACACAAAGTAATGGCTTACACAATGTGTCAAATATTTTTCCCATTGCCACTATTCAACTGCTAATGATATAACCATAAATGTTATTATAATGTCAGGATTAAAGTCAATTTCATCTACATTTCAAGATGTATTCACACTCATAGAATTTTCTAAGTACCTTTTTTGTTTTATCTACTCTCCTAAACCTACAGAGGAGTTTTTGCTGCAGGCAGATTCATAAAACTAACGTGTTTTATTAAGCCCCTGGAATCCTAGACTAGAGGAGTTGAGTGCCAGAGACTGGCAATGCGAGAGCATGTACTGGAATCGTATGCTCTTGCTGCCTAAGAATGAGACTGAAGGACAAGTTTCATGTCTTTGGAGCAGGACCAGAGGTGTGCAACGTGTCAGTAAAAGAGCTCTCCTCACAAGAGGGCTGGGTCTTGAAGTTAGGAGTGTCAGGCCAGAAGAAGTGAGCTGTGAAGAGAGACCTCAGTATCCTGGGAAGATGTAGTATCAAGAGGAGTATTACAACGTAGCAGATTTCAGATTTTCTAACCTTCCTACAAGCTGCTATAGAGATGCTCATGTGAGTTTGATCTAGGAAGATAGTGGCAGAACATCTGAACAGAAGTCCATTGTTGTCTGTATATTCCACTTTCAGTAACTCTAGGAACTGAGCCTTCTGTTAAAAGAACTGAGAAGGAAAAAAAAAAAAAAAAAAAAAAAAAGAACTGAGAAGGTATATGTTTGAAATCAAGGGAAGGTTTTATTCAATGAAAGTATAAGTCAGCTTGCTCAGTTTAAATGCAAGTTAAATGCAAAATTTTTCTCCTGTGGTAGCTGTGATGGAGGAGTGCCTATTGCTTACTGCTTGTACCCAGAATCTTAGAAAACAGAGTCACAGCGACAACTGATAGCAAATGACTAGGCTCAAACAATAATGAGGGTTACTAATGGTGTATTTGGAGCTTGGGAACATGGTAAAGACTGTTGCAGAGTTGTGTATTCTTTTTTCTTCAAAGGCATGTAGCTCTTATTTTTCATAGATTCCATTATATTTGCTATGTTATATTTCATAGGTCCAATTATATTTTGCTGGCCTCTGTGGTCCACCTGGCTTTAGAGCTAAGGCCTTGATCCAAGGATCTGACCTATAGCGTGAGAAACTATTAACGTAATTACCAGTGAATCTCCAATTTAGTTCCAGAACTGTGAAGGGTCTGAGATTACCCCACTTGCAAGCTACCAAATTAGTTTGCTTTTTTGTTCGCATGTAATGCCAGGAACATAAAGCCCAAAGCCAGAGGCACAGATAATTTGTTACTTGCAGCAAAAGCAGTAGCCAGAGCAATATCTTAGTATTGAATCCCCATGACCCAAACCCCACAGGGCAAGATGATGAGGACAAAATGTTTACTTCTGCATGCAGTGGGTCGCATCACAGTGGAAGACCCCCCAAATTAAAAGATGCAACACTTTTATGGCTATTAGCACATCTGCTTACCCTTCTCTCCAGAGGGAGAATGAGTGCTCATTACCCCAGAAAGCAAGCAAATGCCACCACCAACAAGGGGAAGGAGACTTCAATTGACTCATGGTATTAACCATCACACTTCACTGTCCTAAAATGTCTCTAGGTGTTTTTATCTTTAGGGAGACATTCTCAATAGCTCTCAAGACATGTTTGTTCTTTAAAAAGACTTCCACCGTACAGGAACACAAGATATCCATGAATCATTGTTCCTTATTCTTCATTGAGAAATTTAGGGTCAGGTGGTGATGGATACAAGCCTTCATATATCTGATCATATGAGTAAGGTTAACTGACAAGATATCATTACAGCAGAGGGAGTTCTTTATAACTCACCTCTTCAAGTAACTATGATGGATTCTTTATAGTCGAGGTTGTCAAACTTATGTCTACAATAAGTTTGGTAGTTCTAGGTAGAAATAGTTTCCTCAGAGACTTAAAGCTATTCTGCACTCTTAGTTCCGTGGACAGCTGTCTTACTTAAATTGATTTTTATTCTCACCAACCCTCTTTATATTCAAGCAAAATTACTTCTGTTTTTATAACACAAGCTTTTATTTTTGAGATATGATAAACACACAACGAAGGTTCCATGAGTTTCGATAAATGCATACACCTATATGTACCACATGATAGAACTTTTCCATTACCACAGGAATTTCACTCATATCCTTCCCTAGTCAGACAAATCCTGCCCCCAGCAGAGACAATAGCTATTTTGTCATTAAAGACTTCTCTGGATCTTCGCTCCCTCCTTTGAAGGTTACCTCCATCTCCTTAAGTACATCATTCTCAAATGGAAACTACTTTTTCTCCCTTCCTTCACATATCTCAAGGCTCTGAGCAGAATAAATGTCCCATTTCATTACATGGCCCTACCAACGACTCAGTTTCTCAGGTCTTTAAAGAAGGACTCATCTTTGATTCTTCTCATTTTCTTTCCATTCTACATCTAATTTGCCATCCTTTGTACTGTAACAGCATTAGACCTCACCACTATCTCATTTTTCATCTGAATTTGTTCAACAATATCCTCTGATGCCTCCCCACCTCTTTTGTCATCTGTGAAATGTGAAATGGTGCACATAGTTAGTAGCATAAACCAAATCATGACTTTCCCCCCATACAACTCTTCTATTGTCTATCATTACAATCAGAATGCAATCCAAATTCTTTATTATGATCCCTGAGATCATACATATCCTGAGTCTTACCCTTTTTTATGATTTAATTCCCTTTATTCTGACCTGTGTACTATTTTCCACTCACACTAAACTTTCTGTTTCTCTGTGGCAACTTCTTTCTCCACCAAGTATGAAGAAACACCTCCCTCTGACGTCAGTTTAAAGCATTTGAAGATGGGTTTCAGTTGATAGCTCATGGATTTGAAATAAGGCATGATCTGCTTAATCAACACTACTCCTTCCTCACCCACATCACACTTAGTAAAGCGCTTGGAACTTGAATAAAAAAGAGTTCAGATGAAGGAAAGGCCAAGTGAGAAGTGGTAAGAAATATCAGCTCTACCAGAAGAATCTGAGGGAAGGCAGGTTAGCAGGTACTAGCCTGCGTATCCTTGGCAGTTCTGCCCTGAATGAGAGGAAATGAAAGTGGACTTCACTTTTGTCTTCTGGATCTCCAAGACTTGGCAGCTACATTGATGTGACAGCAGGGCACTTCTATACTTGCAAGGGAATGGGGTGGCTTGAACACCCTTCTAGATGATCACCAATGCCAGAAGAGCTAAACAGAAAAAAATAAAAGTGAATCTGCCTGAGTTATAAATGATATTTTCTTTGTCAAGAAAGTGGATAATGAGAGCTTCAGCAGCTGATACAAAACATAGGATCTAAACCCAGACAAGTCTGAGAAAGAGGTCTCTCTCTGCCCATGTCCTGTTTATGTAAGTTCCCGACAGCATGAGAGCCAACCTAGTGAAAAGAGAGAAGAAATTTTGAAGTTGGCCTTTGAAATGAGACCACTAGGAGTCTCATTTAAATTGGGGCTTAGTATGCCCCTTGAATTTGACCTATCACTGATTTGGGTTTTATTTGCTTGAAAGTGTCTCACTAAATGCCTACCAATTGGCAATTTGCATACTGAGACTTAAAGCAAGTCCTTTTTTAAAACAAAATATTTTATTTATTTATTCATGAGAGAGAGAAGCAGAGACACAGGCAGAGGGAGAAGCAGGCTCCCTGCAGGAAGCCTGATGCAGAACTCGATCTAGGACCCCGATATCACACCCTGAGCCAAAGGCAGATGTTCAACTGCAGAGCCGCCCAGGCATCCCTATTTTTCTTATTCTTAAATTGATTATCTATGTACTTATTTTATTGTATTTAAAAACAACCAGTTTAAAAGTTAAAAATAACCAGTTTTTGGATTTGTATTTGGATTTGGATTTCAACTGCAGAGCCGCCCAGGCATCCCTATTTTTCTTATTCTTAAATTGATTATCTATGTACTTATTTTATTGTATTTAAAAACAACCAGTTTAAAAGTTAAAAATAACCAGTTTTTGGATTTGTAAATCAACTTTACTACTTACCTATTTTTAATTAACCATTTTTTTTGCTTCTATCTAAATAATTTCCTTATGTTCATTTTCAATTATTTTCAAAGGTTTTGAAGTGATTTAATTTTTAGAAATTAGTGCTTTATGATAAGAATATTTTCTTGAGTATAGCTTCAAAACACTCTATAGGCTTTAACATACTAAGTTCTTGTTTTCTTTATTTTATAAATAGTTTATAAATGTAATTTTGATTTCTTCTTTGGTCCTAGAATTATTTTGATATTTGTTTTAAAATATCCTGTCAGCTTTGGTTTTAGAATAAATTTTTGTAACAAGCTAGTTTCATTAGATGTATTTTTCAGCATCTATGGGGTCATATTTATTCAGATTCATGTAAGCTTTCAGGTCCTGGTAATAGTATGTCAAATTATATATCTAATATAACTTAATTTATCCTACAGAGGCATAAAAGTGTTATTTGTATAAAAAAGTAATTTTAACATCCTTGAAATTTGACCTATTTAATTTACACTTCTCTGATTAACAGATGAGCCAATTATTTACCATTTATTGGTATTTTATCTGCTGAGGAAATTTTCTGCCCACAGAAACCATCAATGCAGTGAGGTTGTAGTTATCTACAAAACATCAAGTAAATGCATGGATACAGAAGAGGTATGGAAGAAAGACCAGAAGTAAATGGAATACCCTGGCCAACGTCTTAACCACAACCGTGGAATTTTAAGGGAAGAAGAGCCAGGTAAGGTTGGTCTAACCTCCAAGAGAAAGAGATAAAGGGGCCCTGTCCCCACTAAGCTCCTGTGGAAGGCTTCTAGCTGCTGGACTTTCTGAGCTAACTACCTCAAAGCCTGATTACAGAATACAGATGAATTCTAGATCATACCAGTGGGCAACAAAATTGTCTACTCCTGTAGCCTGTGGAAGCCAGATTTTTAGAAATATGAGAGAAAGGGAAGTTTCCTAATAGGAAAAAAAGAAAGGAAAGGAAAGGAAAGGAAAGGAAAGGAAAGGAAAGGAAAGGAAAGGAAAGGAAAGGAAAGGAAAGGAAAGAAGGAAGAAAAAGAAAAGAAAAGAAAAATAAAAGAAGAAAGGAAAGAAAAGGAAAGAAAAGAAAAAAGAAAAGGAAAGAAAATCAAGACATGAAAATTCGAGAGTGTACTTCTCAAACTCTATTTATTATATTTTGAGTGGGCAGTATTTATTAGAAAAGTAGATAAGAGAAGAAATCAGAAAGGCACCAATGTATGGGGGAAATAGAATAATTTAAGTTGAAAATTCAGAAGAAATTGTATCAGTCAGCAAGACTTATGAAAAAAAAAAACAGAATAAAATGGAGAAACTGCAAAACTAGTATAGCCTTATGAGCCAATAACACACTGTAGCTGAGCCAAATTGCCTCTGGCTCTCACAGGAAGGGTTGCAGTGAACAGGCATCACTCCATGTGGCCTGCAAAGGGGAACTACTCCTCCATCTGACTCTACTGGATTGAGAAATCCATAGGAAAATGAAGTAACAGTAGTCAGGGACAGAATTTTTGTTGGTCTGGTTTGCTTCTTCCACTTTGGAAAGACATTTAGAAGGGACTTACACAGCAAAAAAGTAAGGTCAAGAGGAACCAAACAAATTCTTAATAAAGGTGCTAACTTGAGCCTGTGCGCTTATTGAAACTTACACACATGGTGCATTTGCTTTGTCTTTCCCTCCCAATTTGCTTAGCATTAGTGAGAATAATAATCTGGTAGCTGCATCTAAATTTATTCTCTCCTGTTCAGGTCAATGATATCACTGGAATGCTCTTTGGACTGAGATAGGACTGACCCTTATTATTTGGCTTTCAATTGAGCACTTGGAACAATGATGTTACTCTTTGGGCAGAAGTAGAAGGATATGGGTCTGTTTAGATTGGATGATCAGATTGGAACAAGTCATCAACATTATCTACAGCACAGCCCTGTCTGTTAACTATTGGGCATGCATTTTTCTAATGAATATGTTCTTTACAGTGCATAATATCTCAGATCTCTCTCTCTGTGACAGAGACTAAGAATAGGAGAAAGAATAAAAGAACAACTCTTGCCCATTGGCTTAAAGATGCAGCCACAATACACAATCTTATGCACAAATTCAGGAAAAGATATCCATTCTTGCCCCAGTAATAAGTAATTAATTCATCATCATTGTCACTGACATTTATTGAGCTTTGACATAGTCATTGTTCTATGAACTTTCTATGTTTTGACTCATGCAATCCTTACAATGACACCACTATTAGCCCCATTTTTAGGCAAGGAATTGGAGGCCAAAAGTTAAAATAACTTGCAACAGTTCATACAGTTAACAAGTGGTATAGCCAGATGTAAGCTTGATCTGATCCCAGAGTCCAAAGTCTGAATAACTATGCAGATACCACAGGTAGATTTACCACCACCCCGCCCCCCCCTCCCATTGAAGGATGGTGGTCAGATTGTAACAAGTCATCAACATTATCTATAGCACAGCCCTGTAAGTTAATTTTGGGCATGCATTTACTTTTCCTCTTTTTTTTTTTTTTTTTTTTTTTTTAAGATTTGTATTTGTTCATGAGGGACATAGAGAGTCAAAGACAAAGGCAGAGGGAAAAGTAAGCTCCCTGCAGGGAGCTTAATGCCAGACTCAATCTCAGGACCATGGAATCACACCCTGAGTTGAAGGCAGATGCTCAACCACTGAGCCCCCCAGGTGCTCCTGGGTGTGCATTTTTCTAATGAATAAGTTATTTCCAGTTACTGGATGACTGAGCCTATGTTTGAAGTTCTCATATTGTAAGAGACATTGTCCTAAACAAAGAGGCCTCCTTGGCTCAGCTCCTTAACTTCTTTGAGCTTGCAAAACTGGAAAAGTCTCTTCAGCTACATCTTTAATTCTTCCTGGAGGTTGCATTAACTTGCCTTATCTGTCCTAATTATTGCTTATATCAGCATCAATTTAGTTCAATCTTAAGAATGAAGAAGTCTAAACAATTGAAATTTTATTAAAGTACCATGGCAAAGAATATTTTAGCTGAAGGCTTAGAGTTTCATACCTATTAGTTTTAAAATATGACAATAATAAATTTCAGGTATTTTTATTTCTATTCTTGACGCATATTCACATCTATTATTTCACCTTATTTCCATCGCCATCTTGAGACAAGGCACATCAGGGAGAGTTAATCTTATTTTAGTGATGGGTAAATAGCCTGGAAAATAAAATATTAGGGAGACTTGATAACTGTTTTTAGCTATGTCAAGAGTTGTCAGAGAATAGAATTAGATAATTCTGTACAGATCCAGAAGACTGGGACTGGTGCAGGGGAAGTTAGAGAAGCAAATTTAGCTCAAAAAGGAGAAGGATTGGAGCAATTTCAGTATAAAATGGGCTGCCTAGACACTTTCCAGCAGAAAGCTGACTCTCTTGGGAGGTGGGAAGGTCAGGTGAGATAGGCATTATATAAGGTGCTCCCAAATATACGTCTGCCTGTAATCTGAAATGGGAGCATAAATACTTAGTGATATTTTCTAACTGTTGGACAGAGGCTAGATAGTTGATGTTCTGTGCCACAGCCCAGTGCTAGTCCACTGGTAATCTTTTAAACCCATGACTGCTCTTTCAATAATAATAAAAATGTAGGCCTATATGTACAGATTCTTCTATAGCCATCCCCAAAGAGAAATAACTGAATCACAGAACATGGACTTTCCCTTCATGTTTATCCAAACTGAGCCAGAAAATTCAGTTGAATTTTTTTCTATAGATTGTACTCAGCCAATGACCCTCTTATATTAAGATGTCACATGCATAGACATAAGGTGATTTGAATATGTCTTTTCAAAGTACATAGACTGAACTTTGATAGATCTCATCTCCTCCCCCTTTTCACTTGCCTTTCTCTCTCATTGACTAGAAAGTTATTTACATAGACTGCACTGCTTCCCCAAGCATAAAACTAAAAGAATATTCGGTCACAGTATGGATTTATCATTGAAAATCTTACACTGTGCAGATCAATGGCAAAACTAAGTGGTATCATGATGACACAAAAGAAGTTCTATAAAGGCAGAAAGTCCTAAGTGTCCTGCTATCATAATGAGGAGTTGAGATTTAATTGAAGTGATAATCTGAGACCCCATCCATGGCCTTGAAGATCCCTGGGATTTACTTCAGTTATTAAAGCAAAATAAATGTTATAGACCATAAAGGTTATGTTTACAATAGGAATGTTAAAGAAGACTACATGCAAATGCAAAGCCAGCAACTCCTGTGAGAGATTATAGAAATGAATGAAAAAAAAATGGCCAGCAGTGCTAGAACACAGCTTTCTATAATACTGTAATATATAAAGAAGTTATCTTACATAGCAACAATAATTTTGACAGTGGAGTTAGACAAGAAATGAATTTTGCTATAAATTGCACAAAAATAAGTTTTATAGAGAGATTACATATTAAGTTCTTTCATGAATTCATAACAAGTAAAATGCTTACATAAGTAAATACAATATGAGTGTTCTCTCCAAAAACTGTGAGTCTCTTAAGCCCCTATTTCCTAGTCTAGGTATGTTTAAATACCAAACTTAATTTTATTTCCTATTGACTAGAATGGAAAAAAGAAATTCTTTGCAAATGCATACTCCAAAATACCCAAAGGGAACTAGCACATCAAAGAAAAATTCAAAGAAACACAGCACACACCTAACATACACAACAGTTGCAAATACCCATTTCCATAGATTCTATGTACATTTCTAAAAGTTTGTATTCTGAATAAAAAAAAAGATCAAGTTAATTTTTCCCAGATATTAACTCTACGATACATTTTCCCATACTTTCTTATAAAACATGAAAAAGCTTGGGGATCCCTGGGTGGCGCAGCAGTTTAGTGCCTGCTTTTGGCCCAGGGCATGATCCTGGAGACCTGGGATCGAATCCCACGTCAGGCTCCCGGTACATGGAGCCTGCTTCTCCCTCTGCCTATGTCTCTGCTGCTCTCTCTCTCTCTATCTCTCTCTCTCTCTGTGACTATCATAAATAAATAAAAAAATTAAAAAAAAAAAGAAAAAGCCTGAACTCTGTTAGATTATTGTTTTAACCTGATCACTTTTCAATCTAATTAGAATGTCTTGTTAAATTTAGCATTTTGTTTATAGTTATCAGTTTTGAAGTATCAGTTCCTTTTTTCTCCACAGTTCTTAGTACTAGGTTAGGCTTCGTAGGCAATTCTATATGTGATCTCTGTTTATTAGAAGTATACAATATCACATTACCCATCAAAGTTTATAGCATCAAAAGAATAACATTTATTACACTTTAAAAACTATTTGCAATTGAACATGTGATTAAATTGGTCATTTTTAGTTTAACATGGCAAATTATCTTTTGATTTCTAAGAGAAATATTCAAAACCTCACTTAGATATTCTTTTGATTTTCTGCATTCTGTACCAATTGTTCTTTCTCTACCGACAGCGTAAACTGAATGGTGGATATTTATTGGGTAAGATACAGTTGAGGTTCAGTTCTGGAAGTAATGACCTTTTCCTTGACTCCAAGGGGTGAAGTTATTCAATGTTTATAATTTAATTTTAGATTGCTGGATAAATGTACTATGCACAAGAAAACTATGATTATTACTAGTTGCCCTTTGTATGACATCTAGGTAAAGTATGCTACTTTACCTTGTTGAGTTCATTCATCAATATCTGGTATATTGTCATATGAGAGACCTTGAAAAAGATATGTTCTCACTGAGAAATTGGAACGCAAGTAGGCATGTTTCAAATGTAGTAAAAAAAAAAAAAAAAAAAAAGAAAGAGATAGAGAGAGAATGGAAATAGTCTTTTATTCACTGTTAATGTCACACCAATATTCTTAGTACGGTCATCGTCATCATCATCATTAAGAAGTACTAAGTATCCATTTGGTCTTCATCCAATCTGCCATAATTGCTGGATCCCATGGATTCCATCTGATGTAATTGCTGGTGGACACCTTCCCAATTAGATGATACACACATTTCCTGCAAGGCAGCTGCAGGAAATAAACAAATGAAATATAAAGCTGTAGTGTATTAGTTCTTTCTGTACCATTACAGCTAGATATTTTTCAGCTCTTTCTTTCCAGGACAGTAAGAAGACCTGAGATTCTATTATTTCACCAATGATCTCAATACCAACCTGATGCAATCATATTTTTGCTTTCTCAACTAAGAATTGGCTATGTAACCTAAAATAGATATGTAACAAAAGGCCTTATTTTTCAGAGACCACAATTTATTCTCTTTAGTAGTGAATTGACAAGATACTAAAATAACTTACCCGTATAATACACTTAGCCCAGTGCCTGGCAAAGAGCAGTCAGTCCAAAAACGGTAGCCATTATATCACATTTGATTTAAAATAACATCTTCTCTTTAAGTGCATCAGCACCTCCCAGAGAGATCCCCATATTATCCAATCCAGGCCTTCTTGAAATTCACTTAACTATGTTGCTATTTTTAAAAAAAAGATTGTATTTATTTATTCATGAGAGACACACAGAGAGAGAGAGAGAGAGAGAAAGGCAGAGACACAGGCAGAGGGAGAAGCAGGCTCCATGCAGGGAGCCCGACGCGGGACTCGATCCCGGGACTCCAGGATCAGGCCCTGGGCCAAAGGCAGGCGCTAAACAGCTGAGCCACCCAGGGATCCCAGGCTGCCCTTTATGTTGCTATTTACAATGCAATTTTTAACAATGCTGTTAAAATATATTTAAATATATATTTCAAATGTATCTTTGTAAATCTTCCTTTTGGTAATGGTCTCTGACAAATTATTTATCTTAGAATCCAATATGGAAAATTAATTTTTATATACATTTACACTCACATGATTACATCAGTGATTTTATGCTCTTTAATATCTTGAATGGTGGTTTAAAATTATAATTTTGACATTAAATTATTTTTTATAGTTGCTACCTGGTCTTACATGATCACAAAAAGCACACTCAGCCTCATAATGCATTCAACTACTTGGAGACTTAAAAGACCTAATGATATTTTCATTTCTTTTTTCTATCTAAATATCTTAGTATCAAAAGTAAAACAAATTCATTTCGGTTCTATCCAGATTATTCTTTACACAGCAGCCAGACTGATCCTTTTAAGATCGTATCTTCTTTTTCTGTTCCAAAGCCTCCAATAATTTGTCTTATTAGAATAAAACCCCAAGTCCTTTTCATGGTCTGTGATACATTATATCATCTGGCTCCCAGTTGCCACTCCAAATTTATTTTCTATCACTCAGCGCTCTCTTCATTCCACTCCAGCTGTTCTTTGAACTTAGGTGAATGTAACAAGTGGGCTCCCACCTCCAAGTGTTGTCATGTGACTTATACTGTACCCAATGCACGGTTCCTGTACCTGTACAGCACTGTCTCTCTTTTCATTCAGGTACAAAGATGTAGCCTTTGACCAGAGGGCAGTCAATCTAAAACAGCAGCTAAGAGTACTCCCTACCACTAACTCTTCATCATCGCACTTTCACTACCTACACATTCCCACACACAAGCATGCACGCACATACACACATCTTTATGAATCTATTTGTTCATTGTTTGTCTTTCCCCATAAAATGCAAGCTGTATAAGGGGTGGTCTTTGTTTTGTTCATTCTTCTCTGTAGCTCTGAGAAAAGGTGCCTAACCTCATACATAGTAGACATCCAATACAATTTTGTTAAGGGAAAGAAGGAAAAGAAGGGTGGAAAGAAAGAACAAATGAAAGAACTTGTTAGTAGCACTCCAAAATGAAACTTCAAATGTTCTCCAATCTTTTTACTATATTTGCCTTATGAAATATATTCAACAATCAATACTCACCTCAGAAGAAATATCCATAACTCTGCCTTCCATAAATTCCCTTTCTTTTACCCTATATCATATTGACCATCTAATAGTCACTGAACTAATTAGTCACTGAACTAATTAGTCAATGAACTAATAACCCTTTAGCTTAAGTCTGTTCTCATACTGCATGGTCACATTTTTTTCTTAAACCTCAATTCATTCTTAATTGTTGTGATTCAGTAGTACTAATTTCTATTCATATTTTATATAATCCTTTAGATAGTAGGGTTTGGTATACCATTTTAAATTTCATACGTATTACTTTAGTTAAGTTCTATAAGAACCATTGCACCAGATAGTATGTTTCACAAATAACAGAAATAAAGTGTATCAAGAATACACTATTGCCTACGGTAGGAAAAGAGCTTGATATTGTTATTTAAAATGCTTCTTGAATACATACCAGGTACAAGACACATCCTTCCATACTGAATATAACATACAATAAACCATTCAGGTCTTTGATCTTAAAAGAGTTGTTCACTAACAAAAAAGCAAGATGATAAACATTTAAACAGTAATGATGATGACACTGAAAAATAAAGGCTCCCAACCTCCCTGTTAGTATATCATAACCCATTTCCCTGTCAAAACTTGTTGAACCCAAAAGAACTTTACATGAGCTGACAAACCAGATTCTCCTTCCTACGTATCTCCAAGCGGAACTCAGAGAATCAATTTAGATACAGCAGCACCTCTGTGTAGAGTAGCAGATACGATCATTTTTATCAGTATTTATTTAAACCTATAATTGTTGGGTATCTTTTTTCTATGAAATATAATTTTAAAATTACTGCTTCTACTGGAGATGAAGAAAGTAACAACATAACATCACTCCCACTCAGCAACGAGGGCAATTGGAGAATTTATAAAAGTAAAGGGTTTTTTTTTTTTTTTTTTTTTTTTTCCGTAATCAGGAGAAAACACAAAAAAATTCAAACTGATTACAAACTAGAAAATGGTAAACCCCATTCGGGGAGAAAAGAGATTTATGGTGGCTTTCTGATGGAGACACAGGAGGGTGAGTAAGCAACCATTGGCAGAGGTATGAAGGAACTGGTGAAACTTTTCCTATGCATGTTTCTCTTAACCAAACACCGTCTGGTCAAATGGTTTCAAAAACCAAGGAGCCACAGCCACCAAGAGATCCTGCAGCTAGTCACTAACTTCCCCACACATTATCACTGAATATTCACATAATATATTTGGAGCAGAGAGGAATAGGTGAGAGAGAAGACTCCTGAGTACAGAGAAGCAAAGGAGAGGAAGGCTGAAAAGACAGAACAGGAGAATTGAAAGAAACACTTTTGACCCACCTCAAAATTCACTGTTGTTGCCTGGTACCCAGTAAGAGAGGGTTGCGGACCTGAGATAAACCCTCCACAGATGCTGGAGACCTTTACTGTGCATGTTACCAAAGCCTTGTAAGCCAGGATGCAGGAAACCAGAGCAGAGATACAGTGCCCGGGGGACAGAAAACTAGATACAATACCATGAGCAAAGAGAAATCCCCAATAAACCGACTAAATAAACCTGGGAGCTAGGCTGTGAATAAAATAATAATAATGATAATGATAATGATAATAATAATAATAATAGTTAATAAGATCTCAAATAGTTTGGAAGATTGATGGCTGGAATATAAGGGCACAAAGGGATCCTTGGACTCGCCCTGGTGCTCCAATACCAGGCCAAAGGAAAGTTTTGATCATGTACTCGAATCACTGAAGTCAGTGGTGAACTGAATCTAACCAAAGGAGCAATAGAACCGTCTCAAATGCAGATGAGATGGTCTCCATGGCTAGCAGTTACAGATGAAGGAGTAGGCTTCTCTCTGAGCAAAAATTATTTTGAAATTAACTTCATCACTACTGTTCTTTTCCAGAAGACATCTAGTGTACAATAAATATAAAGAAATAGATAAAGCAATAAAATGTCCACAATGAAACCAATCCATAGGAGCAGACCTAGTGAGGGCTCAAATATTGAATTATCTGGCAGAGACTTCAAAATAACTGTGATGAATATTTTAAAGAGTCTAGGAGAAAGGTAGAAAATGTGTTTAAACATATGGAAAATTTCAGTAGAAAAGTAGAGATTGTAAGAAAGAACTAAACAGAAATATTAGAATAAAAATATGAAAAAATATGACATCAATGTGACAACAGGTCAAAAGAAATTCCCAATACATAGTAAAATTTTTTAAAAAAGAAAGTAGATGGAAAGAGATGGAAAAAGAGACAAGAAGTGAGCAAATGCTGTTGGAAAAGTGGAACCAATAGATTTACTTGACACAGGGTTGCCAGAAACTTTGAGGTTGTAAAAAACAAAAAACAAAAAACAAACAAAAAAAAAACAGTATCTGTGAAGCATAGTAAAATGAGTTATGTCTGTATCTTGCTGAATATCCACATGCACTTGAGAAGAATGTGTAGTCTGTAGTTGTTTGGTGCAGTATCTTATAAATGTTACTTAGGATAGTGTTTGAATATTTTATAGCTTTCTTGATAATTTTAATCTAGTTTTTCTATTATTTAAAATGTGGTATTTAAGGTGCTAAATATGATTGGCATTTGTCAATGTCTTCCTTTAGGCTTGTCAATTTTTACCTCATATGTTTTTGATGCTTTGTTATTTATTTTTATTTTATTTTTTATTTTATTTTATTTATTTTATTATTTTATTTTATTTTAAAGATTTTTATTTATTTATTCATAGACACACAGAGAGAGAGAGAGGCAGAGACACAGGGAAAGGGAGAAGCAGGCTCCACGCAGGGAGCCCGACGTGGGACTTGATCCCGAGTCTCCAGGATCACACCCCAGGCTGCAGGCGGCTCCAGGGCTGCCACCAGGGCTGCCCTTTGTTATTTATTATACATAATTTTAAATGTGTGTGTTTTCTTGACAAATTGGCCCTTTATCATTATGAAATAGCTATTTCTGGTAATATTCTTTGCCTTGAATTCAACTTTTTCTGATATGATGAATACAGCCACAGCAGCTTGTTTATGCTTAGTGTTTCCCTGCTATCTATATGTTTGCCAGATTTTACTTCAAACTTGTCTCTTTATGTTGTGCTCCTGCATGTCATGAGCCTTCCCTACCCCAACCTACATATATAAGAATTATTTTAGGGATCCCTGGGTGGCGCAGCGGTTTGGCGCCTGCCTTTGGCCCAGGGCGCGATCCTGGAGACCCAGGATCGAATCCCACATCGGGCTCCCGGTGCATGGAGCCTGCTTCTCCCTCTGCCTGTGTCTCTGCCTCTCTCTCTCTCACTGTGTGCCTATCATAAATAAATAAAAAAAAAAAATTTAAAAAAAAAAAAAAAAAAAGAATTATTTTATAGTTTTACTTTTTGATTTTCATTAGCATTTTAACAACAAAGTATTTTCTAATTAAGGTACATACATTGTTTTTTTTAGACATGATGCTATTCTATACTTAAACATAACATAAGCATAGTGTAAACATAAGTTTTATATGCACTGGAAGCCAAACAAATCATTTGGCTTGCTTTATAGCAATATTTGCCTTATTGCAGCAGTCCAGAACTGAACCCACCAATATCTTCCAAGGTATGACTGTAGATGATATTCAGTGGCATAAAGCAATTCTTGCTAACTTTTAAAGATTTAAAATTATTACAAAGTATATTTTCTGACCACAACTGAGTTACATGCAAAAACAGTAGTAGTGATATATTTAAAAATCCCAAATATTTGGAAATTAAACAATATGCTGCTAAAAAATATTTCCAAAAAGAAGTCACAGCTGAAATTAGAAAATATTTCTAATTAATGGAAAAATTCAATACAATATATTAAATTTGTAAGATGCCTATATAGTAGTCCATAAGAGAACTTTATAGAATTCAGTAACTTTATTATGAGGAAACAAAGGCACATAATCAAGTAATCATGTTTCTACCAACAAATTTTAGAAAAAAGGAAAGCAAATCAAAATAAAATAAGAAGAAAGTAGATAATAAGTTAAGTAGAAATCATTGTAATAGAATGTAGACAAAGGAAAATAAAAAAAAGAAAGAGTGGTTCTTAGAAAAAAAATAATGAAATTGATAGGCAAACAGTAATTTAAGAAAAACAAGGGAGAAAAAAAGCCAAAAGTCCAATACCAAGAATGAAAGAAGCCTATCACTATAGATTGTACATATATATATGTCTAAGTGTATGGAAATATTGTGAACACAGAATATGAGGAACTTTATGCCAATAACTCTGACAGTTTGGGTGAAGTTTACAAATTCTTTGGAAACACAGCCTCCCAACTTTGGCAAAAGACTACATGGAAAACCTAAAGAGCTCTGTATCTGTCAAAGGCATTGGTAACTAACCACTAACCTCCCTAAAAACAAAACACTGGTGCCAAAAGGCTTTCTTCATGAATTATATCAAACATCTAAGAAAAAGTAATTTTAAAAGCTGACAAAAACAATCCTTCAGAAAAATAGAAGATAAGTGATCATTTTATGAGGAAGCATAACCCTCATAGACCTCACATCAAAAGCAGAAAATGGTATTACAGGAAAATAAAATTAAGAAAACATAAAAAATTCTTAACAAAAATTAATAAGTTAAATCCAGAAATAGCAGATTAATGTCATGAGCAGGTGCAATTTCTTTTAGGAAGGAAAGGTTAGTTTAACATTCAAAGACCAATTAATGTATTTCATCACATTAACAAAGCAAAGGAGAAAAATTTTATGATTGCATGCAGAAAAAGCCCTTGGCCAAATGCAGCACACATTTATGATTACAAAAATCTCTGTCTGATAAAGGATTTCTATGAAAACCATAGCTAACACCATACTTATATGGTAAGTGTTGTTCCCTCCAACAGTGGGAACAAGGTAGAGATGTCCACTCTCATTATTTTCATTTCACACTGTGTGGAGGGCCCAGATAATGCAAGAAGGCTAGAAAAAAATTTAAAAGACATAAAGATTGGCAAGAAAGAAGAAAATCTCTGTTCAAGTTTCCATGTGTATTTAAATAGAAGAATAAGGCATCTATGCCTTATAGAACTAAATTTAACAAAGAAATCAAATTCTAGAATTGCTCTATATTGTTAGTAAATAATTTTAAATAAAATTTTATTTTAAAACATTTATTATAGCACCCAAGTATATAAACTATTGAGATCTACATATAACAGATAATATACAAAACCTTTACTCTAATCTATATATATATGACTTGAACATAAGGTTTATCTGCTTTGTTCCCATGGGTCCAGGTACCATTTGATCTGTGGGCAAAATACATTCAGATGGATCTGAGTGGTGAGTCCTGCCCCTCCTCCTTTTTCTCACTCAGTTTGGCCAACTAGTGTCTGGCTCTTTCTTTTATAGAGGACCCAATAGGAAGCCCATCACTATTTGCTGTAACCCTCTCCTTGGTGGATGCTCCAGAAGAGTCAGTCACCTGGTATAAGACCTGTTCCTTTCTCAGGTCACTAGACTCCCTGACTGAATCATGACCATGAGGTGGAGCTCCATTCCCTTTGGCGGGATGCCCCTTTTGATAAGAAAATGAAAACAAAGTTTTGTTTTTTTTTTCTTTGGGTACCTAGAAAACCAAGTTTCTATGTTTTGTTGTTATCAGGTCTTTGATGATCTGTAATCTTTTTTAGGCATGTACTTTAAAACTTTCTAAGGTTTTTAACAAACTTCCTGAGATCTGATGTGTCACAGAAGTAAATTAATTTCTTTGTCAATTGCATTATAATGAAATCTCATATCAGACTTTCTTTTTTTTTTTAAGATTTTATTCATTTATTTGAGAGAGTGCAGGAACATGGTGGAGGGGGAGTGGGAGAGAGAGAAGCAGACTCCCCTCTGAGCAGAGATACACATACCTGAGATCAAGACCTGAGCTGAAGGCAGACACTTAACCAATTGGGCCACCAAAGTGTCCCTCTCATATCAGATATTTAAATTGTCCATTTCTGACCTTTTTGTCATTTATAGTTATTGTTCTGATGGTCTTATAAAATGAGTCTTGTTTTCAAAGAGATTCATGAAAATGATTTTTTTTTTTTTTTTTTTTTACAAATACAGGTATTTGTTTTTTGTTTTCAGGTATTTGATATTTTTAAGAACATTAAACTCAACTGGGTAAGAATATCCAGAACTAACAGAAAAAGTTATGTCAAACAGAATAAGAATTAACAATATGGAACTAAATAAACTGAGGAAGATTATTATAGTTTTTGTGACTCCTGTTTGAAACATTGCTGTTATCTAATGTTTGCTCTTCCAGATTAAGGAGATTTTGTCTTTAGGTATCCATGATATACAGAAGTATGATAAAACATTCCTTTGTGAACAAATTGTAGCATTTAGCTTTTCTCCCTACCTGAAGCCTTTGAAATTCAGAAACTCTCAATGAATATTCTTTTTTTCATGGAAATTATAGTGATTTGCATAAGTTCAACAAGAACCTCTTCTCCTTATAACAGGACACCATTGGAAAACCTTGGTTATTTTACCAAGGCTTTCTGGAATGTCATATTTGAGAGACAGGCATAGATTCAGATATGACCAGAGAAGTTTAAGGAACTAAAGTTGGCTTTATGAGACCAATAAAGCCCCTTGGAAATGTTGGCCTAATACCTTGTTTACAGAGTTCCCAGCAGCCTTATCAGATGAGTAAAGAATGTCACTTCCTGGCAGGTTCAGGAACCTCAGAATATTTGGGGACTCAAGAAGAGGAATTCACCCAAATCTACAGGTATTGCAGGCATATGTGATGGCATTTATTTGGCTTGGCTTCTGGCTTTGAGAATCTACTAAAAGCTCAATCTGGAGATTCCTTATAAAAAGTGTCAGCAAAGCAGATTTTAAAGATCTGTATGATTAATCACTATTTTTGGACTTATGTGAATAAGTAGGCCAAGTTTGTTAAAATTGGACTTGTTTTTTGAATGAATTAGTCTTGATTTGGCTATCTCTGATTAAAAATGACAGTGATTTTAGAGAGTAAATGGTTTCAGTAACACACTTTTACAGATATTAGTAATAACACACCTTTGCAGGTATTAAATTCTAGTTTTGTCTTTGAATGTTTGTTGTTTGCCTAACTTGAGGTGAATGTCAGAGAAACTGCTACAATATCCCATGTATAGACAATCTTCATGCTTGTTATTCTATGAGGATAATAGCAGGACCCACTGGGCATATGATTAGTTGAACAGCTGGAAAATGAGATGGATTCCCCAACAATTGTATAACTCAACTATCAGTGATTACTTGTAATTAGGCTATTGTTAAGGCTAGACATCAAAGAGGGATTCTTGATGATTTTATCTCTTAGTATATTTGTACCAGGAGCTGCCTCTATTGATATAAAATTGCAAATAGAAGCTTTAGCCAAGCATACAGTGGCCGCCATTATTTAAGCTTGACATGCAATCACCAAGAAATTCAAAAAGTGGACCTCCAAAACTGAGTGGGCCTTGATATCTTGACTGCAGCTCAATGAGAAACCTATGCTTTATTAAAACCATATTATGATTACCACAAAAATATGAAAGGGTTACTAGAAAGCATGAATCCTCAAATTGGCACTCTACACAATCCTTTGCTTTCCTTTAATGATTGGTTAAACTCAGACTGGAAGAAGATCAACTATGAAAGGTCTTTTATTCAGGCTTCTCTTTCTCATAATAATATAAATCTTACTTTGTTTTTTCTAATGTCTCTCCACCTGATGCTGAGGTTCCTTCACTGCCATAACTTCAAGCCAACAGAGGATCCTTTTTATTTAGGGAAATTCATACAGGTGGTCTTCCCTGGATTCATCTGCTTCTGCCAAAATGCCTGCATATATATTCCCAACGGGCCAGAATTGACCCAACAGGCCAGAGTTGACCCATCCCACACAATTGGTAAATATGTCTGAACATAGGTAGGGATATCTCTACGTCCCTCATTTAGCAGGAAAAAGCTATTGAAGATGAGACCTCTGCCCAAATACCAAAGATTTGTTATTGTCAATCTGTCAGGAGAGTGTAGAGATAGCTTTTAGGCGACTGGCTTGAGCAGTGGAAACTTGATCAAAACAGAAGGGTCCACATCAATACTCCGGCTGAATGCAAACAAGCTCGTAAGCAACCCAACTAGAAATAGCCATGGTCTTAACTGATCACTTACAACCAGGCCCAATTTCTAAGATTACCAAAACAGGAAGAATTCCAGAAATCCACATACTTCCTTTTTCCACCCTATAGCTGTGGTCCCTCACCACTCCATCCTTGCAGACAGTCTCTGCTTCTCTGTCCTCCCTGCCACTTCCATGTGGTGTCTTCAGCAAACTTCTATTTCCTTTCTTCTTTATTCTGCCTGGGTGAATTTTTATGGCCCAGCTTCCCTCACAAACACACATACACATTGCTGGCTTTCACCAGGTTGAGTTTCCCCACACTTGAGGGCCCCCATCCAATCAGGAGAGACTCGACAATACACTCTTCATTTCTTCTCCTCCACAGGGGCCTGAAAACTAGCATATACAAACTTATTTATGTAATATATATGGGCAAAGAATATTTCCTGCCATCCCACCCAATTGGTAAATCTGTCTGAGCTTTTTAAGATGGCAAAGTCTAACCACTTTATTAACTTTAAATAATTCAACAAGTAAAATGCCTGACTTTTTTTCCATATTGTGCTTCAAATTGAAACAACACCTATTAGCAAGAAGAATTTGTGCTTTGTTCTCTGCTAATCAGAGTCCCTAGCAATATCATTATTTCCCTCAATATTATTTTTTGCCTCATGGGATTAAATGAATTAGTACATTTTCAACACTCAATTATCTTTATTGTGCAAAAATATTATGCAGCTAATGAAAACATTTAACTAGTTTTGTTACATAATCAAATCATCATGTTCTGCATTACATTTTTCAGTGCATTTTGCATAATGAGGGTTAGAATCAACTAGGGAGCACACATTCTAATGCCATTTTAGAAAATGTTTGATTATGTGCTGTGCTAAAGTGTTTTACCCTGACCCAATAGGCCAGTTTCCAGATTCATTTAACCTTAGCATCTAAAAAAAGGTTTCCTGCAGGCATACCATTGAATATCAAAAGCAGGGTCATTCTTGCCTTGTGCATATGAATGGTTCTTGACAAGAAAAAAAGATTGAGACAGACCTCAGTTCCATAATTTCCAGTGAAGTGCTTTCAGATGTTAACAATTATGTTTCCACAATTTTGATTTGAACTGATGACCTTGGTGTTGATGTTTCTGTAACCCAATTAATTACTAATTACTGATTTCTTGAGTTTTAATCTGCCCTTTAAATATTCAGTATAATAGCTCCAGGTAGTAAAATTAAAAGTGTTTCTTACTGATTTCAATGAGAATGGCTTACTCTGGAGATTGCTTCCTGTTGCAGGATTTGTAACCAATCAATCTAAAAGAAAAGCTTTTTTATGGAGATGATTAAAGTTATAGTTGCTTGTTGGGCTATGCAACCTACAGTAGAATTAGCGGTTTTTAATCATTAAAATGTTACATTACTAATATCCTACTCAAGAGCAATAGCGAAAATCCCTACAGTGGCCTTCCAGGCCTAGCATGACCTTCACCCTCATATCCTTAACCTCACTTCCTACTATTTACCCAGTACCTCTGTCCCAGCCACACTGACCATCTGCTGTTCTTGGAACAAAGGTAAACTTCCCACTCACAGGCTTTGCACATGCTGTTCCCTATCTCTGAAATGCTCTTCCCTGGAAATCCTCATACTCAGTCTCCTTCATTTGTTTTCAGGTATCTGTTCAAATACCACCTATATAAAATAATGTCATATAAAATAACACTATTTTTCTCCATAGAAATAATCATCATGTTTATTTATCATAGCATTTATTTTATATATTTTTTCTTTTCTTTCCTCTATATTAGAATGAAGTTCCTTGAAGAGAAGCAGTTTTTTTTTGGTTCTCTGATGTGTTCTCAATCCTAAAATAACATGCTTATACTAGCATGTTTGCCTATTCTAGGGATTAAACAAGATTCATTAAGTCAATTAATAAAAACATACTCAATCAAAACCAAGTACCCAAAGATCTCATCTTTTTCTCTTTCCTTCCCTAATTCTATCACCTGATGGAAGTAATAGAAGTAGATAATGGAATAAATTAAAGAAAGTTCTATGAGTAAATTTTTCTGACATTTTTTACTCTAAATCTTAAGCTTAGAAAAGAGAGAACACATATCAGACAGATCTTGTTTATATTATCTCTCTGCACAAACTTTTCTTTCAGCTCTGCTAAAGCATAACACCTCAAGCCAAATAAGTTCTCCTTTGGATTTGGCTTTAATAATGCTTTTTTCAAACTTTCTAGCACATAATCATATTATTCTGTAATCGTTTATTTATGTGCTGAACTCCGTCACCATTCCATGAACTGAGGGTAGAATTCAAGACTTACCCACCTCCATGATTCTAAACCCTAGCCTAAACACAGGGGAAGTGAACAAATTAATATGTCTCCATTCTAGCAGTTTGGATGTCACATGCAAATTACCCAAACCTTTCATGTAATAGGGCACCATGAAGTTCCAAATCTATTTATTTATTTATTTATTTATTTATTTATTTATTTATTTATTTATTTATTTATTGTGGGGTGGTGATGAGGGACAGAGAGAGAAGGAGAGACAGTCTTAAGCAGACTCTGCACTGAGCATGGAGCCTGACACGAAGCTCAATCTAAGGACCCTGAGATCAATCAGGACCTGAGTCGAAAGCAAGAGTTGGAGGCTTAACCAACTGAGCTACTCAGGTGCCCCTCCCAAATCACTGTTAATGCCATATCCTAATTGGGCATTCTACTGAATTTCCTAAATAGTTCTTTCCTTTTGATTATTCACTGTGCTGGGAATTAAGCTAAATTGAAAACCAGTAACTTCCCAGTCCTGAAAATCTCTCCATTCTCATGATTTTATTTTTTAAATCAAGTTTCTCCCATGAACGAGGTATTTGGGGGAGGAAAAGGAAAAAAATAATTCTCAAGTATTATCTTTTGAATCTCCATTCAGGAGAAAGAGACGTTTTCTTCCATTTTATCCTTCCAACTCCAAATAGTGCTCAGAACCAAGCAGTTGTGTCAACCACAGACTGCATGTATTGAGCACTTGTGATGTTGAGTTGCTTAGCTTTGTAAATGTTGCTATTGCTTTTGATGCTACCACAGTTGGATCTTGATGCTAGTCTCCACAAATAGTCTGACTCACTTTCAAGATCAAGTGGGTAGGCGACAAGACATTGGCCAAGGCTCTATAGACAGAATGAGTTTCAATCTTGGTTCTGACAATAACAAACTATATAGCTGAGGAGACGTTACTTAATTTTTCCAATCCTTAGATTTTCCTTCTGTAAACTGGGGAAAATAATTTAAAAAGTGTCACTATTTTAAAAAGTGTCACTTGTTCATAATGAAGTCTCAATATTTTTTTTGTTATTAACAAAATTTATATTATTATGTCAGGAGTAATCAAAATTCCCTTCAATCATTTATTGATTAGGGTAGTGATAAGGAAGAAAATGAATTATTTCATGGCAGCAATGTGTTTTTTTTTTTTAAATTCGGATTTTAACATTTAAATTCATGGGCATATTGGTAATCTGATAAACTGCCAAGTTTCCCAATATGTATATATCATAAAGCTGAATATAAATTAAATATGCTTGTTTATACTCTGTATAAACTATTTTATACCTATAAGAAACCTGAACTATTAAATTAAAGCTGATCATTAGATATTTGGCTTTAGAAAATTTTCAATAGGGGTGTCTGGGTGGCTCAGTCAGTTAAGTCTCAGCCTTGGGCTCAGGTCATGATAGCAGGACCCTGGGATCGAGCCCTGTATAAGTTTCTCTGTTCAGCGGGGAGCCTGCTTCTCCCTCTCCCACTACTGTTCCCCCTGCTAGTGCTCTCTGGCTCTCTCTCTCTGTTAAATTAATTGATTAATTAGTTAATTAATTAATTTTAAAAAATCTTTTAAAAAAAGAATATTTTCAATATATTTTAAAGGTTTCAACAAATCCTTGTAGCAGAATGAGATTGAATTTTGGAATTAGAGAAATAAGTTTTACTCTGGTAAAAATTTTTACTCTGATGATTTTATTGAATGCTCTAATTAAAGATGATTAGTTCATAAGCTTTCCCTGGGATTAAAATGATTGTTTCCAAAAAAGCTGTAGACACTAAGTGGCTTCCCCCCAAATATCTGTCGAATAAAAAAATAAGTAAGTGCATAAAGAAAAAAATGAGAGCCAAAATTTAACATAAACATTGATACTTGTCTTAATAAATACTGTTTAAAGTAGTAAATGGTAGAGTACATTATCCAAGAATTACTTCTATTTCCATGCACTGTACTCCAAACTTTCCATCAGCTTCACTTCAAATGGCACGTCCTGAGGTCACAGCCCCAAGTGCAAGAGCTCTTATACAACTAGAAAAGTTGAACTATTCTGAAGTACAAAAATTTAGAAATCCTGAGGTATTCATTTATTTCTCAAACAGTTTGCATTAGTTCTATGATCACCATTAAGCTAGACCCTACATTTTGATAGCTCATGATCAACATATCTGATTAGTAGCCTAGAATAGATGTACTTGATGACATTTGCTCTTTGACTAGAAATATAAATTTTGTGTGTCGCAGTGAACCAATTAGCGACATATGAAGAGAAGCTTGCTGTAGACTATAGTGTCTCCCACCAAATTCGTATGTTGAAACCTCATCCCCAGTGTAATCATATTAGGAGCCTTTGGTGACCTAACAGGAGGAGAGTGGGGCCTTTAGGAGGGCTTGAGGATGGAGCCCTTATGAATGGAATCCATGCTCTTATAAAAGAGACCCCAAAGAGCTCCCTCACCTGTTATACTATGTGAGGACACAGCAAAAAGACAATTGTTTATGAACCAAAAAGTGGGCTCTCACCAGCTACCAAATCTGCCAGTGCTTTGATCCTGGGCTGCCTAGCCTCCTGAACTGTAAAAAATAAGGGTTTGTTGCTAAACTACTCAATATATATTTTTGTTATAGCAGCCTAAATGAACTAAGACCAAAGCTGATCCATAGAATTAACTTTCCCTAAAACAAGGCCTTTCCTTTTGAGTATACTTAAACACCAAACCTGCTGCTGAAATTGCTGTTGTATTGTAGGGAAACAGAAGACGAGTAAGGTTTCCATGTTTTCCATGCAGAAGGCATTACTTTTCTATAAAATATGAAGTAATACTTGCTTCAAACATTCCCATCTCTGCCATTAACAATTTCCTTAGTAGAATATTGTATTACTTGAGGATCTCCAGAGAAAGAAATAGAATAGTGTGTGTGTACACATATATGTATGTACCATACATATAACAGCATGTGTATATATATATGTGTGTGTATGTACATATATATACACACACAAATATATAATAAGATATATATGTTTAAATGCATACACATGTATATGCCAATGCTTTAGTTCCACTTCAAAGGCCAGAAGGCTTGAGACCCAGGAAGAGCTAATGTTTTAATTCAAGTACAAAGGTAGGAAAAAGCCATTGTCTCAGTTCAAAGGCCATGAGGCAGAAAGAATTCTCTCTGTGAGGAAAGTAAGCATTTGCGGTCAATTCAGGTCTTCAATTAATTAAATGAGTGCCCCTCCCCCCACATACACTTGCATTATGAAGGGTACTCTGCTTTACTCAGTCTACAAAGTTAACTGTTAATCTCATCTAAAAATATACACACTGGCCAACCCAGAATAATATTTTATCATATATCTAAACAACCCATGGTACAGTCAAGTTGACACATTAAATTAACCATCACAAAATATGAAGAAAGGGATGTATTTTAAGAAATTGACTCATGTAATTGTGAAGACCTGGTGAGTCCAAAATATGATGGACTAGACCAGCAGACCAAAGATCCAAAGATTAATGCATTCCAAGTCTACGGGTAACATTTTACAGAATTCCTTCTTTCTAAGGAACAGTTATTCTTTGTTCTCTCAGGGTCTTCAGCTGATTGGATGAAGCCCATTCATGTTATGGATTTTACTCAAAATCTAACTATTTAAATGTTAATCTCATCTAAAAATAGTCTTACAAGAACATCCAGAATAATGTTTGACCACATATTTTTGGTCTGGGCACCATAGCCCAGCCAACTTGACACGTAAAATTAACCATTACAAATATTCTTTCAGTTGGGATATTCCTGTCTGCAAGAGATAGATCAATTCAAACTAATAAAAGAAATGTATGGTTGTGTGTACAAGGGTGTATGAACCCTTGGATATTGTAGCCTAAGGATTCCAAAACTAAATGATTTCTTTAGCTTGCTTTGTGTTCTCTTTCTTTCTGCCCATTGGGTCAATATCGTCTACAATGTATGGTTTCCTCTGAGTGTTGGGGACGAAGAACATACCTGTTTATATCAGGTAAAGCAGGTATAAACAGGTATGTATAAACAAGCATACCTGTTTATATCATTCTGAAGTTTAGTAATCCTATATAAGAAAGAAAGGGTTTAGTGATTATTATGCTTAGTTGCGACTCAGAACCATTCAAATACTTTGCTTTTTTCAGGGGGAACTTCCCATTTTGTAAATTGTACCTCTCTGAAGATTCATTTCTCCTAACATCCCTTAAAGCTAGGTTCTATCAAGAACGTATAGTTCTAGAAAGAACAGTTGCTTCAGAAGATGATGATGTTGAATAAACTGGTCCTAGGCAGAATATGTTTCTGGTTATACAGGGGCCATCGGTTCTAGCTTTCTGAGACAGAGTGTAGATTATGACAACGGTTAGCATAATGAACACTTAGTGAGTATTTAGTTAGTGCCAACCTTTTCCAAGCCTGTGCTAGGGAAATGACAAGGGGGCTTCTGTGCAGTCTCTGCTGGGGTAGTTTTGTGGCATGATTTGGGTATTGTTCTTGGCTGTATGTTCTCCAAACTGAACTCTCTGGCCCTAAGAGAGATACTTCAAAAGATTCATTTTCCCCTTAAGGAAATTATAGTGTTTCTATTAGAGCTTTGAATGATGCAAGGAGCCTTTCCATTTCATTATCTAGCTATTAGACTTTGATTAAAGTGGCATAGGTTATATGCACACCCAGAGCCAAAATGGGTGGTCAGAATAATAAGCACTATGATTGGCTAGATTTCCATCACCCTCCTGCCCCTGTGGTCAGGAAGGTCGAGTATTATGATTGGCAGCTACACAAGAATCACATATAGTAAAGGAAAGGCAATTCCACAAATGAGAGGGGGATGTTGTTTTTAGAAGAAATTGGGACAACAAATGCTTGACATAGTGCCTGATGATGAAAGTGGCTAATTACTTATTTGAAATTTCCCTTTCCCTTAAGAATCAAGTTAGAGATTTGGGGGAAACATGTAGGTTTGCCTGATTTTGTGCTTCTTCCTGTATATTTCAAAGCTTGGGTATTGAGTGATGATGCTTTTTAAAGCACTGTGCTATGGAAGTACAATGGTGAACAAAACAGACAGTGGTGATTGTAGGGCCTCCTGCAAGGGTACAAATAATTTAAAAGATAACTACAGTACAAAGTGGTAAGTGCTATTTTAATGAAAGTTTTGGCTGCTCTGAAAAATCATAACCAGGTAATACTAACTTTGAAGTCCAATAAATGCTTCCTAAAGAAAGTGTTATTGTTCTGAATTTGGAGTCAAAAAATAATTAGGCTCAAATTCCTGCTTAAATGCTAGCCAGGTGTGCTTAGGCAAGTACGATCCATAGTCTGGTAGAGTAGACACTTAATACGTTTTTTATTACTTTTATTTAATTTTTTCTAGGGGAATATGAAGGGGCAATTCATGCTTAAGTGAAAAGGATGTACATGAACCTTTGTAAAAATAGCATGTAACCTTTCAAAAACTAAATGAGCGAAATAGAGAGACATCTAAAGATGTATGAAACCAAGTTAAAAATCTGGACTTTAGCCTAAAAGATACAAAAAATAATAGAATAACTTTAAGGAAGCAAATAATATGATCAGTTTTGTGTTTAGGTAGATCACTTTTGTCCCATGTGGTCACTAGACCAGTGGATGACAGTTTATGCTGATCCACAAACTTGAATAAGAGGTGGGATTTGTTGGTTAAACAAATTAGGGCACTGGTATGGGACAAGAAAGCTGACAAATATGAGGGATAGCTGGAAGGTTAAATCAACAGTGTTAAGTGATTTTATTGAATGTGGGAGAATATTGAGGTGAAGGAATAGTCAATGTCTTCTGACTTGAGAAACTAATTGGATTGTGAAGGCATATATATATCTTTTAAGATTTTATTTATTTATTCATGAGAGATACAGAGAGAGGCAGATACAGAGGCAAAGGGAGAAGCAGGCTCCCTCTAGGAAGCCTGATGCGGGACTTGATTCCAGGATCCTTGGATCATGCCCTGAGCCAAAGGCAGACGCTCAACCACTGAGCCACCCAGGCATCCCTGTGAAGGCATTTCTTAACAGAGAAAACACCTGAGCAAACTGGGAAGGGGAAAGGAGGCCTACAAACAAAGAGTTGAATATATTAAGTGTGGAGCTGCCAATATGCCCCACTGACTGGATGTTTCTGATGCTCTGGAGACACATCAGATCTGGGCAGATAGATGAGGGTCATCAGTAGCTGGATCATAAGTGGTGAGAATTCAGGCAATCGTTTTGGGAAGAATTTGAAGAATAAAAAGAAAACAGTGCCCAGAATAGAATCCTAAAAAGCAACAACATTTAGGTGATGGGACAAAAAGGACTCAAAATGTGATCGAAGAAGATAAAAAAATTAGAAACAGATAATCAGGAGAATATGATGATACGGAAGCCAAGTCAGAGAGTGATCAATAATGTTAAATCTTGATGAGGAATTCCAAAAATTATGTATTTAAAATGAATTGAGACATTGATTTCTTGGAGGAAGGAGTGGTAATGTATAGAGGAGTAGAAGAGTAAGTGGAAGAGACACATGGGGAAACAGAAAATACAGAGCTTCTTTTGTGCAGGCGATTTCTTTTTTGTAATGGTTCTTTTTTTTTTTTTTATTTGGAAAGGTAGAGTAGCAGTTTTTTGGGGGGTTTTTGGTAGGTTTTTGTTATTTTGTTTTATTTTTTTAAGCATGGGAAATATTTAAGTATAACTAAAAGGTGATTTGAGAGCCAGTGGATATGGTCATGTTGAAAATGCAGAAGACTGAAGGGGTAAAGTACAGAGAAAGAGCCCAGAGAAAAGCTGAAGTCATGACAATTGGAGAGAAACTAGAACAAGTAACTTTAAAGATAACACAGCCCTTTCACCTGTAATGGGAGAGAAAAATGAGAAGGTTGCATTGGGTCTAGGAATCATAGCCAATACATAATACTAATACCACATAATACATTACATGATGGAACATTGGAAACTATAAATTTTTTTTTCAGTGCTATATATTTTGTGCATTCAAATTTCTAGGATTTAAATGTGAGTCAATGGTAAAGTGATTTTTTTAAAGACACTGCATTTTGTTGACAACTTTTTGATAACACCTCTATTTTCATTATGCAAAATATTAGATTTTTTTTATTCCCCAAATCAATTATATCTCTGCTGCCACTGCTACTTTAAATGATTTTAACTTGAGCCTTGAGGTATTCCAAGATAATGTAAACTACCATCAGTTTTCAAAAAATTTAATGTAGTACCGATTACAGTTGTCTTTCTTTATGTATGTTGGGGGTTGTGGAGTGATAGAAGGGGGAGTCCATTAATTTATCAGTATAATAATTTCAAATAAATAATGAACTCTGAATATTAGCTGAACACAATGAGAAAGGACAATAGCTTTCTCTTAAACTGGGAAATGAAATCTGAAAAGCTTATCATTGTTTAAACTTAATTGCCTTAAGTTTACTATGATAATATTGGCATCAGTGTTATGTTAATATTACATGAAAGAAACTAAATTTTTAGCCACAGGCTATTAGGGGAAAAAAGGAGTTGATTTTCACACTGAGTGTGCAGTACCTTACTTTAAATGAGAACAGAAACTTAGATTTGAATTGAAATGACATTGACATGAATATACCCCTATCAACTTGGGGTTATATCTGCACTCCCATACTCTTTTACAATTTGCAAAGGGGCTGTTATTGCAAATGTTATTTTTTCCAATAAAGAGACAGCTCATTAGATCTCATTACTAGTCAGCAGCTGTCGCAGAATATAGATTTCCAACTTGGAGCAATACATCTTTTCACAAATGCTTTCCCTGAAAATGTGGAAAAGATCTATTTCATCGTTAACCTACAGCGACATTATACACGGCTGCACTTACACCTTTGGCTTTTCTGCAGAGCAGTTCATAGTTTAGTAACTTTAAGTTGAATAATTCAAGTTTCTTCTAAATGTAGTGCCTGATGCTTACCAATTCTAAAGGGATATTTAAAATTATTTTTCTACCCCAACTAGTAGTATGCTATTCTGAAATCTAGGTAATGTCAATAAATTAACAAATGTGTTTTCAATACTTTTTTAAAAATAAAACAAGTATAATTTAATTTTCCCTCTATTCAAAGAATTTACACTCTACTTAGGGAAATGAAACATAGACAGTAAAATTGAGCACAGATATAGTTAAATAATGATTAAAAGCAAGAAGCAAGTGTTCAAAAAAGATAGTAAAATAATACATGATTCCTTGTTAAATGCATTGTATGATGAATACATTCTCACAGAAGAAATAAATCAAAATGTACATAAAATGTCTGGTAACTTTTCCTAAGAGTAAAAATAGCTGCTGCTGCTGCTTCTTCATCTTTTTTTTTTTTTTTTTTTTTTTTTTGTAAGGTTATTAAGTGTGTGTGCATGTGTGTGTGTGAGAGAGACACAGAGACACAGAGACACAGAGAGATGTGTGCAGAAGGAGGCTGGTAAAATGGGAAAGACACTCAGATCAGAAGATCAATGCTATAAGCAAATAAGGAGGTATTTTAAAAGGTGTGCTTGATAACACACACACACCCTATAGTTAGACCCCAAAAAAGATCCTGTTAATGTAAGAATTAGGGATTGAAGTTGGAAAGATAATGTGAGGTCAGGCCATAGGTTATTTTAAATGCCAGGCAAGTGTGGGATCTTTATCTGTGAAGAATGGAGACTGGCTTACTCAAAGGAAGCACTGATTTTAGAGAAAAGTAGCCTGGAAAATGAAAATTTCAGCAATGGCTTGGCTGGGGGAACAGAAAAAAGTCAGTTTTGAAATTAGAAGACAATAGATATGTGAAAGTCACAGTCGTATACTTAAATGGCTAAGGCATAAGATATTTTATATACCACAAAAAAGCAAGAAAATGATGAGAAATTTAAGATAAATAACTCCAAAGTTACTTTCCAATATTATAGGAATTACACATCTATAAAATAAAGTATAAAATACTCTTCAACACTCTACATTAAGCTGCAAACCATTATATTTACTATAAAATTTTGTGTATGTAAATCTAATATTTTCAGCATTTGACTTTTTTACTTGATACTTTAAAGGACTATCCAATTGTAGATTAATGACAGAATTTTCTTCATTTAAAAGTAGTTATTTAATATCATTTTCAGATGACTGTCCTACTTTCCATTCCTTCTTTTTTCTTTTAATACTTGGTATTTTGATTCATTACAAATTAATGGAAGGAAAATCTATTTTTTCCTCAATTAAGCAGTTATCATGGTAGTTTTTTAAGAAGATAGGCAAGAAAAATATTAAAACTTGTTCCACAAAACTGAGATTGACTATCCTATCACATTTCAGGAGGAAAAAAATAATAACTATCAAGTAGGGTTAGATTGAGAAGAATTCATCCACACTTTGTTCATTACTCTCATGGCTCTCCTTTTGAAATATAGACTTTAATCAAGACAAGATGAGGGAAGAGGAGAGGAGAGAAGAGGGGAGGAGAAAAGGGGAGAGGAGAGGGAAGAACAAGAGAAGAGAAGAAAGGTTAAAAAAAAAAAGAAAGATAAGGGGAAAAAAAGAAAACACAAGAGGCGACAAGGAAAAACACATTTCTTGCTTTACCTACTACATGTGCTCTATCTAGGGTCCCCTGAAAGTCAGCTGCCTTATAGGATGGATGCTGCTTCTCCAAGTGTCCATAGTAACAATCTTTGTAAGATTGTTAGATTAAGGTTTTTAATCATCCCATCTTTCTAAAATACACTCACTTGAGATAGCAAAACCCATTTAACAAAGTGGATTACATTTTGCAGTGGGGTAGGGGTTGGGGGTAAAGGCATATAGCATGAAAGAGCTAGTAGTGGATGATGAGTTTAAAAATGTACACTGCTGATTTATTTTATCATCACAATGGATGACGATTTTCATTATGCTTTCTTTTTCATTCCTATAACATTTTTTCTCTCCATGTATGCCTTATTTGCTATTTTGTCCTCTAGAAATTAGAATAAATGCATTATTCTAATACTTATTACTTTCAATGTAAGCTTTTCAAAATTATTCTTTTAAATACTCTAATCTTTATTGATTCCTCACATGAAAGATTAAAAATTGGCATAATTTATCTCTTTATAACTTAATATTCTGTTGATATGAGATATATTTTAGATTCTGATAATATAATTATATTTTGCTATTATATTTCTCTTAAAATGTATTAAATCCATTGAATTATATAGCCATATTACTATATTGTGAATCTATTTTTAACCTGATTTAGTGTTCAATTAGCCCTTTTATGCTGCCTTTTTTTTTTTTCATTTTTCATCTTGTTCATTTTTCAGTCTACTGTAGTAGACTTTAAAATATAGAAAAGGGACATTAATGATTTTTTTCTAAACACACTTTTGAGAGTATGTTTTTATTGCTATCACAGCTTAACTATAACTTGCTTCCTTTACTTACATGTATTTGTTTATTTGAGAGAGTGTGCACATATGGGGTCAGGAAGGAGCAGAAGGAAAAGGAAAGAGAGAATTTTAAGTATGGAGCCTAATTGATCCTACACCCCTGAGATCATAACTTGAGCTGAGATCAAAAGTCAGACACCTAACCAACTGAGCTATCCAGGCACCCCTGTAACTTGCTTTCTTATAAACTTCTTGGTTCTTTTTCATTTCCTCCTTCACGTCTCTATGTTTTTTATTGTTTTCTGGAAGAATTCACTTATCCAGTCTGAAATTGTTTCATTATAGGCATCCTATTTTGTCTTCCTAAATGCTTATAGGATAGATTTCATTTAAAACATAAACAAAAACAAAAAATCAAAAAATGTAATTCACCAAAATATGTCTAGGTGTTAATTTACTTTTATTAAAATTTCTGATTTTTCTTATTTTGTGATTTATCTTCAATTTCCTTATTTCATGTGTTTTTCTTTTATATGTTGTCTGAATTTCTTTTCTAGTGTTTCTATCCTCTAAAGGGATAGAATCTAATCTTTCCATGCTCTCTTTCATAGCTACATTTTCACTTACTGGTCTTACTATTGTCATTTGGATGTTCATTTACATTCTAAGAAACAGTATCAAGTTGAGCTTCTCCATTACTCATCTTTTTAAACTACAATGGAGATTATATGCAACACTTCCTCCACGTAAAATTTTTAATTTACATGATGTTATTTCCAATTTTAATATCAATTTACTTATCATCTTTCCTCATGTCAATTAATTCTCCTTTTGCTTTAGGCTTTTGTCTCATGATCACAACTATAAATTCCTTTTGTTTCTACATAGTCTATATTTGATCATATTCTACTGAAACTACAAAGTAGGTACTTTAATAAATATATCATGTTTGAGAGCAGAGTATTAAAAAAGGCACATATTTACTCTTAAGAATAATTTCTGCTTTTAATCTAGAAAAATATTTTTACAGTTCCTACACTGCATTTTTTTCTTCTTTCTACTTTACTAATATGTTCATATTTGCATAAATACAGTTCTCTTTGTCCTGGTATTTATCCTAAAAGAGGGTATGGAGATCATTCTTGGATACTTTGTTGTCTAGAATATTGTTATAATTTGACTTTCCCTTATTAGCCATGAGGACATGTGATTAGTTTACATTTCCTGTTATGTGATTCAGCCAAGGTCACCACTACTCAGTTTACTCAGTATTTAGCTGATTCTCAAACAGAGTAGCTCAGTTCCAGGCCTTACTGGTTGTCTTTGATCTGCTCACATCTGATACAGATCAGAAAAAAGTTCTCAGGTTCTTAGCATGTGAATATCGCTCTCATTCAGTTTCTAATAATGGAGCAGGATCAGACCTGGAGAAAATGGACAACTCAGGCTGTCATCTTACCTAGACATCCTTTCGATTATATTTACTCTAATTTTATTTCCAGACTTTTGATTTCATTGAAACACTTTTTCAATCTGACAAACATATATGTATGAGGAGTACATAGCAAAGATCAGTGCCATTAACAATGACAATTTCGTAGCCAGTAGTAATGCCATGACTTCTCCTACTAGGTCGATTTTAGAATAAAACAATTCAAATATAAACTGTAATCAACCTAATCATTATCATAGCTTTTTATACAACTTAATTATGAAAACAGTACAGCAGCAGTCCTTCTACTTGAGCAATATTGGGGAAAATTTCCAGGAAGTTGTGTGGATCTAGATTACAGAGTTTCAGATCTAATTTATTCAAGTAGACCCAGGTTCATAATAATATGCTCTGTTTTAACATCTGAGTCATTCTTTTATTAATGCAGATATGGCAAACATATTTATAGAGTAAGCAAATATCTATCTATTCTGAGAGCTTTAGTAGATGTATTTGGTAAATCTTGAGGATTCACTAGTACTCTATTCCACTTAGAGTTCTAAGTGTATTTCAATACATCATTCATTTGGGCTATTTTCAAACGTGAGAGCTTTCAAAATAAAAGTGTTGATTTCACATTGTTATAATTTTGCAAGTTAATGTAGATTCCTAGGGATATAGTTTGTCTATATGATGGGTACCATTCAACATATAAAAATCATTACATTTATTGAAATTAAAAATGACAAGTAATAAAGCAAATAAGAGTATTAAAAACTAGTACCAATATTTAAAATTTCTCTAAGTCCAGAAAATTAAGAACTGGTAATTATAATTACAATTTTATTTTTATTTTTAAAAAAGTTTATTTACTTTCAAGGGAGGAGCAGAAGGAAAGGAGAAAAAGAATCTCCAGTACACTCCCCACTGAGCACAGGGCTGATGCAGGGCTCAGTCCCAGGACTCTGAGATCATGACCTGAGCCAAAATCAAGAGTCAAATGCTAAACCAACTTAGCCGTGCAGGTGCCCCTATAACAAGCATTTTTAAAAGCTGCAGTTGGGGGCACCTGGGTCATTCAACTGGTTAAGCACCCAACTCTTTATTTCATTTCAGGTCATGATTTCAGGGTTGTGAAATTGAGCCCCACATTGTTTTATGTGCTCAGTGAGGAGTCTGCTTGAGATTCTCTATCTCCTTCTTCCCCTTTCCCTGCCCCCAGCATGCTTGTGTGCATCACATGCATACTCTCACTCTCTCCAATAAATAAATAAAAATCTTAAAAAAAACAAACAAAAAAAAGCTGCAGTTGGATTCACAAAGAGGTACAGAGGTAGGTTGTCAGTTGGTCTTTGTTTTGAGAAACGTCTGTTAGCCTACTTAGTAACCTTATTTTTTTCTACCAGTATCTTCCATAAATGAATGAGATCAATAAGATAATTGTAAGCACATTTGTTATAATAATTTTTCTTTAATTTAAGCTTGCCATTTCTGAAATACTATTTTAGTTTATTAAATCATCCACATCAGTATAATTAGAAACAGGTAGAGCAGCATGGTATATAACAACCTGCACTTTCGATATGTTACTTGAAACAAAACTAGTCATTTATTTTCATTTGAAGAACTTTGTTGGGTCTTGGCCAATGAATAATGTATATTTTATTCCTAAGGCAATGTTATTCATGTTGGAAATCACATAAATGCCAACCCCTTCTTATTCACAGCCTGATTAGAAATTAGTTAATGACTTTTTACTAGTGTTTAGCCAAACTGAGAAAATTGTATCTAATCTGTTATTCCCTGTTGTTTTTAGGTGTTTTGTATAACAGGAAAACATTACCACTAAGAAAAACATTTTCAAATATTCCTGATTTCCACTATCCATTTCCTGCCAAGCTGCAAAACTAGTTTAAAGAAGATGGCCATTGTATTGTTTTTCTTTCCTTTCCTTTTCTTTCCCACCCCTCCCTTCCCTTCCTTTCTTTTTCCTCAAAAATTAGGGCACACCAGCATTTAGTGCATGGGTATTTTTGTCAGAGTTAAGACAAATTATAGAGCCAAATATTAATCTTAGTATCATGTTTGTATCTCTATCATGAAGTACCTATAACTGTACTGTCCATTTGACCAGACATTTCTCCTCATTTGTTAAGTCATTGTAACATGTTAATAAGGCCATAGATCCTAAAAAGTATGTTCAAGTTGAATTAAGTATGCAGTTGATGACTTGATGAACTCCAGTGTGTTTCAGTATTTATATTTGCCATGTAACTGATTTCCTAAATAAATCCTTACAGCTCTTGCTTTTTAAATCAGTTTCTTTTTTTCCCAAGGCATTTCAGAAATATGGTTGAAAGGAAAGTATATAGATCTTTCAGGTGTTGTTTAGACCATAATTATCTCAGCCATATTTGAGGAGCTGATAACCCTAATTCTCTTTAGATCTTATTTTTTTTCAAAACATCTTCTGATCCAGTTTTATTCATTATTATACACAGTGCACAGACTGTTAATAACAATCAATTAAGAATCCCTTGGCTTTCTATGGTCCATATCCTAATCAAATGCGGCCAAAATAATGCTGTCCATGAGCTCTGCCAAATAGACCATTAGCCACTGATAATTTGTTTCAGTTAAAACCTCTACTTACAATAAATAAATGACCGGTTCCAACAAGACACAGTGAAAACATGTTATTTAGGTGCTTTGGTACCTATGCTTATGCAAACTGATTATTACACTTCAACTATTTCAGTTCTTACATAGATAGTCATAAAATTTCAAGGTCAAATAGCAAGAGATCATAAACAATAACCAAATTATACAAAGTAGGAAATCCCTGGCAGTGAATTATAGAGCAAAATTAATAGAAGTCACAGATAGACATTTTATAACTTAACATAAATGAAAGCTATCACAAAAACTTTCTTTTGCCAGATACATCCTCAAGAGAACCTCTCTTGTATAAACTAAATACAAGCATAGAATAAATGCCAGAAATTATGTTGACAGATAAAAAGACAGTTGCAAAGAAAACCAACATTTTGTGAATTAAAGCATCCATGAACTAGATAGGACCCCGAGACTATTAATTTTATTTTTAAAATTTTTAGTTCAATGTGACTGCAATGCATTCCCATAGTATTTGATCATAGTTAAGCAGAGTTCTGCTCTCTCATAGACTGTGATCGTCTAGAGGGCAAGGAGTCCGTGATATATTTTATAGCACTCATTGTTTAAAGGAAGAACAGTATGCAATTCATACTCTAAAGAGCACAAGTCACCATATTACCCACATTCTATGTCTATAAGTATAATTTGGGAAAAACTGGTGAAGAGGGTCCATGTTGTGATCCATAGGGCTCACATTCTCATATTTGACTTGTTTCCCAAAATAATTTTTTTTTCAAAATTGGATTTTCCTCCAACACTAAATATAATGTAACAATTACAGCTGGTATGATTATGCACAATTATTCTGAACTGGAATCTTAAATTTTATTTGTAAATATAAAATTACTTATTTCTTGCAGGAAAAGTGAAGCAATGGTACTATTTTGTTGAAGAGTACTTAAAATGTAATAACTATAATAATAATATTTTAATATATGTTTATCTGTGATACTTTGAAAAATTGCCTTTATACATGATTCCTTCTTTTAAAAAGGATTTGAATTATTGAGTAATACTTTTGAGCAAATGGTTCTGCAAACAACTGTCATCTCTGAGGTCTTCATTTTATACAGTGTCTTACATTCAAAGATCTAGTAAACATTTCATCCTGAATATCTCATGATTTCTTCAACCTCAACATCTTAGTTTCACCATTTTCCCAACAAATATAATGTACTGTACATACATCTATCAGAGAGTTATCATTCTCTTAGGCATCGAAGGCTCAGATCTTGAGTTTTCCTTTATCTTCCCTAATTCCACTTCCAGACATGTGACAAACTCTCCCCTTGCCTTGCAATCTCTCTGCAATTTACTTATATTTAAAGAGCAGATCAAATTCTATCTACTTTGTCACATTTTTCCATAGTCCCAACCAATTTAGCTTTATTTTCTATTGTAATTTCTGAGAATTCTAAAGAGTATGACCAAAAAACAGAAGTTATTTTAGGTTCTACTCCAGAAAACAGATATATGGAAAAAAAAGATGTAATATTGTGTTAATAATTAAGTTAGAGAATAAAAGATGTCCTACATTGTAGAAATATATCTTTATTTAAAACTTAGTGTTTTTTAATTCTAAGTAATGAAAAGCATTGTTGTAAGATATATGTCTCTTCTATCTTTAAAGACTTATGCTTCCCAGAATGTACTACTCTTTCATGATTTTAAAGAGTTAGCACTGTTATCAGTAGTGCTTGACTTGATTTTTCAAAACAATCTCCCGTGAGGAAGTTCAGATTTCTATCTTTCTCTTTCAAGATTAAAAAGCTTTTAAACATTATAGCCTGTATGATTGAAAATAAATAATTTAGGGTTGGTGTTTAAATTTGATTTATAATTATGAAAAAATATGCTTTCAAATTTCATTAGTGACAACTTCCAAAAATCTCAACTAACTTTTATCATTTTCTGACTGTAGGGCATTTATATTACTCCTTCCTCTTGAATATAATAATTAAATAATTCATAGGTGTCATTTAAAGAGTAAGTGGGAAAAATTTGAGATTAAAACTGAAGTTATTAAACTAGAACACCTTAAGTCTACAGCTTGAAAGTAATTATTAGGAAGATTCTTTCATCAAATATTATGATACATGAGCTCGTATTTGGAAACTAAACTAGTTTAGGGTATCATTAAAATCCTTAAAAATGTTTTTGTCATGTCATGGGCCTCCCAGAGCCATCCAACTTGTATACTAATTATTTTTTCTTGGCTACATGCTGTTTTAATTACATTCATTATTTCTGTCATTCTGCAAAATCTTATGCATGGAAGTGCGGGTGGCCTGGTGCATAACCATTGCTTTTTCCTGCTGTGCTAATGGCTTAAGTCCAAGCTGAGGTGCAAATGAAATGAGTTTAGAAGGCTAAATTTGGCCCCCAGTTAATTTGCTTCACAAACCTGCTACCGATTTTTTTTTATTTTTGTCATAAGCTGGCTCATTTACAAATCTATGTTCATAAGGCACTCAAAAGTTAGACTGAAATTTGTAAACTTTTATCCTTAGTGATTATCAATGATGTTGTCAGCAGGAAGCTCAAGGAGGAGATTTCTGGGAGGGAGAAAAGAGTACCTGCCACTACAGGTATAGTGATTCTTATTTGAAATTAAATACATTTTCGGAAAGAGAAATAACAGATTAGGAGGGAAAAAATCAGTCAAATTAAAGGGAGAAAAGTGTCTGAAGCATTTTTACAATGTGTCAAATGAGGTATTTCAGTCATCTTTGGTTAAAAGTATTCATCCTGACGATTTCCTTTTTTTTTTTTTAAATTTTAGACGCAAAGAATGATAAATATTTCCCACCTACAACAGTTTTCTTGCTCCTTGTGTGTTGTCTTTCCTGTACACCATGATACTTTCTCTTCCTTTCTATATTCTAAATTTAATGGCAATACAACCTGAAAGTTCCTTGCAACTGCAAATGGTTCATAATCATAAAATCTTTCTATGATAGGAAACATCTCAATAAAAGTTAAATGTAATCACAAAGAAATATATCAAATGAGTGCTTGTTAAAGGTTTTCATCTGTATATTTTACATCACTTATACAGTCTGTAGGAGTTCCTGGTATACATCTCTATATATCTATTGAATTTTAAAATGTTAGTTCTTTTTGTAATCAGACAAAAATTGGTTATACACCGAAGATGATCTGTTCCTATGTCAAGTGATTAAAAACAAGCCCCAAATCCCTCTTCCTATGCCTTTAAAGCATATTTTATTCAATCCATGATATCCGAGGGCTTTTGGTTTTTGTTTCATTTGTTTTGCAAATAAAGACTTCAGTGCACCTTGTTTATTTTTATGGAGGAAGGATGCAAATTATTACCTCTGCTCTCTAGAAATTAGTTTTCAAATGTGTAAGACAGATAAGCATACATATATAAATCATACAAGATTCTTGCTTTTACATTATAGTTATTTTACTTTTTGTTTGTTGTAGCTATTTACAGCAAATACAGTTTTTAATATAAAAACAACACAAAATTGGAAACACTTCAGACCAGTGAAATAGGTTCTAAGAAACTATTTTAAATCATTTTCAGATATTGTTGGTCTGCCTAATGAAATGGACGACAGGATTACAAAAGAAAAGGTAAATAAAACCCCAATATACTGAAGATAATCTTCAGAGAGGAATTCAGAATTCTATTATTAGAATCCCAAAGTCTATGTTCACTCTTTAAAAATCCAGGTGATTACCCTTGTCTTGGTAAAGTTGTCCATTGCATCCACCTTCCTATTTATGTGACTAGAATGATTACTGCATTTCAGGCAGGGAAGCTGACAGGCTTGACCCAGCTATGCATCCTTAGAATAAATCTGAAATAATTTCTCTAGGTATGGTTAATCAAATATCGAAAGCACAACTTTCACATCTCCATGCATATTCAATAAAAGTTGAACTCCTTGAAGAAACAACTGAAACCATAGTAAGGAAGTACACCATACTTAAATTCTACAGAATTGGGTTTTACACCATTTACACATACCTACATATTATTGTGTTTCCATTTCATTATCTTTAATTACTGTCATTTATTGCTTAACCATGATTTTCTTCCAGGTCATGGTGGATTTAACTTGCCCTTATTTTCATCAAGTGACCCTTTATCACAAATCCAGTATGCTTTGGCATATCAAATGAACTTCATCTTAAAAGTCCTTGCCATAGCCTTCATTTCAACCTTTGGTCTTGATTGAGAAAAAGAAACCATTAAGTGTCAACAATCTCTTTGGCAAAGATCACATTTATCCTGTAAATTTCTTTGCTTTCCTTTAGCTTATCCTAATTACCTAGAAAAAGGAAAAAGAATAGAAATGAAAATCAGAAGCAAGCATGAGATTGTTGTTTGAAAATTTGATGCTTGTCTCCTATTAAACAATGTTTCCCAAGAATTGACCTTTTAAGGCTTTTTCTTGAGTTTTCTGTTTTAGAAGCTTTTCATGAGGTCTTCCTATTTTGTCTTATTTCTTTCCCTGCCTGTACAGAATGGCTACCTAATGTTCTTTTCCACTAAAAGTCTGTCCCTCTATTAAAAGAAAAAAAAAAAATCTGTCCCTCTCTTAGTCACAGAAGACCTCCTAGAGTTTATAGCCTGGCCTCTGACACATATTATTTTCTACTGCAGACTTAATTAATGAAAATCTCACTTTAAAATAGAATATAGCTTTTAAAAAACCATAATGACTAGGTATTCAGCATTTTATAACAAATAGAAAATAGTTTCCTTGTACTCTCAAATCACCATTTTTTCTTTTGATAGCAAATTAATTTATGAGTATAATTATCCAAACAAACAAAAATCTCCTTAAAAGCTTCTAGGCACATGTTTTCCTACTCCGTTCCTTACACTAGATTTTTATGCTTTATTTTTTTATAAATTTATTTTTATTGGTGTTCAATTTACCAACATATAGAATAACACCCAGTGCTCATCCCGTCAAGTGCCCCCCTTAGTGCCGGCCACCCAGTCACCCCCACCACCACCCCCGCCCACCTCCCCTTCCACCACCCCTAGTTCATTTCCCAGGGTTAGGAGTCTTTCACGTTCTGTCTCCCTTTCTGATATTTCCAACTCATTTTTTTCTCCTTTCCCCTTTATTCCCTTTCACTATTTTTTATATGCCCCAAATGAATGAGACCATATAATGTTTGTCCTTCTCCGATTGACTTATTTCACTCAGCATAATACCCTCCAGTTCCATCCACATCGAAGCAAATGGTGGGTATTTGTCGTTTCTAATGGCTGAGTAATATTCCATTGTATACATAGACCACAGCTTCTTTATCCATTCATCTTTCGATGGACACTGAGGCTCTTTTCGATGGACACCAATTTTTATGCTTTATTACAAACTTCCCACGTATTTTCAAGTTTATTATCTAATTGTATCTAAAGCACTCCTGGTAGGTAGGTAAAGAAAGGCCATTTACTCCTCATTTTATAAATGAGGAGAGGAGAGTACAGAGAAGCTAAATGACTTGCCCAAGGCCATGTACATCTCTCTGGTAATTCTGTACCAGAATGATTTTGGAAGAACAGGCACCAGTACAGACAATGGTTAATCTAATCCCCCAGCAGGGGGATGGGCAGCTAAGATTGATGTCAAATTAAAAATAAGCCAAACTACATATTTCATAGAAAAACAACCACATGAATATCATAAAGCTGACTAGAGAAAAGAAGCACCTCTGTATAGTACTGTCATTTGCATAAAATGGCTTCTGAAGAAACAACAGAAAACTGTGGTGACAACAGGTATACAAACAGTGCAAAAAAAAAAAAAAAAAAAAAGACCAACAATGCAAAAATAGTTTGGAAATCTTAGTTATATTAAACCACATTATAGTTTTTTGAATATGTATTCTTAAAGCAACATAAGACATTCTTAGGATTTAATTTTAGCAAATTGTACTTTATTTTCAGCTACTAGCACATCAAGCATTTGAAATATATTAGCCTTCTAGTATTTTATCTGTTTTTCAATGTAAAGACAGACTGCAAAACAGCATCCATCTCTTTTATTTTCGTATTTGTATGGTTTAGTTCAGAGATAAATTTTATAACAATGTTGTTGCAGGTAAGAGGTATCAGATGCCAACATTCTGTGTGTATCCTGATATTGGGAAGGAATAGCTTCAGTGCTGGGTGAGGAGGTAACTTACCAAGAGCTAGTTTCACAACAGGAAGTAAAATAAACAAATATTCAATAATGTGGGAAAAAGAAATCAGTAGTTACATAATATCTTAAAATGGGATGTTTTCAAATTTTTATTACCCTGAGAAAGCATAAAGCATGAATCAATCAAGTAGCTTTATGTTTTTGTAATGTGGAAAAACAAAGAGAATATGTGATAAAAGAAGAATAAAGCTCTGTATTATTTTTATGATGTCAGAATGCTCCTTCTTGTTACTTTGGCCCTTCTTTCAAAGCTCTAAGGGAACTTTATAAGTGACAAAATTCAAAGAAGTTTTAGTAGAAAAAAAAAATCTTGAAGCTCAAAAAAGCTATCATGGTCTGCCGAACACTCTGAATTTATTAATACCCCTAAGATAAATACAAATCCTAGAATATTTAAATGTATTCATTCAGTAATTATTTGGTGTCATAAACTATTAAATGTTAATACTATCCTTTCAAAATTGAATAGCAGCCTACCTTCATGGAGCTTAAAGACTTTTTGGATTGACAGAGTGAAATTATCATGTAGGTAATTTAATATTAAAAATTGTAATAAGACTATAAAGAAAAAGTTCAAGTGTTAGAAAAACATAAGTTGGGGATCCCTGGGTGGCTCAGCGGTTTAGCGCCTGCCTTTGGCCCAGGGCACGATCCTGGAGACTCGGGATGGAGTCCCGCGTCAGGCTCCCCGCATGGAGGCTGCTTCTCCCTCTGCCTGTGTCTCTGCCTCTCTTTCTCTCTGTGTGTCTATCATGAATAAATAAAATCTTAAAAAAAACAAAAAACAAAAAACAAAAAAAACATAAGTTACAGAAACTGACCTTGATGAAAGAGACAGGATTTGATAGTAGGCAAAGGGGAGAAGGATGAGGAAAATAAGGATCAGAAAATACTTTTAGGTAAAAGAAAAACCTACATGCAGTCTCAGTGTTTATAAAGTGCTTTGTGTTTGGAACACTGGGAGAATTTAGGAGATCTGTGTGGAAAGGGTTATTAACAGGTTGAGTGGCAGATTCAGAATTCATGTTGAAAGATCACTCTGACATCCTGTTGACAATGAGGACACCGCTAGGAGCCTTCTGCAATAGTATACCTGAGACATGATGGCACTTTACACTAGGGGAAGGCGGAGTCAAAATGAATTAAAAGAAATTGATTTGAAATCTATATTGTACATCTTTTGACAAAAGTAGCCCACCCTAAAACAAACAAAAACTAGCCCCTGGAGAAAAAGGTAATATTTCTTCCTGGAATAGATGTAAAATAACTAAAAGAAAAATGTAGCAATCTCAATTCTGTAAAATTAGTTAAAGGTGAAATATACATACTACAAATTTTGAAATACTTTAGATATTCTGAGTATGGAAATATATATTTTAAATCATGGATGGCCTACTCCAAACTTTTGTTCATGAGCACTCTTCACTTATGTTTTTTTCTCTACTAATTTTTTTTTTTTCTTGGATGGAGGCAAAAACTAATGCTGAATCAGAAGAGGACAGCACACTTGAAGCTTCTTATAAAAAATATTAGTCACCAAGATTTGGAGCACTTAATCCCAAGCAGAAAATCTGAAGATAATTGTTATTCTCTGAATTAAGGCAGAGAAAAATTAAGTAAATTTCTACAGCTGCAGAGGTAGTAAATGGCGGAGCAAGACTTCGAATCCAGCAGTATGGTATGAGTCCACACTCCACCAGCATCAGGAAATGCCACTCTGAGGAAGGTTCAAAGGGCATCCCAGAGAAATTAAAGAAACAACATGGAGGTGAAGAGGGGATAAACTAGTAGATTTTAAAAGATGTGTCAGTAGAATGAGAGAGGAATGAATGAAAATGTGAACTCAATAAATTAGAATGTGTTGATGAAATAAGAATATTATAAAGATATAAATATAGACATAATGATATATAAATATGTTAATAGCTTTAAATTTTCAGGAAATAAAAGATCACATAAGCAGCTAGGCAGGAAGTAAGGGAACAGATTGCTTAACTAAGAAGAAAAACAAAATTATAAAAATAAGTTTAAATGTTCATGTTCTATAAAATCACTTCTTAAAGAGCTACTCTAGAAATCAGAAAGATTAAGCCTTTATCCAAGGGACATGTCATCAGAGAAATGTGCCTGGCTTTATCCAAAAACATTTAGGGAAGGACAGTGCATGACATCTCATAAATCTGAGCAGGAGAAATAAATTCCTTAAATCTGTGTGAGAAGATTTTTTGAGCCAACATTTTAGTTAGATTATCTTCTTATTTATGGGACGTGCAATTCAGGCCAAACTCTGACATTCAACACTTACAGAAAGTCTCCATGGGAGATAAAAAGGTGCTTTTTCTATTTGTAACCAGAGCAGAATTTGGCAGAACTGCTTTGTGAATAAGTCTGTAAATACTACATATGAAGAGAGAAAGTAAAGGGCTGTGCTCACAAAACATAAAGTTGTCCATTTGCCTGTCTGTATATCAGACAGATCTTATTCCCATTCTATTAAAATCAATAGCACCTAGTAAAATTGTTTACTTTATAAAATGTTTACAGATGCTCAATACATAATAGCTTAATCAAAGAAAACACTCTAAGCAAACGTTATGTGAATCAACATATGTTTAAATCTATGACAAAAACAGGAAAAGGAAACAAGTAAAGGAATATACATTCTGCTCTATCTTCTTGAGCTGTGATTTTTATTCCATTTGAGGCTTTACTGTCTTTTCTTTCTTTCTTTCCTTCTTTTTTTTTTTTTTTTTCTCATCCCAAACTCATGTGGATATTCTTTAAGCTTCTGTGGTCATTCCTCCCCTGCTCTTTATAAACTGTATTTTTGTGCATATCTCTTTGGCTTCCACCTTTCCATTACAGACACAAACACACACTTCATAAGTTCCCTTGGATCTCTTGTTGAGTCTTTTACCATCAAAATAAACTCTACATTGCCACAACTTAAATCATTTTTTTGGTTTGTTTGTTTTCCCTATCTCCCCCTGCCCATAATCACCTACCTGCCATACATATGCTATCAGAAACACATCTATTTCAATATTTTTAAAAGGATTATGCTAAATTTGAAACATTTTCTTATCGTTCCTTACTAAGAGGAGTCAAGTTACATAAAAGTCATGATTTAACTTGATTTTTTTTCTTTAGTCTTCTGTCTCTTCCCACCATTTTGCATTAACCCACCATGAGCTCCATTTTGCTATAAAAATAGTTTTATGGATTTCAGTTTCTAGGCATTCCAGTGGCTCTCCAAATGATGGACATACCTTCTAAATCACCATGTTCCTTTCTCTGCACCTGAAGCTGAGGAGAATCTATCCCAAGCATGAGTTCGAAATCCCTCAGCTGGCCATCATTTGCTGACCCATTTTACCTCTCTAGTCCAAATCCTCCCACTACTCCTTAGCAAGTAGACTCCTCTCCATCCCCTAAATTTTTATGACACTCATGCTGTGAGAATTCTATAGCATGAAAGAGGCAAGCTGCTTAACAATGGGCTTATCACATAAGAAACATTTAATTAGGGCTTATCTTTATTTCTCCTCAGTGTGAAAAGGGACTTCAGATATAGTAGGCTTGTTTTTCCAGTGATTTGTTGTCTGAGATCATGTATTTTATTTTACCACCACGTTGCTTTACTGAGCAAATAATAGAAATTTGTTTTCAATGTCTTACCTTTATAAAGGTTTCTAACTAGCTGAATTTAAATATGATTAACTTTTAAATTCTCCAGAATCTGAAAAGTTAAAGACTGAAGGGAAGTAACTTTAAATTTCCCAAGGAAATAAGTATTGGAGTATATGTATATATAAACATATATATATACATATATAGATATTACATATTATATATCAACATTTAATTACACAAGCCTATTTAATATTTTTCCTTTTTCAATTCACTTATTATTATCTTTTTAAAAATTGAATATATCTCATTGAAAAATTCAAATAAAAGGGCACCTGGATAGTTGTCAGTTGAGTGTCTCTTGATGTCAACTCAGGGTCAAGAGGTTGAGCCCCACATCAGTCTCCATGCTCAATGGGGAGTCTGCTCAAGATTTACTCCCTCAGACAGAGAGGGAATCCTTCCCCCCGACCCCACGTATCTGTCCTCCCCCCTCACGCATGCTCTCTAAAATAAATAAATCTTAAAAAAAATCCAATACATATTTTCACTAAAATACAGTAAAAGAAAATGGGATATATGTTCTCTAGAGATTTTAAGACATGCTCATGTCCACACTAGAATATTTTGATTTATAACTGAACTCAAAGGAAAAAATTACAAATACACAATAAATAATGAGGAAAAATCTAAGCAGATACCATAAAACTCTAAGCCCTAAAAGACTAATGACTGTCCAAGGCATTTCCGAGTAGATAAATGTAATAATACAATTACATTGATGGGGCTTTAAAGCATAGCTCTTTGTGGGCCATAAACTTTGAGAATGAAAGAAAAACATAGCAAAAATACCGCATCAATAATGAATGATGAGAACCAGAAGGCACCAGAGGATTGCATTCATAGTGTCATTAGTATGCAAGTCAGCTCCCCAAACCAAGAAAAGAATAAAATAGGAACCATAGGCAAAAATTTTGTGAGTGTTACAAAATATAAATGACTTTCTGTGTTTATTTCATTTGAAGTATGTAAGTAATTTTATTTCTTTGACTAAAGTTATGAAATAAAGCCATCAGCAAGTTACAAGCAATATATATGTATATAGTATTTTATCAAGCTATTGTTGTCATCACTTTCTATATATTGTGTTGGTATCACATTCCCCATTATTAAATAAAACAGCAACAAAATGAATGCATTTTATATGTCCATAGACTTCAGTTTAAAAACATTGGTTTTATGTAATGATCTAGCTTTAGCTAAGGAAAAATCATAAACAAATGACCTGTTTAGTGACATGTTGCATCTTCCATACCAGGCCTGTTTTTGAGGCAGCTTAGTAGAGTGTAGGAAAATGCAAATGGGTTCAGAAGATAATTATGTTCTAATTTCATCTTTGCTCTTTGCTGTGTGACCTTGGGATAGTCACTTTCCTTCTCAGGATTCAGTTTCTTCATTCATAAGATGAATCCATTAGAATGGATGGTCCTATGATTCTTTGCTATATAGACTGACTCATTTTGATGTGGATAGTATGAGATAGAAGTTTTTAATAATAGAATGTTCCATATGAAGGATGATTATTATTCAAAAATCTCAGGTGCTCAACATAGACCTATCGAGCGCTTTGTTGTTGTTTTGTACATGTGATTTCTTTAAAAATTAACTATATGAAAACACTTTAAAATCAGAACATTTTTCATTAAAGAAATGCAGATTTGAATAACTATATCTGGAAATACTGAGCACATAGTCCATCACTACAACTCTCAGCTTTAGGTGATGAAAGAGCAATTTTCCCTATAAAATGGAGGCAATAATATCTACTTACCAAGGTCACCATGTAGAAGGAAATAATCATGTAAATTACTTAGTACACTATCTAGCACATATGGGCAACAAGTAACAACAACTCCTTCTTCCGATCGTTTCTATGAATTAGCAATAAGAAAGCATGAAAACATTTGGAGTTTAGTCTTCCATTTCTTTATAACGACTACAGTTTTGGTTATAGAAGCAATCACATTTACAGAACACAAAAATGACTTGCTGAAGATTTATTTTTTAGTATCAGTAAATATGATTGATCAGCAATATTGAAGTAGAAATACACTCATCAGGATTAGATTGCTAACTTAACAAAGGGTATATACATCCCAACCTTTGTGAAAGCTTTAGAGAAAAATACAATGCTATATTTTATGAAAGGAAGATAACTTTCCAGTGAAAGGTGGTGGGATATGATCTCTTGTTAGGCAATTATTCCACTGGGGAATCTGTCCCAATGTCTTGAAGATGTCTTTCTAGTTTCTGATGTATGGTATTTTTTCATATGATCCAGTTAAAATCATGGCAGGAGGAATCCTCTAGAATTTAAATATAAGAGAACAGTTCACAGCTACTCAACTCCTCCAAAAGAACATAAACCAAGAAACATCTTTTATAGTTCGTAAAGTGAAAATTTGAAATGGTAAAGGGTAATAGGTCAAAAGAACTTTTGAAGAGTTTTTGATGCCTGAGGACTTTTATTTCTTTGGATTATGTATCTTTTCTGGCTCTTGCTCTTCTTTGTCTAATTTGCATTTTGTGGTAAAAGTTTTGTGCATCTAGCTCTTGTTCCTCATTCTTTATCACCTAAGTACCTGTACGTTTTGGAACACTTCTTTTATGCAATGCCCTTCTTTGCCTTGGACCCCCTCCATTGCACCAAATTATGATAAGCTGAAGGAATGTAGGTGCTCCTGTTACACTGGCCAAATGAATAGCTTAAAGGAAACCACACGCCACTAATTGCCATATGCTGTGTTTTAGTTCACTAAGTTATAGCCTAACAGTTCATACCACGAAATCTCTCGAGTCTCAATTGCCTGAGGTTGCTTGGCATGAACAAAAAGGAAATGAAAGCTTAAAATACCCCCTGAAAAACTCTCAATTCAACATTTTTCTAATAACCCCATACCCTTATACTTAGTCACACCATTAAATATTTATTTTCATCTATTCTAACATTTAATTGTCAGCTGCTTCTTTTTATTCTTTACTTTCCCATTTGGTTTTCTGAAGATATGGTAATTTATTAGAAAATAATGGAATACATAATGCAACTTCTCATAATGGAGCATTCTGAGAAACAGAGGCACACATTAATTTGATTTGACCTTCAAAAGTCCTTTTATAACTAAAAAAAAGGGGGTCACATGGTATCATTACACTAGTTTAGAAAGGATTTTCTCTACTATATCTTAATGATACCTGGCAACTGTCAAAAGATTTTTTAAATCTGTTTTAAAATTCAAATGTGCTCTTATGACAAATTTCTATTTAGTTTTATCCCCAAAATGTAAATTTCACAAGAGCAGGAAACTTGTATGTTTGTTTATTTACTACTATGTCCTTTTAAGAATGCTTTAGTACATTCTCAAAAATTATTGAATAAATAGTGAATATATAAATCTTTCCAACCTCGATGCTCCATAATATGTTAAATATTCTCTAGTAATGACCATGAAAGACTGATTTTGTTCTGTTTTTGCATTCACTAGTCAATGTAGCAGTGAATAAAGATGCTATTCTGGTAACCTTTGGTAAATTCACTTACATAAAGTAATTTAACCACAAGTATTAGTTTCTTGTGGCTGCTATAACAAACTGACATCTAACAGCAGAAATTTATGCTCTCACAGTTCTGGGGCCCAGAAGACTGAACTTGAGTTGATAGGGCTGTACTCCAATCTCTATTAGGCTCCAGGGAGAATCCTTTCTTGCCTCTTCCAGCTTTTGGTAAATCAAGGAGTTCTTTGGCTTGTGGTTGCTTATCTCCAGTCTCTTCCTCCATCTTCACATAGTTTTCTTTTTTTTCCTATATGTCTTTCCTCTGTTTGCTTCTGATAAGAACCCTTATTATTGGATTTAAAGTTCACTTGGATAATTCAGAATGATCTCATTTTTAAGATCCTTAACTTAATTACTTCTGCAAAGACCCTTCTTCCAAATAAGGTCATATTCACAGGTTCCATGGGTTAAGACGTGGACATTTTTGGGGAGTAGAAGGAGTATGCCATTCAATACATTATGCTACTCTAAATCAGGAATTGTAAGGCTATGCTTCAGCTGAATAGACAGTAAGCTTAAAACAGTTGCTGGAGTTCTAGGACTCTGATGGAGTAACTTCATGGTGATTGTCCCAGGGCTAATCTGGGGTTGGAGAGAGGAGAAAGAGCCTAGTAGCTGAGTCTCTGAGATCTTACCCTACCTCCATGAGCACATCAAACACATCTCATCTGTCAGTTTTTCATATGTTGGACTTCCATTTCAAATCTTGTTTGGAACATTCCAGTCAACAAATATTTTGAAAACTAGCAAAAATAAGCTTATGGAGACAGAAATTATAGCAATCCTTTTTTTGTCCGGGACTATGCCCACGACAGATGACTTGTCAACTAAGAAATATTCAGGGGCTTCTTTGCTTTCCTTGAAGTAAAATAGATAAGGATGTTTAAGTACATTGGCATACCCTAAGATTGATCAAGACCCCTAGGGATTTGTAGATTTGTACCTCTAGGGAGGCTGGAAATAGTTTTTTCAGCTCCATTTCCCTTAGGGTCTTCAGGGCTATAAAAGAAACCTATGAAAAAAACAACAGTGAAAAAACAAACAGACAAGTCAGAAAAAAACAAACAGAACAGGCTAAGTTCTTAGCCTCCAATTTTAAAGTATTATGGAAGAGATAGGACTTCTAAATTGCTCTTTGTTGTCACTTCCTGGCAGCAAAGGTATCAGTTTCCCATATGAAACATGTCACCAACAATGTCCAAAGCAGCCAAGAAAGTTAACATAAGGTTCTGGAAAAACTTAGGAGGGTTTTTATTAATAATGATTTCACTCTTTTTTTTTTTCCCCTGCAACTCAAAAAAGTAACTTATTTGACCTAACATTTGCTAGATTCTGAATGGAACTTCTTCTTAAACCATACTCATCTCATAAATGACCAGAGTATATAAAAATAACAAGTATCCATAAAGATATCCTTGGGTTACAATTATGTGGGGGTTTCTCACTGAAGAATTCTAGAACATTGGCTTCACTCTCTTCACTAGAACATGGGTAACAAGAGTTACTCTTCTCTTGGCTGGTATAGACCATATGTGAAAAGTCCTTGAGGTTTCTGTCCTTTGTGTCAGACAAATCATATTCTTTTTTTCAGCTTCCTTATGTTCATCTCCTATTTGAGAAGTCAAAAACCTCAAAGTCTTATATTTTGACTAATATTCTTCTATCTAAAGGGACAATATACAGTATATGATCAAAGTTGGGTTGTTAACACATTATTTAACTCCAGTATAGATATAGAATGTGTATACTATCCCTGTTCTTCTTAAAGCTCTGGGCCAGGAAAATCTGTGACATGAACATGTAAGTGAATGAAAATAGGCTATAATGGGCTACATGCAATTATAGACCTCAAGCTCAGAGGAAGAACAAAGGCATTTGATTCTTACAATTAGAAAACTATTTTTCTTCTTTCCTGATACCAAGAAACAGTAAAAGAATGAAAAAAGGACAGACAACTTCATCTTCAGAATTACTTGAAAACTGCTCACTGACTAAACCACAAACTGTGAAGCAAAGCTGCCTTAACTAGTAAAATTTGGAGGAGATTAAGAGAGGATTCTGAGACCATATAATCGTATCGAGTGAAGGCTTTTCCAAAGCTGAATATCCTAAAGACAATAAATTATTGTCATGCTATAAATAAATAAGCAAATAAATGTATAAAAGTATAAACAGTAACTTTTTTAAATTTTTTATTTTATTTTATTTTATTTATTTTATTTATTTATTTATTTTTTTTTTGTGAGTGGGAAGCGAAGAACAAATTCCACAGATTTCAGGGAAAAGTCCATGGCAATGTAAACCTGACATGGCAGGGCAGTAGAATATGGTCTCATCAATTGGAAAAGCTTAATGGAGAGAATGGCATTTCACAAGCTATTCAAATGTGAGAGATTTGAAGATTCTTTCTCTACCAAATCATGTACAAACACACATGCACATATACACTCCTGTTATCTTAGTCACCCAAAAGATATTTAATCCAAATTAATGCATAAATGTCTATAAAAATTATAGTTTTATAACAAGTTATTAAAGCTGTCATTCAGATAAAAAAGTAGTGTGCTTGGATTACTGAAGATTCTTTCTTTTCCTCTCCCTGACATCCAATACACAGAACAAAAATGACCGAACTTGACTAATACTGGCCATAGAGGCTTTTCCGTGCTAAACAAGCTTTTGACAAATAGCATGTCTTTCAAGGTAGATAAATCTAGACCCAGTGTTAGCAGGCACTAAAAACAGCAGCCCATCTTTATCTTTGATGGTTCCTATATTCAGCAGGAAAATGTTCGTTTTCAGTTGAATGCATTTAAATGATAAATAAATAGCTGTGAACTGAATCCTAGAAGAAAAGAGAAAAACAAAAAACTATCACTCTTGATTTTTTTGATGTGACATATTAAAGATTTTCTTGAACTGCAAAACAATATATGGCATGTGCTTTATAATATATCTGTGGAGACCAAGTTCTCAGTAAACGAAAATGAAATATAAAATAATGGGAATAAGATGATTTCTAAACAGTGAATTTTCTAATTAGAGTAATTCAGAGCTCAAAGATAGGTTAAAGGTTGTCCAACTGCCTGATGTTGAATTCCTCTCTTAAAAATCCTAAGCGAAAATTGCCTAGAGTCATTAAATACCTAGTGATCATCTATCATCTGGACCCTACATGTAATACAATAGAAACACACATGAGTAGGCAGTGTTTTATACTAGATTCCATCAAATATAAAAATTCTGAAAGCATTAATGAAGTTGAGGAATTAGAGTTTGTCATTTACTTGTTTATTGATTTTTTTAAATTTACCCAACCCACATCAATATATTTATATATACATTTCAATGTTATAAGAACTAATTACAGTTTTAGCAAATAGAAATCTTGTCATGAATGATAACAGGTCTGTGGTGTCATTTGAATAGCTATGCAAGTGAGACACTGGAAAAGGAAAAGACAGAGATGCATTTAGTAAAATAGAGAGAATACCCAAGGTGACTGGTGGTATTGGACAATGGAAGGGGAAAAAAAGAGAATATAGTGAAATAACTATATAATTTTATCAACTACTAATTTTGGGCTAATAACAGTTGCCTTCCCAATATCACTTTTTAATCTTTCTGGTCTCAGTTTTCTTATTTTATTTTATTTTATCTTATTTTATTATTATTTTTTTTAGTTTTATTTTTTATAAAATGAGGTTAATCAGAATTTTTGTTGTTATTCTTACTAATAATTCGATAACATAGTCCCCCAAAATATTTTGTGTCTTATTGATATTGGGCACTTGATAAGAATAAATTACTTATTATTATCATTATCACCATCATCATTACTGAGAATCTCTGAATCTTCTCTCTCACTTAAATATATATGTTACTCAGTCCAGCTGTCCCTAATTTTTCCTGAGATACTCAACTGGAATGACTATCTATTAAAACTAGTAATTTTAGAACTTAAAGAAAAAAAATTTAAAATTCTAATTTTTTCTTATTCTGCTCCAAATCCCAGCTATTCCCCCAATGAAATCTTCTAAAAATAAAATCTGCTTTTCTACTTATTTGTTTCTCCCTTTTGTTGATTCTGATCAAAATGAATGTACTGGGGTTTTTTTGTTTGTTTGTTTTATTTTTTTAAGAATCTGTTAGAAAGGACTAATACCCACCATTTCTTTGATATGGATGGAACTGGAGGGTATTATGCTGAGTGAAGTAAGTCAATTGGAGAAGGACAATCATTATATGGTTTCATTCTTATGAGGAATATAAGAAATAGTGAAAGGGATTATAGGGGAAAGGAGGGAAAATGAGTGGGAAAAATTAGAGAGGGTGACAAAACATGAGAGACTCCTAACTGGGAAACGAACAAGGGGTAGTAGAAGGGGAGGTGGGCGGAGGGATGGGGAGATGGCACTGAGGAGGGCACTTGACACAATGAGCACTGGTGTTATACTATATGTTGGCAAATTGAACTTCAATAAAAAAAAAAAAAAGAATCTATTAAAATGCCCAGCACTTTAAGCTTGTGAAAATATATTAACTGATGAGAAAGAGTGCCTTTTTAAATCTTCCAACAAAACTGAAAAAGGAAAATGTTGATCCTTTCTACAGGCCAGTAGATCTGACCTTAACTTATTTTATAGGAAGTGCAAGAGCCCCATATCCTTCACCTGTTCTTTCACAACACTCCCAGGAGACAAGCAGCAATTACTGAAATCATGTGCTGGTGCATTGCACCCATTAAAAGAGGAAGAAAAAAAAATACCTGCATTTATTTTTTCAGCCCCCTTCTCCAAGATATTTAATCATAAGTTCATAGTTTTCTGACAAAAGTTCAAAGTCTGTACTTCAAAAATGATGAAATAGTAGACCTGGCCAAGCGTGTATAGCATTCTGAATCTTCTTCCAAGTAACTCCTGGTAACCTTTGCCTGAGGTCCTGGCTCAGAGTCCCAGACAGGGTTTTCAATAGTAAAATGAGCCAATGTGGCTTTTCTGCTCCCACCTTACCTGTCAGGAACAATTAGATGAGTACTAAAATGTATATACTCATGTGCAAGAGCCCCTTGAATCCCTTAGACCTAGTGTCTCTTCCATTGGAAGCTTGTTCCACGAAGCCCCAGCAGGAGGCAGTTCTGCTAGTGTTTTTCCAGAGGAATATTCTGGCCGTTTTCTCTGAACTGTCCCTTTTAAAAGTTCTTTCAAAGCTTTGGATTATAAAAGAAGGAAAATTCAATTAAATAATAATAATCTACAGTATCCATGAGTCCTGGTTTTTATCAAGGTGTGTCTACCCAGGCTCAAAGTTTGGCTTCATAATTTCATTTTTCAAACTTTGGAACCTCTTGACAGGAAAACAAAGCAATTAATATACTACAACATTGACTGGATTCAGACTTTCATTTTTTCACTTATTGAAGAGCCTGTCTTGAATTACCCCATCTGTGTCTGTCTCTCTTCATTTCCTGGGAGTCGATCTTTGCCCTGATATTTGAGGTTAGGAAGTGATGAAGGAGGAAAGATGTTCTTGGATTTCTGACCCACCCCAAAACCAGAATGGGCTTCTCTTTGCAGTTTATATGAAATGGGGTTTTGACATTCTAACCACAGAAACAATATTTTTCCAAATTTCCTATAAATAATCTGAAACAACTAAAAATTTCTCAGAAACACAAAAGCATGAAATAAGATTATTTAGTTTGGAAATGCTTTTTGTTCATTTATTTGTGTAACCGTGAACCGCATTGTTTCTTCATAGTTATTAAACTGAAGACAAAAAACCTTTACATATTTGATATACAATAAATGATAGGTGGAGTTGAACCTCATCAAGTCATATTTTAGTTAATAGACTTTAAATAGGAATCTGCTAAAAATGAGGAGTAGAACTTTATGGTCAACTAATATTCGATAAAGGAGGAAAGACTATCCATTGGAAGAAAGACAGTCTCTTCAATAAATGGTGCTGGGAAATTGGACATCCACATGCAGAAGAATGAAACTAGACCACTCTCTTTCACCATACACAAAGATAAACTCAAAATGGATGAAAGATCTAAATGTGAGACAAGATTCCATCAAAATCCTAGAGGAGAACACAGGCAACACCCTTTTTGAACTCGGCCACAGTAACTTCTTGCAAGATACATCCACAAAGGCAAAAGAAACAAAAGCAAAAATGAACTATTGGGACTTCATCAAGATAAGAAGCTTTTGCACAGCAAAGGATACAGTCAACAAAACTCAAAGACAACCTACAGAATGGGAGAAGATATTTGCAAATGACATATCAGATAAAGGGCTAGTTTCCAAGATCTATAAAGAACTTATTAAACTCAACACCAAAGAAACAAACAATCCAATCATGAAATGGGCAAAAGACATGAACAGAAATCTCACAGAGGAAGACATAGACATGGCCAACATGCACATGAGAAAATGCTCTGCATCACTTGCCATCAGGGAAATACAAATCAAAACCACAACGAGATACCACCTCACACCAGTGAGAATGGGGCAAATTAACAAGGCAGGAAACAACAAATGTTGGAGAGGATGCGGAGAAAAGGGAACCCTCTTACACTGTTGGTGGGAATGTGAACTGGTGCAGCCACTCTGGAAAACTGTGTGGAGGTTCCTCAAAGAGTTGAAAATAGACCTGCCCTACGACCCAGCAATTGCACTGTTGGGGATTTACCCCAAAGATACAAATGCAATGAAATGCCGGGACACCTGCACCCCGATGTTTATAGCAGCAATGTCCACAATAGCCAAACTGTGCAAGGAGCCTCGGTGTCCATCGAAAGATGAATGGATAAAGAAGATGTGGTTTATGTATACAATGGAATATTACTCAGCTATTAGAAATGATAAATACCCACCATTTGCTTCAACGTGGATGGAACTGGAGGGTATTATGCTGAGTGAAGTAAGTCAGTCAGAGAAGGACAAACATTATATGTTTTCATTCATTTGGGGAATATAAATAATAGTGAAAGGGAATATAAGGGAAGGGAGAAGAAATGTGTGGGAAATATCAGAAAGGGAGACAGAACGTAAAGACTCCTAACTCTGGGAAACGAACTAGGGGTGGTAGAAGGGGAGGAGGGCGGGGGGTGGGAGTGAATGGGTGACGGGCACTGGGGAGTTATTCTTTATGTTAGTAAATTGAACACCAATAAAAAATAAATTAAAAAAAATGAGTAGTAGGAAAAGAAAAGTGAGCTTTTCTAGCATGTGGCTGGAAGTCCCAAATATTCAGGATATTAAATGCCTGTAAATGAAAACACTGCACTGCTATTGTGTATTCATCTTTCTTGTATGACTACTAAGCTTATTATATTTCATTTTAATATCATTGGACTGTTGCATGGCTAATGCTGTATCTCCTATACAGCAAATTATCAGAAGAAAAGAATGTACTGAGGACATTCTCAGAATATACTGAGGAAAGCTTAGAGGCCAGTACTTAGAGAAGCAAGAGAAAGAGAGAACTTCTGATTCAGCCTGGCTTTATAGTAAAAGAAGGGAAAAAGAGACAGAGATAAGAGGTAAAGAGGAGAGAAAAGTTATCCTGGAGCCTTGCTACTCAGAATTGAGGTTTGTGATGTAATAATATCTTCTTATAAATGCAGAATCTGGGACACCCGGGTGGCTCAGTAGTTGAGTGTCTGCTTTTGGCTCAGGTCATGATCCCGGGGTCTTGGGAGAGAGTCCCCCAGCTGGTTCTCTGCATGGAGCCTGCTTCTCCCTCTGCCTGTGTCTCTGCCTCTCTCTGTATCTCTCATGAATAAATAAATAAAATCTTTAAAAAAATGTAGAATCTCAGGCCCTGAGCCCTCATCATTCTAAATCTGCATAATGGAAGATCCACAAGGGATTCATATGACCCATAAAACTGAGGAGCATTGCAAAGGAAAACAAGTCAGTTAAATTTTATTGTGAAGTTAGTTGTGTGTTACTCTATGATCCATTCCTTGTTTTTTAATTTTTTGAGTTTTTTAAAGAATCTGATTTATATTTTATAACATCTCACATCTTTTACAGAGAACAAAGAGTTTCCTGTCCAAGAGGGAAAAAAAAAAAAGAAAAAAAAAAAAAACCACCACCAACAACAAAACACAACTCCCTAAAGTCATGGCAGTGAAGCAGCAGTAATACTGAGGGTCATTCAATGGCCCAGTAGATCTATGAGAATTTGAAAGAGGAAATTCTAAGTTTTGGCTATTCTTCACGTGGAGATTCTGTTTAATACTGAAGCAATAAAACAAATATTGAAGCACAGCATATTATGGTTCACCGGTATTTAAGCTTTGAGGCTTTGAGTAATCAAACTTGCATAAAATTAAGACTCCAGAATGCTAACTTATTTGTTCTTTTACAGTGAGAAATAAAGCCATCATCTTCACGTAGTCAAACTCAATGTAGTTAAAACAGGAAGCCAATTTTTAACTTTGACAAAGGTTTTTAAATACCAGATCCCTCCAAAAAGGAAAGCAGACAACATTACAATTAGGTAATTGGAGGGAAGTCCTTTTGTTTGGATAGTTTCTGACAGAGGAACTAAAGACCAGTTTTGTCTCATGCCTATACCGCATTTGGACCACTGTAGTTCTAAAGGACCATCCTCGGAGCACATCCGTTTTTCTATCTTTTTTCCCTTTACCACCAGGCTATGCTATCTTTTGTTGCTGTCTCATTTTACTTCCTCTGCAGACATATTAATATAATTTTCTAGGTCATAGGTTTATTCTAATAAATATGACTTAAATCTGCTGGATGAGTATTTCTCGAAGTGAAGTCATAGATACCTATATCAAAATCACCAGAGATGTTAAATAACCCAGCTTCTTGGCCCCATCTGAATCCACTAAAGCAGAACCCACTTGGAAAGGTCTCTGGAAATCTGCATTTTAAAAACTCCTCAGATGATATTTATTTTTCCAGCTAAATTTTTTATTGATTGGCTTGGGCCTCTACTTTGGTTGCTTAATCAGAAAAGAAAAAAATGTACCTACCAGCTTAAAAGTTGTTTGAGGCTGGTGCTTTTAGTTGAGGCCAATTTTTCCAACTAAAATTGACAATTTAGTGTAACTGTCAGAGGACTAATTTATTTGATGTTCTTCGAAGATTCTTCATTCTGAGTCCCTCAAATGGTAATGACAAGCAGATGGTCATTTTATGTCATCAGAAAATTTCAAACCTGAATCTACTCCTTTCTTTTATTTTTTACAAATGTTCGTAAGAATTTAATATATAACATTTAATCCACCTATGCATTCATTTACCAACTGTTTTAAGCAATCGCTGTAGGTTAGACCCTTTCAGATGTAATTTTTAAAAGATTTTTGCTAAAGTTCATATATTCAGTTATTTTGTATTGTTTTTTGTGAGTTTCATTAACCAAATCTTTTTTGAGGGTCTGTCAAATGTCAGAAACTACCCTATGCGCCAAAAATTCAATGATGTCTAGAACAGGGTGTTGGCAGTAAGAATTTAATGCATGATCCAGTTGTCATTGACAGCACATTCAAATGAAGAAAAATTTCTCCAGAACATAACTCTGTAAAAACCATGGTTTCACCTAATTCTCATCAGCAAATCTGGCAGATAATAAAGTGAAGTTGTAGCTGCTTTCAACATCTGTATTTAGCAATATCTGAACAGTTCTTCCTAAAATATATAAAAATTCTTTTAAAAATTTGTTAGAGGGGGACAAATGGCTCAGTTGTTGAGCATTAGAGTGGCTCAGTGGTTGAGCATCTGCCTTCAGCTCAGGGCGTGATCCTGGAGTTCTGGAATCAAGTCCCACATTGGGCTCCCTGCAGGGAGCCTGCTTTTCCCTATGTCTGTGTTTCTATCTCTCATGAATAAATAAATAAAATCTTTAAAAAAAATTGTTAGAGTGGGCAACGGGCATTGATGAGGGCATGTGATGTGACGAGTACTGGTGTTATACTATATATATTGGCAAATTGAAATTAAATTTTAAAAATCTGAACAAAAAAAGAATATAAATAAATTAATATATAAACTAAAAATTTGTTAGAAATGATAGGCCAGCAGCCTACAAAAAGAAGTGCGCTCAGTTTATTATGCGCTTTATAAAAAAATAACCAGTAGATTATAAACACATGATTCTAATACAAATAGATGACTTTTGCGATAACCCTTGGCCAGTGTAACCAAAGGTATGTTCTGTTGTAGCCTGGGTTCTTGTCTCTCTTTCCTCTTTTTCAACCCAAGAAATCCCTGCTGGTTTGTTGCTTCTTGCAAGTGGTCAGGGTGAGGCTGGGAGAGAACTATAAAACCAGATTCTAGTATGAAGAGTCATATCTGGCTTGGAACCCTCGTTAAAATGAATTTTTACTTGGAGGAGAGATTGTATGCCAGAGTATATCCTAATCAACCTTACTGGTACATTTTCTCCACCCTCCCTCCAGCTTCTCTCTGCGAGGCATTTAGGACAAGCTCAGGTTAATTACATCAGGTCTAATATTCCCAGGGCAGCCCAATGTTATACAGAAGACATACAATAGAAATCCAATTACAGTTTAGCATTCCATTTGATTTACTTATTTTTAAATTCTGGCAGATGTTAAATAGGTTCAATAAACTCGACAATAATTTAAATTCTCTATATTATATTTAAAATAGTTCCAAGGAACTAAGTAAAATGTCAATTTCCCCTGATTTGTTACTACATCGCATATTGTTTTCTATGAGACTATTAATTTTCCTGCCTCACAGCCGCTGTCCTCATCAGTTCACATTTATGTCCCCTAATTCCTTCAGATGCAGCTCTGAATGGGCTGAAGCTCCCACTGACATGCCCAAAGGCATCAAGAGAGCCAGATCCTGACAGGAAGCCAGGAAGATGGACCAGCCATCCATTTGTTAATGTGTCACACTCGAATTACACATGGCTGGCTGCAAAATTAAATTGCTCTTTCAGGATATCAACGGAGACATAGATACAGCATTATAGCTCTGTGTTCCTATTGTTTTCGGATCAGAAAATGCTTTACTTGTGTACCCTTGCTAAATTGTGTTCACTGAAAGTGCAGATTAAAAAGAGTATTGATTGCAGCTTTCCCCAGGCCTGGAGTGGTTCTGTGATTTCAGAATTGAACATTTCGAAGGAAAAAGTGTGTGTTTCCAGCCTTGGCACCTGGAAAATTCTGGAAACCTTTAAAGACAAGAACTGCTGATAAGGAGATGATGTTGTTAAACTTCCTGGGAGTGATCTGGGCTGCTGTGTCCTTGCTCCCCTTCCCAATCTAAAGTACCGCATTCAGGCTTAATAATTTTTCCATATGTAATACTCATGACCTCCAAATACAGTTGCATCCATAATAATGGCTGCTCTATACACAGTGTGATCAAGAAACAGAAAGCAGCGTCCCAACAGCCAGCACACATCACTAGCAGCAGATAAACACTGATAATTTCAATGACTCAAACTTTCTCTACATGAGGCACATACAGATGAAGATGGCATCACTTGCAAGTGATTTCAATTATGCTTGAATCAAGGTCAAAACAAATTATTTCAGAGGGTAGAAATAAATAAAGACCACCCAAATGAGTACAAACAGAAGCTGTTTATTCAAAGCTTACTATAGCAAGGAGTCAGTCACCATGACTTGGGTTTGGCAGTGACCCCATGGCAGGCAGTGAAGTGGAAAAGCTTTATAGTCAAGGGGGCAGAAAAGGCTTCAGGGGTGCTGTGGTTGGAAGGCATCGGCATGAGGAAGCTGGAGGTGGGCTAACTAGATGCGGTGCATCCTCTGTGATGGACTAGGAGAATATTTGGCTTTCTCTGTTTCCTCCCGAGTCAAAAGCAAGTGCAAAAAAAGTAGGGAAGTTGGGCAGTCCCTGAACAACCTGTGTGTTCTCCGCCAATTGCCAAAGAGGCTATGGGTTGGCTTTTGGCCTAGTTCCTGCAAAGGTTTTGGGTCAGAGTTCTGTTGTCATATATGACATCTGACCAATGTCCATTTGCATATTCCACCTTTCAAGAGTCATTTTTCAAAGAGTCACTTAGGAATTTAGGTTAAGCAGGCAAATTACTGCAATGAGAGCAGCATTGGTAATTCTGCTTATTGGAAGACGGTGGGTAAAAACATAACATCAAATACTTCTTTCTAGGGTTTGGGATCAACCTAATACTTAATGGTATCAACATATTGAAAATGAGCAAATGCTCATAGTCTCCTTGGCTTCCACTTACAGAGGAAGACAGTCAAAAGAGCTCTGAAGTTAAATGAAGTGAATTTGGATTGTGAGAAACTCCACCCACATGCTTCAGTGGTGGTAGAAGCCAGATGATGTGATAGGCCATGAAAGACCTATCTATTCTACAGATGACTGCCAGAGTTGAGAGAAGGAAGGGATCAGTGTGAACTAGCATTGTCATGCAAGACTTTCATGGAGGATGTGTGGATGAAGCAAGGCTGTCCACGACGGAACTTGGGTGGGGAGAGAGCAGATGGAGAAGTAGCTTATGTAGTATGGATAAGATTGGGAAAGGTGTACACTTAGAGATGAGAGAGAGTAAATTTGATTACAGATTCTGGTATGGCAAAGTGATGGCAGAAAGAGTGAAATGAAAGAAAGAGAGGTCCAGAGGATATCGTAGAGATTAGGAAATGCTGTGCTAGTCACAGAAAACAAGAGAGGAAAAGAAGTGAAGTTGGTTTAGGAGAATGCTGTATTCAAATTTGGGTGAGTTTCCTGGGAAGGAACTGAATAGGATATTGAAAAGGAATTACCTGTAGGCAGCTGGATGTCTTCAGCTACATTTTAAAATGGGAAATCACGGCAAGTATGTATTGTGCAATACTCCCCAGGAAAGTGATATTTTGAAGTTATAAATACATTCCCCTTAAGGGAAAGATTATATAGAAAAGAAAGTACAGACCTCTTGAAACTTGAGTAATGGCCACACACAATGAAAGGGGAAATCGAGGGTTCAGAGAGGTAAGATTAGAAATCCACATATCACAGTGCCAAAGAATCTTGGCACAGTCTGTGGAGATGGTGGGGTTGGGGGACATGTCACAGGATATGAAATAATCAGGGAGAAGAAGCACTATGGAAGGTACTGTACGAAATGCCCTGATGTAATATTTTGAAATCCTTCCTTAGCTGATGAACTAAAAATACTACATTTTAAACACAAAATGAATTTGAAGAGTATCAGTGCAAAGTTTACAGCTTTGGCTAAAGCAAAAATTGAATACACAGAAAAGGAGGACTGGCTGTGTCTGTTTGGAAGCTGGCAAGCTAAATTATTTATACATAATTAAAATGAACAAATCAACTGAGGAAGTCACCATTCACACATCCCTAATAAATAACTGGTTATATGGGAATATAGGAAAATATACTATAAATATAAATGGTTTCCAACCAGTAGCAATTGACTACAATTTTTTAATGCATAATTACTGATATCAGAGGCAATTTGTGTAAATTTTACTGAAACACACTGAGTTGGGAAGAATTATGAAATATGTAACACAGAATGAGGAGAATATATACTTGAGAGAAGAATTGATGACACAATTTTTCAAAGAATGAATCTTCTCACACCTTTTTTTTAAAAAAGGGACCCGCCTAATCACTGAAACTCAGGCAATTATTTTGTTAGGGTCAAGTTGTATTTTATATTCTCTCTCACCAAAGAATATATAATAAGAGAGTAGGAAGGAGATTAATACAAGTTCTCCTTCCCACTCATCCCAGCTATCTTAGAGTTTTTATCTTTTTTTTCCATTGATAAGTACATAGATTGCACTCAAAATATTAAATATGATGACTCTATGAAAAAGGATACATTCCAATTCCTTTGACGGGTATGAAAACTGGTGGACAATAAGTAAAAGGCATCATAGTTTTAAATACGCATACTTATGACTTAAGCTTACGCTGTTAAGAATTTATGCGAAATGGTTAATGTGAATTGTTTGTGCAAAATGAATATTGAAGACAACTTAAGCATCTAGTAAAAGAAGAATCAAATAAATTATGGCATATCTGTGCTATGAAGTAGTGCTCAGCTATTTAAAAGAATAAGCCATTAAAAAAAAATAAAAGCAGGCCTACTCTAGGAGGAGCGGTTTTGCCCAAGATGCCCAATATCTGGCTTTCTCTCCGGAGAATGATCTAGGCACCTGTGGCTGGCTGCTGACTTGGTTGTCCCTTCTGGTCATGGTCAGTGCATCCCAGCCCGACCTCTTCCTGCCCCAGGTAAGAGATACCAGATGAAAAAGTATGTGGAGTCTGATGCCATTTCAGTAACTTATTTTTATGAATTTGAATAGAAAGTTGGAAAAAAAAAAGGTCTTGGAAAGATACATATCTGTTAATGACAGTTTTTTAAACAGTTATTTAAGAAGGATGGTGGGCACATTTCAGTCATTCATATGTATTTGATTATTTACATTTTTATACGTTTAGAATTTCTAATTTATTATCTTCTTCCTTCTATTTACAATTCTTTTTTGGTATAAATTTTATTAAAGTACTGTTGGAAAGGGAGGATTATTTCTCTACCTTCAAGTTCTTCCACCTGGACTAAAACTCAATTTACATGAGACATATTAACAGGAAAAAACACGAAGTTTCAGTAAGTGCGCACAAAGGCTCAGTAATGAAATTGAGACCCCAAAGAAATGACTAAGGCAGGCAGTTTCTGCATATTTCAGACAGAGATGATAGATTTATGAGGAATTTATAGGACAAGGAAAACATGCATTTGGGAGCTTTAATTAGTAAATAATTCCAGGTGGAATTTGGACTGAGGCAATAGATTAGTAAACAAGGTAGCAAGGTTTATGCCTATAGCTTCCTCATCACAAAAGTTCCTATCTCTGGTGATAAGGGTGTCTTTTTGTTTCTTAGGACAGCGAGGGTATTTCTCATATGGGGGATTTGTTTCCTGCTTTCAGGGGACAGAGGAGGGTCTGAGTGTCTTCATACCAGTCATTTCCTGAGGAGCTTCAATTCAAAATAATCAGTATGCCACTGTGGTATACATTTAGGGGCAGCCTGCCTGGGCCCCACAGTACAGAAATCTAAAGTGTTGAGTTAATATGAGCTTTTGACAAATATATACACCCAGGTGAGCCATACTTTTATCAAGATAAGGAGCATTTCCCTCATCTTTCCCTTACCCCTTCTCAAACAATTGTCACCTGTCTGAGATAACCACTGTTCTGTTTGCGTTAAAATTTAGTTTTGCCTGTTCTAGAAATTCCTATAAAGAGAATCACATTATAAGTACCGATCTTGTTTGAAAGGAGTCTGTTCAAAGCCGCCGCCCCCCCCCCCCCCCAAACCCCAACCCAAGCCAAGCTTACAGACAAAATTCACAGATGTCTGCACTTGGCCCTAGCTCTGTTTTTCTAAGTCACGGGCCCTACATTTTCAGAAAAGAGACCAAAACTACAAAGTATATTCTCCTCTAGACAGACTACAGCTCACATCCCAGATAAACCCTGGACAGAGCCCAGGGAGGAACCTGCCACCTCTTATTCTTCCTAGCCAAGGATCGACCCTGGTCTCCACACCCTCCATGGGCAGAGCTGCAACCCTTTCACATCCTTTAAACAACAACAACAACAAAACAAAAACAAGCAAACAAAAAGACGCACAAACCCTTAAAGGCCCAGCCCAACAGAAGCTCCCAGCCTTTTCTCTTGATGTCAGTCCCCATTCCTCCCTTGGAGAGTGAATAAAGTTTGTCCTGCTTGTTGCTTCATTCACCGGCCACCCTAACAGTGCTCAATTTCTTGAGCTCAGCATAGTGTCTATGAGATTGCTGCATCTTGTTGCATATATCAGCCGTTAATTCCTTTTTATTGCTAAGTGGTGGATCATCATTTGAAGACAGGTTTCCCCCATTATCCAAAAGTAAAGTGTTTCTATGAAACCTTTCATAAGCTGAAATGGTGTAAGGCGAAGAAGCAATAACCGTTAATCCATATGGAATAAATGTTCAGCATTCCCAGACCTCAAAAATAACCTCTCTTAGGCAATTCTGATTTCTTAGGACACATCTTGCTAATAGATGCACAAAATCAAGATAAAACACTAATGCTCACACACTTCAAAGCTATGGAGGCTTGGTACTGAGACACTGATGTCATCCCAGATGAAGAATTTGGCCTTGCCATTCTCACTGCTGGGAATGCATACTGCCTCTGCAATGGCTCTTTGAGAAACAAATGCTGAATGCTATTCTTGCTTTTCATTTTTTCTCCATAAAAACAGAAATCATCTTTAGATTCCATCCAATTAGCGAAAGCACGTACTAATGTAAGCCTTTCGTAAAAGTAAAGCCGCATAAAGTGAACTTTCAAGAAGCAGGGGATACCTGTATACCTGGCTTTACATACCCTGTTGATACACACTCAGGTTGTTTCCAATTTTTGACTCCTGAATAAAGCTGCTTTTAATAGTCTTACATAAGCCATTTTTGGACTTAGACTTTTAGTTCTCCTAGGCAAATACTTCAGGTATATTTCTCCTTAGGAAATGTTCCCCTTAGGAGAACTATTGGGTCAGGGAGGAGCTATATGTCTAATATTAGAAATAATTTACACACAGCTCTCCAGGGTAGTTTTAAGATTTTACACTCCAAACTTCAATATTCTAGAGGGTTGCAGTTCACATATTTATGACTATCTGGTATGAACAATTTTTTAGCATTAGCCATCCCCATGGTCTCAATTTGCATTTTATTTATGATTTGTGATCTTTTGTACCTTTCATGTACTTATTGGCCACCCTGAAGTCTTCCTTGTGAAGTGCGTGTTTGTTTTAACAGTTTTAGGCAGTTATTTATATACTTTGGATACAAGCCTTTTGTTACATATATGTTTGTGAATATCTTATCACAATATGTGACTTACCTATTTATACTTCTTACCAGTGTCTTTTGAGTAAAAAAAAAAAAAAAAGTTTGCTTTCCATGAAATTTAACTTTTTAATTTTAAACTTACTATTTTTTTGTGAACTAAGAAATATTTGTCTATCACCATGCCACAAAGGTATTTCCACTGTTCTCTTCTAGAAGCTTTATAGTTTTAGCTTTATTTTAGAGTATGATTCATGTAAGTTAATTTTTCTGTGTGACGTGAGGTAAATGTCAAAGTTCTTTTTTTAAAATATTGATATCCAGCATACTCTGTTGAAAATAATCTCCATTTCCTATTGAGTAAAGGAATCGACGCTCCATTTCTTGATATACTTGTTTATCCTTATGCCAGTCTCCTACTGTCTTTGGCTTTATAGCAAACCTGAAAGTCTCATACTATTTATTTTCCAATTTATTATTTGTTTCTTTTTCAAAATTATTTTGGCTATTAGAGGATTTTTTTCAATTTCATTTATATTTTAGAAATAGCTTGGGAATTTCTATTTTTAAAATCTACGGGATTATGACTGGGATTACTTTGAATCTATTGTTTTATTTGAGGATTTGGGTATCTTTCATTTTATCTAAGCTTCATTCATTTGTCTTAGCAAACTGTCATTATTTTCAGTGCAGGGATATTAGATAGGCTTGGTTAGAATTAGTCTTAAATGTTTTAAGGTTTTCACTTCGATTATAAATAGAAAAGTTTTTTTTTTTTCCTGAATTTTACTTTCCATTTGTTTCCTAATAATATATGGAAATGTAATTGGCTTTTGTTTATTGACTTTATATTCTTTATGCAAATACTCAGGGATATATTCTAAGTACATGCCTAGCCCTCTATACCTCTTGGATTTGTGTTGTTTATAGCACTTGGGATTTCACATCTATATTGTATAAGTTATGATGCATTTTCTCTTGTGGTTCTGATTTAAAAAGTCAATTAAGATGCTGTTTTATTCCAGTCTTCCCAGTTTTAATAATTGTGATTAATTACATTGCAATTCTTCTAGGTTGGGCTATATATGCATATATATATATATATATATATATATGTGTGTGTGTGTGTGTATGTATATTGTATATACATATACAAATGTATATGTAATGTATATAAATATGTATAAGTGTATTATATATACATATTCATGTATATACTCATAATGATGTTATTATATATACAGTCTAGTATATATGTATATATATATTCCTATACATATAGATACCTACACAGATAATAACCACCAATTAATTGATGACTGTGCTTATGGCTTACTGGGTTTCTCTGGAAAAACTGCTTAACTTCTCTGAATTGCACTTATATGCAAATAGAAAAACCTCTAATCTGTACTGAGAAGGTTACTGAGGTTAACAAAGATAATTAAATTTGTTAAGGAGAATGTGGGCTAAATTTTTATCTTTGTATCATACCAGTTGATATCTAAATAAAATTTCTTTCTATTTCCTCAAAGTTGTGGCATTATTTTGTTATTTGTTTTTTCTAAAATAGTGCAGTGGAAAGTATATTAAAAACCATGTACCTGACCTTTATTAAGACTTATTTTTAAAGCCAGGAAGATTAGAATTGCATATTGTTTGAGCCTGAAACACAGCTTTAGTGTTTTATATTGTTATTATTTTATGTAAATACCTTTGATGGTAGGGAGTCTTAGAAGATTTTGATATGATTAGCCCCAAGGTTGTTTTCATAGTGAAACAGAAATGTAAAGTCAAGGGCTAAAATCCTGGGTATAACGTTTTTCTGCTTTTGTTTTCTTTTTTTTTTTTAAATTTTATTAAGAGGATTTTTGCTTTCCCAAATACTCTTGATGTCTAAATCTGTCAATTTCCTTTCATAAGATTCTGAGACCACATAATTATAAATGGGAAAAGTTCTTATCTGAACAGCTTTCTGATCATCAGCTTGTTTACGGTATGGGTAGCCATTCTGAATAATGTAATGAATACTATATTTCCTACTCCACTCCTTCTTTCTTTCATGCTGTGATGATCCCCAAAGAACGTAAAAATGTGCTGATGTAATTACAGGTTCAGGGTAATATCTATAGGAGTTTAATGCAGTTTTTTATGTTTCTAAGGATATAAGCCTCTCAGTTAATCACAGTTTGAATTATCCAACTGGTTATTTTAATTTCTCCCTATGCATTGAAGGCTTTTTCCTCCTTTGTTAGTTTTGGAAATGGAAAATATGCTCAGTGGATGTCTTGCTTCTTAACTCTAAAAGTGTATCCTGTTCTTACCCTGGTATAAAATTTTGGTATATTTTTGTGAAAAATAAGTTAGCTCTTTTTGTATATGGCTCAGTAATCCATACTGAAACATAGACCTAGATCTCTGTGAACTTTATGTATTGACTCATTAAAAAATAATGCCATGATTAATATTAAACACTTTGAAATCAAAGTCATGTTATCTCTGTGTAATTTCTTACACACCAAACCTAGTATGATAATGAGAAGGGTAGTAAATGCAGACTAGAAAGTGACAATGTAATACCACATGAAGTCTTCCCTTTAAAATGGTTGGCCTTTTTTGGAGGGTCTGTTCTGTTTTGATTTACATTACTTTTTTTTCGGATTTATGTTGCTTTTGCTCTATATCTCATCTGGAATGTTTGTGACTAGGTATGATTTGACTTGCTTTTTATATATAGGCCAAATCTACTTTCTCTGGAAGTCATTAGTCCCCTCCCTCCATATCCTCATGTTATTTTTTTGCTGTGAAGACTCAATTATTTTTAAGGAGTAAAAATGAGAAAATAAGTATTTTTCATTCATGGAAATACTAACCATTTATATGGCTATTCATTTTTGTGAATGAATATTTTCATCTGGTATCATTTTATCTTTTCCTGAAGAACTAATTTGAGTATGTCTAGGAGTACAGGTCTGGTGGCAATGAATTCTCTCAGCTAGTGATTTTCAAAGCTTTTATTTTGCCTTTATCTTAAAAAGGTATGTGTGCTGGGTATAGTAGTTTATGGTGGCAAGTTTTTTTTTGTTTGGGTTTGGTTTTTACAATATTTAAACACATTGTTATGCTTTTTTTTTAATCTTGTAAAGTTTCTGATAAGTTGGCTATAATTTTAATTTTTGTTTCTCTGTACATAATTTGTCTTTTTTCTCTGTCTGTATTAATGATGTTTCTTACATATCATCTGGTTCTGTCAATTTGATCATAGTGCACCTTACTCTCTTTTGTTTGGGGTGTATACTTGAGCTGATTTGTTTCATGGATTTGTAGCTTCTATAACATTTAGAAAGTGTTGACTATTGTATCTCCAAGTGTTGTTCTCTCTTTCCTTTCTTTCTGGACTCCAAAATATTAGATCTTTTGGTATTGTTTCACAGATCATTGATGTTCTGTTTACTTATTTCAGGCTTTTGTTTACTCTGTGGGTTTATTTTAGATGGTTTTTATTAATATATTTTCAACTTCACTGATCTTTTTTTCATGGTTAAACTAATTTGTTGTTATGCCATCTGATATCTTCTTCATTTCACATATTGTATTTTTCTTCATAGAATCTGATTTTGGTCCTAAATCATTTTCATTATTCAAATATGCTAAATACTTGCAGCATATTCATAATAGTTCTTTTAAGATTATTTTTATCATATGGGGTCTGTTTCTATTGATTGTGTTCTATTCTCTTATTCTGTTTTCTCTCTCCTTGATAACTTCTTATTGACTTATAAACATTGCAAATTTTACATGTGTTTTCTGGATTTTGTTGGATTTTTTTTTAACCTAGGGTTGAATTTGTCTGGCATACATTTAAATTACTTAGATTTAGTTTGATCCTTTCAAATCTAGTGTTAAACTTTTTAAAAGAGGGCCTAGGGTATCCTTTAGGACTAATTTAATCCCACTCCTAAGGTGATACCCTCCTAGGAACTTTTCCCAATACTCTGTATACTACAAGGTCTTTTATCTTGGGATAGTGAGAGCTTAAACTATTGCTAGTGCACTTGAACTACTGTTTGTTTGTTTCGTGTAGAGACTGCTGATTTCCAAGGTTCTTTGTCTAGCCTCACATAGATCCTTTCACACAGGCACTGATTATTATTTAGCCAGAGATTGGAGGGAACCCTACCTACCTCAGATTTCCAGAATTCTCTCCATTTCTGTAGCCCTTCCTTCTCTGATACTCTGCCTCCCAAACTTTGTTGCCTTGATTTGCCTAACTTTCAGTTTCCTCAACTCAGCAAAACTGTTATTCCCTGTTGAGATCTCCCTCTCTTCGCTGTGGCCAGACAATTGCTTCAACACAATAAACTGGGGACTCTTTTGCTTCCATTCCTCTTATCTAATGTCTGGAAACATTGTTTCTTTTTTTTAAGATTTTATTTATTTTTTCATTAGAGATACACTGAGAGAGGCAGAGACAGGCAGAGGGAGAGGCAGGCTCATTGCAGGAAGCCTGATGCAGGACTTGATCCTCAGACCAAGGGATCGCCCTGAGCTGAAAGAAGATGCTCAACTGCTGAGCCACCCAGGCATTCCTGTTTCATATACATTCCTGTTTAACCCAGGCATTCCTGTTTCATATACATTGTCTATTCACTTTATCATTTCTGAAGCAGACATTCTCCAAGAATGTTTTAAAGCATTTAAGCAAAGCCCAACCAGAGCTCTTATTTAAATTATATCTGTGCTATTTTCATTAACTTCCCTAAACCTGGAAATTTGGTGGACTATTTTGTAACTTTTTTTTACCTGAGGATTTCCAGAGGTTTTAGTAAGTCCTATATAGTTTTGCTTACAGGCAAAACTTATTTTACTTTGAGATTGTACTGCCTTAAACCGACAAATGGTTATTCATTCTGATGGTTAGCACTTGACTGGGCTTTTATGAGGGGTAGTTAAGTGCAACAGTTTTAAACAAATGAGACAAAAGGTGTCTGTTCCTATTGGCAATATATATATATATATATATACTGTTCCTATTGGCATCCCTGCATTTCTGCAGGTTTTGCTATAATTACTTTATGCTAGATACCCATTACCAAATGCACCATGAGTTTAATACATTGCCTTCGTATTAGGAAAGGAGCTGTCTCTGTGATTGTCCAGGAGTGCAAGCAATCCCTGAGTGCCAAGAAAAAGGTGTCCCCATCCTCCCAACTAATTGCTGCCTCTGCTCCAGAGAATACAGCTAAGAAAGGGTGACCAGGTGCCTCTGCTAGATCCTTTGTGTAATGTATGTAGAAGCCTTGACCTCAACTTTCAGCTTTGTAGATTTGGAAAATTTATTGAGGGAGATTTCTTAAGGTGACCTCCTTAAAAACATTTTTACTTTTTTTAAAAAAATATATAAAACTCTAAAAATAAATTATAAAATATCACAAACCCCTTTGGTACTCCTTGGTTTCCCAATGCCGAATGCCAGTTGTCTGATTCCTTGGAGGAAAAAGGTTCAGAATTGTCAACCCACAGAAAACTGTGTCTGGGCCTGGATCTGCAGTAATCATTTTTAAAACCTTTGGTATCTCAGGAAACAAGACGTGAACTGTTGGTGCCAGAGAACCTCAAAAACAATGGGTAGCACCAAAGTATGCATAATACTTTGTGATTGAAAAACAAAATTGTGTTGGAAATAACATATAATGGTTGAGGAGGACAAGGGCCTTTCTAAACATTATAATTAATACCCTGGCTCTACTGCAGCTTTCATAATGCTTCACATCTCCCAGTCTTATTTATTGTGCCTTCCGAATCATATTGTTAGAGGAATTACATAAAGTAATTGGTTCATGTTGTACTTTGTACGGTACCAATCACTACTAGTTTGATGAGTGGAAGCCTTGTGAATAGAAATCATTATTGTTGCCATTGTCATTATTGTAGTCACTGTAAAATGCTAAATAGGCTAATTCAACACTACTTACTAAATGCTTACTAATGCTACTTCACTAAGACAATAGATTAAGCTCTTTAAGTTAGGATGCAAATAATAAAATATAAAATTTAATAACTACAAATATATAAACATGCACATACAGTTCAGCATAACTGTTTTTTGGAATGATCAATCAAGGCCATAGTAAGCTATTCTTATTAAAGATAATTTGTTCAAAAATGTCAGTAAGGGTTGTCATATATTAATAGTAATTCTTCAGCTGAAATTCTGTTTGAAGATTTTATCTCTGGGTTTCATCTCCCTAAAATAAAGATACTTTATTTAAGCATCGATCATGACAGGTTTTGAAGCTCTGGAAAGAGAGGAACATGCCCTGTCACTCCTTCTTCCTGAATTCTACATGGGGAGTAGAACATCCATGAAGGTGGCAAATCTGTTGAGGAGAGCAGTGAGGCTGTGTGACTTGAATTCCTCTCCCTGTGCTCAGAAAAACAAGTGATCATGTGATTGATAAGACTAATTTTGGCATCAGCTTTTTTTGTTAAGTGTTTGGTAGTTCACAATTACTTCTTCCCTAAGTATGGAGGAATACATTCTTTTGCTCAAACTGTCTTCCCCATTTCTCCTGAGGTTCCTATTCTACTAATAGTTATCACTACTTCAATTCATACTTCACTTCTCTCTCTCCATGATACATAGCCTGTGGAAGAGTGAAACTTCAGATGAGCTCAAATTTATTCATTTGTGACAAAATTACTAACATTAGCACTAATTGTTATAAAAATCTAATTAGATACTAAGATTCATTATATGCTTACTTTTGTATTCTAATTGATTGCAGATCTTAATCAAGCCCTTGTATGGTATCAAAAATATAATTTATTGTTTGTGTACCTGAAACCATTCCAACACCATCCCTATTTTCTGTCCTGCAAAGTGACTGGAGAATCTTCTTTGGACTCATTTTCTATATGGGTATAGCTCTTTAAGACTTATCAGAGAGGATATCCTTGTTGGGTTAGAAAAAGGGCCCTTAAATATCCATGTACTTCCTTTAGTCACTTTCTTCCTTTTCTCTTTTCCTTAGAACTAAGGACCCACTTACCCCTTTTCTGCTACTCCCCAATACTGTCCTTGTGAACTCTCTGTTCTGTCCTTACTCCTTAAGGTACACTGTTACTGCTCAAAGCTGCTGATCATGAGCAAAGATGAGAGGATCTTCTTAGATGACCACCCTCCAAAACTGTCTGCATTACTGAGAGCACTAATGCAGAATGCAAAATTATCTATATAGTGTAACTTAATTTGTACTATATATAATTATTTGCAAATATGCACACATATGGAAAAATCACTGGGGAAACATGTAAAAAAATTAACAGCAACTGTCTCCGCATGATGTAAATTGTGTTTCCCTTATAATTTTTCGATATTTTCTATATGTTCTCTACTGAGAGATGCACATCTTTTATAATTTGAAGAGTCCACAATATTGTTAAAATTTGGAGTCAACAACTGGTGATATGGAAAAATTGAAATATTAATGCTAAGAATACTAGTTCAAATTAAGAACCATCTAAATATTATTCTAAACAATGTGTGTGTGTGTGTGTGTGTGTGTGTAGTGCGTACATATATATATATTAATGTATAGCCTAGGACCATTTTTGGAAGGATGGAGGAGGCTTCAAATCATGGGAGCAAATGCTCTAAATATTTTCCAAATTCTCATTGTCCCTTGTTAAAGGTCTAATGTTATTAGATTTCTAAAAACAACTATGATGCCCTTGGGGGAAAAAGAATTTTGAAAGGAATTATATATCTATGTAATTGCAGTCTTCTGGATCACACCGTATTATTCTGAGGTCGACTAGCATTCACAGAGTTAAACACACACAAGCAAACATACCAAAACTACTCCATCAATATGCAAGAAATCGAGGACACTGTCTTGTTACTAGGTGGGAAAAAATGACACAAAAGAAAATTCCCTATGTAAAATCATGTATATTATAAATTCTCCACAAATAATGAAGGTTACTTTTCACAAACTGAAGCTATAGTCGTAGCAGCCTCAAGACTCAAGTTAAATATAAGCACAAAAACAGTATACTTGTTGTAAATAGAGCAATCAAGCAGGTAGCAGTGCAAATTATGCATAAGAACTACTTCAATCAAGTGAGGCAGAGGGTGAAAAATCACCTACCCTGATCGTCTTTAGACCTAGGAGACAGCAAGTTAAAGGAAGATAGAAACAAACGTGGCAGGATTATTTTGAAAAATCAATTATTAATGAATGAAGCAAATAACCTTATGTAAATATTTATCAAATGGATAGCTTTCCTAGGGGTTAGGTCATCATCTTTAGTCTTAGTATTACCATAGCTATAGTCCCTGCTCATGCAGGAAAGAGGGTAGCCCTGTGAATTCTTTACATAAATACCAATATTTTGGTTGTAGAACTGCCTTATTTAAGCACTAAAAATATGTAATCTGGAATCCCTAGATGGAGAGGAAGAGAGAGGGAGTGAAGTGGGTTTGGAGAAATCCCCAGCAGAGGATGGTTATAGACATGGCTGCTTTCATAAAGACCCAAATTCTTTGCAGTAGTATTCCTGTAAATTGAAGTTGCCCTCTGCAATAGATCATCCAAGCACCACTCTTGCTGTTATCATGACTGCCTTTCCAAGGCAGTTTCTCATGTCCCTCAAATTCACCTTTAGCTGTCACTGAGAACCAGTAAAAAAAAAAAAAAAAAAAAAATCCAGGACCGAAGTTTTGGATGGTAAAGAGAGGAGCATGCATAGCTAGTAAGTCCTGCCTCCAGCATATACCATTAAAAAATCCAGGGGTGATACCATCATGGATTGAGCTCTTAATTTGGGCATAAGAGGCAGAGGTCGTGGGAGAAGAGCGTGGGGAGCACAAGACACCTGACTCCTATCATTTATGTACCTGGGATTTTCTGTCAAGGTGATCACATATTGTTTTCTATACCTTCTGTCCATTCTCAAATATGTGTCAAGGGTTTTACCTATCCCCTTTTCTTCCAAAACATAACCTTCAATAAATAGTCATCTAACTGCTGAGTATATGTTTGAGAATCTCCCTTCAGTAAGTAATTGCTCCTATGGCCTTCAAATCTCACACTCTTTTTACTCATTTGGTGAGAACAACATTGTTTTCTCCCATAACATGCAAAATTAAAGTAGCCATATTTCTAATTGGCCATTGAAGATGAGAAAAGTACCAAATTAGGGAGAAAATTAGAGTTTATGAAGCCTAATCAAGCATTTTTTTAATTAGGGAATTTAAATCTGTATAAAATGCAGTAAGAGAAAAATAGGCAAAACAACATAATAGCGAGAATCATTCAACCATACTTACTTATTGTGTTCCAGGAATGTTCTGGATGCTGGGAGGAAATGTTTTATATGTTTTATAAAACACAGTCATTGCCCTAGCAGGCCTTGCAGTCAAATGGAGAGACAGACTTGTAAAATTCCATTATGGTGAGAGCTAGTGAAGGAGTGGGAAAGAGATGAAAAACTCAGTTCCAGTAAGGGGGCCGGGGAGGCCTTAAAAGAGGAGCTGACAACAGAACAGGGAAGCATTCCAGGCAAGGAGAACAATATTAAAAATATTCACAGTGGGGTGTGTGTGTTTGTGTGTGTGTGGGTGGGTGGCTCAGCATCTGCCTTTGGCTCAGGTCAAGACTCCTGGGTCTTGGGATCAAGCCCTACATTGGGCTTTCTACTAAGTCGGGAGTCTGCTTCTCCCTCCCCCTCTGCCTGCTGCTCCACCTACCTGTGCTCTCTCTCTCTCTGTCAAATAAATAAAATCTTTTAAAAAGAAATATTCATAGTAGAATTGAAACCACTATTAGATTCTTAAATATCACCTTATTTTGATTTTTTTCTGACTAGATGCTAAGATTATCATCACTTCATAAAGTGATACTTAGATGGCTTCCAAAAATTACAGTAGGGTCCTTATTAGAGTGTCATTGAATTTTACTACCTGGGAATGAAGGTTAAGGAAAAGAGCAGAGAATTTGGGACATCATGGTAAAGAAGTATAATTTATACAATATCTTCATCTATGATTAAGATTCAACTGTCCAGTAGCTTCAGCTTGTAGGCCTTAGAACTTTTCACTTTCTGCCCTTTCAAGCCCAACTAAGATCAAGGTGCTTCAAAGTTTAATTTGGTTTTCTACTAGATAAGTTTCTCATCTCAGGATTGTTTCTCATCTGAGCCAAGTGCACATGCACATGTGTTTTGGTTGAGTCTTACTAGATTGGGACAAAATGATGAAGACAAAGTTTATATTCTCAACTTTTTCCTTCCTCAAGATGAAAACTCCTAGCCCTCTCAGATGATCTATGCTCTTTAGGTTTGAGACATGTGTTTCTTCTTCATAGGGCTTTGTGTAAGCTTTCTCTCTGATAATGGAATGGAAGATTCAATATCCAGCTGACTGCCTCTGAGGCACAGACAACAGGCAAGTCCAGGTGATCTGGATGTAGGAAATCTTTCAGTGCTCTAGTAACATACCATTTGTCCAAGGAACCCATATAAGACTCCTGAGCTCTAGCTATTCTTTTGTCTGTCATTCAGGAAGACCTTTGGTCTGAGAACTCTGTTTGTTAGCTCACGTCTCTGAGAAGGTAGGTTAAAAGGAGAAAAAAGGGGGGGAACACATTTTCAAGTATCACCCACACAAATGACTTTCTTCTTGATCACACAATTACTAATCCTATAATATTTGGATATAATACAAAAAGGTAAAGCATTGACTGTGTTTGTGATGTTCATGCTTGTTTGTATTTGCAGAGTATAAAATATACAGAATATACGAATAATAAGCAATTTAAAAAAAACACTTGGATCGTAATATATTCCTTGATTCATAATACAACGTCTTTGGTGCCTCCTGATATGAAACCATGCTGAGTTAAAAGTCATAGGAACTATAACAACACTTTTGTTTCCCACTTTCATGATAAAATTGGAGAAAGCTAAGATGATGACTTTATTAGAAATGGTGAACCAAATATAATTAAGTGGTCAAACCAACAATACATTTACAAAACTGTAAAGTTTATAATAATTTCTATTAGTTCATTCATGATATGTTCATGAAAATGTAGGGTTTTTTAAAAGATTTTATTTATTTATTTGAGAGAGATAGCAAGAGAGAGCATGAGCAGAAGAGAGAGAAACAGGCTCCCCACTGAGCAGGGAGCCTGATGTGGGACTCCATCCCAGGACCCTGAACCAAAGGCAGACACTTAACTGACTGAGCCACCATATCATGAATATGTCGTTTCATAAAGTGGGTTAAATCATAAAGGCCAGATAAATACAAAGCATGAGATAATAGATAGAAAATCTTCCAATGTTTCAATCTGATACATTTTGAATTAACTTATTTTGATCTTCACTAAAATTTGCAAGTTTGTATTTTAAAGGCCTACTATTTTATCAGAGCTTTTTTATTAAAAAAATAAAAAAAGAAAGAAAGAAAGAAAAAGAAAAAGAAAAAAAAAAAAAAAACAAGGACAGATTAAGTAGAAGCCCATCCAGATTACCAAAACCAAACAACTATCTATAAGAGTAAAAAGACAAAAGATAGGGTTCAATGAATAGATTTTATTTTCATTATTTGCTGAGTTGGCATGATTGATGGCAGATACTTGACTAATAAAATTTGAGATCCTAAAATAGCTTCTCAGTTTTTTGAACAGATACATAGTACTCCCCTGCACAAATGTGCCAGTGTTAAAAAATCCTTTATCCATGTTAGTCAGCTTTTTTTCTCTTAAATTTTAGCTATTACAAAAGAGATCTAGCATGAACCTTTTTATGCATACATATTTGCTTGCATATATTAAAATTTTTAGGATGGTTTGTTAAAAGTGCAATTAATATATCTAAAGATACCTAGTAAAATGTCTTTTTTTTTACAAGATGTAAAAAAAGTTTACATTTTTACAAATTTTACCAAAGTCAGTAATGAACATTTCAACCCATTTTAACCAGCAGTATCCTTACAACTGCTACTTTACTGAATTGATATTAAGGGAAACAATTGAATGGAGATGGGAAGAATAAACAGGGAAAGGTAAGAAAATAAGAAAGTAAACATGAAGATAAGGACAGAAGAAAATTGACACAAATGGGAAGATTAGGGAAAGAAGCATGAATCATACCATGAATTGAGATGCCAACTCCATAACTCATGCCTCCATACTTTTTGTGAGTTTCATACGCACTATCTGCACATTTAGTGTATGAAATTTACGTGGCTATTTTTTTTTTACAGTGAAAGTGGAATATACAAAACAAAGTGAAAATCACCAATTTCCTCTTTCAACTGCTTATTTTATCCTAACAGATGGTGCAACCATCCTCCTCAAATATCAGGACATAAACTTGGGTTTTCCTCTTGACTCTTCCTCTACCTTTCTCACATTGTAGTCCCTCACACTACCTCCTTCCTCTACTTTAATATCGATAGATTTTGTTCATTTTTCCTCATCCTTGCTATCACTATCTCCGATTAAGGTAATTACATTTTTCACATGGAGTTCAGTTATAGTTTCTTTGTTTTTACAAGCTTGTAGTATCTTATTCTAGGTTTCCCTTTGCGGGTTTAGCAGCTTTATACTTAATCTTTTCACAGTTAATCTTGTTATCATGTATACTTAACAAATTCTAAAATTACACATTAATCCTACCCTCTGAAAGATGACAAGGGCCTTAGAAAACTGAGTCTTGTTGACTCCCTTCCTGACATATATATGTAATATATTGATATAGTATTTTAGATTTATCTTAACCTCATAAATTTGACATTATTATTATCTTGTATAGATAATAATTTTTTTCTCAAACTGTATGTTATGTATTTATTATGTTTATTATTTATATACTGTGTCCCCTCACTAGAATGTAAGTTCCAAAATTGCAGATTGACCAATCAACCTTCTTTCTTTCCTTCTTTCCCTCCTTCTAAGAACTGTGCATGGCACAAAGTTTATATTCAATATATATTTTGGGGAAACAAATGCATTTATCCATACATTCACCTATTTTTTATCTCATTTTTTTCTGCATTTAGCTAGCCTTTGCGGAATAGTATTTTTCATAGTACATGCCTCATAAGTTTGCCATAGCTGGAATTTGTTGATGGTAAAATCTCCTATGTTTATGTAAAAATAAATAAACTTAGTTTTGTCCTATTTCTGGAAATTATGTCTAATTTGAAAATGTTTATTTAAAATGTTTCCCTCTTAGCACTTAAAAGATATTTTCCTGCTGTCCTCTGGCTTCTGTTGGTGATATTAAGACATCTGTTGCTAATCTAACTATCCTCGGTAGTTTCTGCTTTCCCTTAAATAGGCCTAGCTGTGGAATATTTCTCTGTTTCCATACCCCTTCTCCTTTCTCTGTCTCATAAAATTCTCTGTTTCCATACCCCTTCTCCTTTCTCTGTCTCATAAAATTCTGCTTGTTAACTGTTGTTCTTTCTGTATATGAGGATCCCTAAATTTCTCATTTCTAGAAAATTTTCAGACATTACCTTTGAAGTATAAATATAACCTCGGCTCCATTCTCTTCATTTTGTCCTTCTGAGATTCCAACTGGAAATATCCTACCTCTTCCCGTTCTATCCTCTTTGTCTTTTCCTGAGTTCCCATTTTCTTGTTTCTCTTTGTGTATCCTGATTAGATTATTCAGAATCATCTTGTTTTTTTTTTTTTTTCCCTATAACTGGGTGTATTATATATACTCTTTTACTCATTTTCTATGTGTCAAAATGCATTTTTTCTTAATATGTACTTGGTCACTTTTTAAAATTTCCTGTTGCTCATTTTTGTTCCTATCCTTCATTCCTTAAATACTTCATCCATAAATATTTTTACAACCTGTATTTGATAATCCTAATATGTAATGTCCTTGCAAGTTTAAAATTGTTTTTATTTTCTACTGATTCCAATTCGTATTGACCTAGGATTACATTTGATTTTAAACTGTGGAAATCATGAAGACTCAACAGGGAATAGTTGATTCTAGAGAGATTGTTCTACCTGGATGCAAGTGACTTATATGGCCCAGGGCCCATTTTAGTTCCAGGTCCCAGGCTTAAAACTAAAGGCTGTGGTTCAGATTCTTCATCTTGTTAATGGTTCAAAATTAGTCTCTAGAGCTCTGATATTGTCACCTGCTCTCAGCACATCTTTTCCTTTCTTGTTTGCTTACAGCTCTCAGATCTCAGATTCACTTTCTTTTTTCTTGATTACATTTACTTTTGTATTTATCATGGGTGACACTCTTCCCTCCTATGAACTTAGAAGCTCATTAAAAGTTCCTTAAAGGAAGGCTGAGTTTCTGATGTAGTTTCTTAACAGCTTTCTGTCTTTAGTATGTCTCTTGCCTTTCCATTTTTCATATCACAGTTAGATCTGTTTATTTACTAGAAATCCCACTCTCTTCGGTTTAGCCCATATGCCACTGCTTTCCAGATAAAATGAAAAGTGAAAATTCTTAACATGTTTACCAGGTCCTCAGTAATTGGTTCCCAAGAATATTTCCAACCTCATGTTTTGCTATTCCACCTCTCTTTCTACTCCAACGTACACAGATTTCTTCAAGTTTGTAAATGTGTCATGTTGATTCCCATTTGTAGGCACATATTGTTCTCCCTTCTGTTGGTTTGCAAGCCTCTTGGGAGCTTCCATGATGCAATCTGAAATTGGCCTCTGCACATAAAGGGTGGAGAGAGACCAAAGAAAGAGACAAGTCATTCATTCCAGGTTGATAGGTGGTGGTTTTAATAAGCAAAGGGAACTTACACATAAGGTTTGTCTTGAGTGACAGCAAGACAGATGGATCATCCCACCCTTCCACCAAATCTTAGAAGTTTAGAAAGAAGATGTACCTGGATTCAGTTGTGTACACTGTGCAGGTATAGAGGTGGCTCTTTTGGTGGTCATCTGGCCACGTTGCAGGCAGATGCCACAGCCACAATACAGGCACATGTAAGAAAAACACAGGTTAAGCTAATAATCCCCCCAATCAGTGACAACATTTTTCCACCAAGATCTCCAAGATCCAAACCACTGATTTATTAAATCCCCTAGGTTTGAGATCAGATCACTTAAGGAATTCACTTGTGTCCTCATGTAATTTTATAAAGATGATATATTAGCAAACTCATGAGGTATGAACACAAAACATTGTGTTTTAATAATAGCACAGGGTCCTCCTTGCGGGGCAGTGATAATGTCTAAGGCCGTCTTATTTTGGGGGATGTTTTTTCTCATTAGAGTCATTTTATTGTTTAGTAAGGACAGACTTTGTTGGCTAACATGCAAGGCTTGCCAAGTGCATTTAGTAAGGGCTTCTGTATATGCTATGACATCTTTCAGACTGATGGAGGGGAGAAAAGATGGCAGACAAACTACTGTTCTAGTGAAAACAGAATCTTCCCACCTGGCATTGATGAGAGGGATGTTGGTAGTTTTAGAAACTTGACCTGGTTGTACATACCGCACATGTTGGCCAGGAGAGGCAATACCATCAGGCATGAGGAGATGACTGGAGGTGGGATATGCCAGGCCAAGACCCCCATATTCTCCCCTTTCAATGGTGCATGCTCCATTCCAAGCATGGTGTATTTTTTTTTTTTCAGGCATAGTGTATTTTAACAAGTCCAGCTTGAAGCAGAACAATGGGATCCTAGCGCAGATTGTGCATTCCCCTTACCCAGGGAGTATGAAGTAATTCACCTATCTTGGTAGGACATCCCCTGGTCTTATTCCAGTAAATAATTTCTTTCTGAGGTGTGATGGGGCTTGGTGTTCTCAGCAGAATAGCATGCTGATTCACAGTGAGAGTCAGGGCAATAGCTGGTACCCAGAGCTTCTATAACTTGATGGTACCGGGTGCCTCAGCAGGGGCTCCCAGTCTGGCATATAGGGCAACAGGCCCTACTAGTTAACCATTCAAATGTATTTAGGCCTGGGACAGTACTTTAATTGACCTAGCCAAGGTGGTTTTACCTGTGAATAATTTAATCTGCTGCTTTAATATTCAATGTTTTTCTTTCTGCCAACACTGTTGTTAGTGGCTTGTAGGGAAGAGGCAACATCCACTTAATGTGTTTTTTTTTTTTTTTTTTTTTTTTTTTTGCTATTTAGTCTTATATATCATGTGATATACATGTGACCCTCAATCATATGTTTGATGACAGTATCCATCCCTGGTACTCAGCTTCTGCTAATAGTGACAGCTCTGTTTGCATGGTAACAAGGAAAGCTTGAGTTAGGCCATTTTGTAGCATCCATACAAACCAAGGCATACATAGAACCATTGTTAAGAGGGAGGAGGATTAACATAATCTAGTTGCCAATTCTTCACTGGTTGGGAACTCCAGTGGATGGCCCTGGATTCTTTCACCACTTGCCTTGGATGCTGTTCAGAATACACAAGCCATCCTGTTATTGCATTAACCAAGTCACTATACTTTAAGGGCAATCTAGCATCGTTGGCAATATGCCATCTTACACAGGCACTGTGGTGGCAAGTCTTTCTATATGTCCAATCTACAAATACAATTCCGTAACTACCAAATTGTCAGTAACTAGGGCTGATACTCAAGCTATGGCATCAGCTTCCTGATTGCCAGAGAATATCTGTATCTTATGAACCAGGGCATTACAAATATTGATGGTTGCTCTAGATTGCCTGCAGATGGACCCAAATGTCCTTCCACATATCCTGCCCCTACAAGGGCTTATTTATGATCACCCATCCTCTTGTTCCATTGTCCAAGTCATAGGGATGCTTTTTTAGAATGGCCCAAAAATCAAAGGGTTAATGGGCAGGGTTCGTGAGTAATCACCAACTAGACTGTTTTGAGTTCAGCCCAAAACCCCTGCTGCACTGGCTGCTATATGAGATGTTTTACTTAGAGAAGCACTGTGTACATTGCTAGCAGCTGTTGCTGTATGGTTGCATATTGGGTTTTCGAGTCGGGACAAAAATCCTAGGGCCATTTTTTCCCCCTCTGTTGTCTCTGCCATCATATCTGACCCTGGTATCTGAAGTCACAAACATATCTAAACTCAAATGGTATCCCTGTATAGGAGATGCCCAGATCTTTAGTCTGCTTCACTAGTGTTTTTGCTTTCCCAAAGGTAGCTTGTTGCTCTGACCCCCAGTCTTATAAATGCCCTTTCCTTATCAGGTGATACAAGGGATGGACAGCCTGTGCCAGGTGGGGAATAAAAAACATTCAAAACCCCAAAAGCTCTACAAAGACTTGCACCTCTTTCACATTCTTAGGCAATGGATAAATCTACATTTTATCAATTACAGCTTTTGAGAGAACATGGGTCTTACCAAACCAGAGAGCTGGGCCTTGATTGTCTATGGATTCAGTGCTCACCCTCTGCCTTGTAGACGTTCTAGCAAAGCTTGCAAGGTGTCCTACGGCAGAGGGAAATCTTGACATGTTAAACATTATATCAATGTAATGGGCCCATTTTGCTGATGTGGGGATGGAGTACAAGGACAGGTCTCAGTCTACCATTCCATGACATACTGGAACTATGCAGGTAGCTGTGCGGGAACACTTGAAAAGTTTATTATTATCATTCCCACATGAAGGCAAGTTAATCTTAGTTATCAGAAATCTTGTCAAAGTCTTTTCCATAAATCTCTTGAAGAGGAAGTATTTATGCAGGAACTCTTTTTGCCAAAACATTAGAGTAAAACAATAACTGCATTTGACAAGACTTAAAAATAGCCATCATTGAAGATCTGATGGAAGTTCATTATAATGCAGCTGACTAGCGAACTTTTACAACAGTCTATATTTTTAAAAGCCTCCCTCTGGCCTCTTCTCCTTTGGTCTCTGTGAGCAGTGCTTTGGTTATCTCCTGGGGTGTTTACATTTCAAAGATATAAGATTTACAACTTCAAGGGACAGAGAAAGAATGCAAGTTTTCTCCTGGGAGTTTTGGGATAATTGCTATTTGAAATTTTCCTTTGTATCAGGGTCCACAAGGCATGGGACATCTTGCCTGTTTTATTGTCAGTTCCCCATAACATCCTCCTCTTTGTTTTCATCACTCTCTCTGAGATTCCACATCTTCAGCATCCTAATCAGGCTTTGTAACAAGTGCCCAGATCTTAATACTTGGGAGGTTGCCTTTGCAAAAGAGCATGCTAAGGTCTCTAAATTACTATCCTCTTCTTCCATCTTGTCTACCAGCCCCAAAGCTAGCAGAGGATTATTTGCCACATGCCCTGGTCCAACCTCAGCTCTTCTAACTTTCTAACTCGAGCTTCAGCTTCTAGTTGGGTATTGGTCGCTGGTCAAACCTGTCCACAGCAGAAGCCAGCCCACTGCAGCCATCATTTGTTTTTCTTCTTTGCCACTGAGTGCTATGTGCAGTTGTCCATGTGCATTAGGTTGCCTAGCATATTGGGGGCACCCTCATTCTCACATGGTGGTCCACAGCATCTAACATATGGGCTACTCCTCCCTGCATTAGAGGTCAATGGCCAACTCAGCATTTCTCCCCATGGATACCTCATTCCTCAGGTCCATATCTTTGCTCTTCTGGCTGGCTACCAATTACTGCTTCACAGTCCTCTTGGGAACTTCACTAGTATAATCTGAAACTGGCACCATAGAGAGAAGGCAGCAAGAGACCGAAGAAAGAGGCTGTTCCAGGCAGGCTGGTAGGTGGCAGAATTTTGTATTTATTTGCTTTTTAATAAGCAAAGTCTACTTACATACAAGATTTGTCTCAGGTGGCAGCAAAATGAGTGGATCCCTGCACATGCCTGCCAAATCTTAAAAATTTATGAAGAAGTCTTAACTGAGTTCAGTCACATATACCATGTAGGTGTTCTTAACACCACATCAGTGTCTTAAAGCTGTGTCCTTGGTGCAGCCTCTGGAAGTAGTAAAGCCAAGTGGAACCCACATTCAAAGACAGGAGCAGGAATAAGGAGCATTGGAATGCCCGGTGCAGCTCATAGATCAACTGGCAGTCACATCCTTTCAATCACCTTCCCCAACACCTTCTTTAATTTGCCTGGATCTATTGGTCTCTATGAAGTTTATTTAAATATGCAGTCCATGCTTTCATTCAGCATGTAAAATGTTCAGTGGACAACATAGTTACTCTGATATAAAGTTTAAACATATCTTTATTTTTAAACTTTGTCTTCTCATTTAATTTCTTTGCTTTCAGTATTCAAGTAAAAAATAACTTAATCATGTAATAAATATACATAAAAGTGTACAGATAGATAACATGTGTCAAATTTGCATATATAAATAATCCACCTATCCTTAAACACACACACACACACACGCACACACACACAACACTTGACTATGGCGGCTTGTTTGCAGTAACGTGAATTGCTGTTTCACTTGTTGTCAGCATCAATTGTTAAAATGGTTGAAGTGATTGATCAGGATGTATGAAAGGAAATTGACATCCTTAATGTATCTCTGACTCTGAGATCTATGAGAGCTTTAACAAAAGGAAATTGAAGCAGCAAAACCTATTTAAAGATGGAAACACACACACTGGGTCTCTGTTTTTATGCACAACAATTGATGTCCCCTTAGGCTAAACCTACTAAAGCTTTCATCATAATGTAATACACCTACAATGGACCTTAAGAGCTTGTGTGGTGAATCTGAGGGGAAAGAAGAGCTCTTCATTACTTAGGGTATATGTGACAGCTCTTTGTTCTCTTGCAGCTGGTAGATTTGCTCTTCACTTTGCAGAGGACAATAGAACTCCTATGAAGAACTGGTGCTGTTTTATTTTTTAATCTCATTTCCTCTGTCCTTAGCTGCCTTATTTCCACCTGACATTCAAACAATAAAAAACACCAAGTCACCACCACTGCAGCCGAAAAGGAAAAGAAAGGCTAATGTTACCCTAAAGCACTATTGCAAACACAAAGAAAGCATAATTCCATGTCATGGGTATAACCTGGAATGACACATTGGCATGAATTACCTCTTTGAGTTTTTGACAGAAGAGAACAAAAAGTGGCTAATGAAGTCACGAGAGGCTTTGGGACTTCAACTTATGAAACCTTTAGTATTATGACAGTGTCAGGACAGGTCAGTCTTACTGTTTCACTCACAAGATGGAACATACTTGTGACCTCCTGGTAAAGTCAGACATTGGAAAAATTATAGCCTCAAGTGAATTCTGACACCCTATCGTAACTTTGCTATCTGAATACATATTTGGTTTTCTTTTAATTTTAGGAGTGTTCTGTTGGAGTATAGTCAAAAATTGGTGCTGTATTAGTTTATTTTCTTAGTATGTTCAGCTTATGCATCTTCTCAATACAGTAAAATATTTCTTGGCTGAGAGAGAAAATTAAAACTGAATCTGAGAGATATGGTGTACATTCTGTACGTATGTGTCATTGTCCTGTGAACTCAGAGAACTGACCTTGATACAATACCAGGAACAATCCATGTATATATACAGATTTTCTGAGCTCTTCAACAATAGGATCAAAATCAATTCCTGTTGCCTTTGCTAACTTAGAAAGATAAAAGATGACTTGGTCACTTATGCTGCAACATTTAGAGGAAAATGGAAAGTGATTTTCCCTAAAATATGTTCCTATTTTATCAAAAATGTATCTGAAATATAACATGGAATTAGTGGAATATAAAAGTTTAAAATAATATTCCATGAGATTTAAAGTCTTAAGATTGATCTCACAAACTCTATTTAAAAACTGATAAATTATGCAGGGCATGCATTATTGCAATCATTTTTATCAGAGAGGCAGGTAAATTTGCAAGGTTCTGTAGCAAATAAGGGAAAAGCTGGACTCAAGCACCAGGCCATCTGATTCCAGAAGGTCTTCATATTATACTAATAAATCATGGCATTTTTTACTTAAGTCATTTCTCTGTGTTAAAGTACAAATAAATCTGAAAAAAATAAACCTATTTAAGTCCATTAGCAGCATAAATGATCTAAATATATTATTTCAAATTACAAAGGAAGGAGAGAGGGAAGAAAGGAAGGAGGGAAGGAGCGATGGAGAGAGAAGGAGGGATTAGATAACAAATAATGATAGAGCAAGAATGGAGAGGAGCAAGAGGACCAGAACACTGATAAGTTCATCAGGACTTTTGGTTGTAAGTAACTAAAAGTTAACACAAAGTAGCTTAAGGCTAGAAGAGAACCTCCTAGAACATACAGAAAAAGAGAAAAAACAAATACCTGGAAGGAAGGGAACCAGGAAGATTTTAGAAGCCCAGCAACCAAAACTAGGGAGTCAACACATAGGATTCTCCATCTCTGTTTGATTCCTGCTTCTATTTTCAGGTTAGCTTCATTACTCTCTTCTACCAATAAAATTCTTTATGCTTTAGGCGTGTGATCACCCAAAGCTATAGTTTGCATCCTCAGGGTACCTCACTAAATGAGAAAGATAACTTATCTACTAGTCCTATCTCTAAAACTCTAAGCAAAGCCCCTGACTCGACTATGTCTCATGTTCACTCCTTGATCTAATTGTAAACCTATAATGATAACATAAAGCATTTGGCTCCACTTGGTTCAGGTCCTTACCTTGTGTGTATGATCTGAAAATAAATTAACCGCTATTTGTTAAAACTAACTAGCATGGGTGCTAGATATAGCAGAGAATTGGCCTCAGAAGAGCATTCTGTGCATTGAGGCAACTACTCAAGCAACTGGATTAGCTGCCCGTGGATGTACGTTGCCTGGGACATTTAGGAATTAGTAAATGAGCCCTCTGGGAAATCTACAGGTTGTACAGAGAAATAGAGATAGTGGAAGAGAAGAGTGGGAAGCAATTGAAGATAAATTTCCTACTGATGTGATCATTTCAAGTGTCAGACTGACTTGAAGGGCTTACCTCAAAAGCAGAACAAAGCAGAGTAAGTTTAGAGGAAAGGAGCTTGAGAAAGCCACTGTGGGAATTACTGTGTGGAAAAGAGACCTTTTTTTTTTTTTTTTTTCAAATCCTGTAGGTTATTACAAGTAGAAATCAAGACAAAGAACATGAGATGAGAAAAAGCAAAGCAGAGGAATATTCTAGGATTAATATAGGAGGGAACCAGAATCTAGAAGGAGGTAAGCTCTGTAAAATCTTGTCCTAGGATGGAGAATCCTTCTCTCCTATCAGAGTGTCATGGTGGTAAGAGCTTTGCTGTTGGGTTTAGAGAGTCATGGATTTTGAATCCCGGACTATGTGCTTGTATAGTCTACATTCATACCTATACTACATATTGTCTGTTTCTCCCTCTACATCTACTCTCTATCATGGTCCATTGTGGGAGGATCAATAACAATCTTTCTTGTCCTTCAGCTTCCTGTGGGTTTGACCAGTGAGAGATTACAGCAGGAAAGAGGGCAGTGTCATAGTATATCCCCTGTCTTTTGATAGCCAGAAGCTCCAACCTCATAAGCAGCTCTAAAACTACACCCAGTTTCCTCTTAATTGTTAATTACTATTCCCTATCCTTGACTTTGGGAGCTATAATGGCACCATCTACTTCCAGCCTTAGAGTATTGCATTGCTCCTTTATAGTTTTCTTTAATCCCGCTCCTACTACTATAAATAGATCCTCCATTCAACTCTACTCAAGTACTGTATTGGAGTGTGGCGATCAGTTTCTTTGAAGTTTTCTGACTGATATAGTACCCTTTTTCATCTTGATCAAATCGAGATTTAAAAAATGTTTCTAATCACTTAAGCTGAAATTCCAAATGCCAATAGCATATATAGTTAAGACTTTGTGATTGAACAATTAGTTCCTCTGTTGATACATATGTTATTTATAAGATCATATAGATCTTAAGATCAAGATCATCTCATGATTCTCTCACACATAAAACTTTTGGCAGAGTTCCAGTAGTACTCGGTATAAGAGTTCGGCACACCTTTGCAGATTGATTAATCTGTTATGTTTGATATAATATAGTTCGATTTGGCAATTGGGCATACATTTTTCACACGTAAAAATGTCTATCACTTAATAGATGACTCCTAAGATTTTCTTTTGTGATCTACTCATTGATATTATTGTATGTTCATGTTTATATGTTGCAACAGAATAATGCTATTAGGCGTCTTTTACATACTTAAATAAAAATAATAAGGAGAAAAATTCTTATTTTTATTTTTGTGCTGTAGGAAATTAGAAGACTGTAACTATCTATAACTTAAACATCCATTGTTAAAATGATTTTTCCACTATTTTATCAGGGTATAATAAGCCAACATTTAGTCACACAAGCCCGTGTAATATCTTATACTGTAACTGAGTAGAAATAGGTTTTATTTTTACGGTATTGGGTATTGAATAAAATTGGTTGTGGAGACTTTCAAATTAACTTTTAGAGTGACTTTAATAAGATGGAATTGCTGTCAATCCAATCCCCAAGGCAGTATTATTTAGCAGTTCTTTGTGTTTTAGTTGTGTATTTGCAGGAATGCCACACTACTATTGGGACTTACTGGATGCAGTTCTGCTTTGTTTCCATATTCAGGCAGTCTGACAGGGACAAAGAAAAGCAGTCCTCAAGGCAGTGACTCTACCTGCTGGATATAAATATTGCTGTGATTTGTATTTATGATGTGTTTCTTTCTTTCCATCAGTTTATAAATGGATGGATAACAATATCTAGGTCTTCAATTTTTTTTTTTCCAAACTCTCCCTTGAAGAGTTGTAGAGCTTGTGATTTGGGGAAGCTACAGTTGGTTTGTGATTTCTACTATGGCCACCACCTCCCGTTCATGTCCTTTTGTCTCTGCTATAGTAAAAATACAATTCTGTGAGGCTTCCCCACACAAAATTTTACATTCTTATAACCAATTACAGAGAAAGGAGAGGATTTTGATGTGTTCATGTAAATTTGAGTGTGAGCTAAAAAATAATGAAAGAGCAATTTGAGGGAAAAACCTAAAAAGATAGGAATTTGCCATAATTCCGAAATATGAACTCTACTTTTAAAATATTAACAATTTCATTATGATTTATTCACAATTCTCATGCATTGATTAAATCTCTAAATTCAGATTTTATTTTAAAAACTATTTCCTCCCCACTTCTCATACATGTGTGTGTGTGTGTGTGTGTGCGTGTGTGTATATACACACATAATAAAGGAAGAAATGCTACATTCCTCCATCAAAGAACATTAGAATTTCTTGAGCAGTGAATGGCCCACAGGAAATTGTGGAATACCACAGGGACTGCATGCATTTCTCTATTGGTGGTCAAATGAACTTCTAAGTTGGCCTCAGTGTCCTAGAATCTGGGCCAAAGTAAAAATAGGAGAACAAAGCAGAACATTGCCAAGTCATGTAGCTTTTAAACCTGTCAAAATCTGGCATTCTCTTGAACAGTCTTTTTAGTCTGAAGGCACAGGATATCACAATAGGATGCTAATGGTATTCTAAAATGACTTGAAATGGATACTTCCACATGGGTATTTAAGGGGAAGGTGGACAAAATCAAACTTGCAAAATAAGAAATGCTAACATATTTAACCTAAAAGCCAGGAAGCTCAGTTTCTTTTGCCAACTCCTTTTTTTTTTTTTTTTTTTTTTTAAGGATTTTATTTATTTGAGAGAGAGAAAGAGAGAGTGTGCACTAGTACACATGCGTGAGTGGGGGAAGGGGCAGAAGCAGATTCCCTCCTGATGCCAGGACCCTGAGATTATGACCTGGGCTGAAGTCAGACACTTTATGGACTGAGCCACCCAGGCCCCCCCAACTCTTTTTTTTTTTAATTAATCTTATTTAGGCAGCCCACTCTTCAATGCCTTTTTGCTTTAAAAGATTAATAGGCAATGTATTTGTCATATGTTTCATGAGCATGTTGTATAGACTAATGAAGAATGTGAAGTAATAAATAATTTTCTTTGAAAAATGGAACTCTGTTAGTGCAGAGATTCTTTTTCCTTGATTGGTTGGCCATACCTACCAAGATTGTGAGGCGCAAATTTATTAGGCCGGAAATAAGAATCAGCTTCATTACCTTTAAAAAGAAGATTAAATATTTCTATTTATATTCTTGCAAATTAGTATCATACTTTTTCTGAGTATTTCAATAAAACAATTTTTAACTTAAATTCAATTAACCAACATATACTACATCATTAGTTTCAGATATAGTGTTCAATAATTCATCAGTTGCATATAACACACACTGCTCATCATGTCTTGTGCCCTCCTTAATGCCCATCACCCAGTTACCGCATCCCCCATCACCTCCATTCCAGCAACCCTAAGTTTTTTTCCTATAATTAAGAGTCTCTCATGATTTGCCTCTCTCTCTGTTTTCTTCCCATTAGGGTTCCCCTGCTTCCCTTATGATCCTTTTCACTATTTCTTATATTCCATATACAAGTAAAACCATATTATAATTTTCTTTCTCTGATTGACTAATGTCATTTAGTATATATATATATATATATATATATATATATATTCCAACTTCTTTATCCATTCACCTGTTAAAGGACATTGTGACTCCTTGCATAATTTGGCTATCGTGGACATTGTTGCTATTAACATCGGGGTGCAGGTGCCCATTTGTTTCACTACATCTGTATCTTTGGGATAAATACCCACTAGTGCAATTGCTGAGTGATAGGGTAGCTCTATTTTTAACTTCCTGAGAAACTTCCACACTGTTTTCCAGAGTGGCTGCACCAGCTTTCATTCCCACCAACAGCTTACAAGGGTTCCCCTTTCTTCACATCCTTGCCAACATTTGTTGTTTTCTGTTTTATTAATTTTAGTTATTCTAACTGGCGTAAAGTGGTATCTCATTGTGGTTTTGATTTGTATTTCCCTGATGACAACTAATACGGAGCATTTTTTCATGTGTCTATTGGCCATTTGTATGCCTTCTTTGGAAAAGTATCTGTTCATGTCTTCTGCCTATTTCTTGACCAGATTATTTATTTTCTGGATGTTGAGTTTGATAAGTTCTTATAGATCTTGGATACTAGCCCTCTATCTGATATGTCATTTGCAAATATCTTCTCCTATTCTGTAGATTGCCTTCTGGTTTTGTTAATGTTTTCCTTTGCTGTGCAGAAGCTTTTTATCCTGAAGTCCGAATAGTTCACTTCTGCTTTTGTTTCCCTTGCTTTGAAGATGTGTCTGGCAAGAAGTTGCTGTGGCTGAGGTTGAAGAGGTTGCTGCCTGTGTTCTCCTCTAGGATTTCAATGGATTCCTAACTCACATTTAGATCTTTAATCCATTTTGACTTTGTCTTTGTGTATGGTGTAAGAGAATGGTCCAGTTTCATTCTTCTGTATGGCTGTCCAATTTTCCCAGCACCACTTATTGAAGAGACTGTCTTTTTCCATTGGATATTTTTATCTGCTTTGTTGAAGATTAGTTGACCATAGATAGAGTTGAGGGCCCATTTCTGGACTCTCTATTCTATTCCATTGATCTATGTGTCTGTTTCAACAAAACAATTATAAAAGCAAGTTTGTGTGTAAGTAAATAATTTATGATTCAGTATTTATATGTGGTAGTTATCTATTAAACAATTTCTAAATAATTTGTTTAGCTAGTGGTTTTGCCAGTCAGCCAACAATTTAGACTAGCCAGCCTCATCTGAGAGATGTTTCTGATCTTATCTGAACTTCTTTGTTCATTTGCTGCCATCTGCCAGGTTAGATAGTCCTGCTTTTGGAGACTAGCTAGCTAGTGACTGGGGCATTTGGTTCTTCTGTTCAAGGTCTCTCATCATCCAGCCAGCCAAAGTGGCCTTCCTTTCGTGGTGGCTGAGTGGCATTCTAAAAAGGTAAGCAGAAATATGTTAGGCATCTTGAGAGATAGGCTCAGAACTGACACACTGTCACTTCTACCACATTCTTCTGGCCAAAAAATATTTATAAGGTTGAGGCATATACAGTTGACCCTTGAACAACATGCACGTGAATTATGCAGGTCTACTTATACCTGGATTTTTTTCAATAAATTCAATACAGTACTGTACATGTGTTTTCTTTATGATTTTCTTAGTAACATTTTCTTTTCTCTAACTTTATTATAGGAATATAGTGTATACATATATATATATTATAAAACATACAACAAAATATGTGTTAACTGTTTTATCTAATGAGTAAGGCTTCTGGTCAATAGTAAGCTGTTAGTAGTTAGGTTTTGAGGAAGTCACATGTTATTGGTGGATTTTCTACTGCATGGGGGGCTGGCACTCCTAATGCTCACATTGTTCAAGGCTCATCCGCATTCTCCTCGTAATGGTAGAAGCTAATAAATTGTATTGCAAAGGCATAGATTGGGGGAGGATAATTTGAAAATAACCCCACTATATGATGACATAATCAAGGTTTTTAAAAATAGGTTACTACTTTATTTCTTTAGCACATAGGAGAATAACTGAATTTTCTTGAATACACAACTAAATTAAATAGGTCAGTCTATAATGAAGTTAAGTCCAATCATGTGACTGAGTTCTAGCCAGTAAAACCTGAGTGAAAATGATGTCTTTGGATTTGATCCATATAAATTTCCCAATTGTGATTATATATTTTTGTTTTCCATCTCCAGTCAACTGTTATGTCGCTCAACCCTGACTTAAGAGAATACAGAGTCAAGGACCACAAATGACTGCACAGAAGTCTATTTACCAACCAGGAAGCATGACTGTACTCTATGTCAATGAGAAATAAACTTCTGTATGTTAATCCACTGAGACGTAGGAATTGATTTGTTATGACTACTAGCATTACTTACCCTAACTTATGTAATTTTGTTATATCCAAATATTAGTAACCTGGGTTCATCCTTTATTGGCCTTAGTTTTAGATAGCTATGTTGACATGCATTGGATTATTTATTTAAAGAATTAGTATTGGAAGAATAGCTGCATTTGCAAACTCTGCAAAAATTAGTGTTAAAGACAACTAGCAATAGTTTACTAGTCCAGAGACATGCTTCCATATTCTAGGGTTGAAGGAAGCTTTCATGTCTAGTTGTAATATTGATTTATTTTGTCTTGAAATTAAATAATTACCTTATTTTCTGCTGTGTTTCCCAGTTATTTAATGATCATAACTTAACTATTAATGTAGCCTAAATTATTGGTCTTTATCTTTTTTCTTGTGCGAAATACTGGAAGAGGAAGATCCCAAAGAATGCTTACTCCCCATGTTCTTGCTTTCCATAGGAAAAAAAATCCTCAACAGAGTAACAGAAGCCATTGATAAAATACCATTTAGGTAATACAGTTTTATTAAATGTAGAAATTAAAACTCATTTCCCTAAAAAAGGAACACAATTGCAACCATTTAAAAATGTTCATACTATTTAATTCACTGGCCCCTAAGAGAACCTAGGGACAATATCAGATCCCTGATATTATGAACTTTCTCAGTCATAAACCGGTTGTTAAAGACAAAGAAAATAATGATGGCAATGATAATATCTTGGGAGTTTTACGAATTATAAAGAAGTTCACAGAGTTTATTTAATTTTCTGTGTCTCTGTTAACATTTAACCTCTGTGCTTGAGGTTGACTTAAGGAAAATCTTTCTTTATATTATATTTGTAAATGAACCTAAAAATCAAGTGCTTTTATTTTCTAAAGCTTCAAGTGTTGAATTACTTCTTGAATATGAAGTATTCTATTTAAAAATAAATTTGGTTATCTTTCACACATCTTGCCTGTACTGCCATATGTTTATAAGACATAAAAAAGACCAGATATTAAGTATATTGATTTGTTAAAAGGTCAATCAATCCATGAGCACTTTTGCAATTATCTTGTGCATTTCTTTTCATAGAAGCACAATGTCCACAGGCTATTTCTAACAGATGACCAATGGAGTTCTTTAAAAATGAATTTAGTTAATATATACCAATTATATATGAATTTTTCTACATCCTTTGGATTGAGCTAACATCATTTAGAGACTATCCTTCTGAATTTCATCATGTTTTATCTAAATTTTATGTCACAACTTTTGGACCTTGATTTCACCCATATTATGACTAAAAATGATGTGTAAGCTTTTGTGACAATGAATTTTGGTGAGTTTTCCCTGGTATTCTGAACTTGAAACAAATGGTTTCTCCTCTCTTACTTAACTGTTAACCATGCTTTTAAAATATATATCCTTTTTATTTTATAACAGTTTTAGAGTTACAAAAAAGTTACAAAGATAGTACAGAGTCACCACAATATATACCATATTCTATTTCTCCTTACCTCCTAATCTTACCTCAATATAGTATATTTACATTATTACTAACTAAAGTATGTTTAATTAATATTTTTATACTTTTTACCTAATGTATTTTTTCTGTTCCAAGATCTCATCTAGGATTCCATATTACATTTAGCCATTATGTCTCCTAAAATTTCTTTCTGCTGTGACAGCTTCTCACAGTTTTTTTGTTTGTTTGTTTGTTTTGTTTTGTTTTTGATGGTCTTTGACAGTTTTGAGGAATGTCTCTCTATTGGAATTTAGGTGATGTTTTTGTCATGATTAGACTAAAGTTGTGGTTTTGAGGGAAGAAGACCACAGAAGCAATGTGCTATTCTCACCGTACACTATCAAAGGTATATAATGTCAATCTGACTTATCATTGATGATGTTAATTTTCTTCAGGTAGCTGAGGTAGTGTTTGTTAGGCTTCTCTAATGTATATTTTTTTTTCATCCCTTCCATGGTGTATTCTGCATGTAAGTCATGAGGCATCATCCATTAAACATACTCTTCATAATTTATTTTTAAAATTTGGATCCACCTTTTGAAAATTAGTTTATTTCTGTAGTAGAACTATGATATTTCCTATTTTAAATTCATTTAGGTTTCTGTTTTCTGGGATTACTTATATTTCTGAATACCTGTTATAGTATCTTAATTTCAGGTTATATCTACATTATTTCAGGGTAAAGCATAAAGTGTAAATCATCCATGTCCTTCAAACCATTCAGATGTTAGGTGACCCAGAAGAGTGTATATGAAGTTTAGTTTTGGCAAAGGGTTTACTAGAGAGAGAATCAATGAGTGGGTGGGTCAGGATTTAGTGATTAATTACAGATGAAGTTATGTGGCAGTTAGGGTCTTAAATAGGACATAGCAATAGAGAAAGTACAAAAAAGTCCATCTGATTTTTGTGATGTATATATGTATATATGTGTAAAATATAAGAACATTTTGAAAGCTTTTCCAAGTTAATGGCTTAGTAAACTATAGAAGTAGTTTAGGCAAAGAACAATGGGATGAGAACTGAAGGACCAAGAGATAATATGGCAGAGAGATTCTAAACTATCTCATTGATCTTAAGGTCCTTAACATAGACAATGGACTGTCCTTAATTTCTCCTCATTTTACTCTGTATATGTGTGAGTGTTGTTTGTGCCCCTTAAAGCAAGCCATTTTATTAGATTGGATCTTTAAGAGTAATTGCTCTCTGGTACTGAATATAGAACTGACTAGTAAAGGCCAAGGCCTCTGGTCCTGCAAAGACTGTAAATATGGTGGGTTATCAAGTCAGGACTTCAGTCACAGGGAAACAACTCAGTTTTCCTATTACTAAACAAACAAAACAAAACAAAACAAAACAAAAATTAAAGTTTAATTGTAGGAACACAGACTAGAGGGTACCAGAATTCCATACATGAAAAATCCCTGATCTTTTATGTTAACCACAAATTCAGTATGCCAGTATAGTGAAATAGCTGCTAGAATTTACTGCAAGTTAGATGACATTAATAGAAGAATGATGTTTCTCTTTCTCTAGTCTGTACTAGTCAAACTACACCAGGAAAAACTGTTGAGTTGAGATATTATACCATTAATGGTTATAATGATAATGATGATAAGTACCTTACAATTATAATAACAATTAACTGTCTAAAGTATATATTATCCCATTTTTAGCACAAATTCTAATAAAATTCTGTATGTCTAGGAAGACATGATAAAATAAGTTATGTGGAAAGAAACTACAAAAACTTTAGGCAGCATTTTTTTTTTTTTTTTGCTTTAAAATTTTATTTATCTTCAGAGGGAGAGCACACAAGTAGGTGGGAGGGGCAGAAGGAGAGAGAGAATCTCAAGCTGACTCCACACTGAGCTCAGAGCCTGACCTCACAAGCTTGGAGGTGCTTGACCTCACAACCCGAGATCATGACTTGAGCCAAATTCAAGAGTAGACACTCATCTGACTGAGCCACCCAGGCACCCCTAGGCAACAGTTTTAAGGTAGAATTTTGGTTTTGAAAGTGAGGACTTTCAAAGGGAATGGGTTTTCAAGATTTATTCAGGGAACTGGAAGGTAGATACAATTTTCATAATGATACTAAGAAATTATTTGCCTCTTCAGCATATTGACATTTTCACTGATGGTACAAAAGCAGTGATGGGTAAAATTTCTTATTCTTTTATCTAAATCAAAGCAGTGGTACAAAACTATACTAGCAGACATTGTATTATTCACTTGCAGGCACTCACAGAAAGAGAAAAAGCAGTTTCATTTAAGAATTTTTGTCCTTGATGAAGCAAAAATATTATTTGTATTAAATATGGGCCGTTTAGTACATCTCTCCTTAATATTCTGTGTGATGAAATGAGAAATACACATAAAGCATTTCTGCTGCATACCAAAGTGAACCAATATTTTCCAAATGAACAATGCACAATGTCTCAAAATTTCAAAGTTATATGCATGGGTAAAAGTTCCAAACAAAGCACAAGTTAGACCAATATATTTTAGTAGAACAGGATAAAAACATTTATTGGTATAGTTTTGGATTCCATGTTGCAGCCTATAAGAAACTATTTTTCAAGTTTGGATGTAGTATCAAAAATTAATATCCACAATTACCTGAAAATGTTGTTAGAAGACTCTCCCTTTTCAACTATATAGTGTGTGAGGCTAGATTTTCATTAAAACAATGCAGAATGAAGGCAAAGAAGATATGAGAATTCAGCCATCTGGAGTCACTAAAAAAACTCGAAAAACATGTAAAGCGATGCCATTCTCATGAATTACTTCTTTTGGAATATATACTCATTTTTCATAATAAGTACCATAGTTACACTAGTAGTTAATAGGTTTATTGTTATTTTATAGGAATTAATAATTAAAGATTTGTAAGTTTTCCATTTTAATTTTTAATATGGTATATATCAGTACATATAACTCACATATATAAAATTCTTGGAAGTTCTCAACAATTTCAGGAGTTTAAAGAAGCCATGAGACTGAAATGCATGAGAAGTGCTTGCTTAAGTAAACCTGATAGAAGAATAATGAAATAAAATAGAGCTGTCATTAAGTACTGGCGAGAGTACCTTGGACATCTTTTGTTTTTCCCCGCTGAGCATACAATTTCTGTTTTTCTGATAGAAGCACACCAGTTTTCCTTTGATGAATCAGACCGCCCCTGTTTAAATTGGGGCTTATCTTAATTCCTAGCTGCAGGGGTAGATATTCTATCTAGGCATAGCCAATAAATACATTTTTTATAAGCCCCATCTCTTCCTCTGGCAGCCAGAGTAATTAATCAGAAATGGGTACAAGCCAATGAGACTTGCAGGAAGCTTTGGAGAAGAGGCTCTTTTTGTAGGAGTTGATAAACCACAAGGCTATTTGGCTAGAATGGCTGCTTGGCATCCTTGTCACCATTTGGAGACACCATTCTCAAAACAAAAGCAAAACATAGGAAAATAAAACAGCAAGATGGGGAGAGAGATAACTCTAATTATATCATTTGAGCACCTGGCTCAAGCCATATCAGTTTTGTGAGCCAATAAATTCTTTATTTGCTAAATTCAGTTTGACATGGATTTCTCTCACATATGTCTAAAAAGATCCTATTGACTACTGCTCCAGAAAGAATGAGAATCATGGTTGACCAGCTTTCTTCTTAATATAAGGGAGAAATTTCTGGCAATCATTGCCATTTTAGTCATGGTACAAACTGCTCCATGGCATTAGGTAGTTTTTTGAGATGAAAAGAAATTTAGAGATGAAGAGGATAAGCACTTTTATTTTAGGAGCTAAAGTCTAAAGAAATCCAGATCTCTAGTAAGATCCAGATTTTTAATATTCTGTCCATATACCTAATTTGTGGTAGATTAATAAATGACCTCATTGTAAGTATTTATAAATATCCTATGACCATTTTCCAGTGACGGTACAGATATAAAGGATTCCAAAAGGGCTAGTGGGAACCAAAGAAACAAAATAAAGTGAAAAAATAAGAGAAATATCCAGAAAATCTAAAAGGACAGTACCAGATAGGTAGAAGAGTGGTCATGACAAGGTCTATTATTGTTTTTTATGAAAATTGAGAATTAGAATACAGTGATAATTGGTCTTTTTTTTTCTTAGATCTACACAACATTCTATTTTTTTCTCTTAGTCATCAAAAATTCATTCCTACAGATAATTCTTAGGAGAATTAGCAGACTTTATACACATATACACACACATGATTGTATGTTAGGATGACTACAATATATACTGTAATGTACTTTTAGTTAATTGAATAGTTTTCTTGAGTTTATCCTCTACACTAAAGAAGATTTTCTGGTATATATGCTTTTCTTTTGTTATAATTTAGGTTGAAGTTTAGGAAATTACTTCAATCTAATAGTATGATGTACAGTGTATTAAATCAATATCAATTTAACTTGAGTTGTGTTGTGCATGTGCATATAAGTAATTTATTACTCATATTATAATGGGTTATAATATGGGGCAATTTGAAGGTTTTGCCCAGTTACAGTAGGGAATGATACATTATTTTCTTAGTGTTCTATAGCTTTGTACTTTTATGCTGCTGTGGCTTGAATGTAGTTTTCTTAAAAATATGAAGAAAACAAGTTCATCTTTGATATAGTTTTTTTTTCTTTCCAGGTATTGATCATTTCAGATATCCCAATAAACGCTCACTAACTTATCCTCATTCTCTTGGAAGAAATTAAATTCTTAAAAATCTAGTACAGACAATTTCTCTCCTCACTAAAGTACATCCTGTAAGTACAAGTTCATAATCTACAAGAAAAAAATGAATTTCCTATTTGGAAACATAACAAACATAACAAATTCAATGAAACAAGAAAAATAGGCTTATACCTTAGGGCACAAATTTAATTTATTTCAGATTTACCAAGCAGTGCTGTAATTCTGTTGATGAAAGGTGAAGTTCAACTTTGAAGATACAGTTGTAGCAAATCAAATTGAGAAACAAAGAGCAAAAAAGTCAAATGAAAAGGGAGGGGTAAAAAAAAAGTCAGTGATTATATGTATTCAGGTACTTCTTTATGTATAGCAAGCAATGGTTCTCAAACTTCAGAGTCATTGATCCTGTTAAAATCCAGATATGAGTTATGAATCATTTTAATTGAGTGAGTTTTAGTCAAAGCCAAGGAATCTGCATTTTGGGGAGGAAGGAAGGAAAGAAACCCAGGGAATTCTGATATGGATGATTCAAATGTTGTATCAGGCAAAACAAATCTATTTGGTCATATATGAACTCTAGTTAAATTGTATAAATTATATAAAGCAATTTTTAACTTAATAAAGGGCATTTAGGAAATAAGTTGCAACTGAATGTCAATGTAATTTGCTTGATTTGCCAGAAATTCCTCAATGAAAATACCAGAAAGAGTCAAACAAAACAAATGAGAAAGAGAGAGAGAGAGAGAGAGGTCCGAAAGAGAGAGGGAAAGACTCTTGCTTGAAAAACAGAGTGAAACACCTTTTTTACATCTTAGTGACTTCTGTCTGGGCTAAATCTCTTATAAATTGCAGTCGTATTGTAATTGATTTCATTCTTAACAAAACATCAAATCCTCTTGGGGGAAAAACAAAGGAAAGTGAGATTAGCTAAAGAAACAGAAAAAATTCTATTCCAATGATTAAAATGTATGCCTCAGGAATTAAGCAGGCTTGATGCTTTCCTGGATTTACAGCGTTTCATTTGTTACTGCCATTAGCTTTAACTGCTCTGGGAAAATTTAACAACAGAGCTATAGCATGGCTTACAACCATCATGAGCTTCAAAGATTCAAGAGCATGCGAAACATTTCCTTGCAAACTATGCTTTAATAGGATTACATGGATAGCGTCTTTGAATATTTATTCCCTCTACAAATCAGATAGGATGCATTTTAATGACATATTTAAAATGTTGTCATTTTATAATCCAAGACAATGACACCTAGAAACGTGTACATTTTTGAAAAATAATAAATCACAAGCCCAAAAACTTTCTTGAAAATATCTAGTATGCATAGTATCCTCTTTATTGAACAAACTGAAAAGTAGAATTTATGAAAAAATCGTATTGCATATCCGTTCAACAGTGAATTTGGAAAAATGGGATTAAACAGAATCATACAAACAAAAGGCTAAAGTGGCCACCTTAATCTTTCACAACCACAACATTTGCTATGATTTTTTTTTTCTTCTGAAAAGACAATTGTGATACACATTTGGATTGATATCTCTCAGTTCTCATGCATAAAAAATAAACTGACAATACATAATTAATCCAAGCAATGAAACTGGAAATATCTGAGACCTTGTTAAGATTAATGCCAACTGCTTGAATTGCACATATTCTTTTATTTTGAATTTTGACTGGATTTCCTTTAAATCATCCTATTTAAACTTTTCTAATCTAAAAAATTATGACATAATTTGAATTTAGGCATTCTGTGTTTGTATAATTTCAAAGTTATAAAACTTTCTTGAAGTTTCTTCATTAGCCTGGAGGTGACTTGAATAAAGTTGTTAACTAATGAATAGAGTCATTGTTAATATTAATCTACATATGCTCATTCTCTTGAAGGACATTTATTCAACTTTGAGTTTCAGAGCTAATTGAAAGTCATGGTAGGTTGATAAATATTGGAAATAGGCTAAATACCTAGGAATAAATTTAATCAAAGAGGTAAAAGACCTCTTTATTGAAAACTACAAGGCATTAATGAAAGAAGTGGAAGAAGACATGAATAAAGGCAAAGAGATTCCATGCTTCTGGATTGGAAGAATCAATATTGTTAAAAATCCATACTGCCCAAAGCAATCTACAGATTCAGGGCAATTTTTATCAAAATTTCCATGGCATTTAAAAAAAATACAAGATAAATAATCCTAAATTTGTATGGAATCACAATAACAATAACAAAACACAGCTGAAGCAGTCATGAGAAAAAAGAACAAAGCCTCCTGCTAGCTGATTTCAAACTATATTACAAAGCTATAGTAATTAAATTAGTATGGTATTGGCATAAAAATAGACCCATAGATCAGTGGAACACAATAGAGTCCATAAATAATGCACAGATAATGGTCAGTTAATTTCCAACAATGCAGCCATATACAATGTGGAAAGGACACTCTCTTTAATAAATGGTGTTGAGAAAACTGGACAGTCACATAAAAAAAGAAGAAAGAAGAAAGAAAGAAAGAAAGAAAGAAAGAAAGAAAGAAAGAAAGAAAGAAAAAAAAGAAAGAAGAAAGAAAGAAAGAAAGAAAGAAAGAAAGAAGAAAGAAAGAGAAAGAAAGAAAGAAAGAAAGAAAGAAAGAAAGAAAGAAAGAAAGAAAGAAAGGAAAGAAACTCAATCAGTATCTTACACCATACAGAAAAATGAACTCAAAACAGATTAAAGACTTATATGTAAGACCTGAAACAACAAAACTCCTAGAAGAACCCATAGGTAGTAAGTTTCTAGCATAGGTCTTGACAATGATTTTTTTGAATCTGACTCCAAAAGCAAAAGCAACAAATAGTAAGTGGGACTACATTATACTAAAAAGCTTGTACACAGCAAAGAAAACTATCAACAAAGTTAAAAGGCAATAATAAATGGCAGATGTTTGCAAATCATGTATCTGATAAGGGGCCAATATCCAAAATATGTAAGAACTCATACAACTAAATAGCAAAAATACAATCTGATTTTTTTCAATTCCATTCCATTTTTTAATGGACATTCTGAATAGACATTTTTCCAAAGACAACATACAGGTGGCCAACAGGTACCAAAAAAAAAAAAAAAAAAAAAGATACTTAACATTATTAATCATCAGAGGACCACAGATCAAAACCACAATGAAATATCATTTCACACCTGTTAGAAAGGCTATTAAAAAAAGAGAAATGATAAATGCTGTCAATAATGTGGAAAGAAGGGAATCTTTATGCTTTTTTGGTGGGAATGTAAATTAGTGCAACATTATGGAAAACAGTATGAAGTTTCCTCAAAAAATTAAAAATAGAAGTATCATGTGATCTAGCAATTCCACTTTTGGGTAATTATTCAAACAAAATGAAAAGACTAGCTTGAAAAGACATATGCAACCCCATGTTCATTTCAGCATTATCTGTAACAGCCAAGATATGGAAATAAACTATGTATTCATTAATGGATGAATGGATAAATAAATTGTGGTATGTATATAATGGTATATTATTCAGCCATAAAATACAGTAATGCCATTTGTGAGAACATAGATGGACCTTAAAAACATTGTGCTAAGTGAAATAAATCAGAGAAAAACAAATACTGTATCATTTCTCTTATATGTGAAATTTTTTTTAAAAAAGCAAAAAAGTGGAAAGGCTCATAGATTCATAAAATTGATTAGTGGTGCCAGAGGAGGGATAACGGTTGGGAGAAACAAGTGAAAGATTATGTTAATTAAAAAAACTAAAAATTAAAAAAAAATTATAAATTTAACCAGTGTTTAAATTTTCATTTGTATTAGTCAAATTTGCTGCTGAACAAACAGTCCAAACTCTCAGTGTTTTACAGCAGACATTTAGTCCGTGCCTCGTAGGTGTTTGTGACTTCAGGTTATCTGTGGTTGCTGTGACTCAGCTTCATTCAGCTTTGCTCTCCTCAGCAAATCTATTTTAAGATGAAGGTGGAAAGAAATACTATTTAGGACATGCCCATTCTTTGGCAGTAGGAATTATCAAGAGACTATGACAAACTCTACATTTAAGAGTTCTGCTCAGTTGTGGTACATGTCAAATCCCCTTACATTCCATTCATCAAAATATATCACTAATTAACTCCAATATCAATGGGATGGAATGTGTACTCCAAGGGTGAAGAGGACAGGGGTGTGTGAATATATATTTGAAAAACATAATAAATCCACCATGTCATTGTAGGCTCTTTCACATGGCCATTACACTCAAGACAGTTTCAGTATAAAATAGGTGGTTTGAAATTAAAGCAGATACGTATTTTTCAAAGAAGCCTCGATTTAGGATCATCCTACCATAATATTTGTATTCTGGACATGTTTATTTAAGAAAAAAAAATAAGACTTATTTCTGTCTGGAATTAAACTTAAACTATATATAGTCTATCAAATTCCCATTGCAAAGACTTTCTGTTGCTGAATCAGATGGTATTTTCACAAATTATTTTAATTCTATACATGAGAGACAACCTAAATATAGAATCCTAACCAGAGAAAAATCAAGGCTGATTTATGAGACTAAAAACTTAGGAATTGTCACAACCTGGTAAGGGGGAGAGTGACTAAGAGACATTAAATCACTTCTAATTGAGTCTTCTCTTTTTATGGTCCCTGGGTGAAATACTTTGTGGTTCCAGGCTAGATACACTTTCTATCTCATCCAGATTAGCCAGTTTGACCAGGACCTTTTACCTTCCCATGTTTTTTCCTATGGATGGTAATGGTTAGATTAATCAATTGGTGTGTGTGTTCATATGTGGGTGGAAATGAAATTAATAACACTTTGTTTAGGGCCATTTTTTGCAAGATTAACTGATGACTCTGTAATGCAATAAATCATTTCTTACTTCTTAGAAATTACTACTGCGATTTTTCCTGTAAATGAGAGACCAGAATTCCACAAGAGCTTCCATCTCTAATATGGGCCCAAATCAGTCTCATTCAATTTTGATATGCCCTGCTTTGGTCTTCCTTGATGAGTTAGCATCTCTGCTTCTTATTTAATCTCTTTAAATTATCAAGATCACACCCATGTTTTTTTACTTTATTTTAATTATGTTAAAATAAACATGTAATTGGAAGAACTACCTATAAAATATGATGAACATCAATTTAATAAAAGGAATATTTCAGCTCCTTTCTCTGACTCCCAAACCTCAATCAATAACAACTATTCTCTATTTTGGCTTGTGTAAAGGCCTTGATATTGATGACTTACCCATTGACATAAGGTATTCTCTCTCTACTATTTTTACACAGTTGGCAAGGCTGCCACTCACATACCAGGACAGGTTGATGGGACAGGGATTTGTACCAACTTCTATATGCATAAGCTTTAATGATGCCAAGTAGATTTGCCAGTCTCACAGATTACCAAAAACTTCAGAGCTATCAAATTATATTAGCTATTGATTAGTTATCCATTCAAATTTATTATTTTTAAAAAATATGCCTCTAGCTGCCTATTGATAGTAAACAAAAATGTCTCCACATATTTTGTGTGTCTCTCTCTTTCCCTCCTTACACTATAAATATAAACACTTAAACATATTTTGTTTTTCACAGAATAAAATTTGTTGGCCAGGCTTTATGAATATAGTTGAATCTTATGACATTATTTTTGATTTATGAGGAATAAATGGTCATATTTAGGGAAATATTGCCAATATTATTTTCTTATTGTTTTGTTTAATGATGTCTTCGTAAATAGCTAAAATTATTTTTATAAAAATGTTTAATACTTGGGCAAAAAATCTTAAAAATTGGTAAAAGGAAAACACAAATGTCTCATTAGGTTTCTTAGAAAAGGGAATTAACATTAAGTATATTTTCTCATATCAAATTATCAAAGAACAGCCAGTTTAAACTATAAAATGAGTAATACTACCTATTCAATAACAAAATATATAGTCCTCAGTGTTAGTGATGACACTACAAAATGTGCATTACTAATGTGTTGTATCATTTTAATGTCATTTTTCCTAAAGGCAATTTGGCCATCTATTCTAAAGTTTGAAAGTGTTTCCACATTTTGTTCAAGTAAATCTACTTTGAAAAACATATTCTAAAGGAAATGTTTGTATATATCAACTTGGCTATAGAAGGAATTTTAAGTTAATAAAAGAGGTTACAAAATTACAAATTCATAAATGTAAGTTGCTCCATGAAACTAGAGGTCACGTCATTATTTGTATATTTAAAATTAAACTGTCCACCTAGCTAGAAGAAAAGCCTGACACCAGCATTATTTCAGAGTTTCCTGTCCTTGCCTTGTATCAAATTATGTAATATGTCTGGGGAATTTGGGATCCTGGGGAAAAAAAATAATGTTCAATCTGTCTTCAACTGTCTTCATTATAGTTGCTTTTATTTCTTGCAAGCAAAAGTCCTCAAGGGATAAATATTGATTTCAGAATTTTATTTTATTTTTTTACCATATGATCTCCTTTATATGTAGAATCTAAAAACAACCAAAAAACCTCATACATGTAGACAAAATCCAAGAGGATCCACTGAAAATTCAGACTTCAGAAATTTAATGTTATCTCCTCTGATTTCAGAATTTTAAATTCTAGTTTGATCAGTTTCTAGCCTAGGACAGCAAGTTCTTTTCACATATTATAGCTGTGGTGAATTAGTTATGTCTGTTCCACGTTTAAACATATGGCTCCTCATGAAGAACCTTTAAGAAGTAGAAATTCCCATGACTAGTTTTTAATAGCACTCCTGACACCAAGCCTGAGGCACTGATTTTTACCAGCAGAGCTGAATCATATCAGGCTGAAATCCACTCTCTCTGTCTCCAATTCCATTTTAGTCCTGGGAATCCCAGTGCCAGGAGATTGTGCTGCTTCCCCTTCAACCATCAAAGCATGTTAGAGAACCTTATTGGGTAGCTTGCTCTACATATCCTAGCCTAGACCCAGAACACCTTATTCTTCCTCAAGAGGAACATAAAGATACATCCTTGAAAGCTCTATCTATGGTTGGACTCCATTTCATTTATTCTGTCCCAGTCATCATTTTCTAAAAATGTTTGAAATATTCCTTATAGGGTATACTAGTTTTCTATTATTGAGCAACAGATTAACACATTTGACGGCTTAACTCAGCATCCATCTATTATTTCATAATTTCTGTTGACACAGTGTAATTGATTTTTCTGCTCAGAGTCCCAAATTAAGATATTAATATATAGAGCAGGACTGAGAGCTTGGTGTCTTCTTCTTCCTTCTTCCTTCTTCCTTCTTCCTTCTTCCTTCTTCCTTCTTCCTCCTCCTCCTCCTCCTCCTCCTCCTCCTCCTCCTCCTCCTCCTCCTCCTCCTCCTTCTTCTTCTTCTTCTTCTTCTTCTTCTTCTTCTTCTTCTTCTTCTTTTCTCCTCTTAACATTTTATTTATTTATTCATGAAGGGCAAAGACATAGGCAGTGGGAAAAGCAGGCCCAATGCAGGACTCGATCCCAGGACCCTGGGATTACTCCCTGAGCCAAAGACAGATACATGCTCAACCACTGAGCCACACAGGCGTCCCTTGGTGTCTTCTTCCAAGATCATTTACATTATTGGCAGAATCGATTCCTTGATTGTTGTACTGAGGTCTCTCTCTCTCTCTTTTTTTTTTTTTCCTGGTTTTGTCTAGGGATCTCTCTTTGCTCTAAAGACTGCTAAGTCTGTATTATGTGGCTCCCTCCATAGAGAGTTGACAAAATGGTTGTTTTCTTTCTTTCTTTCTTTCTTTCTTTCTTTCTTTCTTTCTTTCTTTCTTTCTTCCTTCCTTCCTTCCTTCCTTCCTTCCTTCCTTCCTTCCTTCCTTCCTTCCTTTCTTTCTTTCTTTCTTTCTTTCTTTCTTTCTTTCTTTCTTTCTTTCTTTCTTTCTTTCTTTCTTTCTTCTTTTTCCAGGCCTTTGAAAGAACTCTCTGACACTTCACCTTCTCTAAAATGCTTATCTAACTAGATTAGGTCCTCCAGAATTATCTTCCTTTGGATTAACTCAGACTCATCTGATTATTAACCTGATCAGGAGAGTGATATTTCCAGCATATTCACTAACAACCAAAATTAACAAGAGAAGGAGGTTATATGGAGTTTGTACATCAGGTAGGAAAAACTTTGGAGACCATTTAGAATTCTAGCTACTGGAGTTTTCCCTCTGTCTGAATCAATTATTTCATTAGAGTTTGCATTTTTTTGCCCTTTAATGTAGAAATTTTTGCTGTATCAAATTATAGAAAGTTATGTACATTAAAATAATAATAGACATAATCTCTAAGTGATGAAAACTTCAGGGCAAGTTTCAATATTTTTATTATACATTTATATTTTGTATACTTCAGTATTGAGGTTTTATCAACAGTGTGCTGGTAAATATTTAACAACTTGCTCTTCAAAAACAAAGACCTTATTTGTAGCATTTGTGGATCTGTGGTGCAAGTACTCCCACCAGATGCCAGTTCCAAGCTACAAGTATGTTGTTACTGAATGAAGAGTTAGCAGGAAATGCACATCATATCATTGACGCCAGCAAGCTGGTACAGCTAGCTTCAGAACACCTATAATTACTTTTATTATAAAAATGAGCTCTTTTCATTTTAGAAGAAATGGACATTTCCCTTGACACCATTTGGATATGATAGAATTCTATATTAGACTAAGAATCACTGAAGTAAAATTTAGAAATCTCTCAAATGAGCAGCACTAGGTTTTACACATACTCCATTTAAAAGACAAAGTATTTTTACATGATTGATTACATTGACCCTTGAGGCAGTTTAAATACATAGTAATTAACAGTCTGATCATAGGATTCTTTTGAAAACTCAAGTCTTTTGTGATAGTCCAGCATGCTTAGGAGAAAGCACAAGCCTTTTGGGGGCCACAGCAAATTCTCTCTTTTAAATTAATATAATCAATAGAAATATTATTTGAAAACATTAAATATCCTTACTCATATAAAGGTAAATTTAAAATTATCATTTTAAAAGTTACAATATTATTATACTATCTCAAAAGAAACATTAAATATCCTTACTCATATAAAGGCAAATTTAAAATTATCATTTTAAAAGTTACAATATTATTATACTATCTCAAAAGGGGAAAACTGAAGGCAAAAGCAACTTAAAAATATATAGAATTCCATATAATTTTTATAAGCATATAAGCTCACAATCAGGATAATGAGTTTAGTTTTCAAAGATTAAAAAGTCACAGACTAGCTTGTACAGACATTCAGTTTTTGTTTAAAGCATTATCAGTTTCGCTTTTTTCCTTTCCTTTTTTAGGAAACAGATTTTTTAAAACAGGGAAGGAAATAACAGTAAAAGGCAAATTGCAGTTTCATTGAATTCACTAAATGAGTTCTATCAATCTTGTGCTAATGTGTCATATTTACTTTAATAAAAGTAGAATGTTTCATTGATGGGAAAACAGATAAAGATTCAAAGAGTAGGTCTCTACTCCTAAGTAGAGACATCATCAAATCCCTTAAGTAGAAGCTTAGCTATCTGTAATCATTTGTAAATTAAAAAGAGATAAATTTCAGGAAACGATAAGATCAAATATTTTTCCCTAAAGGATAAACAAGTTTATAGAACTGTGACTGGCATACTCAGTATTTTTTCCAGGAATGGAAATATAATCAGTCATTATATTCAAAGCACTCTAGACTCTAAAACTTAGTATGATCTATAAATAGGAAGTAAGTTGGGGAAAAAGTACATAAACAAGTGTCCAAAAGTGAATAATGAAAATGTCAAGTCAGAAAGGACCAAAACAAAAACTACTCCAGGGAACAGAGAAGAGAGAAATAGATGACTTACTTCAAATAAATGTTAGTTTATTCAAACCCTTTGTAATTCATGGAGGATACGGTATGATTGAATCAGGTTAATATTTACTGAAATCACATACTGATTTCTGAAGGTTAAAAATAGACTTGAAGTTGTTCTAATAAAGTCTTTCTTACATAATTGAAGTTATTGGTGCTATGACATATCTCTGGCCACTTGAAATTGGGAAGAAACTTTTTGTCAATACCATGGACTGACAGCCATTCAGGCAACTCTCTAACAAAAATTGCTCAGTCTTGTCTGTTATGAAGACTAGTGGCATTAATTCAAGGTCACCTCTGAGTTTTCTTTACCTTGAATCTTCTCTCCAATTCCCTAATTTTACAAATTGGGGTCACTTTAGCACTTCTCTATTATTAATCCTCTCCCACCTCTGTCATAGGAAAACAAAATACACATTTTAGGGCTTTTAGGTCATTAGTTCAGAATTTGTTCAGTTTCATTGCTGCTTCCTTTTGCATCATTTGTTATCTGCCTTCTTAGGCTATTTTGCATTTTAGTTAATAGATCTCAACCAGGTCCTTTAGGCGAAACCATTATGTTGGTACCAGGATAGCTACCTTAGCCTGAAAGCCAGCACCTGTTGTGCTTTCTTCTCCTGAAACTCCTGAATGTTGTGCTCTGGATGATTTCTGTAATTATACTAAATATTTATTGTAGATGCTCTCTGTGTATATGGCTCATCTGATTGCATCTTTCATCTTATTCATCTATGAGCCATCCCTGCCTATGCAGGCTTATCTGGCCTTCATATGTCCCTTCTTGGTCTGGCATAATATAGCCCCAAACAAGCATAGAGTACACCAGGGGTTAATAATATATCACATTTTTCTCTATCCATATCCCCCCACAAATTCTAAAAAAAAAAAAAAAAAAATGGATTCAGGATAATTACTGCTGGGGTATGTTCACAATTGCCTTTCACAGCAATTTAAAGTAAGTAGATTTACAAGAGTCATTCTGACTGAGCTCTTTTTAATATGCCTATGTTTCAGAAGCAAAAGTTGGTATAAAGGTTCAAAATAACCTCAGGATGACAGGTGAAAGATGAGGATCGCACAGCATGGAAAACTAATACTAAAGGTATCCTTCTTGGATTCCAACAGTATAATCCCGATAGCTCTAATACTGAGCAAAATCCTAAACTTAACATGGTGGTATTTAGCTTGTTCCTTCTGTTCCTTCACATGCACTTAGACTTCAAAATACCTACTGCTTATGAAACACTTACTCCGAGTTTCATTTTTTTAATATAGGACTCTGCAGTGCAGAAAATATAAATCCCAGTTGAATTGCCTTTTATCATTGAGTCATGAGGAGTGCCAGAATGAAGGGTAGAGAAATACTCAAGCCTAATAGATTGGCTGGCATCCTGTACTTCTGCTATTATCCCCTCTACCTTTTCTATCAGTTGCATCCCTGATTAATGATCTGTGAAAGCAGGATCTGTGTCTCTCTGGTCCACTGCTTTATCACCAGTTTCTTGCATGGTATATGATCTATAGTCTAGTATAGAAAAGAGTGCTAAGTCCAAGAAGACCTTCAGCTCTAGTCCAAGAAATTTTAAGAACTCTTTCTGCCCTGACTAATGAAAATAAAAATAATTTCCATGAGATGGAGTCTACAATTTGGGAGGGAAAAAAAGAAAACTTTATCAAAAACTTCAGCAGTTAAATGTGAAGGGGTACATAAAATATATTTGATAAAGTATTAGCTTTATTGTTAAATAAAATATATTGTTTCAGACTCACAAACATAAAGAGAATCTAGAAACATCCTTGTGTAGTTAAAAAACAGCGAGAGAATTAGAACACTACTGAACTCTGCAGGATAACAAATGATAACCCTGAGGATATAACTAAATGTGAATAAACAATACCTCAAACAACCGTTACAGTGGCACACCACAGAAAAGGAAGCTTTGATTATATTTAATGTATTTTTATGGAATGAATACATAGAAATGCATGATGTGGGTAATTAAAGCTAATGAATACTTGTAAGCCTCTGTTTAGCAGATCTGAAATTGACAGAACAAAGTGGGCAATGAAGGTGGAGTCTTGTAAGGCAACACAGAAGAAATTAGAATGAGACTGTGCTTTAAAAACAAAGTTGTGTTGTTGAGGCCCACTATGAAGTTTATGGGCTGAAGAGATAATATTATCACATGGATTTTAAACTGTTTGACTCAAGAGACAAATAAAGACCTTAAATTGTTTGTTGTGTTTGGTATTGCCTATGGCTTTGGAAAAGAGAGATCAATAAAAGAAGCAAACAACCAGGGAAAGAATCACTGGGGTTGTTAAGGAATCTAAGTAGAAAGTTAGTAACAGAATTAAGTTGATAATGCTATAAAAAAGCTAGAAAAAGTTTTAGCTTCCACTTTTACTAAATACACAGATATGGAGGTCTTGAATTCAAGGTGGTCTATCATAGGTACAATATGCTCAGTCTCTTTTCAAAAGACAATTGATATAAATAATAGGGTAGTAAAAATATCTTTTCTATGAATACTGTAAGTCTTAGGAAGAATGGATATGTTGTGGTGACTGGTTCGCTTCCATCAACATCCTTGAAAAGAACAGTACTTTCAAGATCTCTTGAAACCAACTGATTTCAGCTCTGCAACTAAAACATGGTTTCTGTTACAGCTGACAGTTGATTCAAAATGCCGATTGCTGAAGTTTCCATAAGGAAACTGCCGCCGGATCCCCTAGTGGATTTGCAGGAATTGAACATTCCGAGAACATTTTGATTCTATAGAGGGAAGCAAATGAAAAGTAGACTATAAAATATTCTACTCATGATGAACAAAGCCAAATGACTCACACAATACTCTAATTGAACTGTTGATTTAAATCACCCAGGGTGCCTGGGACCATAAAGGTATACTATTCTCAGAAGCACAATTGAGACATATTAAGAATTAACCTTCCTATCTCACTTAATGAGAATTTCAATATCTTTATTGAAACTAAAAATGATTTCTCTTTCCAGTGTTTATTTTCACCATTTTTATCCTTCTACTCATATTCATTTTACTCTCAGTGCTTCACAAAAACAATTCTTACCAGGTCTAGCTCATGTTATTCCAGGGGCAATTTTAAATCCTTTTTTTTTTTTTTAATTTCATAATAGTAATATTTGACACAGTTGATCACTCACTTCTTTGGGAAATACCTTACCTCAGCCTTGGGACTGAACACTACATTCTTTCTTGGTTATCCTCCTGAGCTAATCATCCTAAACTGCTTTGCTGATTTCTCCTCAACTCTCTGACTTCAAATGTTGGGAGGCCTCAGGGCTCAGTCCTTGAAAATATTCTATTTAAACACATGCCTGAGATTAATCCATCCAGTCCCAGTCTATTTTCCTCATCAAGTCTATTTTCTGATGATTCACAGAATGTTATCTCTAGACATCTTTTGGAATGCCAGGATTGTCTGTTACTTAATCTACTTTATGTCTCAAATTTGATATATGTAAATCTGAACCTGAATCCTGCTTGCTATGAACTAAATGTTCTTGTCCCTTCAAAATTCATATGTTGAAACTTAATCCTCAGTGCGATAGTATTTGGAGGTGCAGGGCCTTTGAAAAGTGATTAGCTCACAAATGGGACTGTGAAGCCCCAGAGAACTTCTTGGCTCTTTCCACCATATGGGGACAAAGCAAAAAGATGGCCATCTGTGAACCAGAAAGACGGCTTTCACCAGACATTGAATCTTCCAATACCTTGGGTTTCATACTTCCAGTCTCCAGAATTGTAACAAACAAATTTCCATAGGTTTTATAAACACCCAGTTTATGGTATTCTGTTGAGCATCCCTAGTAGATTAAGACATTACCCATGGCCCCCCTATCTCACTAAATAGCTCCATGTTTCCATTGCTCAGGTTTTGAAACTGATGCTATTCTTGACTCATATCTTTCTCTCACAGCCCACATCCAATCCATCAGATAAAATTTCAAAATATGCCTGGGGTCTGACCACATCTCCCCACCTGCACTGTGATACCCTGGGTCCATGCCCTTGTCTCTTACCTAGATTTCTGCAGTGGTCTTCTAACAGGTCTCCCTCATTCTGTCCTTAATTGCCTCTAGTTAGTTCTTAACATAGCACCCAGAATTGCTCCATTTTTAAACATTTTAATTATTGTACCTTTGATCAAAACCTCCAGGGTCTTCCTATCTAATTCAGAGTACAATCTAAAGCCTTTAAAATACAACTCAGTCTCACGTTCCACAGCTCTGTCCTTTGACCTCTTGGCTCTTCAGTCACATAGGCTGACTTATTATTCCCCAAATACTTTCAAGTCAGGATATGTGCAGCAGCTTGTGTATCTCCTAAAATAATTTTCCCAAGATCTCTCTATGATTTGAATTTCCTTGTTTCTCAGATTTCAGTTCAATGAGGACTTTACTGGTTTTCATATGTAAAATATCACTTCTACTGTACTTTCCAATATCTAATAGACTACACAGCCATATATTTATTTATTTATTATCAATCTCCCACACTAGATTTAAACTCAGGTAAGCAAAGGAGGATTGTATTGTTGTTTTTCGTTTTTTGCTTTTTTTGTTTTGTTTTCCAGGTCTTTTTTGGTTTTGTTTTTCTGTTTTTTAAATTTTCCACAGATGTTCTTAGCACCAAGGACAGTTACCTAATATATAACATGCTAGTAACTGTTTGTTCAGTAAATAAATGGATGAATGACTAGATCATCTACTTAGCATAAGAGGGAAAGTACTTACCCTTTATCCCCTTTTCTTCAGTTTCATACTAATGTCCAAATTTAAAATTAATATTTCATTAACTGGTTCATATATATGAAGAAAAAAAAACCAATAAAAATAAATCATTTTTTTGTTACTTCTAGTCCAACAGGTATTAGAATGTCAACTCTCTTTAAATGTTATTTATTCTTAAAAAAAACTTTTATTATTTAATTATAGTTGACATATTTATATTAGTTTTAGGTGTACAACACAACTGATTTGCAATTCTTTTCTTTATGCAGTACTCACCACAGTAAGAATAGTCACCAACTGTCATCATGTAAAGTTTTTAAATTTTATTGGCTATATTATCTATGCTCTACTTTTCATCTCTGTGACTTATTTTATAACTGGAAGTTTTGTACCTCTTTATCTTCTTCACCTATTTTATCTACTACCCACTTTCCTTCCCTCTGGCAAACACCAGTTTGCTCTCTGTATTTATGAGTCTGTTTCTATTTTTCTTTGTTTCTTTTGATTTTTAGATTCCCACATGTAAGAGAAATCATATGGCATTTGTCTTTGTCTCATTCATTTCACTTAGAAATACCCTCCAGGCCCATCCATGTTGTTGCAAATGGCAAGATCTCATTCTTTTGGGGGGCTGGGTAACCATTATCCATTATCCTTTATTCATTCATATGTTGATGGACACTTGGATTGTTTCCATATCTTTGCTATTGTAAAAAATTGATACAATAAACATAGAAGTACATATATATCTTTAAGTTAGTGCTTTCATTTTCTTTGGGTAATACCCACTACTAGAATTACTGGTCTTATGGTATTCCTATTTTTTATCTTTTGAAGAAACTTCACATGGTTTTCCACAGTGGCTATATCAATCTACATTCCTACCAACAGTGCATGTATGTTCCCTTTACTCTACATCCTCACTAACACTTGTCTTTTCTTGTTATTTTGATACTAGCCATTTTTACTGGTGTGAGGTTGGTGATGTTGAGCATCTTTTTTTTTTTTTTTTTTTTTTTTTTGAGCATCTTTTTGTGTAGGTATTGGCCATGTATATATGTTCTTTGAAAAATTGGCTATTCAGGCCCTCTGCCCATTTTTGATTGGATTATTTGTGAGGGAGGGGAAGTTAGTGTTGAATTGTTCAAGTTTTTATATATTTTGGATCTTAATCCCTTATTGAATATATAATTTGCAAATAATTATATTTGACTGATGTCAAAGAGATTATTGCCTATGTTTTTTATAGGAGTTTTATGGTTCAGAACTCATGTTTAGGTCTTTAATCCATTTTGAGTTTTATTTTTGCGTAGGATATAGTAAAACAATTCAGTTTTATTCTTTTGCATGTTGCTGTCCAGTTTTCCCAGCATCAGTCATTGAAGAGACTGACTTTCCCCCCATTATATATTCTTATCTTCATTTCTCCAGATTAATTGACCATAAAGGCATAGATTCATTTCTGGGCTCCCTATTCTCTTTTGTTGATTTGCATGCCTATTTTTGTAACAGTACCAAACATATTTTATTAATAAAGCTTTTTTAAAAAAGTATATTTTGAAATTTGGGATGGTGATACTTTCAGCTTTGCTCTTCTTTCTCAAGATCCTTTTGCCTATTGGTCTTTTCTGGTCCCATACACATTTTAGGATTATCTGCTGTAGCTCTGTGAAAAATAACGTTGGCATTTAGATAGGGATTGCATTGACTTTGTGGATTGCTTTGGATAGTGTGGACATTTTAACTATATCAGTTCTTCCACTTCATAAGTATGGAATATCTTTCCTTTGTTTCTTTCATCTTCAGTTTCTTTTATCAGTGTTTTGTAGTTTCATCATATAGGTCTTTCCTGGTGTATGTTGCACTGAGGCTACCTTTTGGGGATGGCTGAAGTTTGGGTGGTTCGGGGGAGTCTCCTTGTGGGGACACCTGGGGCTGCTGTGGGCTAGTGTCCCAGGGCTTGCTAAGGCAGCTATCTATCCAAAGCACTCATATCTGCTTCACTGCACCATCAAGGTCTAGGGACAGATGGGGATTCCTGGGTAGCTCAGTGGTTGAGCGTCTGCCTTCAGCTCAGGGCATGATCCCGGGGTCCTGGGGTCAAGTCTCCCCCCCCAGGTGCCTGCTTCTCCATCTGCCTGCCCTGTTTTTCTCTGTCTCTCACGAATAAATAAATAAAATCTGGGGGAAAAAAAAAAAGGTGTAGGGCAGCCCAGGGGGGCTCAGTGGCTTAGCGCTGCCTTCAACCCAGGGCATGATCCTGGAGACCCTGGATTGAGTCCCATGTCGGGCTCCCTGCATGGAGCCTGCTTCTCCCCTCTGCCTGTGTCTCTACCTATCTCTGTGTGTCTCTATGAATAAATAAATAAAATCTTAAAAAAAAAAAGGTGTAGGGAGAGATGAACAATGATGCTCAGTGCTCCCTCCAACCCAGAAGACATTCTTGCAGCTGCCCTAGGACTATTTCCACTATTTTCCAGTTATATTTAAACTGTGGCATGTGTGTGTGCGTGTGTGTGCTGCAAGGCATCTGGGTCAACTATGGGGTAGAGGCCTGAAGGGTCAGGCTGGCCAGAGTGCCCAGACCCTGCTTCTGTTTATATTTACAAAGGTGGAGGGGAAGTGTAAACAATGGTAATCTAGCCCCTCAAACCCCAATGAGCATTCCACAGGTTGCCTTCCATTTGCCAGACACTCAAAGGCTGGTTCTTTTAAGTTCTAGCTCCCCTTTTAAGCCATGACTTTTTTTTCTGTGTTCCTGGGCAAATGAATCTGTCTCTGTCCTCAGTAGTAACCATCTCCACTGTAGTTCAGTGTCAGTACTCCGGTCTTTGTCTTTCCCACTGTTCTGTCTGTGGTCCCTCCAATTCTCTGTTGTGTAGAAGTTATTCAGTCAGCCTTTAATTTTTCTTCAGGAAGAATTGCTATATGTGAAGGTACAGATTCAGTGTATCCAAGGAGAAGAGGAGTTCAGGCTTTTCCTATATTGCCATCTGGGATCTCACTTTATCTTTAAAGTAACCTATGTTTGTCTCCTAAATTACATTACCCTTCCTGCACTCAAATATAATTACTATTCTGACTTCCATTATTATCATAGAATGATAATTTATAATTAACATATATGGATGTTATAACATATTTTCTTCATAATTTTCTTCATAATTTAATGTATATGGTGAATTGCTAAATGATATCTTATAGTTTTCATTTATTCTGTTCTATGTAAATAGAATTGTATGGATTCTGCAATTTGCCTTATTTCACTTACAATAATTTTAAGATTTGTCTATTTATTCCTTTATGGATTTCTCAAAAATTTGGAAGCATCTCATATATGCCACACACCCTTTTGTGGCCTCAGAATATATCAATAAATCAGATAAAGATTTTATCATCATAAGGATCACATTCTAGTAAAGAAAATCAAATAGTAACTGAAAACATGAGTAAATAAAATAAGCAAGTTAAATATATAGCATATTTAAGATGATATATATAGAAAAAATAGAGCAAAGGCAAACAGTAGGACTATGTAGGCAACGGGGTGAGAGCAGAGTTTCTTGTATTAGGGAGGGTGGCCAGAGGAGGCCTTAGTCAGCAGATAACATTGAGCAAACTTACAGAATGTAAGGAGGCTAAAAATATGGATTTATAGGAAAATAACATTCCATGCAGTGGAAACAACTAGAGCAAAGGATTCAAGGCAGGAACATGACTGGTGTGATTGAGAACAATAAGGGGGCCAGTATGACTGGAGCAGAGTGAGCAAGAAAGGAGATGAGGAGATGAAGTCAAAGATTTAACGGGGATCCAGAACCCATGTTGTTCTGTGAGTCACTGTACAGCTATCATCAGCCTTTTCTATGAGCGAAATGGAGAACTACTGCAGCATTTTCAACAGGAAAGTGACACAATCTGCCTTATATTTTAAAAGTATTTCTCTGTTGCTCCAATGAAAATCAATGGTAGAGGACAGAGATGAAAGTAAGAGAGCAGTTTGGAAGCTATCACAGTAACATAAGCCTAATAGAATTTCTTGACAAATTGGATGTGTGCATGAAAGAAAGAGAAAAATCAAGAATGGTTCCATAGTTTTTGCCCTGAGTAACTGGAAGGATGTAATTTCCAGATGCTTATACCATCACAGTCCCATTTAACTTTGGCTTATGTAGAAGGCTGATGGATCATAGAGAATGATAGTGGAGTATCATAAGCTCAATCAAGAAGTGTCTCCAATTGCATTTGTTCCTTAATGGTGATAGTGAATATAGCCCCTGACACCTAGAAAATTAGCTATCAAGCTGATTGATGCATTTTTTTCGCAATACCAATAAACAAAGAGCATCAGAAGTCACTTACTTTCAACTGGCAGAGTATAACTGCACTGTTTTGCCACAAGGCTTTATCAATTCCTGGGCTTGGCTCCATAATTTAGCTCAGTAGGACCTTAATTATCTTGTTTCCTATAGGAAATCATGCTGGTCTATTACATTGATTGTCCATGCTGATAGGACATATTGATTGGTAAGTAGCAGGTATCCTAGATACCTTAAAAGATACATGCATGCTAGACGATGGAAAATAAGATGAAGGACTTTTAGGTGCTTGCCACTGAATTAAATCTTCTAGGTGTTTAGATGTCTGAGGATGTTGGAATGCCCCTTCCAGGTGTCAGATAAGTTGCATCTCAGACCTATGAAAAGCACAATGAAAAGCACAATGCCTGCTGGACCTCTCTAGGTGTATACATGACATATGCCAAAATTTAGTGGATTGCTCAATTGATGCACATATTTGGAAATGCCATTCCTTCCTATTTACCTGGTAACTCATAATATTGAGAGCTTTGAGTGGGACTCAGAGCAATACAGGCCTTCTAGCCAGCCCAGTTTGCAAAGCAAAGAGTGTTGTTACTTGTGCTTATGCTCTATTAAAATCAAGAGTGTTCAGGGTGCCTGTTATCAGACTGCAATGCTATCTGGAGAGTGTGTCAAGTGCTGATGGGGAATTATAATATAGAACAGGGAGTTTGGGAGGAAGAAAACCTGAACTGTTCATAATGAACTAGGTATTATCTAACAAATTGTCTAATTGGGCATGCCCAGGATTATGTGGATGAATCGTACAGAAAAAGTGTGGGGAGTTAAAATATTTGTTTCCACTGTGAACATTCAGTGTACGTAAGGAGGCACTCAGTGATCAGGTGTTAAAAATACTTATTCTGTTATCTTTCACTATCAGCCTCAGTGCCTGCTCATTGCACTTACTATAGAGGAGGCCAAAAGTGGTGATTTTCATGAATTTTTCAACAAGTAATCCCCCTTCCAGCTCTCACTACCCCTCCTACCCCACCTCATATTTGATCAGGCTGCAGCTACTACTAAATGCCCTACCTTCCAGGGGGCAGAGACCAATATGTAGCGACCTGGTGTTAAGTCAATTATATTAGATCTTTACTATCCTAGGGAAGAGAGACGAGGTTTGTCCTCCTCATACTGAATGTGGATCTGGTTTCTCTGCTTACGTTTGGTATTCAATGATCTTTCCCTGTTATATATTCCATCACCTGGAAGCAGCTGACCAAATAAAATTGTAAAACGGAATATTAAAAACTCCATTTAGCCCACAATACCTTGTGAAGTTAGGCTTATGCACAAGAGGACTCAGTCTCCATTCAGTGATGCTTTCTCTCCCATAACTGAAATAAAGAGATGTGGGACCAAGAGGTAAAATAGGGAATGGCATATCTGAGTACTTCAGCTAATGACCACCAACTCACCAAGCCTGCTGAAGAAGTTTTCCAAAGTATACTCTGTTGTTGTTAATTTAATTCTGAGAAAATCTTCTTTTCTTCTTTAAAATAATTAGGTATAACATTTAAATTTTATATGTTTTTTTTTTAATTTTATATGTTTTTAAGAATAAATCAAGCATTTACTTCTATGTTAAACCTAAGCATCAATTTTGCTAAAATGAATTTTAGGATTTTACTGTTATAAGAAATTATAACTATGTCCCTATGTGATACTGGCTTTTTTTTTTTTTTTTTTTTTGTATTGCACTTGTTAGAATATTTACTATTAAGGTGATACTAATCTTATAAAATCAGTTGAGGAGTGTTCTTTCTTTTCCATTTCCTAGAAGAATGACATTAAAGTTGAAATTACTACTTATTGAATACTAAATATTCCTAGGACACCCTAGGAGCCTATTTTATCTGTTTGGGGTGTTTTTAAATTACTTACTACATGTCATTAATGTTACTCAAATTTTCTGTGACTTCTTGGATAGTGTAGGAATTTCTCATCTATGTTAAAATTTCTCAAATTTGTTGGCATATGGTTGCTTATGATAATCTCTAATATTTTTAATCTCTGTTGTGTAGATATGTATGTTCTCTGTTTATTCCTAATAATTTTTACTCATACCTTGTTATATTTTGTCCCATCTGCTAAATGTATCTTGGACTCCCCTAATCTAAAATACAAGCACACATAGAAATCCATTGATTCAGCTTATTTTTTAAACTAATACCTTAATTATTGCCTTTTGCAGACAAACAGGTAGAGTACAGTAGTAAGTAACAATACGTTATCAGTTATATAATGCTAGTTTAAAAAAAAAATCACTCCAAACTTAGCCAAAACAATGGTGTTCTTTAGGATTTTGTGGGTTAGTTGGGAAGTTCCTTTATGAGTTTTCCCAGCCCACTCATATGCTTACATTTAACAGGGGAGATGGCTAGACTGAATAGTCGAGGATTTTCTCATGTGCCTGGCAGTTGGCTGGGGCACCTTGCTTCTCCTCTATGTGGCTTCTCCTCCTCATACTAAACTTCTTCCTTCACTGAGGTGTTAGTGTAGCATTCTAAGGGAGAAAAGTGGAATCTGAAAGTCCTCTGTTCCTTAGACTTTAGAATTGTCATTTCTAACACATTTATCAAAACTAGCCACCAGAACAGCCTGTATTCAAGGAGGGGGGAAACAGCCCTCACCGCTTGACAGGAGAAGCTACAAAAAACAAACAAACAAACAAACAAACAAACAAACAAACAAAAACCTGTGGCAGAGTTTAGTCTCCTATAGCCTGTCTTCTGGCCACAACTAATTACATAGTTCTTCTATGCAAAATACATTCACCCTTTCAAAGACTCCACCAAAGTCTCATCAAATCCTAGCATCAGGATTGAAGTTTTTTATTTCGTGATCTGTATCAGTTCTGGGTGAGGCTTTTCAAGTGTCAGTTTTCTTAATCCAGAGATTTGTAAAATAAAGAACTAATAATTATTCTATCACTCCCCTTCCCAAAATGTATAATGGTGAAATGAATGTAGGGATCACTACCAATTTCAAAAGAAAGGAAAAGAAGGGACATAGCAGCCAATGGACTATAGAAACTCTGGTGCTTCTGAATTCTAGGAAGGCACATGCCACCATTTCGCCCAATTCCTAGAACAAGAAACTTGACAATGATCCATTTCCATTTTCTGGGAATGGTTCCTTAACCTATTTTTCTCTTCAGCTCTTGGCTCTGCCCTATGGTCTTTTAGCTCCAGACCTTGGACTCCTGGTCTGTTGTCAGTTACTTTCAGTCTGTTTCTTTTCATTTCCCTCCCTCCCTTTTTTTTTTTTCTTATTAATAAGAAATAATCTCTGTTTGCAGCTGTGTGATTTTCCCAAGGCCTCTGTTCATTTTAATCTAGCCCTGTCCCTTTAGCTCAAGCTAGTAGTATTGATAATTTCTTCTTACAATTTTCTAGTTTCCTATGAATCTGATTCATTTCCTCCAGGATCTCAAAGATAAGTCCACAATTCATTTTGAAACAGACCACTATCTGAGGAATACATGAAACTTCTAAGAGATAATACCATTATGATTTTCAGAAGAAAGTTTTTCTTTTTTCCCCATCTGAAAGCATTTACTAGTAGCAACTAAATTTCCCGAGATCTTACTTTAAATTTCATATATACTATGAGGCCAATTTTATTTAAAAAGAATATTTTCTGGAGAGAAGATGGAGAAGAGAAATAGATTTATTTTCCAACCCATAATGTATACTGTGTCTTTTGTAATTTCAGAAAATTTTTCTTGCTGCTAGAACTTCAGTTTGTCTCTACATTTTCATACCTTGTCATATGAACCTGTCAGAAGTCATTTGACAGTTTTGACAATCTGTCTAGAAATTTCCTTGGCCAGATTCATAAGTTCATTAGTTTTATTTTTTATCTACAAGTTTTCAGATGACATTGTTGTCAATTGTTTCTCCACTAAATAATACAGATTACCCTACATAATAAAGCTCACCCTTTCTCAAGACTTCAGTAGCAATTTTTTGTTCGTCTCCCAGAATCCACACTCTCCCTGCTTCTGTTATACTTTCTTCCTATTACTTTGTTCAAAACTAATGCCACGTGTTTTAGATTATTGTTATGGCAGCCACCCAGTTTTAGGTACCAATTTCTGCATCAACCATTTATTGCTGCATACCAAACACCCTCCAAATTTAGTGGTCTGTTCTTGAGATCCTGTGGGTTGTCTGGGTGTTTCCTCTGCTGCTTTCCCATGGGCTTACTCATGTGGCTCATTCAGCTGCATCTTTGGCTGAGTTAGCTTATTCACATGTATGGAATCAGTGCTAATTTTTCCCTGGGGCCCTTCATTTCCACTCCATGTGGTTAGCATCCTTACATGGTATCTCAGGACACTGTTTTTAAGAGAGTAAAGGTGGAAGCTGCAAGGCCTCTTGAGGCCTTGCCTCTAGAAATCAAGGAACGTTATCTCTACCACATTCCATTCATTAAAGGAGATCATAAGGCTAGCACAAATTTATGATTATCGTAACACTGACTCCACTTCTGGATGGGAGGAGCAGCAAACTTAATGTAGAGAAGTATATGCAGGGGGAAATAATCAGTGGTTAAGAGGAAAGGTTTGGGAACAAATTGACCCAGTTCAAATCCTGGTTGCATTATTCTTGGTTCTATATCCTTGGATTAACACCTTAGTTTCTTTCTGGCTCAGTTTTGTTATATCTAATGTGGGACTAATAATCATACATACCTCATATAGTTATTGTTGAGAGTTAAATGTGTAAAAGCATGTAAAGTGTTCATAACAGGGCCTGGTATATTGCAAACTCTTTTATAAATGCTCAGTTCTTATATTTTAGTTGATGCTTCCACTTTATTATCTGTTGTTTATTCTTTACTCTTCTTTATTATGACCTCTGCTCCTCCCACTCTATTTACTGCTTCTGTAATGATCAGTAGTGATTCCCACGTATAACAGTGTTGTGTCATAGGTTGTTATTAATACTCCCTTCTTATGGAATCACACTAGTGATTTCCCTGATTGTCCTTTAACAGGACCCTTAGGATCTTCTTTTTCTCTTCCTGTTTCTTCATTTTGTTCTTCACCAATGGTCTTTCTTTTTGTCTATTTCCCTCCTTTCTCAGTTTCCTCCCCCAAGCAATCTCATCCAGTCTCATTTTGTGAACTTTCAACATATACTAATACCAAATATGCATCTTTATTTCTCAACATTATTTCAGTTTCCAGTTGCCTACTTGGTATCTCAAACTGATATGAACCACAAGTTCTTCAAATCCAAATTTTCCAGGCCAAAAGCGTATGGCTCTTGATTTTGGCTCAGGTCATGATCTCATGGTCATGAGATGAAGCCTCATGTCTGACACTATGCTGAGTGTGGAGCCTGCTTTAGATTCTTTCTCTCCCTTTCCCCCCATCACCCACTTGCATGCTCTCTCTCTCTCAAAAACAAACAAAAACCCCAAAAAACTTGTCTCTGAAATTTCACTGCTTTCTACATTCCCATCACCGGAAACTATATTATCATCAAACCCTGCCACCCAAAATTAGACCATCTTGTACCCTCATTCCTGTCATTTAATCTCTATAGCTACCTTATTCTACACCCAAAACTCCAGTCATGATAACATGTCTGTATTAGACCATTATAAGAAACACTACCATTGGTCTTCCTGTCTGCACTAGTAACACTTTCTCCCCTCTGTTGCCTCAGTTACTTTTGTATGTACAGATCTGTCAATACCTCTATTCAAGAAAATTATTATTATAACTTACTGATTACACAGTTAAAGTTAAAACCCTTGGTGGAGAAATCCCTATTTCCTTCATGGCCTCTTTTCACTCTGTATCCCAATACTCTTTTCTATTACCAGCCCTTTCCTTGCATGAGTACACATATACTTGGTTCTGAGTACTTTTAATCATTATATAATTCCATGTTGCTTTTTGGGGGGCTCTTTATTCTGCTTGAAATATGTTTCTCTACCTCCTCCATTTCCTCTTTGAATATGTGCAGATTATAACTCACTAGAATTTAAACTCCACGAGGACTGGAGACTTTGTTTTATACATTTTTGTGTATATGACACCTACAAATATGTCTATTTTGTAGCATCATTGAATATCTGATTCTAAATGAATGAAGCTTGGTAAAGATTCCTCTCATCACCTGACATTTCTTAAAGCACTTTATGCTGCTTTCAGTATTTATTGCAGTATACCTGAAATTGTAGTGTGTATTGTAACTTCCCCACTAGCCTCTGATTATGCCTGTGGGCAGAGACTGCTTTACTGATCTGTGACATTTATTATATAACACTACACATACAGTGTTGAATGAATGACTTCCCACCCAACTCTCCTATAGTTTATCTACCCTTTATTTGGTCATTGAGTTACTGGTCACCACATATGGCTAGTCACAATCTCCATGTTGACCTTCCCTTTGAACTATGGATAATAAAAATTTTAAAAACATTGTAATAAATATACTTAAAAATGTTACATGATAGAATTTCACAGAAAGCATCTCTGAGCATATGTTAGAATCATTAATAAAAAAGTTATTTAGTAAAAAAAGTCAATGTCAAAATGAAAAAGTACATAATAATAAAAATGTGTAAAGTATAACTTACTTTCAGTAAAAATACCAAAAATATATAGAAATATCCAACCAATAATATTATTTCAGGGTTTGGAAAAATAATTATAAAACCAAAATCAAAATAATGCATTTAGCACTATAAGTTAAAGAAGATTTTCTTATAAGCATTAATTAAATATAATTTTAAAATATTGAGTTGAAATGACACACTTAGAATAGTAATGTGCAATTCCACTCAGCTTTTCCCAAACGTAGAAATCAATAAAAAAATTTAAAACATATGTATAATGAAGGAATTTAGGCAGAATGGTTTTGTTTTAATCTCAGAGAAAATGTGTTCTAATAGTGTTCTCATTGGGAATAAAATAACTGTATTTATATAATCATGAGAAGAAAGAAATGGGTTGATGGTCATAAAACTCCCTTGGTAGTCAGGCATTGTTAATTTAAAAGTAGGAAGGCAGGGATTGAAGTTAATGAGGGGGTGAACCACCATGCAATTTAGTTAAACTGTTTAACACAAAAGCTGGTAGGAATATGGAAAGAGAGTTCCAGAGGGAGTAATAGAAGAAAAGGTTGTAAATCAGTCTATGAAAAAGAAAGGAGAAAAACAGAACACTGTTTTAAAGGAAATGAGAATCACATAGTTCCATTATTTGATAGATTAGAGCAGTCAAAGGGATGGGAAATGCCAAATTCAGTCATTTGCTAGATTGGAGGAATCACAATAAAGACGTAAAGGTAAACTTGTATTCCTCATGAGAATGATCAAAGTGGATTATTAAGTACTCCCATGACTGTTAAATATTATAGTGACTTTAACTCTTCCCTGGGTGCCTGAAAATGTGTCTATCTTGATCATAGAAGGAGCGAAGTTACTTCTAGACCTTTATTTTCAGACTGCTTAAAAGTCAAAATTATATTACTCTCTGGGAGAGAACAGCCATTTTCATCGTAGTTGCTACAGCAGAGATAAAAATTTCACTGTCCACACAGAGTAAATTGAGAGGAAGTTAGAGAAGACCCCCAAGTAGCAGTAATGAAATAATCTGAAAAAAAAATTTCATTTCATTCCTTCTTTCATCTATTTATTAATTTATTTAATAAGCATCATATGCCTACTATGAAATTATTTTAACCTGTTATAACCCAATGATTAAATATTAAAATTGACTCTTTCAGAGATTGAATATCTAGTGGTTTTCAAGATTTCTTTCCTAACTTTGTATAATTTTTAGATATCGATTATATGTTGAAAGTCTCCTTTATGTCACACATAAAATGCATCAAAATAATTTTTCAGTCAATTCTAATTCTACTTTAAATTAGCTTGTTTTGAATTAATGTGCATAGTTTACATACAATGGGCAAAAAGCAGTTAAATAGTAAGACCGTGAATTCCTAGAGCCAGGGAATTGCTGGCAATTAGAACTTAGAAAAGCTTGTAGAATCAATGACTTTGCACTGTAGGAAGATTTTTTTATGAGGTCGTACTCAATCTGAAAGCAGTTCTTTCCTGCTACAAGATGGGATTGGCTATAAAACTGGTGTCATCACAAAAGAAACTAGAGGCCTTGAAGACAGACAAAGACAGTTAACAGTGCAGCACAGTTTAGCAAGAGACCAGTCATTCTCAGGTAAACAAAAAACAAAAACCAACCAAACAAAAACAGTTTAAATTATGTGCATTTTCATAGAGAAAAATTATCTTCAGATCTACTTCCAATAACAGGAAACATACAATTGAAGAATATAAGCTTCCTTATAACATAGTAAATATAAATTGTATTTCAAGTGTCAACATTGTGCACTTACAGAGAACAAAATTCTTTGCAACTTTAGGGAAACCTTGATTAAGTAGAGGCAATAATTCTACCACAGACTTCTTTGAAAATGAAAATAATCAGATTATGATTAATATGAAAATAAAGTTAAAATGAAGGAACTAGAAGTACTTCTATTCACTACATATGAATAAATGCTTTAACAGTACTTATGAGGAAAGATTAAAAATTGACATATATACTATATGTCTATGTAATTATTATTCATGTATAATCATTTCTGTATTGGTCTTCTTCCTTACTATTGGATCCACAAATCTCATTCAGTCCTTTATTTTAAATCTATAAATCGTTAGGGGAAAAGCTCTCAGTTTTTCCCCATTGAAAATGATATACACTGTGGGCTTTTTGTATAAGGGTTTTATGATATTGAGGTATGTTCCCTCTATCCCTACGCTGTGGACAGTTTTAATCAAGACAGGATGCTGTATTTTGTCAAAGCTTTTTCTGCATCGAGATGATTTTCTTTTGTTAATGTGATATATCACATTGATTGATTTGCAGATGTTGAACCAGTTTTGGGGTCAGGAATTAATAAATCCCACTTGGTCATGGTGAATAATCCTTTTAATGTACTGCTGGATCTTATTGGCTAGTATCTTGGTGGGAATTTTGGCATCCATGTTCATCAGGGATATTGGTCTGTAATTTTCCTTTTTGGTGGGTTCTTTGGTTTTTTGATCAAGGTAATGTTGGCCTCATAGAAACATGAAGTTTTTCTTCCATTTCTTTCTTTCTTTTTTTTTTTTTTTTTGAAACAGCTTCAGAAGAATAGGTATTAGTTCTTTAAATGTTTGGTAGAATTCCCCTAGGGAAGCCATCTGGTCCTAGACTTGTTTGTTGGGAGTTTTTGATTACTTCTTCAGTTTCTTTGCTGGTATTGGATCTGTTCAGGTTTTCTATTTGTTCTTGTTTCAGTTTTGGTTTATATGTTTCTAGAAGTGTATCCATTTCTTCCAGATTGTCTAATTTGTTGGCATATAGTTGCTCATAATATGTTCTTAATATTGTTTATATTTCCTTGGTGTTGGTCATGATCTCTTCTCTTTCATTCATGATTTTACTTTGGGAGTTCTTTCTCTTTTCTTTTTGATAATTCTGGCCAGTAGTTTGTCAATTTCTTAATTCTTAATTCTTAATCTTGAATATTGTCAGTCATTTCAAACACTTTTTGAGGTAATATGTAAAAAGCAGAATTTATTTTTTTTCTTTTACTTGTGATTTCTTGAAAATATTGAAAGTTGACCATGAACTCATGCACATCTTGAGCTTCTCCTTTTTTGAATTACTTGTATTTTTCTCCCAATTCATATTAGTTTAGTTATTGTTTGCTTATTGTTTGGAGGAACTCTATAGTTTCTATACTAACTTTTCATCTGTTGAAACAACACTGCTGGGATCCCTGGGTGGCGCAGCAGTTTGGCGCCTGCCTTTGGCCCAGGGCGCGATCCTGGAGACCCAGGATCGAGTCCCACATCGGGCTCCCGGTGCATGGAGCCTGCTTCTCCCTCTGCCTGTGTCTCTGCCTCTCTCTCTCTCTGTAACTATCATAAATAAATAAAAATTTAAAAAAAATTTAAAAAAAAAGAAACAACACTGCTAACATATTCTCACTTAGTTTATCTCATATTTATGATATTTAGGTTTTTGATGTTCTTATATAGTTAAATGTGCCAATTATTCCTTCACCTTTGAATTATGTATCATTGTATGAAGAGATCTCAAAGATTTCTGGAAGTATGGTAACAGCATAATTGAATTTATGGCCATAAATAGAATTTATTCACACCAAGTAGTGTTTGAGAAGGGGATTCTGGATAGAACTCATCACATAAGCAAAGGATGAGAGAAGAACACACAGGTATGCTCAGAGAAAACATCATTTGATGAGCTGGAGCTTCAAATGTGAGGTAGGTAGTGGCAGCAAATAGGTTTGGAAAAGATAAGTAGGTAGATTCTCAATAATGGAGAAAAAGTGTGCTGTAATCAGAAACTTGGAAATGTGCTTTTTAACAATGAGGAACCACATGGGGATGTGAAATGGTCATATTTGCATTTTATTAATAGATTCTGAAAACTGTAGGAAGGATGGATATGAGAAACTCAAGATACAATGGTGACATAAGGAGTTGCAGTAAGAATAAATGGTGTTCAGCTAAAGCTAGGGTGCTGGTATTTTGAAGGAGAAGAAATGAGATCCTCTGTACCAGTATTGAAAGGTGCTACATTAAAAAAAAAAAAAAATCAAGTATCTTTTTTGTTGTAGTTGTCTATCTAAAATTTAAAAATTTTAATTCCTAGAAGTCTCTAGGTCCTGTTGTTCAACAGTATGCCACAAAAGGCTGAAATTACCATTGGAATATTTTCTACTGACAATGTTTAGAAAGTTTATGTTACCTCTATATAATATTTTGTATAATTTAATATATAATACTTAAGTGATTTATGAATAAGACGTAAATTTATGATTAATTTTTCTTTATTCTTAAAAAATAAAATTCAACTGAATAAATTTGAAGATCAAATTGCCTTTGTTTAAATGATTCATGAATCTAGCAAGTTAGAGGAGAACCCTGTGGAGTTGTACAAAATGAAAGGTTTTTCAGGGAGAAAGGGGTGAGGTAAGAAAGTTATTAGCCAAAAGAAAAAGAAAAGAAAAGGATTGTTCCAGGCCAGGTCACTTTCCATTAGGGGGAAGAACAGGAGATCTTATGCAGATTACCTCATCTTACTATGGGGATAGAGAGGGCCTCTATGACAGATTACCTCATTGGGGTTGATCAGAAAATCCCTGACTGGCTGATTAAGACTTACATTTCTGGGGGAGGTGGAAACTGCCATAAGATTAGGTATTAAGTCCCATTTGGTGACGTGGCCTAAATGATGCCATTTGGGGCCTGTGGTTTTCTTTTTAACAATTCTCTCCTTATGATGAGACTTTCAGTTTAATTGAGAGATGTGATAAAATTTTAAGCCATTGGTGGTACTCTCAGCTACTTACTGGTCTGCACTTGTGGCTTTTACTGATCCTCTGTATGATATTCACAAGTCATGGGTGTTTGTTTTTCTGAATTCTTGTGATACTCATAAGGCCACAATGTAGGCCCACAATCCAGAAGTCATTTTCTTCACTTCTCTGATATTTCACTCTTAGAACATCTGCTTGGTAGTTAGTAGCTATGAATAGGCATTTAAAGGTTTTGAGAGGATACAGTGCACTAGGGAGATTATTATGGTGACTATAAGCAGGTTAATTCCCAAATTTGGAATGCACTTTAGAGTCATGATCTCTAAGACCCAAACCAGTCAAAGAAAGTCCCGATTGAAGAAGTCGCCATTTAAAGCCAAGTGCCTTATTTGGTGATCTTTTGTAATTGTGTTTTAATTTCCACCAAAGTGTTCATCCAAATACAGCAAGTGGTGGTAGCCACAGCACAGACACCTCCTTGCTCACCTAAAAGATAATCAAGGGCTATCCTAGGGGATCCCTGGGTAGCTCAGCAGTTTGGCACCTGCCTTTGGCCGGGGGCATGATCCTGGAGTCCCGGGATCAGGTCCATGTGGGGCTCCCTGCATGGAGCCTGCTTCTCCCTCTGCCTGTGTCTCTGCCTCTCTCTCTCTCATGAATGAATGAATAGAAGTCTTTAAAGAAAAAAAAAGGGGTGGGGGTCTATTCTATTATCTAGAACTATTTCGGCTAGAGAATTCAAGGATCTTTGTTGAATCACTATTGTTCTAGTAGCAGATTTTACAAGAATTTTAAGATTTAAGGAGGAGTTCTCAATCATAGCCTTATTTACATTTATCCCTAACCTGGTAAATAGGGATCTGCCAAAAGGAGTAAATTCTAAACCACAAGCTTCCTGGTAGGTCCTTTTCAACTCAATAATGTAAATTCAGGGAGTTGACCAATGAGATGTGTTCTTTTGCTTCTGAAAAGTTAGAGGCAGGGTTAGATTTTCTCCCAGCTTGAAATAAAGTTTTTTTTGTTTGTTTGTTCTTTAAACATCATCATCAACAGCTCATCCTCCATACCCTCACTTAGCAATAGCCTGGAAGATATAGATGAAGGCATTATCTTTATAGGCCAACAAGAGGAAAGGGAAAAAAAAAAAGAAAGATTTAAAGTATGAAATTTTGATCTACTGTCTTGGGTAAAAACAGTCCACCTCAATGTTAGCTATTTATCTTCCTAGGCAATTGGATTTATAGGTCTCCAGCATCTATACGGGACCAGTATCAAGTGGAAACTTCTATAGATGTGTGATGTGTACCCAAAAGCCTTGATACCTCCTGGTTGTGAAGCATTATCAATAATCGTGAGCACTTGGTAAGGTCTTTTCTAACTGGGCATGAGAGCTGTTTTGCTCTAATGATGTTTCCAAAATAATCAGCAGGTTGTGATCACCAGGATCCTTTAAATTGGAATCTAAGAAGTCTTCTTTAATCTATTAATAGTTTTGATGGGATGCCTGGGTGGCTCAGCAATTGAGCCTCTGCCTTCAGCTCAGGGCCTGATCCCAGAGTCCCAGGATCGAGTCCCACATTGGGCTCCCTGTATGGAGCCTGCTTCTCCCTCTGCCTGTGTCTCTGCCTCTTTCTCTGTGTGTGTGTGTGTTTCTCTCATGAATAAATAAATAAATAAAATCTTAAAAAAAACTATTAATAATTGAGCATAAGATATTAGAGACTTATAATAGCTGCTCATACGAGCATAGTATCCTCTAGATCCATTCATCTTCTCAAAAATGCAAGTTCTCATCCTTTTTGTGTCTGAATAATATTACTCTGTGTGTGTGTGTGTTTGTGTGTGTGTGATCTTCTTTACCTATCTATTGATGGGAATTTGGGTTGCTTCCATATATTGATTTTTCTAAATAATATTACAAAAAGCATATGAGTGTACATATCTTTTCAAAGTAGTATTTTCATTTTCCTTGGGAAATAGGAGTGGAAGTACTCAGTCCTATGGAATTTCTATTTTCAAAGGAACCTCTAGACTGCTTTCCGTAATGGCTATACCAATTTACATTCCCACCAATGCATGATGGTTCCTTCCTCCACATTCTCACCAGAACTTGGGTTTTCTTATCTTTTTGATCCTAGCCATTCTGACTGGTGTGAGGTGGTGTCTCATTGCAGTTGTGATTTGCATTTCCCTGATGATTAATGATGATGAGCATCTTTCCACATATGTGGAAAAAGACCATCTATGTCTTTTTTTGGAAAAAAATCTATCTGCTAATCTTTTAATCAGATTTTTTTTTTTTTTTTGGTGTTGGGTTTAATAAGTTCTCTATATATTTTTGGATATTAAACTTTTATTGGATATATCATTTGCAAATGTCTTCTCTCATTAAGTAGGTTGCCTTTTATTTTGCTGATGATTTTCTTTGCTGTGTAAAAGCTTTTCATTTTGGCGTGGTCCTGATATTTATTTTTGCTTTTGTTTCTCTTGCCTGAAGAAACCTATCGATAAATATGTTGCTAAGGTTGATGTCAGAGGAATTAATGCCTATGTTTTTCTTCCAAGGAGTTTTATGGTTTCAGGACTCACATTTAGATGTTCAATCCATTTTGAGTATATTTTCTGTATGCTGTAAGAAAGTGGTCCAGTTTTCTCAACACCATTTATTGAAGAGGTTGCCTTTTCCCCATTGTATATTCTTGCCTCCACTGTCATCAATTAACAGCATAAGCATGGGTTTAATCTGGGCTTTTGTATTGTATGGATGGACGTTTCTGTGATTCTTCCTGCATAACTGACCATCCTGACCTATAGGTTCGCAAGCTTGTTGAAGAATGTTGTTTGTGAGACTTGGGCTCCATGAGTGACCTCAGGAGCCTAGTTCATTGCCATTAGCTGCCTTCCAGGTTAGAATTGGCCCTTCTGGTCTGGACACCAAAAGCTATAAGTTTTGCTTTACATCCCCAATCCCCTCTGGCTCCAGGCTGCCCCTCCCCCCGTGGAATCTGGGAGGGGAGGCAAACATGCCTAGCCCAGGTTCCTTGAATATATAAAGAGATGATGAAGTAGGAATGCAGCTGGCTCCAAATTGCAAGTCTTGGCAAACAAATGTTTAACTTCAGACCCAGTCATTTGTCCTATAAATACAGCCCTATGAGGATGGTCAGTTAGAAGTGTCACCTGAGGGGAGGATGCTCCACCCAGACCTCTGAATAGGGACTAAGGACTGCAGCTTCCCTGTCTCCAGGGGGCTTCCCCAGGTGATAAGGTTGAGTGTCAGATGTACCCGATTTGATGTAATTCTGTTTTAATCTTTACTGCTTACCATTACCCTCATCTATGTGCAGATTTCCCTTTTCTTCTTTCTGTTTCTATTAGGTTTTTATAATATCCATAAAGTGTTTTTTTCTCCTTGAAACAGAGTATGGCTGCCGTGAATCTTTAGAGCAGGTTTTTATCCCATTCCACTTACCTGAGTGTCTGTTTTTGTTCTAGTATGATATTATTTTGATTACTATAGCTTTCGGTGTATCTCAAAATTTGGAATTGTGATACCTCACAAGATTGCTTTGGCTATTAGAAGTCTTTTGGGCAGCCCTGATGGCTCAGCGGTTTAGCGCCTGCCTTTGACCCAGGGCGTGATCCTGGAGACCCAGATCGAGTCCCACATCAGGCTCCCCGCATGGAGCCTGCTTCTCCCTCTGCCTATGTCTCTCTCTCTCTCTCATGAATAAATAAAATCTTTAAAAAGAGAGAGAGAGAAGTCTTTTGTAGTTCCATACAAATTTTAGGATAAATAGTTTTAGTTCTGTGAAAAATACTGTTAGTATGTATGCATGAATGTATGTTGTATGCATTTATTTTATTTATTTTTTTACTGTTAGTATTTAGATAGGGATTGTATACATCTGTAGATTGCTTGGGGGTAGTATAGACATTTTAACATTTTAACTATATCAGCTCTTCCAGTCCATGAGTATAGAATGATCTCCCCCCCCCCCTTTTTTTTTTGCATTTTCTTCAATTTCTTTCCTCAATGTTTTACAGTTTTAATCATTATAGGGGCTTTCACTTCCTTGGTTCAATTTATTCTTAGATATTTTATTCTTTTTGGTGCAAGTAGAAGTGGAAATGTTTTCTTAATCTTTCTTTGTACTTTGTTCTTAGCATATAGAAATGCAACAGATCTGTCTAGTAATTTTGTATCCTATAACTTTACTGAAGTCACTTATCAGTTCTAAGTCTTTTGGTGGAGTCTTTCTAATTTTCTATTATAGTATCACGTTATCTACAAATAGTGACTTTCCCTACCTTCTTATAAGTTTGGGTGTGTCTGATTGCTGTGGCTAGGACTTCCAGTACAGTATTGAAAAAAAGGGATGAGGCAGACATCCTTGTCTTATTCCTGATCTTAGAGAAAACATTTTTAGTGTTTCTACATTGAGTGTGATGCTAGCTGTGGGTTTCTCATATATGGTTTTTATGATGTTGAGGTATGTTCCCTCAATCCAGTCTGTTGAGAATTTTTAACATGAGTGGATATTGTATGTTGTCAAATCCTATTTCTGCATCTGTTAGATGATTGTATGGTTTTGACTTTGCTTCTTATTAATGCATCACATTCATTGATTTGTTAATATTGAACCACCTCACATCCTCCAAATAAATCCCACTTGATCATGGTCAGCGATCCTTTTAATGTATTGTTGAATTTGGGTTCTGAATATTTTGTTGATTATTTTTGCATCTATGTTAGAAATGTTGACTTAAAATTTTTTGGTAGTGTTTTTGTCTAGTTTTGGTATCAGGGTAATGCTGACCTTACAGAATGGATTTGGATGTTTTTCTTCTTCTGTTTTCTAGAATAGTTTGACAGGAATAGATATTAACTCCTCTTTACACGTGTGAATGTATCCATTTCTTCTAGTGTCTAGTCTGTTGGCATATAACTTCTCATGTTACTCTCCTATAATTCTATGAATTTCTGTTATTACTTTTACTCCTTTGTGTCTGATTTTCTTTTCTTTTCTTTTCTTTTCTTTTCTTTTCTTTTCTTTTGGATGAGTCTGCCTAAAGGTTTATAAATTTTGTTTAACTTTTCAAAGAATCTGTTCATTTCATTGAGCTTTCCTATTTTTATATCTTTCTGCTCTGATCTTTATTATTTCCTTCCTTCTACTAAACTTAGGATTTGTTCTTTTTATTTATTAGTTCCTATAAATGTAAGATTACTTGAGATTTCTCTCAATTCTTGAGGTATCACTCTATCACTGTGTATCACTATAAATTTCCCTCTAACTTCTGCTGCATCCCGAAGATTTTGGTCTGTTGGAATTTCATTTTCATTCATCTCCATTTGTGTTTCTTCTAGTTTCTTCCTTGTGATTAATTTCTACTTCTGTATTGTTTTGGTGAGAAAAGATGCATCTGGTCTAATGTGTCCTTCAAAGACACTTAATTTTTGACTAAATGACCACCTATGTAAGTGGAGTGTTAAAGTCACTATCAATTACTATCAATTTCACCCTTTATGTCTAATAATATTTGTCTTCTGCATTCAGGAGCTCTAGTAATGCAGTGCATAGATATTTACAATTTCTATCTTCTCTTGTTGGATTGACCCCTTTATCATTATGTAAAATCCTTCTTTGTTTTTGTTTGTTTTAGCAGTCTTTTCTTTAAACTTTATTTTATCTGATAAGTATTACTATACTGGATTTTTTTTTCTTCCATTTGTATGGACTTTTTTTTTCTCTTCTTTTACTTTCAGTGTATAGGATGTCAGGTCTGAAGTGAGTCTCTTGTAGGCAGCACATAGATGAGTCTTGTTCTTTTATCTATTCCATCACTCATTCTAGATCTCCTGATTGGAACATTCATACCATTTACATATAAAGTAATTATTAATAGGTAGGTACTTACTGCCATTTTGTTAATTTCTCTTTTTTGGTAGTTCTTCTCTGTTGCTTTCTTCTATTCTCTTGTGATTGATTACTTTATGTAGTGTTATGCTTGGCTTTCTTTTTATTTTTTGTCTAAGTTTTGGTTTTGTGGGTACTATGAAGTTCATATATAACATCCTAAGTATACAGGAGTCTATATTAAGTTGATAGTCACTTAAGTTAGAATAAATTCTTTTTTTTTTTTTTTAGAATAAATTCTAAAAGAACTTTTTTAAAAAAATTTCTCCCTCCACATTTTTATATATGTTTTCATATTTTACATATCTTTATCCATAATTTCCTTCTAATTATGGCCTTTCTTTTCCACTTAAAGAAGTCCCTTTACTGTCTATAGGATAACCAGCTTAATGGTGGTAAACTCCTTTTTGTTTTTCTGGAAAACACTTTCTTTCTCCTTCCATTCTCAATGATAACCTTGCCAGGAGAGTATTCTTTTTGTAGTTTTTGCTTCCTTTCAGCATTTTGATTATATCATGTCACTCTCTTCTGGCCTGAAAAATCAAATGAAAGCCTTATGGGGTTTGTCTTGTAAGCTTTTCCTTGAAAATTCTCTTTATCTTTAAACCTTGGCTTTTTAATTATTATGTGTCATGGTGTGGACTTCTTGGGTTTATCTTGTTTGGAACTCTCTGTATTTTCTTATACTGGATTCTGTTTCCTTCTCCAATTTGGGAGGTTTTCAGCTATTATATCTTCAAATAACTTCTCTGCCTCTTTCTCTCTCTCTTCTCCTTCAGCGATCCCTTACCTGTGAACATTTATTTGCTTGATGTTGCCCAAAATATTCCTTAAGCTATCTTCATTTTTTAAAAATTCTTTTTGCTGTTCAGCTTGATTGCTTTCCATTACCCTGTCTTCTAGATCAATGAGCCATTCTTCTGCATCTACTAGTCTACTGTTGCTTTCTTCTAATGTATTTTTCATTACAGTCATTGTATTCTTCAACTCTGGTTCTTTTTCACATTTTCTATGTCTTTATTGAAGTTCCCTCTGAGTTGTTTCACTCTGCTCTGCAGTCTACTGAGCATTTTTATCATCATTACTATAATCTCTTTTTTCAGATATTTTGCTTATTTCTGTTTCATTTAGTTCTTTTTCTGAGATTTTTGTTTTGTTCTTTCATTTGGAGCATATTGCTCTGTGTTCTCATTTTGCTTGACTGTGTTTCTATGAATTAGGGAGAACAGTTGCTTCTCTTAAACTTGAAGGAATGGTCTTGTGTATGGTCATTCCTTGTATAGACTGTGTGTGACTGGGGTATCTGGAGCCTACCTAGAGGGCATCCTGGCAGGATAGGTGAAGTGCGTGTAGGGCTACCCAAGTTGGGGCAACTGGAGCCAAGGCTGATGTGGGCTGGGGTGACCTTGGGTACTATAGGCAGGAAGTATCAGTGAGTATGGCCCTGGCTGAAGTCAAAATTAGGCATGAGAGGAAGTCCTAGTGCACTGTGTTCAAAGGAGTTAGCCATCTGGAACCAAAGTTTTACAGGCCTAAAGATTTTTAGTACTTTGTGCCAGTGTTATCTTAGCATGATGGATAGGGCTGTAGTGAGTGCTGACCAGAAGTATCCCAGTGTGTACCACGTTAAGGCTGCCTTAGTGGAACAGTTGGGGGTGGTGGGGGCTGGGGACTCAGGGCTGAGATCTAGGCCAGCTATGGCATCCAGATCCTGTAATCAAGACACACTGGGATAAACTGTGGTGTTCATTATCCCCACCCCATCCTCCAACCCAGAGAGAGTTCCAGCAGCTACCCCATTGTTTGGCAGAGTTCTCAGGATAGTTCCTCTATATCCTAGTTGCTCTTTTAAACTATAGTTTTGTCTTGTGCCCCAAGGCATCTGGAGCTGGTGTGGGCTAGAGCCAAGGGATTGCTGAGGTAGCAAGCTAGTTGTGGCATCGAAACCCTGTCCCATCTGTACCATTAAGATGGAAGGGAAATGTGAACTGCAGATCTTGCCAGCTCCTCACACCCAGAGAGTTCCAGTAGCATTCTGGAACTTTGTTTGGCAAAGTTCTAGGGCTGGATCTTTTATATTCTAATTGTTCCTTTAATCTGTGGCTTTTTTTTTTTTTCTGTATGCTGGGGTATACATATCTATTCATGATTCATCAGCACCTTCCCTCCCACTGAAATTCACAGCATCAGGGAGAATTCCATTTTTTGCTGTGTCTCTGTCTCTCTTGCTGTTTCCTATGGGGTCCTTCCTTCCTTCTATTGTACAGAAGCTGTTCAATCAGCCATCTGTTCTTCTTCAGGAGGAATTATTCTATCAATAGGTTTAGATTTGTTATGTCTAGGAGGGGGTGAGTTCAGAGCCTTCCTACATTTCCACCTTGGGTTAGAATTCCAGGAAGGTAATTATTATCTAACTAACTAACTAACTAACTAACTAAATAAATAAATAAATAAATGGAAAGGTCATTTGGAACTTGACTTGATAAGGACAAATACAAATCTTGAGTGTCTTCTCTACAAATACTAGAAAAAGCTTTAGGCATCTAGACAGATAGCCTTAACTTTTCCTATCTACCCAAAAAGCAAACTCAAACTGACTTTTTATAACTAGTGAATTTTTTGTTTTTCATGGTAGTAATTGTTTTATTTTTAAGATTTTTATTTATTTATTCATGAGAGGCACAGAGAGAGAGAGGCAGAGATGCAGGCCAAGGGAGAAGCAGGCTCTATGCAGGGAACCTGATGTGGAACTCGATCCCAGATCCTGGGATCATGCCCTGAGCCAAAGGCAGTTGCTCAGCCGCTGAGCCATCCAGGCCTCCTTTCATAGGAGTAATTTTAAAATGGAAGCTATAAGGTAGCTGAGTCTGTATGTTTAGGTGTCTTACAGATATGTAGCATTCTCTATCTCTGGGTGATATTACTAGAATTAGTTCCTATAAGAGCTCTATTTAGTTGGTTGGAAGGACAAGCACCTATAAGGATTAGGCACTCTAAAACCCTCAGAAAGATAGAAACTAACTCAAATGTGATTCAAGTTCATGTGATCCCCAAAAATATTTGATATGAAAGCCAGGTTAAGGTTAAAAGTCTGATTAAAATTTAGTTTTGGGATGTACTGTCTTGGGGCACCTGGGTGGTTTAGCGGTTGAGTGTCTGCCTTTTGCTCAGGGCTTTTGCTCAGGGTATGATCCCCAGGTCTGGGACTGAGTGCCTCATCCAGCTCCTTGTGAGAAGTCTACTCCTCTTCTGCCTCTTTCTCTCTGTGTCTCTCATGAATAAAGAAATAAAATCTTAAAAAAATAAAAGAAACTAAAAGAAACATGGGATGCTTAGATGGCTCAGTGGTTGATCATTTGCCTTTGGCTCAGGGAATAATCCCAGAGTCCCAGGATTGAATACCACATCGGGGTCCCTGCATGGAGCCTGCTTCTCCATCTGCCTATGTCTCTGCCTCTCTCTCTCCCTGTGTCTCTCCTGAAGAAAATAAATGAAATATTAAAAAAAAGAAACAACTTACATGTCTTTAGAGTTATCAATACTAAATATAAAACTTTTATTTTATCAGAGTTCACTGTCAAATAAGTATGTTTGTTATCTCACATAAGATGTATAGATAATAAAGTAGCTTAGGATAATGGCTGACTTCACCTAGAAAAACTTCATTATGCATTATATAATCTAAACATAATTACAAAGAAAAAGTGAATTAAATAGATGTAGACAAGGTAAAAGTTTTTTATACATTAACTTTCAGCAATACTTATGTCTACTTTCCAAATCTTTTTGGTAACCTAAAACTTTGAAGTTTCTCTGAGTTAGGTTAAATGATGAATAGTTAAATTCATCAAATATCTAGATCATTTCCTAAAAAGACAAAATACTAAGGCATTAATTACTCAGTATAGGTTTGTTTACTTTTGGTTTCTTATTTTCCAGAAGATAAAACAATATTTGAGTATGTCAGTGGTACACTGGAATAAAAAACATGCTTCTAAAATTATAAAGTGTTTTCATAAATTTGCAATTTTTAAAGGATTATTTTTTTATTCATGAGAGACACAGAGAAAGAGGGAGAGACATAGATAGAGGGAGAAGTAGGCTCCTTCTGGGGAGCCTGATCCAGGACTTAATCCCAGGACCTTAGGATCAAGACAAATGCTTAACCACTGAGCCACCCAGGTGCCCATACATTTACAAATTTAAAGAATGCAAATATAACAGTTCACAATTGGCTACTTCCTAGTTTTCACTAGAAATTAAAGTTGTAAGGTTTAAGAATTTGAAGTAATATATACCATTAAAGTTACTAGAAATAATAAGAAAAACATCTCCATGTGCCAGGAAAGTGGGATACTTTTTAGTAAAAAGGCATAAGAACTGGATATAACTGGATATGCATTTTTCATTTTCTGTTGAGGGCAAATAAAGCAATTTTCTCCTAAAATAAGACTGGTTGTTTATAGAGGAAAAATTCAGGACAAAATCACAATGTAGAAGAATATAGTTGTAAAAGTCTTGTGGAAAAGGAATATTTGAAAAGGAATTTTACTCTGCGGCCAAGCTGGCTAAAATTAAAATGAATTTATTTAAAAATAGGTTATAAAATAAAAAATAAGCTGGTACATATTTAGAATTTTTTTTCCTTCTGTTAAAAGGAAAAATTTTATTGGATTTTTGCTCTGCTTTTGATATATTTTAAAGGTAAAGAAACTCTCACAGATTTCATAATGCTATGTGATTCTGTTTAATCAAGTGCTTTAAAACCCTTTAAATGATATTTTTATCTGGAATATACCAAAGGATTTGTTAAGCCAAATAGATTTATTTGGTAAATTAAATGGGCAGTATTGTCAAATAAGTAATACTAAGGTTTCTTTATATTACATTTGCAAGATTGTGGCACATGTGGATGAAGTCCATTCTGCTTTGTTAAAAAAAAAAAAAAAAAAAAAAAGCAAGCCCCTAATTGCCAGACTACTGCCATCCTGACACCCTTGTAGCATGGCAATAATCTCCTGAATCAGAAATTAAGACAGGTAGGGATGCCTGAATGTTTCAGCAGTTGAACATCTGCCTTTGGCTCAGGGCATGATCCCAGAGTCCTAGGATCAAGTCCCACATCGGGCTCCCTGCTTGGAGCCTGCTTCTCCCTCTGCCTATGTCTCTGCTTCTCTCTCTGTGTCTCTCAGGAATAAATAAATAAAATCTTAAAAAAAAAAAGATATTAAGACAGGTAAACAGTGACTATAAGATGAAGAATAGATGGGGCTGTGGAAAATCCAGAATGGCTGCTTGAGTCCTTCTAGCTCCCTGAAAAATCTTATTTCTTTGTTTTTCACATGCTTTACTCATCATGGTACCTTTAAGACTCAAAGTACTGAGAGTAGCATTAAGATTACAGAGTAGGAGTTTCCTGATGTCATGTCATCCCATGAAAACATTGAGATAACAACTAAATTTTTATAGCTACCTCTGAAAACGACCTGAGGATTAGCAGAAAAGATCTTCCATAGCTACTTGTAGAGAGAAGGCCACATCAGAAAGGGTAAGAGGGGCTGAGATGGTGTTGGGAACCAAACCTCCAGTGCAAATAACCACAAACAGGAGTTAAATAACAAGCATGCAGAAGCAAAAGAATCAAGCACCACCACTACTGGGAACATGCACTGGGAAAACAACGAACAGAGAAAGGATGGAGAAAGGAATAGAGAACAACCCAAAGACAATTAACAAAATGGCAATAATTACTCTAAATGTAAATGGTATAAAAACTAAATCACTGAATTAAAAGATAAGAAAACACCTGGGTATCACAGTTGCTTAAATGTCCTACTCTTGTTTTTGGTTCAGATCATGATCTCAGGCTTGTGAAATTGAGCCACACACATGCTGAGCACAGAGCCCACTTAGGACTCTCTCTCCCTCTCTTCCTTCCCCCCATGTGCTCTCTCTCTCTCTCTCTGTCTGTCTCTATCCCTCTCAAAGAAACAAATCTTTAAAAAAAAAAAGTTAGGTGATAGAATAGATTAAAAGAACAATGCCCATGTATATGCAGTCAAACCTAAAGACATATACAGAATAAAAGTAAAGGAATAGAAAAACATTTATTTTAAAAATAGAAGCAAAAAATAAAAGTAACAATAGAAAGAAGGCATTAAATAATAATAAAATGATGACTCCAACAGGAGGACATAGCCATAGTAAATGTCAATGCACCTAAATACATTAAAGCAAAAATTAACAGACATAAAGGAAAGAATGAAGATGTTATTATAATAGGGGAGTTTAACACTCTGCTTACATCATGAATATATTATCCAGATAGAAAATCAACAAGAGAAACTGTGGCTTTAAGCAGTACATTAGACCAAATGGCCCTAACAGATATAAACATAACATTCTATCTAAAAACAGTAGAAACATCAGAATACTTTTTTTTTTTTTTTAGGTGTATATGTAATGTTATCCAGGAAAGATTACATTTTAGGCTATAAAACAAATCTGAATAAATTTAAGAAGATTAAAATCTTATCATCTTATTTGACTACAACAGTATGAAACTAGGCATCAGTTACAAGAAAAAAACACAAACGTGGAGGCTAAACAACATGCTTCTAACCTAGTGAGTCAAAAAGGAATCATACGAAATAAAAAATACATGAGACAAAAGTAAAAACACAATGGGCCAAAATCTTTGGTTCTTAGCAAAAGCAGTTCTAACAGGGAACAATAGCAATATAGGCCAACCTCAAGAAATGCAGATCTCAAATGAACAAACTAACTTTACACCTAAAGGAAATAGAAAAAACGTTCAATGCTAGTAGAAGAAAGGAATAATAAAACACTATGAAAAGTTGTATACCAACAAATTGGACATAGAAGAAACCTAAAAAAAAAAAAAATGGATATATTCCTAGGAACATACATATTTCCAAAACTAAATCAAGCAGAAATAGAAAATCTGAACAGACTATAACTAATAAAATGGAATCAGTAAAAAAGAAAAGCAAAACAAAAAACTGAAAAACAAAAAAACCCTCCCAAAAAACAGAAGTCCAGGCCCAGATGGATTTACAAGTGAATTCTACCAAACATTTAAGGAAGAGTTAATTCCTATTCTCCAAATACTCCAAAAAATAGAAGAAAATATTTCAAATATATAAGGCCAGCATTACTCTGATACCAAACCCAGATAAAGACAATACAAAAGAGAAAACTACAGCCAACATCCTTGATGAATATGGATGCAAAAATAATCCTCAAAATATTGGCAAACTGAATTCAACAATACATTAAAAGATTCATTCACCACAATCAAGTGGGATTTATTCCAGAGATATAAGAATGGTTCAATACTTGAAAATCAATCAATGTGATATACCACATAAAAAAAAAGAGATAAAAAAATCTCATGATCATCTCAGTAGATGTAGCAAAATCATTCAGCAAAATTAAAATAAACATTTGTTCATGATAAAACTCTCAAAAAAGTATACTTAGTGGGAATAGGCCTCAACATAATAAAGGCCATATATGAAAAACCCACAATCCGTATCATACTCAATAGAGGAAAATCTCCTAGCTTTTAATTAAGATAAGAAACAAGACAGGCCTATCCACTTTCACCACTTTTATTCAACATAGTATTGGCATTCTTAGCCATAGCAATCAGACAAGAAAAACAAAAGGCATCCAAATTGGTAAGGAAGAAGTAAAACTGTCACTATTTGCAGATGACATGATACAATAAATAGAAAATCATAAAAACTCCAGCAAAAACTATTAGGAGCAATAAATGAATTCAGTAAACTTGCAGGATACAAAATTAATATACAGATATCTATTGCATTCCTATATATTAATAACAAAGTCACAGAAAGAAAAATTCCCATTTACGATGTACCACAAAGAATAAAATACCTAGGAATAAACTTCACCAGGGAGGTGAAATCCCTATCTGCTAAAAACTACTGAACACTGATGAAAGAAATTGAAGGTGACATAAACAAATGGAAAGATATTCCATCCTAATGGATTAGAAGAATAAATATAATAAAAATATCCATACTACTTAAAGCAATCTATAGATTCATCACAATTCCTATCTAAATACCAATAACATTTTTCATGTAACTAGAACTAACTATCCTAATAATTATATGGAGCTAGAAAAAAACCTCTAATAGCCAAAGCAATTCTGAGAAGAGAGGACAAAACTGGAGGTATCACAATCCCAGATTTCAAGATACAGTAAAAGCTACAGTAATCAAAAGAATATCATATTAGCATAAAAACAGACACACAGATGAGTGGAATAGGTTAGAAATCCCAGAAGTAAACTTACACCTATATGGTTAATTGATGACGATGGAGGCAAGAATATGCAGTGGGGAAAAGACATGGCCTCTTTAACAAATGGTTTGTGAAAACTGGGCCACTTTCTTACATCATACAAAAAAGTAAACTCACAATGGATCAAACATCTAAATGTGAGTCCTGAACCTAAAATTTCTAAAAGAAGACAGGCAGTAATTTCTTTGACATAAGTCTTAACATTTTTCTAGTAGATATGTCTCTTCAGGCAAGGGATATAAAAGCAAAGATAAAGTATTGGGACTACATCAAAATAAAAAAGCTTTTGCACTGCAAAGGAAACCATCAGCAAAATGAAAGCAGCCCACTTAATGGGAGAAAATTTTTGCAATTGAGAAATCTGATAAGGGAGTAATATCCAAAATATACAAAAACTTATACAACTCAACACCAAAAAACAAATAATCTTAATTTAAAAATGAACCGAGGACCTGAATAGACATTTTTCCCAAAGAAGACATATAAATGGTCAACAGACCCATGAAAAGATGCTCAACATCACTTATCATCAGGGAAATGTAAATCAGAATCACAATGAGATATCACTTCACAACTGTCAGGATGGCCAGAATCAAGAAAACAAGAAATAATAAGTGCTGGCAAGGAAGTGGAGAGAGGGAAACCTCTGTACTGTTAGTGGAGATGAAAATTTGTGCAGACACTGTGGAAAAATTAAAAATAGAAGTACCATATGATCCAATAATTCTGCTGGGTAATTACCCAAAGAAAATGAAAGTACTTCAATGATATGATATATGCTCCCTTTTGTTTATTGTAGCATTATTGGCAATAGTCAATATGTGGAAGCAACTTAAGTGTTTATGTATAGATGAATGGATAAAGATGTTAGTTATATATAGAGAGAATATTATACAACCATAAAGAAGAATGAGATCTTGTCATTTTCAACAACAGAGATGAATCTGAGGTTATTATTTTTTTTAAGATTTTTAATTTATTTATTCATGAGAGACAGAGAGAGAGAGAGTTAGAGACACAGGCAGAGGGAGAAGCAGGCTCCATGCTGGGAGCCTAACGTGGAAGGCCCTGGGTTGAAGGTGGCGCTAAACCACTGAGCTACCCTGGCTGCCCGAATCTGAAGTTATTATGCTAAGTGAAGTAAGAGACAAATACCGTATGATTTCATTTATGTGTGGAACTTAAAAAACAAATTTAAAAGTAAACAGAAAGCAGAAACAAATACATAAATCGAACTGATAGTTGTCAAAGGGGAGAGGTTTGAGGGATGGGCAAAATGGGTAAAGGGGAGTGGAAGATACAAGCTCCCCAGTTGCAAAGTGAATAAATCAAAGGTACAGCATAGGGTATATAGTCAACGGTATTGTAATGGTGGTGTATGGTGACAGATTGTAACTATACTTGTGAGGATAGGATAGCCTATAGATTTGTAAAATCAGTATGTTATACACCTGAAACTAATGTAACATTATATGTCAACTATACTTTTGTTAAAGAAGAACAAAAACGAATTCCCTCCCTGAAGATGGTAGATAAACATTCCTGGAAAATATCAGATAGAACATTGAATGATTAAATTTTAATGCACAGGGAGGGGGGAAATCAAAGTCCTCCTCAAGGAACTTTTGTTCCTTCAAGGCCATAATTTTTATAATACTTATAAGCATTTTGAGATAAATAGGAGAGATTTGGGGATTGGGAAGGATGGGTTATCTCTAAATTGTTTCTGGTCCTGTAGAGACCAGATTTGTAAAACAAGGATTGCTATTTTTAATTCCTCAAAGAATTATTTTGCCACTTGAATCATATCAAAGGACTGACAGATCCATCCACCTAATGCTTTTACCTCTGATACATTAAGCTTAGGGGAGAAGACCTAAAAATAAATAAAGTTATATCAAGCTCTGAATATCAGCTTCCAGTTTTGCCAACTTTCTGATCATAAAGTCATGAAATCCTTTCTAGTATGTTGTCAGGCTTCAGCCAGGACAAACAGTAAATAAATATTTCTGACAGTATTAAAGAATCTCATAGATTCAAGAGCTGTCATTGTCATCAAAGAGTATGCAAAAGATGCTGTCTTCATATGATCTAGAGTCCCTCCTAAAGTTAGCCAGAGAAACAGCCAACAATCTGTGTGTCCCAGGCAAGTAGAAAGTCAAACCCTGTTCTTGGGACATGTCATGAAACAAGCAAGAAGGAAATATCTATCCGCAGGAGAGGAAGGATCAATAACCAATGGATCTGGATTGAAGAGAGGAAGGAAAAATGTAAAATTTTATTTCCCTTTCTTGACCAGGCTCAGGAGATATTCTGTTTACAAAAACTCTTCAGCATCCACCCGAGGTTCAAGAAATTCTTTAACTATGATCCTTAGTTTGGCCTTAGACCAAAAAGTGAGATACCTCAAGAGGATCACCTACAGCCTCCAATGGTCCTATTCTAAAATGTTACTATTTAGTAGTATCTTTAGAATGGAAAGATAATTTATTTTTATATTATTTAATTTAAATTCAATTAATTAACATATAGTGTATCATTAGTTTCAGACTTAGAGTTCAGTTATTCATTGAGTGCTTATAACACCCAATGCTCATCACATCACATGCCCTCTTTAATGTACATCACCCTCTTGACCCATCCCCACCCACCACCCTTCCAGCAACTGTTTGTTTCTTGTAGTTAAAAGTCTCTCATGGTTTGTCTCTCTTTCTGATTTCTTCCCAGTCAGTTTTCCCTCCCCTCCCCTATGATCCTTTGTTTTGTTTCTTAAATTCCACATATGAGTGAAACCATATGATAATTGTCTTCCTGTGACTGGCTTATTTCACTTAGCATAATACCCTCCAGTTCTATCCACTTTGTTACAAATGGTAAGATTTCATCCTTTTTGATGGCTGAGTAATATTCCAGTGTGTGTGTGTGTGTGTGTGTCTGTGTGTGTGTATCACATCGTTTTTATCCATTCACCTGTTGATGAACATCTAGGTTCTTTCCTTAGGCAATTTAAACAAAAGATCAATAGGAAGAATTCTCAAAGGATAAAGGGCAGCAGTAGGAGCTATATCAGTTTATGGCCTTTTTCTCAAAGGATAAAGGGCAGCAGTAGGAGCTATATCAGTTTATGGCCTTTAATTTTAAGTATCTTTATCTTTTTTTATTAGCTTTTACACTGGATCTTTTTAATTAAACTCTTGGAATTTTGAAACCTTTTGGAGGCTTCTCTTTTTCAGTTTAAATAAGTATTCCCACTTTAATTTATTTTGGGAACCCTTGCTTTCAAGGGTGTTTCTTACATGATATTACCTAGTTGGAATGCTCTCCAAAATGGCCAATGCAGTTCCACATTATTTTCCAGTAATATTTTTATCTTGCACATATATGCAATTTCTGGAACTGTAGTTCTTAGACATAAAATAAGCAAGTGTGCTGGAATGTGGCTCTCTCAATTCTCCGGATATAAAGGATCTCATTTTTTAGCTAGGACTTTGGGTTTTATAGAGCCAAACTAATACCTATGAGTGACTTGCCCTGGGGTTGGGTTTTGTGGGTGCTTTACAGTGTGCCTCATTGCAAGGAAACTTCCTTGAGGATGGTGGATGACCTGGTATCAATCTAACCTAACCAATTATATAACCAACTCATCCTAACACAGGAGTCTTTGAGTTAGGTGGTGGGCACTCTAACAGGTTTTAAATGGTAGACTCATGCACACCATTTTTTGAGGCTTTTCGGCCTCTGAGTTCCCTGTTAGCAATGGCCATTATTTGAACAAAATAAGACAAAGAAACATGCACCTCGACATACCCGCAGTAACAAAAGATGTCACTGTAGACTGGCTATGAACAGACTGTGCACATCACAAGAAATTCCTACTGTGGGCTAAACCAACATATTCCATTCAGTGAGACTGCAGTCTAGAAATGGGGAAAGGGGATCCCTGGGTGGCGCAGCGGTTTAGCGCCTGCCTTTGGCCCAGGGTGAGATCCTGGAGAACCAGGATCGAATCCCACGTCGGGCTCCCGGTGCATGGAGCCTGCTCCTCCCTCTGCCTATGTCTCTGCCTCTCTCTCTCTCTCTCTCTGTGACTATCATAAATAAAAAAATAAATAAATAAATAAAAATAAAAAATAGAAATGGGGAAAGGACTAAACCAGCAAACGCAGTAAATGACTATGAAGTGGAACTGGGGAAGTTATTCGCATGTGAAATTACAGATTAAACCAAGGACTAAGGACTGGCACTCTGTTAGAGCCTCCAGTCAGTCTAGACTGACCTGTTAAACCCTGGATTGAAAAGCCAATTTTAGATTAGTAGCTCAAATGCAAAAGGAGTGGAGCTCAAACCTAGAAGGATTGGCCTACAGAAAAGGCAAGAAAGACAGAAGGATTCACAGGGTGCCACACCTGTTTTCTTGTTCCCAAATGCTGTCAGAAATTTGCTTCACATCTTACCACTGCCACCAGATCTGTTCAAAAACAAAATTCAAGTGAATTTGAAGGTCTAATTGCTCTATTAAATGATTTATGAATCTGGCAACATCCTATCTAGCAAGTAAACTCTGGGTAGCTGTACAAAATGGAAAGTTTTTACAGGAACAAGGGTAGAGCAAGAAAGTTATTAGCAAAAGAAAAGGATTATTCTAGTCAAGGATATTTTTCCTTTGGGGGTAGAACTGGGGATCTTATCAGACAGATTATTTTATCTTACTTTGGTGGGTGGAGAGGGCCCATGTGACAGACTACCTCATGGGCACTGATCAGAAAATTCCTGACTGAGTAAGACATACTTCTGGGGGTGGATAAAACTGCAATTAGATTAGGTGTTAATCCCTGGTTTGGTGACTCAGCCCAAGTGATGCCATTTGGGGTCTGTGATTTCTTTTTAACAACTCAGTCATTAATACAAGGAAAACAGGTATTTTTTTTTTAAATCCCTACTGTGTATCTGTCCTACTTTCTATGTTATCTTTAACATAAAATAATATGTGGTAAGTGTTCTTAACTATTTGACATATGAAACAAAGTATTAGGATAGTGGGTAAATATTTCACAGAGAATGGTTCTGGATTTTAATTTTGATCTTCAGTTTTAAAATTCTTTTGTTTAATAATACATACTACCTAGAATTTAAAGGTTACACTCAACCACTCTTAAATGTAATGTATACTATTGGAAATAGAAGTCAGAAAATTTTGAATTACATTAATTTATTTTTAGTTTTGCAGATCTAAAAATAGAAATTTATATTCAAAGAGATAGTTAACCCTCCATAGCATTTTGGTCTTCAAGCATTTAAATCATTTTGGCATAATGTTTCACATTTATCTAAGTAGAAAGTGAGTAAAACTTCATCATCTATCTCCAAGACAAAAACAAAGCAAACAAAAATTTTAAATTGAATCTAAAAAAGTTGATAGTATCATAGCTTATATCAGAGTATTTCAGTTGGAAATTATAAATGAGCAGAAAGAACATAAATAACTTTTCTAATTTATCCTTAATTTTTTTGTATGATTACTGATGTGCTCTGAAATATATACATAAAGACAGATTATTAAGGGCATTTTTACTGACACAATTTAATAAGTTAACTCTTTTAGAGGAAATTATCAGCTATAGGCTTTAATATGGCTTGGGGCTCAAAATACTAAATTATATACTTTAATTTCATGACTTACAATAGTAACAAACTATGTATAAATGTTTATTATCAGTGCTGACATTTTCCCTTACCAAGTGTTCTCTGTTGTTTTTGGCAGTCTGTGTCAGACCCTAGTTTGATTCGTAGAGCATTAGTTTACTCCTTGTCATTAGATTTCTCTACTTTAATCAGTCTTCAAATTAAACAGATTTTATTGCACCTGGAAATAAATAACAGCATGTAGCAGTTTTGTCTTAAAATAGATCAAACTTAAGCTATGAACCAGAGGCATGTTTTAGAGCTGAACATCTTCTGTTTTGATTGGTGAAATCTATCTGAATTTCTGAATTTGCATGAAATATGCATATATATCATAATTAAGTAAACTTTTTTTTTCAGATTTTTAGTTCTGTTTGAGTGATATTAATAGATCATTGCTATATCTTGTAGAGGTTTACTTTTATTTACAGGAAACATTTTTTCATATTCATGGGACTAGAACGAATTGAATTTTGTATTTAATGGATCAAAACAATTTATACAGGCTTTCAGATTTTCTCTTAATGCCTCTTCTTTTCTTTCTTTCTTTTTTTTTTTTTTGCCTCTTCTTTTCTTGAAGTAATTTTTAGTTAATCACTAATGAAGATGTTATGAGAATATGAACTGGATGAAGGAGAAATTAAACAAAATTTGAAGAATACTAGACATTTATCTTTTATTTTATTTTATTTTTTAAAGATTTTATTATTTATTTATTCATGAGAGACACACACACACACACAGAGAGAGAGAGAGAGAGAGGGAGAGGCAGAGACACAAGCAGAGGGAGAAGCAGGCTCCATGCAAGGAGCCTGACATGGGACTTGATCCCGGGACTCTAGAATCAGGCCCTGGGCTGAAGGCGGTGTTAAACCACTGAGCCACCTGGGCTGCCCGACATTTATCTTTTAAAGGCTGTTTCCAGTTCCTGCTTATTTTACATGTTTTAAATGCTTACATCATATGGTATTTGGTAAGAGTTTAATAATGTAAATAATAATGTGAATTTAAAGTGTAGCAAGGTAATCACATACTTTAATTAGTCAAAGAAGAAATAATGAAAATCACAGTAGACTTCTCCTTCTGTACTCCCTTATTGCCATGACACAAAATGCATTATAGGAGAAAACAGAGCAGAAGGATTGATTGATGTCATGTCCCTTACCATCTACCTCCAAAATGGGTGGTTGATTTGTTTGTTGAAAACAATTTGAACATTCTTCTTAGCATTTCAGCTGAAAAAGGGGTCAGGATATTCACTGAAATCTGGTCTTTGTAGTCAGCAAATAGCATTGTTAATGATCTTAGCAAAGCAACTTTAGTGACTTGGAAAAATGTTACCAGATTGTACCCAGTCAAGGGGAGATTTGAGAAGTAAGGAAGGGGGGAAAGTAGAATAGCAATTCTTAGAAGTGGCCTCAAAACACTGGAAAGCATTTAAAGCTTTTTGTTTATCTAAGAGGAGACACAGAATCAAAAGAGAACCTTTTTTTTTAAGTTATGACAAAAAAAAAATTGGGTACATTTATAAGCAGAAGAAATCATTGGTGCCAAACAAACAAAAAGTTTTAAACAATGCAGAGAAAAGGATTATTAGCTAGAGTAAAGTCCCTGAGTACATAAACTAGAGTGGGAAGAAGAGCATTGGGAGATGAATTAGCTTTCAACATAGGGAAGGTGATGCCTCTTTTCACTCTAGAACAAGATTTTCTAGGTCATGTTTCCACATCCCTGAATCTAGAGATAAGAACAGTTGAGGAAATGGGGAATCAAGACAGTAGAACTCCCCATTGGATAGATGAGAATTTCTCAAAATACATACTATTTTCATTCTTTAAGAGGAGATTAATTATGTCATAACTGAACTATGCAGCCAAGACTCAAAGAGTAAATCTCCAGATATTTTATGGTTTAAGCTTATGACCTCTTCACACTTCCATTGAACACTTTATATTTTCTTTTGACTCAGTCCAAATGTTATCAAATCAGAATGAGAAAATGAGTTATTTGCTGACATATGAAATGGAAAGAAATTTCTCTTATATTTTTTTAAAAGTATTTTCCTAATACATGTGTTATAAAATTTTACTTCTTGATGTCTTCCCTTTTTAATTTAATTTTCCTTGAGATGAATGACCCTTTTTTCTTTTAGAAACCATTTTTGCTCACTGCTCCCTAGGAAAGCACTCCAGTCTCCCCCAGGCCAATTTACAGTTTCCATTTTTAATAGAATCTCAGCATATGTGGTCTGTATCTTCAGGTTTTAAAAACTTTTGTTCATCTCTGATTCTATTTGAAGTGTGTAAGCGTGTAAGTCCTATGGCTTGTTTGGAGAAACTTGGTAAAAAGTAGCATTTTAGAACTGATTTAGTGTCTATTTTGTGAAGTGAGGGAATACATAGCTCAGACCAATTCCTTTGTATTTATTTTGGAGGCAATAAGAGAGCAAGTGAAGTCATAAGAAAAGTTTTCTAAGGTAAATTTTATTTCACCCATTTGGGTTACTTACTAATACTTTCTGACTGATAAGAGTGATTTCAGTATGGAAATAAATGATAGAATTTTCAAGATAAACTCTCTATGCCACCAAATTACAGTTTGTTTTTGACACCATGTAAATGCATATTCTCTCCTCCTCCTCTCCTTAGGACAAACAGACAAGAGAATGGCACAAAGGCTGTGTGTACTCAGTGATGAAATATATGGGTCACTGAAGTCTACTCCATCAAGTGATCAAGGTGGTTTAATTTAAACTTAAAACACTTGGATTATTTGAATTTCTAAATACATTTAACCAGACCAACTATTTTTTCATCTTAAAGACATTCAGAACAAAATACAGGTGGGAGTGATTATCAACTTGGATTTTATGATTAAAATTCAAATGATTTTTGCAGTTAGAACAAAGCGTATGTTCTTTTTAACATTAAGTGAAAATGATGAGATAACTATGAGAATAATGAGCAAACTAAAAATTAAAAGAGAATAGTATAATGGTAAATACCAATATTAGCATATTCCTATTAGGTTGAAAGTCTCAAATCAAATTATAGATATAGAGTTTACTTCAATTACAGTTAATATAGAATTAATGGAAAGCAAATTTATCTTCCTGTTTCATTTTATTCATGGCAACTGTCACCATCTGAAATTTCTTATTCATTCATGTATTATTTTACTGTCTGTTTTCCCCATCAAGATTAAGAGGAAATGATTTTATTTGCCTTAATAGATTTTAAAAATCTATTATGTGGTGACTAATAGTGGTTGAAAAAATTAACAGGTGACAAACTATTAACAATGAGTTTCAGAGGCAGATAATCAATGTTAATATGTGCTAAGAACTATTTTAGGCATTCTATACATATTAACTTATTTATTCCTCACGATTACACTCATGAGGTTGATACTATTATCATCCACATTTTACAGAAGATTAAACAAATGTAAAGAGAGAATAAGAAACTTGCCAAATGCCCCAGACTAGTAAGTGTGGAGAAAAATTGCAATTTATCTGGATTTCAAGACCATAGATGCTATGATAATTTTGTTTCTCCTGACACAGGGATATTTTCATTGTTGCTATAAATATCTACCTATAAGGTGGTGCTAATTAACTGAAATTCTTATATATTTTAATGTATAAGCAATAACATCTTATTCCCAGAAATTTTCACTATGAAAACTGTAGGAAAATTATCTTTCAGTAGTATAACTTGCTGAGAATAATATTTCATAAAACAACTTGTGGGTTTTTTACCAAGATTTCTTTAAATTTAATAGATTCTAAAATCTCTGAGATCAGTTCCTATTGTTACAGCACCAAGTTAAAATATCATTCAATTAAGTTTTTAGAATATTACTGGAAAAAGAGACTTTGAGGCCATATATAAATTTTAATTCCAGCTCTGACATTTATAATCCTTTTTAGATTTATAGGAGTCACTTAATCTCTTTGAGCATCTGAGACTCATTTTCTTGATCTTTAAAATGGTTATAATGATGATGCTTAAATTGTGAAGATCAAATGGGAAACGTGCAGAATGCTTGCAATGTAATGGAAGCTCAATAAAGGTTAGATGTGGCTTCCCTTATATTCTATATAGTTGGAAAGAGTAAATGGGGGCAAAACGCTTTAGTAGGTGCAGCTTATCACGTATTTTCTGAATCAGTATATTCATTCAATTTTTGAGCTATATCATGTCAGACACAAAATTATATACTGGAGCATTATGTTGGCACTATAGAACAAAACAGGTATGGCCTTTATCCTCATGAAAGTTACACTCTGATGGAGAGGAAAAACATTTAACAACTAATTATAAAAATAAATATATAATTATAGGTTATGATATAATCTGGAGAAAAAAATAGTTAAATTAGTTAAGAATGAGCTGAAGAAATAGAATATTACTCTTCAGATATAGCATGAGGTTAGTGGTTCAACTAATTTAAAAAAGACTGTATGTTAGATTGATAGATGGCCCTGTAAGAGTGGCCATATTTGGGCTGGAGATTATACATGTATAGCCCTATAGCCCAAGTTAAGGAGTTGAACTCTATTTGAAAGAAAATAGGAAGCCAGTGAAGTCTTATAAGCAGAGTAGTACAAAATTTATATTTCTGTGGTATCACTTGTCTATTCTGTAGAGAATGGATTGGAAGAGGTCAAGAATAGGAGAGTGAAGACTAGCTGGAGAAATTTATAGTATTCCAATGTAGAGAATATTGTGGCAGGGTTAAGGTGACAGAAATCATGATGTCAGATTCACAGATTAAGGGCTCAGTATTAGAAGCCTGTCACTGCAGCGACCACCTCCCACCCCCCCCATCCCCGCCCCAAACCCCACTGCAGGAGTTAGTTGCAAACCCAGATTATCAAGTAAACTTCTGGCTAACAAGCTATAGAACTGAGGTTCCAATGTCGCCCTCCTTGGGTTTGATTAATTTCTTGGAGCAGCTCACAGAACTTAAGGAAACGCTTATGTTTATCAGTTGAATAAAGGATATGATAAAGGACACAGATGAACAGCCAAATGAAGAGATAAGCACAGGAGCTTCTGACCCCATAGAGGTGATACGTTCACCAACCTGGAAGCTCTCCAAACCCTATACTATCAGGATTTTTTGGAGGTTTTTTTCCAGTAGGTATGATTAGTTATTTACTCTCTTTCTAGCCCTCTCCCTTCTCAGGAGGATGACTCAGGTAGAGAAACATTCTAAACTTCTAACTAGGACCTGGTCTTTTGGTGACCAGCCCCCATCCAGAAGCTGTTCATAAATCCACCCAGAGTCAATACCATAGAACAAAAGGTGCTCCTAGGCTCCTAGTCCTCTTATCACTTAGGAGTTTATAAGAGTTTTGGGAGCCTTCCATCAGAGATAAGTCAAAGACCAAATATTTGAGCAAAAGGTGTTCCTAACAATCCTTTCATTTAGGAAATTACAAGGGTTTTATAAGCTCTCTTCCAGGAACTGGGGATATATATATATATATATATATATATATATATATATATATATGTACATATACACATATACACACACATACATCTATACATACATATATTCTGTTATCTCACAGGTGGGAAAGAATGGATATGTGACTTAGTAAATGAAGACGGATTTACTTTGTTCAGAAGTGAGATGCCTGTATGGTAACATGAAGCAGGAAACAGAAAATTCTTAAATAAGGAAAAATATCAGGGATTTTAACAGGTAAGGAGTCAAAATTTCAGCAGATGTAGATAGGGGAAGCGTTTTGGAGGCAGACAGGAGCAATGTGTGGTGCGGAAGAGGATGCAGGGCAGTGGGCACATGTCTGATCATCAGAAGGGCTCACTGTGGGAGGGGATAGTATAAGCAGGAATGGGAGACAGGATAGAGGGAAATTGCAGACATGATCCTAGTACAGCAAATAGGTTTGTGAGCAAATAAAAAAATCGTTTAAAATAATTATAATTAATAATGTTCTTTCTATAGTGTTGTTAATGTGTATACACACAGACATGCACACATATACTTGAGGATGGATTATTTAGGTGTAATTGAAATGCTTTAGGATTTTCAGAGGTTCAGCACATTTTTCTTCAAGTTTAACGTTACTTAAAAGATTGGTAAATGAAATCCTTTTTAAGTACCTCAAAAATATGGCTTGCCTGGGTAGCTCAGCTGGTTATGCTGCTGCCTTCGGCTTGGGTCATGATCCCAGGACCCTGCTTAGCAGGAAGTCCAATTCTCCCACTCCCTTTATCCCTCCTCCTGCTTCTGCTCAGTCTTTCTCTCTAATTAAAAACAAAACAAAACAAACAACTCTTGAAAAAAAATAAACTAATGCCTTTCTAAAATTTTTTAGACTATTAAATGTTTTAGCAGTTTTATTTCTGTGCGATCTTCTAAAGTACAGATAACCATGATAGAATTAAAACTTGATTTTAAAATACAGAGCAAAGTTAACAAAAGATAAGTTAACACATGTAGTTGTGTAGTGACCAGTTGAGTAAATCTCTTTGGACATGAAAGATAACAGATCCTACTTACTACCTTGAAACTACAGAGGTATTACCATAATTCTGTGCTTTGGGGTATGATTAATGAGCTCTGTCTTCAGTTGTATTAAGAATTGAGTGAAAGTTTAACTACCAAAGAACACATACATCACTCCAAAAAGAAGCTGTGCTGTGTATAATTCCCTTGGAGACAATAGAGAATCTTAAGAAAAATAAGCACTGAATAGTCAATAGTTGGATCCTTCTACGTAAGTTAGTCAACTAACTCTGTAATGAATCGCTGCAAATTGAGAACTTAGAAGTAAATTGCAGATATTTGAGTTTGAGGTATAAAAATAATTTACTAACAAAATAATGCACCCCTATCTGAATGCATAAATGGGAAAAAAATGAGAGTTCAGTAAAAATCCATCAGGTGTTATTCATGATTTCAAAATAAATGAAAGAGATGGATTTATTAATATGTTAGTTTTTTAAAAAACCTAGGGGTGCTTGGGTGGCTCAGCTGGTTAAGTGTCTGCCTTCAGCTCAGGTCATAGTCCCAGGGTCCTGGGATGGAGCTCCGAATATGGCTCCATGCTCAGTAGAGAGTCTGCTTCTCCCTCTCCTTCCCCTTCTCCTGCTCTCTCTCTTAAAAAATAAACCTTTAAGAAAACATTTTTTAAAAACCTTAAGGAGAATTAGGAAATAGAGAATACATGTTGGAGCATATCAACATGTGTTCATTTTTTTTTGTATTTTGAAATACCCACTTCATATTAAGATGTATGATCTTTTAATGTATTTTTACCTAATAACAAAAAGTAAAAAAATTAATCTAGACAAATATCAAAGTAAACTTACCCTAATATTCATTCAGAATATTTTTCTCCAGTAAATGGTTTTGTTTTTGAATGATTGATTTTTAATGGTTCTGCTGCCAGATGTAACAGCAATAAAACCAATTCAACTGCAATTTTAGTGAATCAGCTCTCTGAAATCATTCTAACTCACAAAATATATAGTTGTATCAGTTTGGGTTTTTTTTTTTTTTTTTTTTTTTTAATCCCTATTGTCTGTATACACCATAAAGTTGTCAGGAGTCTGAAAGTGTTATTGATACAGCCCTCTTGTGATGCTTTCATAGGAAGGTGACACTTAATTTTTTCTTTCATTATTCTTTTGACTTTCACATGCCTTTAATCCTTAAAAGGAAATAGAAACTAGAAATAATAAAAGTAATCAAAACACCATACATGACAAATTAACCACTTAATTATGTGGCATTTAGACAAATGTAAGTCAGTGATTCATTAAACACAACCAAACACTAATCCAATTATTGATTCAACAGTGAAACCTTGCCTAAGTTTCTAGTTCATATTGCCACTATAGGGAAATTCTCATGCCAGCCCAACGCACTTAGGTGGGCATGTGCAGTCACAAAATTAAGCCTAGAATACTCACCGTGACTCATTTGCTTTTCCAACTAAGGACTACTCATTAAGATTATTTCCTTGAAGTAGCTACATAATTTTTTTTTTTTTCCATTTTAACTGTTGTGGTAATGTCAATTTGGGAAATCCAGAGGATTAGAATACCAATACATTTAGTAATTATTGGCAATAAACTGCCAATTTACTTATTTGCTTCTATAATTTATAATATTTTTCCCTCTGTATTTTCTCTATTCTTTGCCAATTTATAGAACAAATTAGGATATTATAATATGCTTACTTGAAAAACTTATTTAATTAGGTTTCATGTGAAAAATAAATATATCAAAATGGCCTTATTTCACTTATTATTAACCCAATATAAAGTCTATTATAAGATATAGACGTATGTATGAGGAAAGGCGTACATATGTTGCCTGTAAGAAGAATATAGAGAAATTAAGTAAATGAGAGGAGAAAGGCTTTGCTTTAATAATCTCGAAGAGCTGTTCAGTTTTAACTGTGAAGACCTGGGATCAGGATAATTTTCTGGTTCTTTAGGAGTCACAGTCTTGGTGGGGAGCTTTCTCTAATTCTGCTTTGTGGGTGCCATGATGCATACTCAGCCCTAAAGACATATAACAAGATGTACAAATTTTTAAAAAGTTCTTTCCTGGTAATTTGTTCTCACTTTTAAGTACATGTGAAAGAGATTATAAATACACTATTCAGAATCCAGTTTTGTGTACCTTTCAAAAAAATGAAAGATGTTTCAGAGATCGAACAGTCAAAGGAATGGGTGTTATGGTCAGAGCAGATACTAAGCACTCAGTATGCTAAACAAACAAATGACTCTACATTAAAATAGACATATGAGGAGGGAGCTTTCTGGATTATCTGATGGTCATTCTGTTTGGCTGACTGGAGAGATTTTGGTACCAGGACTCTGACCAAGGCTTCCAGAAGCTTCATGATAGAGTAAACCATCTTTGATGACTTGGTTGGTCTCATATGGTTGTCCTGAGGGCCATGGGTAGCCCAAAGCCAGGGTTTACTTCTTTCACAGTGTTGGCCAGAACTATAAATCTGTCTCCAGCATACAAAAAAAGATTTCTTATAATTACCAGAATGCTTCTCTTCTCTTGACAAACCAGAAGCACAACAACCCTAAGACCACTTTCTTGATTAAAATTATCAACTGGAGCTGTTTTTCAGAAGGAATACTTACTCCCTGCTCAGCACAGCCTCTGTCAACCCCTGGGACTTCCCCTTCACTGAGGCTGTCATCACCTGGATGTGTACTGAAGCCTGGCCAGCCTCACTCATTTACATTAAGCCTGGCTGCCATTGGCAACTGGTTTGACCCCTTACCATAGTGAAGTTAAGTCTACTATGCTTGTCTGCAGCTACCAGGGCTGCATTAGGGATTTTACTTCAAGGTCCCTTTCATCCTTCCACACAAGAAAATTTTTATTTGCTTGCTTTGTCCTGAGGGAAATGTTTATAACACTGGTCACCCTTTCTCCTCTTGGGACCATTACTTGTCTAAATATTTTGTGTCTATCTCAATGTCTTTCATGTAATAAAGCACAACCGAAACAGAGGTTTAAGTTACTTTTTTAAAGAAAAAGTAAGCTGAAAAAAGTACAAGTTCTGATACCAAGGGTAGATGAGATTAACATACTGTGATTCTGAGCACTAGGAACATATGAATGAATACATGATGCCTATCTAAATTTCTATCAAGATCTTATTTTTGTGGCATATTTCAGCGTGTTGGGTAGCATCTATATTAACCACTTTGCTTCCATATTTTACTGTTCCTCTTTCAAACCTCTTTTTTTATCTGCCTGAAAAAATTAAGATAAAAACATGTAAGGAATGATGCAACAAACAATTTCTAATTAGCATTTAGTCAATTTTTCTTTATATTGAAGGATAATTTGATCCCTGTCCAGCCTGATTTCCCTTCCTCTCTGAAGAGCCGTCAGTATCATTAGTTTGATATGTATCATTCCAGTGTTTTCAGTTTGTATTACAGAAAAAAGTATCATACTGTTGATTTATGGATTTGAATGAATATAAGTATTATATAATATGCATAATTAAGCAAAATGTTTTTTCAAAGTCATATTTTAAATGTATCAATAGATTCAGTTAATATATTTATGTTCTGTATAATAGCCTATTATATATTTGTACATGTACGTGTGTGTGTGTATATACATACCCTACAGATAGACTTAATTTTTCTCCAAATGTTTATAGCAGTTCTCCCTGAAAAATATTTTTCCATTCCTTTATTACCAGTGATTTTGGATCATTTTGTTTCAAGTATATGTCTTATAAATCATGAAAGTGAATTATATTTAATATAATTAAACGTCTCCTATTAGGTTATTTGAATGTCTGCATTTCTTTTGATTTCTAAACTTGTTAATTTCTGTCTCCTATTTAGCATGTTTGTTTTTCTTTGTCCTCTCTTTCTCCTTTCCTTCTTCTCTGTAGGTATTCTTTTATTCTATTTTCCCACATATTTAGGTGTTGTGATCTTTTTCACATAGTATCAATTTTTTTAAGGTCAAGCTTAACCATGAAGTAATCAATATCTGTATTCTCTTAAATGCTGTAAATATCTTTTTCAAATGCTTTTACTCTGAGCTCCCTAATTCTACCTTTCACATTATTGTTTCAGAAATTTTCTATTTTTAATTCCCCCAAATTAGTACTCTTATAGTCAACAATTAGGTATATGAGCATGTTAATATTTGCTCCCTGGGGGGCAGCCCGGGTGGCTCAGCGGTGTAGTGCCACCTTCAGCCCAGGGCATGATCCTGGAGACCCAGGATCGAGACCCATGTTGGGCTCCCTATATGGAGCCTGCTTCTTCCTCTGCCTGTGTCTCTGCCTCTCTCAATCTCTCTCTCTCTCATGAATAAATAAATAAAATCCTTTAAAAAATATATTTGCTTCCTGGATTACTTTATTTGACATTGACTCATACATATAAAGACATAATTTAACATTAAAGACTTCTCTGAAAGAAGTATTAAAAGATTTAATGCTATTTGGAAAACAACAAAATCCTTGGAAATAAGGAGTTGCAAGAAAAGATGGTGAGCAAAGAAATTATTTAAGGTGGATTTATTTTTAACTTAAAATGGCTATTAAAATTTTACTTTTTATTTTATTGGGGTCAAAGTGAATGTATCTAGAGCCTTTCCTCAATTTTGGAATTTTTGTGGTTTCTCTGCCACATACCTTGTTTGTCTTTCCAGATCATCCTTCACATCTTCCCTTCTGCTTTCTGCCTCAAATGTTTGACCTACATGGAATCACATCAATGGATTTCTCAGTTTTCTGACTTATAGATGATTTTGTCCATTAGAAAGCCACAGCATGGGAATAGAGGAGGGAGAAGAACAGAGGTGTGGGGTTTATTTATTTACCCTTCTGGATTTATAACATCTCCCCACTGTTGTCTCTTGTGCCTCTAGTCCTGGGTTACTGCAACATCCCTTCTGGTCCTACACCCATCTTTGTAAGTAGTCACTTTATAAATAAATTCTTCTTAAGTTATTATAATTTGAGTGTAGCATTTATTCTCATTGGGATAAACATCTGGTAATCCTTTTGGCAACCTTTTCAGGTGTTTGGATAGAAAGGAAGTGTATTTACGATAAAACATAAATATCAAAGAGGTATAAGTAATGTTCAACCTTACTAAATTATTCAAATCTTTTTATCTTTCTTTTTATCTATCTATTATGCTCAAAGGCCAGTCTTATGTTTACATATCTCTGTAGATTTATGCATTTGTCTATTTCTCCTTAAATTTCCAACTGTTTTTAAAATAAACATTACTATATGTTTAAATATACAATCCAGACTTATACATTCTTATGTTACTATCTTCTTTCTCAACATTATTTCCCATGAGTATGTAATTTCTTTAGATATTAATGATCACATATCTTTTTTTCTTATTTTGATTTACATGAATTTTCCCTAACTTTTGACTTTCAGCCTCTTGTTTAAATTTGTTTCATGTAAGATACAATATGATATCCATGCAACAAACACTCACATAAAGTTTCTATGTGCAGGTACTGTTCTAAGGGTTTTTCTTTTTTAAACAGAATCATCAGATGGGTATATTATAATTTCCCCTTTATAGATGAAGATACTAAAGCCTAGAGTTTTGAATCACTATTAAACACCAGCAACCATTATACCAGGTTCACAGTCTCACATGGTTGGCCTCTAGAGTCCGTGTTCTTAGCAGTTTACTGTACTGCTGCTCATAGTAGCAAATTTAAATCATTGGATGGCACATCTGATTTGTGTGCTCTTATGTCAATTATATTGTCTTAGTTTTTCCTTTAGTGAAAAAAGACCAAAAAATGATAGTATTTTACTTCCTATTATTTAAGATGAGGATTTGGTGTGTTTTCACTCTCTCATTTTGAGCTATGTTAATTTAATGTGGACTTATAGTAGCAGAGAGAAATTATTTTTAATATTAAATATAATATTTATATATCTTTTTTTCGATTTTGCTTTCCTCAGTTTTTCTAGTCATAGATATCTCCTATTCCAAAATACCTATATTTAGGTATTTTTGATGCTTATGTCCCCTCTAGTCTTTTCTTTTCTTTTCTTTCTTTTTTTTTTTTTTTTTTTTAGTCTTTTCTTTATTGGACTTTTCAGTGTTGAATTCTTATTTCATCTTTCTTATAGCTTGATTATGTGTGTATGTAAACATATCTGTATCTATGGTCTATATTCATATCTCTATACTTACATCTAACACTACTGGAAAATATGTTAATATATACATATAGGGATATGCATATATACTCTTATTCCTTATATATTTAACAATGAATTCCCATTGACCTTCATGTGTAAATTATATAATATAGAAATCTCAGTTTATGAACACAAAACTCTTCCTCTAACCAGTGTTTTCTTTTAGCATTCACTGTTGAAGAAGGACAGTCTCATGTAAATCATTGTTTTTTAAAGTCTATATGCATATTTATTTGGAACTTTTATGAATGTAAAAATTTTCAGTAATTCTTCAAGAACATTAAAATTATGGGTTTTATTATCTTAATTATGTTAGAAAAACCTTGGATTAATGGGTTTGGATTAAAATCTTGGTTCTTTTTTTTCTTTTTAAGATTTTATTTATTTAGGAGAAGAGGCAAGATGGCGGAAGAGTAGGAGTCCTTGATTCATCTGGTCCCCCAAACTTACCTAGAAAACTTTTAAAACATCCTGAACACCTATGAATATAACCTGAGATGTAAAGAGAGAACAGCTGGAATGCAACTGAGAGAAATGTTATCATTTCTGACAAGGTAGGATGGCAAAGAAGAGGAAAGGTGATGGAGGGGAGCTGTGAAAGCTGGGGCAAGAAAGCAGCGCTAGACTAAAGATTCTTAACTTATATGGGGAGAAATATCAGATTGACAGCAGACTTATCTGCGGAAACCTGGCATGCCAGAAAGGGCTGGCATGATATATTCAGGGTACTAAACGAGAAAAACATGCAGCCAATAATACTTTATCCAGCAAGGCTATCATTCAACTTGAAAGAGAGATACAAAGCTTACAGGATAGATAGAAACTGAAAGAATATGTGACCACCAAACTGGCTCTACAAGAAATACTTAGGCGGGCCCTGTAAGAGAAGGAGGGGGCCCAAAGAAACAATCCACAGAATTAGGGACCGTGTAGGTAATACTATGACACTAAATTAATATCTTTCAATAGTTACTCTGTGAATGGGCTAAATGACCCCACCAAAAGATGCAGGGTATCTGACTGGATAAAAAAGCATGACTCATCTATATGCTGTCTATAATAGACTCATTATAGACCTAAGGATACCTCTAAAGTGAAAATGAGGTGGTGGAGAACAATTTACCATGTAAATGGTCCTCAAAAGAAAGCTGGGGTAGCAATACTTCTATCAGATAAATTATATTTTATACCAAAGTTTATACTAAGAGATGAAGAAGAAAACTATATCATACTTAAAGTGTCTATTCAACAAGAAGACCTAACAATTATGAATATTTATACCCCTAATGTGAGAGCCGCTAGGTATATCAGTCAATTAATAACCAAAGTAAAGAGATACATAGATAATAATACATTAATAGTAGGAACTTTCAATAAAGCACTCTCAGTAAAAGACCTTCTAAGCAGAACATCACCAAACAAGGGCCTTACATGATACACTGGACCAAATGGATTTCATGGATATATACTGAACATTCCATTCTAATGCAAGTTAATACACATTATTCCCAGGTGCACATGGAACTTTCTCCAGAATAGACCACATACTGGGTCACAAATGAAGTGTCAACTGATACCAAAAGATTGAGATTATCCCCGAATATTTTCAGACCACAAGGCTGCGAAACCAGAACTCAGTCACAAGAAGAAATTTGGAAGGAACTCCAACACTTGGCGGTAAAAGAGCATCCTACTCAAAGTTGAATGGGTCAACCATGAAATTAGAGAAGAATTAAAAAGATTCATGGAAAGTAATGAAAATGAAAATACAACAGTTCAAAATCTTTGGGATACAGCAAAAGTGGTTCTAAGAGGGAAATATACTGCAATAAAAGCCTCCCTCAAAAAATTGTAAAAAACTCAAATACACAAGCTAATCCTATACCTAAAGGAATTGGAGAAAAAAACAGCAAATAAATCCTAAACCAAGCAGAAGAAGAGAGACAATAAAGATTAGAGCAGAATTCAATGAAATAGAGAACAGAAAAACTATAGAACAGATCAACAAAACCAGGAGCTGGTTTTTTGAAAGAATTAATATGATAGATAAACCCCTAGCTATACTTATTAAAATGAAAAGAAGAAGGACTCAAATTAATAAAATCATGAATGAAAGAGGAGCAATCACAACCAATACCAAGGAAATACAAACTAATTTAAAAACATTATGAGCAACTATATGCCAACAAATTAGGCAATTGGAAGAAATTGTTGCATTTCTGGAAACCTTCAAGTTACCAAAACTGGAAGAGGAAGAAATAGAAAACCTGAACAGGCCAATAACCAGTGAGGAAATTGAGGTAGTCATCAAAAACCTCTCAAGACACAAAAGGCCAAGGCCAGATGGCTTCCCAGGAATTCTATCAAACATTTAAAGAAGAAATAATACGTCTTCTACTAAAGCTATTTCAAAGGATAGAAATGGAGGGAACACTTCCAAACCCATTCTATAAGGCCAGCTATACCTTGATCCTAAATCCAGACAAAGACCCCACCAAAAAGAAGAATTACAGACCTATATCCCTGATGAATATGGTACAACAAGATACCAGCCAATAGGATCCAATCTTACATTAAATGGATTATTCACTGTGACCAACGGGGATTTATCTCTGGGATGAAAAGGTGGTTCAACATTCATAAAACAATCAATGTGATAGATCACATCAATAAAAGAAAAGACAAAAACCATATGATCTTCTCAATAGATGCAGGGAAAGCATTTGACAAATACAACATCCATTCCTGATTAGAACTCTTCAAAGTATAGGGATAGAGGGAATATATCTCAAAATCATAAATGTCATCTATGAAAAGCCCACAGTGAATATCATTCTCAATGAGGAAAAAACTGAGAGCTTTGCCTCTAAGGTTAGATAAATGACAGGCATGCCCACTTTTACCACTTTTGTTCAACTTAGTATTAGAAGTCCTAGCCTCAGCAATCAGACAACAAAAAGAAATAAAAGGCATTCAAATTGGCAAAGAAGAAGTTCAAACTCTCCCTCTTTGCAGATGATATGATACTGTATACAGAAAACCCAAAAAACTCCACCCCCAAATTGCTAGAACTCATAATAGCAATTCAGCAACGTGGCAGGATACAAAATCAGTGCACAGGAAAAAAATGTTCCACATAACTTGCCATCAGGGAAATACAAATCAAAACCACAATGAGATACCACCTCACACCAGTGAGAATGGCTAAAATTAACAGGACAGGAAACAACAAATGTTGGAGAGGATGTGGAGAAAGGGGAACCCTCTTGCACTGTTGGTGGGAATGCAAGCTGTGGCAACCACTCTGGAAAACAGTATGGAAGTTCCTCAAGAAGTTAAAAATAAAGCTACCTTAACTCTGGGAAACAAACAAAGGGTTGCAGATGGGGAGGAGGGTAGGGCAATGGGGTGACTGAGTGAGGAGCATGAGGGAGGGGACTTGATGGAATGAGCACTGGGTGTTATACTACATGTTGGCAAATTGAATTTAAGTTAAAAAATAAATTAAAAAAAGATTTTATTTATTTATTAGAGATAGAGAAAGAGATAGCAACAGCTAGAATGAGTGAGGAGGAGAGGGAGAAGCAGGCTCCCTGCTCAGGGGCTCAATCCCAGAACCCTGGGATCATGACCCAAACCACAGGCAGACACTTAGCCAACTGATTGAGCCACCCAGGCATCACACTTCCTTTTTCATGTCGGGAAAGCTGTTGCATACTTCTACTTAATTTATTTTGTATTTTTAAAGGATCCTATTTTAAAGGCTTTTTATTTTATTTCTAATTTTCCTATAATCTTGATTTTTTTTTATTGATAACACTCAGAAAGGGTGTGTGTGACTTGTACCCATATGTTTGTAAGTGAGCTGTGACCCTTGATCCAAACTGTAGCTCCCTTGTGTTTTAGCAGGTTCAGTGAATCTGATACTATAAATGTACATTATATGAACATAGCAGATTGCATAGTCTGACAGTTTTGACTAGGTAGGTCAACATATCTTTATTCAGAATGAATTAATAGATTATACAACTTGTGTATATATAGATGGAGCTCTCTATAATAGTCATTAATAAACTCCCTGGCTAGATAAAAAAATCAATGTCATCTTAAGTATACTTTCTCTCTCTTCCTCCTCTCTTCTCAGATCCCAGGCAAGAGCTAGTCCTCAGATATTACCTAGAATAATGAAATTACAGAATTGTTAGCACTTAATCTATGGCTATTGGTTCAGAGTAGACTCCTCTTTCTTTATACCTCCATATGATAAAAAAAACATACGTTTGAAGTAAACATTCTGATGAAACTCTAAGAAGTTTGTTTGTGTTTGTTTGCTCTTGCTAAGTTAAAGGTATATATTTATATAATCAGTCCCTTATTGTGTTCTGTAAATGTGCTGCCTGGTTTTGAATATTAGAAATAAAATCTAGAACACTATCATTGCAATATTTCTAAAGGCAACCATTGTTGTTCCACTATTAATTTTTTTTCTGATCTGCAGCTGTGAAATTTTTGAATTTTGTCCCAGTGTTTAAAATTACTCTTTTAGCTCCTGAAATATCATACAGAAGTTATGAATGCTTAAGATGGCAGTCATACATCAAGATATAGGAAACCACTAACATAGCATGATTAATTGTCTTTAATATATACACTTACATTTCAATTTATACCAAGTTGCAAATGAAAGTCTGTAATAAATGCAGTTCGTGGGGAAAATGCTGATTGAGCTCAGTAAGTAGCTTTTGTGCTTTTAATCTTGTTTACCATGTCATGCTAAATATATTGGAGCCATAAAAATGATTAGGTATGACATTATATAAAAGAGACTTAATCAAATATTAAACATTTAACTTAATTAATTTTATAATTTTCATATATATGTATATGCTGAAGACTAAATATAATCAAGTACACAGAATTTTGTTGAAAAAAATACTGCTGTCACTACCTGAAAAATACTATTATTTAATGAAAAAGTAAATTGCTATTCAATATGTGTCCTGCCCAGTGGTCTCTGCTATAAATTTTTGTAACCTTTGAAAGTCATGTATGCAAAGATGAATCCTATACTTTCAATATATTCTTGGTTTTCTTTCCTAAACATAACCCCTTGTACTTATATCCCTTAGACCTAAACTAAAGTTTTAGTTATCCCATTTATTCTTATCAGATTCTCCCTCCTACAAATACCTTCCCAACCATCCAGTTTCTTTACATAATAAAATTTTAGATCAATCCACACTGCCTCCAGGAAGCTGCCCACCATTACTCAATGTCCTCTTTTACATCTGAACAGTATCGCTCATCCATTCCACACCATTTAGCATAAAATAAGAGGCTGTGGTGTTGCAACAGTAATACATACAGAGTTATTTAACAAAATCTTGATTGATACTCTGTTATTTTTAGGCAAGATGTTGAGTATTTGTGCAAAAGTGATTGTAATGATGAATCCAAGAACCCAATCTAGAGAAAAATAATTGATAATTCTATTTATTAGAGTCAATGGATTTGAGCTCTAAATGAGGTAGAATGATTATTGCAGAGAGACACTGTGCAAATTAGCAAGAAGAATGAAAATGGATGGTCATAATTTTTGGTTGGCACAGTTCTTGAGTATACTGGTATCAAGGATGGGACCAGAGGGTTGAGATCTTGAGATGCAGTAACAATGGCATTAAGATCAGAGTACAGGGCAGCCCCGGTGGCTCAGCGGTTTAGCGCCGCCTGCAGCCCGGGGTGTGATCCTGGAGACGCAGGATCGAGTCCCACATCGGGCTTCCTGCATGGAGCCTGCTTCTCCCTCTGCCTGTGTCTCTGCCTCTCTCACGCTCTCTCTGAATGAATAAATAAATAAATCTTAAAAAAAAAAAAAAAAAAAAGGACTCCCTTCTCTGATATCTCCTACTTTCCATAACAGAGGAAGGTTCCTTTAAAAAAAAAAAAAAAAAAAGAAGATCAGAGTACAATAGGGTTACCCCTAAGGAGGATCAGTTTTTCAAGCACCCTAACTTGGTGGCCAAGAGGATAATATCTATTCTCATATTTTACTATATTGTTTCTATAGGTCATCTATGCTAGGATTTGGTTATGAAAAATGTGAAACCTTGTTTTTTTTTTTTTTTTTTTTTTTTTTTTTGTGAGGTTTCCCCAATATATGTTAATAGAAAATGTCTTTTTCTGCACTATTTTCTAGAAACTATAGCTTTTTGTGTTAAAACCATAATGGATCAATCTGTTTGTCATCTTGCAACTGTTTTTAGCATGATGATCACTTTCCTGTTGTTGTTGTACTATATATTAATTCAGAAATGTGTGTTACACTGTGATAGGAAGAATTCTTGATTTAGTTAAATTTTAAAAATGCATTTTCTCCATTGTATTCAATCATGACATTCTGTGTTACTCCTTTTAATATTCTTTTGTCTGTAGTAGTTCGGAGATTTTGCCATTTAATCACTTCATCCTATTTATCATGAGGATTAAACATTCTATACTCAATGAGCTCATGTTTTCTCCTAGCAAAACCAAAAATTGCACTGAATTGTTTTCGTCAACAACATCTCAAGTTACTAAAATTCTTTATCATTTCTTGGTATCATTACTTTCTGTAATACTGACTGATGCTTTTTATGGCTTTAATTTGGGATAATAGGAAACATATTTGATAAAATTAAGACAGTCAAAGACATAAGAAACCAAATTTTTAAAAATCTTTTGAATTAAGAAAATGATAGCTGTATCCCTAGTAAAGAAATGAAATATAATTAAAATACAGCTCACAAAATTATCCTGAAACATCTGACTAAGTCACTTCACTGATTAAAAAAACGTATAATTATTCAATTATTCCTTATCACCTACAACAGTTGTATGTGTGTGTGTATGTATGTGTATTTGGTTATATATTTACATTAGTAAAATAATATTGAGTAAACACATATGTATTTATAATTATAGTCATATTATTCTACAAATATATTAGATATGATATACATGTATAACCAAAATTTTTAAAGGATAAGAAAAATACAAATGAAAACTTCCTACCTTCCCCCATATTCTAGGGCTTTATCTTGAGTAACGCTTGGCAAGCATCCAGCCTCTGGCAACCATGGACCTAGAACAGGGATCAGCCAACTATACCTGCAGATAGTATCAAATATACCACCTGTTTTTGTAAATAAAGTTATATATTAACATATAGCCATGCCCATTTGTGCCTTACATATTGTTTGTGGCTTCTTTCACACTTCATAATGATACCATATGTCCCACAAAGGCCTGACTTACCTCTAAATAAAAGTTCTATTTTGTTTTGTTAGCTCTACCACTCAATTTCCAAATATCTATAGTTCTAGCCTTCAGGATCTACTAACAGTGAGGAATACCTATGTTTTCACACAACTTAGAGCTTTAAGCTTTTTCCCTTTGCTTAGAAGGCTTAGTGAAGGCCTTCTAATTCTTCATACCATTCCTTATTTTATAAAGTGTCTCTTCCCTGTGACTTTTATGTGGCTATCAATTATAAATAAACTTTTGTCTGTCTAGTTGGATATGAGACCTCAGATAGGCAGATGAAACTGTCTCTCAGGGATTTGAATCTCAAGTAGAAACTCAGGGAGAGAATGCAATTGGGGTATTCAATAGCAATGTCCTAATGGAATGGTTCACAAAATCCCACTGCTGAGTTCCCTGGAAAGGTCTGTATATTCACATGATCTGATCATTTAGGACTTCCTTTGATATTATAAGGTATGTAACATCCTTCTGATGCATTTATGTTTTATGTAAGCTAGCCCTGATCTAATGTTATTTGTAAATGTGATAAAGTTTATCAGGATTACACTTGTTTATTAGATATTACCCAAATTCTTACAAGAAAAGTCATGAAAAGTTATTAGGAACCAAAAATAATAAGCACACAAATTATATAAAATTATTTCTCTAAAACTTAGGACCAGTAGTTAAGTTACAGAAGACTAAAGAATTCTCTTCCCTGTCACTGATTTCACTACACTTTAGAAAAAGGGTATTGAAATTGTAATAGCATAGTTGTGAAACCCACTTACTTGTATAAGATATTGGATTACGAGATTCATTGCTACTGAGTAATAAGAATCTGTTATAGATTCACAGAAAAAAAATCTAGCAAATGAAAATCTTTATAGTCTTTAAAAAGCTTAAACAAGGGACACCTGGGTGGCTCAGTTGGTTAAGTGTCTGCCTTAGGCTCAGGTCACGGTCTCAGGGTTCTAGGATCGAGCCCTGCATCAGGCTTCCTGCTCAGTGTGGAGCCTGCTTCCCTCTGCCTGCCACTCCCCCTGCTTATTTCTCTGTCTCTTTCTGTCAAATCAATCAATCAATCTTAAAAAGATAAAAAAAATAGAAAGCTTAAATAAAACAGCATAGACCACAGGTTAGCAAACTTCCTCTATAAAGGGGCAGATAGTAAGTATTTTCAGTTTTGTAGGATCACAGTGTTACAGCTACTCAGCTTTGCCATCATAGCACAGAAGCAACCTTCAACAGTGTGTAAATGAACAAGCATGGCTGTGTTCCAGTAAAACTTTTACAACAGGCAGCATCCTATGGTTAGTAGGCCCCATGTATGCATAGACATTTATGCACATCTGTGGGCTTCTATACCTGAGGTTTCAACTGGCATAAATAGTTTTAATATTATAGCTCATTTATTGATTGAATGCCTTTTTGAACCCTCATCCTGCATCAGAAAAACGTCCCAACTCATAGCTTCCTGTAGTTAGTTCTAGAGGCAAAGCCATAGGTCCTGTAGCATTATCAAATTTAAAGTAATTTCTGAGTTGAGACCCTGAGAAGTAGCTTTCTGATCCCAAATGTATATAACATATATCCTGATGGCAACAAAAATCTGTGTTCTGACCTCCAAGTGTACATAATAGATGACATACATGACGACAATAGAAATCTGTGTTCTGATTTCCCTTTGGAAGTTTGAATGTATGTGTCCCAGAACTTCTGTTCAGATCCATTTGAACAGCTGAGCCCAAGGCTAGCTTCTTTACTCTCTCATGTGTTTACTTTGCTGGTGTTGTGGTTTGTTTATTGGCTTCTATAGCTTAAGAAAAATAAACATATTCATATTTAAGCTTAAAACTTCTGTGTGGTATCATCTTGAAATGTACTATTGTTAACTGCCAAGTTTTCATAGTTGACAGTCCTTATGGAGCCAAGAAAAAACTAGTTGCAATCGGGCCTTGAAATTATAGCAAACCTTTGGATTTGCTGGTACACTTTGAGAATGCTTCTTCTTATTACAGTGGCTTCTATGCTGTAATCTTACCATTCAAACTATAAACTAAACAGACTCAGAAAAAGTTATATTAAGGGTCAAAATGAGGGAAGAGTAAGGACTTTCATGCCCATTTCAGAACCCCTTATTAGTAATAATTGTAAACAAAGAGGTTCTAGCCTCTAGGTAGTCAAAATCAGAAGCTTCTACTTTGGACACATAAATACAGTTTTGCCTTGCTTTAAAGATAATTTTGTAGTTGTGGTTGTGATTAATTTATTTAAGTACATATTCTTGATGTTTTCTACTGTCACCATTATCTTCTCTGACAAAAAGGTCCCCCATCCCTCTTTATTCTTGTGTCATTCCTTGTGGATTTGCTGTCCTTGGACAGTATAGGTATAGATTACAAGTTTTCAATTCATCATATTGTCTTATTGGGCTTATAACTTTAATATTTTAAAGATAATTATTGTTTTCAGCAGTTTGTGAGAGGGGTCATTATTACTCGTGAGTTACTGGATTGAAGCCAGCCACCTAAATGTTTATCTGTCTTCATTGGGCATAGAGATCAGGGTCATTGCTAAAAGAAAAAAAATGATATGTCTTCTCTTGTGAAAAAGGCAATTAATTGCCCTCCAGAATTTCCTGTCAGGTGTATATAAGAACATGATCAACCCAAGAAAAAGGAAAAATTCACAGTAATAGCTCTCCTTCATTTTATAAAAAAAAAATTTATGCTTTGGTGTTCCTTTGCTGTTATTTTTCCTTCATTATTTGTATTTGATATTTTTAAAAACTTTGATATCAAAGAGTCACTCTTAAAATTTTAGTGTATTGGTAACATTCTTTTTCATAAATAAACTCCAAATTTAAATTCCCTATAAACCAAAATAGGGAAAACAAAGCCACCGCATTACACTTGAAAGCAAATTACATAATCATAGTTAATTGCTCTAAAAAATAAAGGAAATGTTTAATTTATTTAAAGTAATATATGTAGCCACACTCTAGGTATCATCTCTTACAGAGACATTAAATTTGGTTATTGCTGTCACATGAATCAGTAATTAGAACTTAAGGAAAACCCCCAGAATGGTTGTAACCAGGCTAATATACTGCAAACAGCCCTTCTAATTGCATAGCTTACATTCAGGTTAATTGTGCTACCAATGTTGTCTTAGTTGTTCTACTGTGAAGTTGACACCTACAGTAAACATCAAATGATTCAAGATTACTACTTAATTCACGCAATAGATTCAAAACTACTCCATACTGGTTTATTAAATGTTTTAGTATACTAAGTAAGCTTCATTGTCATCAGAACAATTTTCCTTATTTTAATGTAATTAACGTTGTTTTAATCTAAAAACTTTGGGTACTTAAAAATTATGGAAGTATTACTCAAGAGATGTTTCTTTAAAGTTATAGATGTTGGAAATAAAGATCTTATTGTTAAGAAAATGAGTAGAAAGACTTACTTCAATCATTGGATCTAAAGGCTACAAGTGGACCATCATAAATTTTTAACAGGAAGATTACTGAAGACTTTCCTGGGTGTGGAATAAGAGGTGACTTTTATAAGAATAAAGTAATGCTTGCATAGTGGAAATGAAGTATCTGACTACATTTGCTTTGTGTGTGTGTGTATGTGTGTGCACGTGCACGTATGTTTCAAAATGCTTTATTTTGGAATTTTAAAACTGGAGAAAAATTAGACCCATTTATTTTACAGAAGAAGAAATTGTGTCTCAGATGAAGCAGCACAGAAAAGTTAAGAACTATCATCTAATGCAAGGAGTATCCAAATAGTACGTATTGACTTTATTCCAGGATTCTGGGTTTTATCATTTTAAGAACTTACCAGGTGGGAAAGTAACCTATTATATTTACTAGAGAAATGTTCATATTTGTGTTTGTGTGTGTGTGTGTAGCAGAGCTGGAAGAGAAGTGTACTTAGGAGACAGAACTCTTTGTGGAATTGTTAATGATATATTAATACAATTGAATATAGGTAATAATGCATATATGTTACCTAAACAAACAAACAAACAAACAATACCTTTACTTCTCCAAACTTTATTGTTTGAAATACAAATAGGCAGCTATTTGAGGATGTCCCTTGAGGCTGTTTTGATTTCCAGAGAATTCCTAATTCAGTAGCTTTACAATTCCGTGTAGATCACAGGGTGTCACGGCTCACCTCCTATAATTGGTGCACGTGAATGAAAGCAAGTATGAAAAGGAGAGGCACCTGAAGGAAGATTCTGATGATATGCATGTTGTGAAACAGCATGTAGGTAATTAATAAAGGCAAATAGAAAAACAATCATAGGTTATTTGACATAAGACATTTACATTTGAAAGTAGCACAATGACAAATTTCCATAATACCATGGTTTTCCATTCTATGTGATTTCATACTCCCAGTGGAATTCCCCAAAAAGTTTCCAGATTAAATGTGTGATAAAACCTTTAGTTTCTTTTATATGTACACTTTGCCCATCCAAGAGAAATCTTCTCTAGGTTAAATTGACTGACACTATAAAATTTGTCAATATTTTACTGTAAAATCTAATGCTTTCATATTGGCAATTTTATACATATTTCAATAAGTATATGTGTGTACATATAACATCTTTCTTAACCTTCATGATGAGTAACATCAGTTTCCTTTATCTTTACTGACCAGAATTAAGTGTTCTATGGGATTGACCAAGAATCCTTAGTGAAATCTTTTGTCTGTTTATGACTGTTCAGGGGTAATTGTGTTTTTGTTTGTTTGTTTACAGTGTCCCAATTCACAAAATTATAGAATAAAGACAGATTTTATGAGATTTTAACAAAGCTACCGGAGGTACTAACAAATTCAGGAGATGAAACAAAGTACAGAGCTTAAAGTTTAGTACAATTGTAAGAAAGGTTTAAATGTTGGGTGTACTTTATTTTTCATGGAAAATGCATCAAAAGAAATTTCACACACTATCTCTGGAAATTTCTCTAGAGTAAATTCAATTTTTTTCTCTGCATGAATTCTTTATAGAGTGGACAAAAATGACTATCTGCCAGTTCTGAGTCAAGACTTCCAAGACCTAATTTATTTATCTTTGCACACTTATGCCTCTGCCATTGCCAGGAAATAAATAAATGGTGGGGGAGGGGGGAGGGGGAGAGGGGGAGCCTGGGTTAATTTGCCAATTTTAGGAAGAGGATAAACTTGTTAAGTAAAGCCAATGCCCCAGCTCAGCCTTGTCTAGATTTACTGATACCTTTCTCCAACCCCATGTCACTCCCTAGTTACAGGAGCAAGCCTAACCCAAAGTAGGCCAACCTTCAGCCCAAGTGCAGCTCTAGGACAATAAAGTATCATTAAATTAATACTTTAGGTGTAGTTTGTTACATATTATTCTTGTAGCATAGCAAAATGATGGTCTGAATAATAATTCTATCCATCTATCTCTAGCAAATCATTTATTGGTCAATTCTGTCTGTATAGAATATAAGATTCATTAATAAAGAATCTTTGTTGTGTTGTTATATCACAAATACTTAGGCATTGTCCATAACATGTACATAATAGATATTTGTGGCATGGATGTGGCAGCATAAAAATAATTTTCCACTTTTGGAAGAACAAAAAATAAGTGCCATCCCTAGATGAGCAAGTAAGTCCAATAAATTTTAAAGGCAGTTGAAATTTACCAGAATTAAAATGGGAAGAAATAAATATAAAATTTGGATGGAGGTTTGAGAAATGAGTGCATATTTTCATTGCTTTCTGAGACTCAATGGCAAAAAAACCCTAGGGAAATTAAAAAATGCTTCCTAAAAGTGAACATGCCCAGATGCAAAAATGTACCTTTGTTTGCCATTGTGGGTTGGAGCGCTGCAAAGAGTGCTGCAGCAGCCAGTGGACCCAATCTGGTTTGAAAAAGAAATAATTCCAACAAGAAGTACAATGCCAAGGCACACCTGCAAGTGGAATTATATTATGTACACCTAAAGGAAAAGATTGTGAAAACTAATTAGCCTCAACAAAACTAATATGTTGAATCATATTAACTGTGTCTATCAATTTAAGCCTATAAAGATCGCAATTTCCTATGGTTCAACCTGATACATGGCCCTGTCTCCATCTTCTACTCCATTCAGTAAGATAATGAAAACGAATTAACAAGACACTAAAAGAAGAAAAATGAGAAATAGAGCAGAAACATTTTACCAAGAATTGAAAAATGTCCCTATATTAGATATTTACTATTTGTTCCTAATACATGCTTCCTTCTCTAATTTGCTAGGTTTCTTGTCTAATTTGCTAGGAATTCATGGAGGCTGATCATTGCAAACTTCTTCAAACGTTCTCTTTTGTTCCACTAGATTGATTTTGGTGAGTGGGGTTGGTGAGAGTATAGACAGGAGATCTAGCGGTAAAAGATTAAGGTCAGGACAATTGTTTCCCAGTTTTTTCCAGCCAGAATACTGGTATGCTATGTCTCTCCACTAAAGTTACAGCTCCTGTTAAGTAACCATCTCTTACAGCAACTAAGTTTCCTTTGGCTTCCAGTAATTGTTTCTTCCCTTGAGGCCTCCAAAAGATAATATGTTTTCTACTCCTTTTATTAAACTTGCCTCATTAGTGTTGTCTCCTTTGAGTAGATCATCTCTTTCTTAGTGGAGTTTTGATTACTACAACCACAAAACAAGAAAGTGAGAATTCCGGAAACACAGCAGAAGGTAAGGACATAAGAGCTGGTATAAATCCTGAAAGCACAGAGAAAAACAGATAAAATGGGAAAATCTTAAGAAATAATTGACACTGTGAAAACTTGGTAAAGGTAAGGGTGGATATAAATGACAAAATTAATCAAAATTAATTTGAAATAAAATGTTAAGCTGTTTAATAGGAAATAAGATTTAGAGGATTTGTCAACGAAAAGACCTATTTGCTTAGATGTTCATTCCACCGATTCCCACAAAAAAGAAATAGAATACTTGAAGTTGTAAATCAAGAGAACTTCTCTGAAATCAAAACAATCTTAAATTTACATATCAAAAGATATGCCATGGAATAAGGAAAATTGACACAGAATTGCCAATATCAATGTATATCCTAACTATCAAAGATAAGAATTTCAGGGAGCAAGGCCAAAAGATCAATTCTTTTATGAAGAAGAATAGAATTAGGCTAGCTTTAAAATTTTTTTTAAATTTGTATAACAGAAGATATAGTAGCAAAGTTATAAGGCACTCAAGAGAAGTGGGACTATGGATTTCATATAGGGAAAACACACTCTTCAACCATGAAGCTTGAATATATGTAAGGCTTGAAAATGTATTTTTCCCAAGAGTATTTCTTAGGTAAACTACAAGAAGAACGTTAATTCAACTGTGGAAAATCTCAAGAGATTATATAAAAGATCAGGTTATGAGCATTAAATATATGAATGTGGAATAAAATCTAAGATATATTTCAGGTATAAGTTGAGGAAAAATGTAAAAGTGATAGGCCTCACAATGCAAAAACAATTAAAAGAAAATATAAGAGAAAAAAAAAGATGAGAAATACAATGAGTTCAATTACCTCATCCGATATAGCTAAAAGTTAAGTGATACCACTGAAAGTATTGTTGAGGATGCAAAGCTAAATAATAAAAATAGTACTACTGACTAATATCAGATGTAGATAAGAGGGAGGAGAGAAAGCAGTAGAGGAAATATAGTAATATTTTTTTCATAATATACAGTAAGAGACTACGGTTTCAAATTAAGATATTATCATAGGGCAGCCCTGGTGGCTCAGCAGTTTAGTGGCTCCTTCAGCCCAGGGGGTGATCCTGGAGACCTGGAATCGAGTCCCACGTTGGGCTTCCTGCATGGAGCCTGCTTCTCCCTCTGCCTGTGTCTCTGACTCTCTCTCTGTGTCTCTTGTGAATAAATAAATAATTTTTTAAAAAAGAAAAAGATATTATCATAAAAATAACCACTATAATAAAAAGCAAAGCTTCCTAAATATTAGAAAAATCTACATATTAAAAAGACTAAAGCAAACACATAGCTTTAAAAAAATCAATAAAATTTAAAAAAAATGTAACATTACATGAAATACTATGAAAACATAATTGGAAAAGAAAATAAGGGCAGCCATGTAATAACTTCTCAGCGGTTTAGCGCCACCTTCAGCCCAAGGCATGATCCTGGGGACCCCGGATGGAGTCCCACGCTGGGCTCCCTGCATGGAGCCTGCTTCTCCCTCTGCCTGTGTCTCTGCCTCTGTGTGTGTGTGTCTTTCATAAATAAATAAAATAAAAAAAAAAAAGAAAAGAAGTTTAAATGAACTAACATCATCTAGAGAAATAATTTCATATTAATCTATAATGAGAAATTCTATGTAATACCTAAAATCTATACAAAAAGCATACTTTGAAATGAAAAAAACAAAAATACTCAAAAGAATATATGGAATCCTAGAGCTCCATCAGAGAAAATAAAAATAGATAAGATTGACAAAATAGTATATTATAAATCTTTAGACTATAAAAGGAGAAAAAGAATCACAGTTGTTGATTTTAATTTTTTCTTTCAGAAAATCAAGTGGAAAATAACAGACAATAAGACTGCTAACTGATTTATATATGTACATAAATTAATATGTATAAGTTGATGTATTAATATCTTTACATATAAATATGTGTGTATATAAATATATGTGTATATATATATATACACACACACAACTTGTGTAAATATAAAACTTGGTATGTAATATATAAAACTTGTACTCCAAAATTTGATGTTATCACTTCTTTTCAGAGCATATTAATAAAAGTTGATCATATATTTGACCAAAGATAAAGCTTCAATATCTATCAAAAATATATAGAAACTATGCTGTCACTATAGGTCAATAAAAATGAAAATTGTAGAACCAGAAAACAAAATGGTATACTATTAATTTTGATACTATATTTTTAGATAAGTCCTGGTTCATGGAGTTAATATAAAACAACATCATAGAAAAATCTAAAAAATAATGATAATGAATATAAAACACTAAGAATTTATGAGATTTATCTAAAGGAATGCTTGGAGGAAAATGAATAGCTTTTACTACCTAAAGCAATACACAAACAGAAAATAATGAAAAAATTACTACTGATGCAAATGTTTAGAAGTTTTAAAATAATAAAACTTTAAAAAATTGGAACAGAATTTGGGGAATATGACCACAAAGTAACTAAAGCAGATCATTAGAGGCCCTGAGGCAGTAGGGTGCCTTGTGTATTAGAGGAACAGAAAGAAAATCCATGAGACTGGAACAGTGAGAACAAGAAGGAAACCATAAAGATGAGGTCAGAGAACTAACAGGAGGTGCAGACCACATACTGTCTTGCAGGTGATAGCAAAGACTGGCTGTAGAATTGAGAGTCGGTTTCAGGGAAAAATGAGGAAAAAAGCACAAAAGTTAATGCACTAATCCAGGGGAATGATGATGTGGCTTTGACCAATGTGGGTTGCCAGTTGGAGATGGTGAGCAGCAGTTGACTTCTGGATATATTTTAAAGTAGAGCCAATAGGATTTATTGTTGAAACTGATGTGAGAAAGGAAAAAAGGCAGAGGTGACATCACTTACCTGAACAGGTAGAATGGAGTTGCCAGAGACTGAGATGAAGAAAACGAGTGACAGAGCTGGTGTGGAGAGAGATCAGGAGTTCAGTTGAAGACAAGCTGATTTTGAGATGCGTATTATATGTCCAAGTGCAGGTGCCAATTAGGCAGTTAAATATTGGGGGCGGGAGACAGGTGAAAATTAAGTGGAGACATCTGGCCTGTATATGTGAACTTGGGAATTATCAGCTTAGATGTCAAACACAAAAATTAAAGAGGAAATGTTCAATTTTCACTTTCCCACTTTTGTTGTTGTTGTTGTTGACTTCCATGTCTGAAATGAAAGAGACGAGGAAATTATTTTTGCCAAAGCAGTGTATGTTAATCCATTGGGTGCCAAGCTAATAGACTTATGTTTTATCTGCTATAACCTACTGGATATGAATGGAAGATCATGAACACAGGAAATATGACCTGCTGAAGTTTGAAAGTGATTATTCCAGTAAATCTGAACACTATGTATGGATGAGGTACAGAGACACAAATAGGGCTTTGCATTAAGAATATGGAATAGAAAACCCAGGCTTAAGATTGATGTAGTGAAAATGGAGATGAATAACTTTTCTTTTTTTCCTGAAAGATTTAACCACGCATGGATTTCAAATGTTACCAATTTAAATGTGTTCCCATAACCTTCTTAAGTGAAACGAAGCTGCTTTCATTTCAAAGAGCCAAAGGCAATATGCTTATATTTGCAACAATCGCAATAACAAAAACATTTTTCCAGTGGCTCCATACTTTAAAGAATATTCTTTCTATAGCGGATACTGCCCCTTAAGTAGCAGAAAACAGCTTTAAAGGATAATAGTTGTTATTATGATTGTCAATCTATCCCAGATCTGCTATTCCGTATTTTGTCGCTTATAAAATAGTACTTTCAGCATGAGAATTCTATTTATCTCAAGCCTGAGTGTCAAATCCCTGATGGATTGGAAAAGGATGAAATCTGAGAAAGATAGAAATAGACAGAGAGGGAGACAGAGAGAAAGGGCTCAATGCCAACAAAAAGAAAAAAAAATATGGTTCTAGACCTTTTAAATCAATCCAATGCTATCTATCTTAAATTAACGTCCTAAAAAAATCTATCAGTATATAACTTCCTTTTATTGTTTCATTAGGAAAAGATGTCAAACCAGTACGTAGAGATATCACATCTTTGATTTCTATTATTTGTATGTAATGTCTTTGATAACATGTAGTTGGCCTGAAACTATCACTTCAGGCTTACAGGTATATCTTTATTAATCTCTCATTAGATTTTTGAGTAAACAACAGTTAAAAGAATCAAAAGCCTTTGCAATTTTTTGAGTAGTTTATAATTTATTTTGACCCCAAACATACATACAATTTTCTCGGTTGGTTAATTTATCTGTTAAATAGGTCTCTCCATATTTACAAATATTTGAGGATGTCTCATCCACAAGAATGCCATAGAGTATCATGCTAAATATTCTGAAATACAAAATTTCCATAAAAGTCAACTTATTTTTCTTATGGAGGACTCACGGCTTCATCTCAGTAAAATCTTTGCTCACTCATTGGTTTGTCATTCAATGATGAAGACAAGTTCTCTGAGTTTCTGGTATAAATTCCATACATTATCTAGGGTGAAATTTTATTTTTAAAACTTTGTGTCAAATAATATTGCTCTGTAAGATATTATTTCAAGAAATAAAGAGCGGTAATATTTGAGAAATGAAGGGATATTTATGCCACTGGGAAAGAGAGCAAAATACTCCTCAGGAAATAATATAAATGCCAAATAATACATGACTTGGATGTTAAGCTGATAAAGGAAGCATATTTGGTGAAGTGATGAGAATGCTTATGGCTGAAAGAAATTGGGGCCAGGAAATATCATGTAATTAACAAATTGAGATTATGAAACATGTGGGAAGAACTAGTCTATAGAAAAAACAAGAATGGGTGTTAGAGTGAAAACCACCTGGGGAGAACCTTTGTGTCACTTTACTATCTATACTGTTTGGAAAAACTTAATAATCTCTCTTGTCTTCCTGATTGGAAAGTGGAATAAAAGGATATCAGAGACTCCTTTAAGAATTAAAAATAATAAGCATAAGCAAAAGGTTGAGCACAGTGTCTGGAACACTGTAGCAGTTTACTAAGGGTTTATTTTGTTCCTCTTATAGAAAAACAAGCAAAGAATAGATTATAGCAAATGAAAAGTCTTTCAAATTTTGGCATATATGTATTTTTAAAATGCTCTGAAGGAAGAATTTAGCTTAATAGTTATAGAAAATACAAAATGAAATTCGACTACTCAGATACAATGAAAAGACTAGAATAAAATCAGTCAAACTGATGGACTTTTGGCATGCTCCAAGAATGATGCAGTTGAGAAGAACAAAAATGAAGTTGAATAATCCTGGATACTGGTTCTAATTTACATAAAGATTATTATAACTGTGGATTTTGATTTCGTTCATTAAGAAGGTTCACAATTAGTTTGATAATGTTCTTTGTTGCTAATACTTGGTAGTTATTACCACTTTGGGTGGGGAGACTAGAGAAAGAGTCTTACTCTGAGAAACTAGAGATTTGGATCCTAGTTACAATTTTTGTCAGCAATCAGTAATGATTTTTTTTCTGGTCTTTGTTTCCTAATCTATAAACTTAAATTTTTTAACTCTTCTAGTTCTAAAATTCCCCTTTTTACTCTAAGCAAGTCTTAAGGCTGATTTTTAAAATTAATTTTAATGACTATTTTAGAGGGCTTCAAAATTTCTAACTACCTTCTACTATATCAGTCTCTTACTAGTATTTTTTTTATTTTTTTATAGATTTTATTTATTTATTCATGAGAGAGAGAGAGAGAGAGAGAGAGAGAGAGGCAGAGACACAGGCAGAAGGAGAGGAAGGCTCCACGCAGGGAGCCCGATGTGGAACTCGATCCCAGGACTCCAGGATCACACCCTGAGCCAAAGGCAGATGCTTAACCCCTGAGCCACCCAGGCATCCCTCTTACTAGTATTTCTAATTAAAAAAGGCTGTGGCCCATGGGTTCATAGACATGCTACTACACAATTTTTTTTTATTTGGAAGTGTGAAGCTTTTTACATGTGACCATGAGTCAGTGTCCCTAAGATGGTGTGTAGAAGATACACTACGGAGATAAATGTTTCAACTCTCTTTGACCCTGGAGCAAAATAAATGAGTGTAATAAAGTTCACCCCTTTGAGTTCTGCCTTGTTATCAGATATTCCCCAAATCAGGAAGCCAATAAAAATGAAATAGTCTGTCAGGGGAAAAACAACAACAAAAATCATAGTTTTCCCCCTCAGGCATTTTAAGAAAACTTCAAGTCTAGATGTATGAATGAAATTACTTCTAAAAATTAGAAAATTCTATCAGATTGGAAGTATGTGACTATCTTTAGCAGGAGGTTAGACCTCTAACCTGAGAAAAATAATGATGGCATCATTTCACTTTTTTTCTTCCTATCAACTGGGGGAAAAAGTTTTGACCTCATTTCTCATATTTTTTTTTAATTCAATTAGATCCACATATGAAATAAATAAGCAAGAGATAAAAGAGACTCTTTGGAAGAACCAACACTTCCCCTCACCAGGTCTGAGAAGAGCCTTCATCACCTCGTTCAGTGTGTTGTCGGGGGCCCAATAGCTAATACTTAGTGAAGACGGTAGGAAGGCAGGTCTGAATACAGGACCTACTCCAGCACTCAGCTGCTACTGGGGCCTTGGCAGGGGCTGATCATCCCCCTCTGCCACCCTCCTTTCCTCTACCTCCATCTCTCATAGCAATATTATGACTATTTTACTGAGATCTTCATTTTCTTGGGCCTCCCTCCATTTTCCTATCACATTTGTCTCGCATTTACTGGACCTACTTCTAGCCTGCCTGATGTTGTTCAAGAAATCTGTGAACCCATGCATATTCCCAGTATATTCATATGCCCTTGTCTTCACATGGAAGCTCCCCATCATCCCCACTTACTCCTGCTCATAGTCTCCTATTACCTTTCCAGAGCTTTTCTTTTCTCAGTCCTTACAGAAAGGAAAGAAAGGAATGCCTTCAACGTCCTTTTCTACCTCATATTTTCTCCTGGTCTATTAATGTGCATCCACCACAGCCCATCATCAGAGTCAACAGTGGGCTACTCACCACATGGCTTATTCCCTTCATGTCTCCCTGGCACTTTGCTTCAAGATTGATGCTCCCTTTTTTCCTTGTCAGTCCTGCTCTCCTCTTGCTCCATCCCTTCAGTCTTTTATTGATCACCTAACTTCATTTCTTAACTATTTCCCTTGCATCGAATCTTCCATTACTTCTGGTTTTTCCTCAATCACTATCTATCTTGTCTGCTTACATACCTCAGCTTTCTCTTTAGCTTTCAACTTCCTAAACGTAGATGTCTTCAGACATAAACTTAAGTACTATTTGTTCTTCCTTTTAAAATCTCTCCCTTCAAAAACCCTAGCCAAAATTCGTAGCTTTACTTACCTTTGCTTTGTGGATGATTCCCTTGTAAGTCTATATATTTAACTTTTGTTTCTATTTTGAGCCCCAGGGCCATATTCTCAAATAGCTACTTCATTAACTACAAATTCACACCATTTTTCCCCCTCAACTTTTATTTTTGTTAGTGGTGCCTTCATACACTTCCATCCCACACACATACACCGTCACCTGAATCAAAAGAGTACAACTATCAATCCCTCCTTCTCTCCATCCTTACCTCCAACAAATTACCCAGTTTTATCAGTTCTATCATAGTACTACTACCTTACCAATCTTTGTGGAGGTCTGAAAGAAGAAAATAGGAGAGAAATAATTATATACATTATTATTTTTATTTTTTTCTAGATTTATTTATTTATTTATTTATTTATTTATTTATTTATTTATTTATGATAGACAGAGAGAGAGAGAGAAAGAGAGAGAGAGAGAGAGAGAGAGGCAGATACACAGGAGGAGGGAGAAGCAGGCTTCATGCCGGGAGCCTGACGTGGGACTCGATCCCGGGACTCCAGGATTGCGCCCTGGGCCAAAGGCAGGCGCCAAACCGCTGAGCCACCCAGGGATCCCAATTATATACATTAATTAACAATTCTCCCTTGCCTGGTAATATGCTTCTCATGCCTCTCCAAAAGTATGCATAGGGATGATTACTTAATGCTCCTCCTTACGTTTGAAGCCAGATGGCTCTTCCCAAGTGAATTAAAGAGAAACTTTACACTGATATTTCACTTAGAATTTAAATTGCCACCTTTCAATCACTTTCTGAAGGTGCATATTCTTTGGTCAAGTAGAAAAAAAAGTCTTGTAATCCTGTTCTTAGAAATGTCCTGAGACAATTTTTGTTGACTTCTGTGTTGTTTTTTTTTTTAATTCTCCTTGATTACATGTAACTGTAAACCCTAATATTTTCTGAGTTCCTCCTAAAGTGAATATAGTAAGTAGCATTACAATTAATTGCAGTAAGTTCACTGATAAGGAAATAACCACTTATGAATCTAGATCCTTGTTTTGATTTCAGATTTCTAAAATTTAGAGGTTTTAGTTTTTTGTTTTTTGTTTTTTTAAGATTTTATTCATTTATTCATTAGAGACACAGAGAGAGGCAGAGACATAAGCAGAGGGAGAAGCAGGCTCCCTGTAGGGAGCCCGATGTGGGACTCGATCCCCAAACTGGGATCACGCCCTGAGCCAAAGGCAGACGCTCAACCTCTGAGCCACCCAGGTGTCCCAAATTTAGAGGTTTTAGTAGACAATTTTAGGTTAAGTTATTCAACCATGTACTTCAAATGATGGTGTTGCCAAGATAAAAATCTTGCTTCAAAGCAACACAGAAAGGTAATAATTGAAAGTCTCCAGCATACTCAGTTGTTTTGTTATGTGAGAGTATTTTATAGCTAAGATTCTCAGTAATGATTATTACAGTATACATCTTCATTTAAGTTCATCTCAAAATTCAATTTTAGCATCAAAGTGCTGTGACATTGAATACTCTTGGAATGCATTCTTTTAAGGGTTCACCATTGATCCTACCCTACAGTTTACTTACTACCACAAAGTGGAAATTATATTTAATTGAACTTAACAAGAGAATCACACAACAAAGAGCTCTGTTTTATTCAATTCCCAGATACTTCTTTGGTGAAATGACTAAAATATAATGTTGGTAGATGATACATATTAATTTACCACACAGTTTTAGTCATAAAAGCATATTTTTATCTTTATGTTAATCAAAAACATTTTCAAAGCACATAACTTCACCCAGCAGTTTTGAACTAATGGTGGAGATGTCAGAGGAGAAAGGTTCGCATATTTTAAGATTATACAGTGGCATTAAATAAATAGAATGAAAAGTTTCTCCTGATCAGGTATAAATATTTTGCATTTCTTTCTGTTTATGATTCTTTTTTTTTTTAATTTTTATTTATTTATGATAGGCACACAGTGAGAGAGAGAGAGGCAGAGACACAGGAGAGAGAGAAGCAGGCTCTATGCACTGGGAGCCCGATGTGGGATTCGATCCCGGGTCTCCAGGATCGCGCCCTGGGCCAAAGGCAGGCGCTAAACCACTGCGCCACCCAGGGATCCCTCTGTTTATGATTCTAAGAGCAATCATTGAAAATGTTTTTCTTACAAAAACTGGTTTAAAAGAATTATCTCTTTTTTTCATTCATTTAAAAACGGCCCCAGTGGACATGCAGTGTGCCAGGCTCTAAGCTATTTCCTAGGAATGCAAGGATTTTACAGCCGATTCGTCTTAATATTTATAGCTTATTTTGTATAGGAGATCTTCCTGGACCTGTACAAGGATAACCGAATTCTCATGTTACCTGCTATGACTTACCGTTCTCAATTCTATATCTGATTTTTGTGATAAATCTTTCATTTCTTTCACATGATTTATCTGTTACCATATCTGTTGCTACCACAGCCATTGATCCTTTTTGTTGTAGTCTCTACAAAAGAAATATCTATTCAGCACTCTGGAGGAGAATGTGAATAGATTGTTTTAGATACCTTACCTAATCATACCTTACCTAATCATAGATCCTACTAAGAGCTACCAAAATGGTAGATCTCAGAACCCCCTCCCACAATCATATGGTACGGACCTCTATAAAATACATTCTTATTTTATGTATCTCCGACTGGTCAGCATAAGACAGCAGCTTTTGTGAGTGAATTACTGGGTGCCAGAGCAATAATACTGTAGCATGTTTGCTTGGATATATAGCATATTTTAGAAAAGAATCACTTCCTCTGGAATCAATAAGACTCACAACCCTTCCCACATCTGAACTCTGAAAAAACTACCCAAATACCTATTGAAAACTTATATTTGCTATTTTTTTTCTCCCTTTAGGTTGGTATATGAACTCTGAGCTTTAAGTAATTGATTATTTTTATGTTTAGGGTGAGACTAGATCATCTAGCAGGACTCTTCTTTTGCTTGACAATGCTACTTGATTATCTGGAATGCAAATGCATTCTTAAGGTTGCTCACTCTATTGATCATTGAATATACAATTAATTCCCTATATCAATGTGCACTCAAATTTCAAACACTCTCTTCTTATGTATACACTCTACACTTCCCTGATTTAAGAGTTGTCAAAATTTCTGTGTAGACGCACAGAATTTTTATTTTTTTGAATACATTAACCATTTAATTCTGACCCAGTTGGCATACTTTTCTCCTTAGTCAACGTCATAAAAATTTGCCTACAGCATTTTCCATATCTTTTGCTACATTATATATAGAGAAAAATGATTAATGTAGTTTTTTTAGGAGTTTAATTTTTTAACTCAGATGCTAAGCAGTTATGACTCTTTCCAGGTTTTCCCCATATTTCTCAGAAACTCGTATCTGTCAAACTCAACATTTGATCTTTAATTTCTTGAGGCTATTTAATACTGACATATGTGCTAACTGACTATCTTTAGTTCTTCAGAGTTTAGTTTCATTCATTCCATCAAGTATTTTAAGAAGCCTGAAATGCTCCCAGGATCACTTATCTAAAGGGATTTAAAGAAAGACAATACCAGTAGGATTTTATTATATACCATCTGAAAGGAAAATTAATTTCGCCTCAGGTTTCAAATGCAAATGAGAACTCCATCATATAAAGGAGGCTTGTCTGAATAACCTAACTGAATTAACGGAGGACAAATATTCAGATAGTCTATGCAAAAAGATGTACTTTTGTTTAAATGATTAAAATTTAACATCTAAACTTTCCCCAATTCACTAGTCTAACAATTTTTCACTTTTGTTTATATATCTATACTTCCCATAGCATCCTAATGAAAATGATAAAATGACCCCATATTATCTCAAGATTTGACAGTAGAGTACATAGATTTAAATGAAGAATGGCAAGAGGGGACTTGGAGATATGGCAAGATCAATCACAGATAATTGGAAATTTTATTGCTTTTTTGTCAGTCTTACAATAATTCTTCCAAAGAGCCTATTTTGTGGGATAAACTACTCTTCCCACTTAATAATTTGATTCTACTGTATTATAAATAAAATATCAAAATCTCCCTTAGAGTAATTGCTGGCAGAAAACTTAGGCTATGAATAGGCATATTTTCCCCATCATTTTTATGCACAAATACCTAACATCTGGCCAACATCAAAATGTGTAGCTTCTGGCAGCTGGTATCAAACTTTGTACACCAAATGCAGTCAGAATGTTTTCTGAGCAGGTTCACTATACACGATCTGGGACACATGTTTGATATTATCTGAGAAAATGAAAACAATGAGTCAATGACTTGAGCTCTACTTGACACTAAAAAAAAAGTTTGGCTCCATAAACTGTTTCTGAGAAGAATATTTCACTTTGAGCATAGCAGCTAAAGGTTTCATTATTAATGTAAATAAATGAGAGGGAAGAGGGAAGCCTTGATGATTGGCATGGTAAAAAATTAAACAGCCCTGGGACTGTCGATCAGAGTTTACTTTAGTAACTGGCTGGGAATGCAGACATTTGATCCAGCATACGTGATTACCAGAATTCACACTGACCAATGTCCTCTCCTATAAAGTATTTGCACTTTGGGGAATTAAAGGTTTCCAATGACACTTTTGAAATTTCCTAACTTTCTGGAAAGAGTTTTTGTACTAAATGCTACACTGATTTTAGAGTAAACTTAGGGCAGGTTTTGTTTTTTTTGTTTGTTGTTGTTTTTTTTTTTTTTTTTTTTTTTGTACACACACACACCCCACACACAATTTCCCCTTCTTTTGCTAATATATAGATTTACATAATTCAGAGGATGTCTGCTAATACCAGACTACATATTCACCTACAGGTTAATGTTTCAGGTCTCAGCATAAACATGACTAATCTTCCTGAGTATCAGTTTTACTGAATGGTAATAGCACCTTAGTTTGATCTCCAGAACTATTTCCCCACAAGTGATAGGCAATGACATTTATCTGCTGAAAATAACTCTAGATAAATGAGTAAAATTGTATTTGAGATTATTTCTGATTATTTTGATGTGTTTAGAAATAATTCACAAAAGAAAATTTTCCAGAAGGAAGATGCTGATCATCTTTGCAAATTCCTGTTTAGACTAAGCTTACAAATACGTTGTCACTAAGTTAATCAGAGCATGGACCAAGTGACACACGGATGTTGCCTTAGCATTCATTTTGTCACTCATATGGAAACATAAGAACAGTCACAGATACCAACATACACACACAAAAATTAATAATTCCTATCACTTCAGAGTAAGATATTTCCTCTTAAGTATCATGTTTTTGTGCCAGGAGAATTCAACCTACTTGCTAGTGGACCAAGCTATTACATCAAACCTATTTCCCTACCAGTTCTCAAAAATTAAAAAAAAAAAAAAGTGGAATAAAAATATGATAATCACTAGCAATGTCTCTTTCCTATTTTCTAAAATCATACACTTTTTTTAAAAATTTTTATTTATTTATGATAGTCACAGAGAGAGAGAGAGAGAGGCAGAGACATAGGCAGAGGGAGAAACAGGCTCCATGCACCTGGGAGCCCGACGTGGGATTCGATCCCGGGTCTCCAGGATCGCGCCCTGGGCCAAAGGCAGGCGCCAAACCGCTGCGCCACCCAGGGATCCCCAAAATCATACACTTTTAATTAATAGTCCATTAAAGTGAAAACAGCTTATCACAATAAAGTGATTTGTATGATTATTATCCTTTGTGAGTTTTAGTAAAATAACTAAGGAGAAAGAGAAGAATGAACTGTGGCCAATTCAGCTCAGAATAAAAGGAATTAATTGAGAATAAAAATCTGATGATGCAAACCCATTTTTGGGTTGATAAAATGCAAATGAAGGCCACACTGAGTTATCATTTTATATATATTTATTTAAAGGGTTAAAAGTCTGACAAATATCAGGAAGTATATGAATCCATAGGATCTCTTCATTTGGGGATGAAGTGAACACACATAATTGCAGTAATTTTAGAAAAGTGAAGGAATTATTGCCATAGAATGTCAGGGAGGTGACAAACGAGTAAGAGAGGTAGGGAACATCTGCAAGATTTTAGCTTTTGTATTTAATGGTGGTTTCATTAGTGTTTATATTATTACTAAAAACAAAAATGTAGGCAGATTTAAAAAGGACATTCATAAAAAATAAGTCTGTTATTAATGAAAGACTATATTTAAGCTAAATCTATATATCAGAGTTAAATAAATATATAAATCAATCATGCTCTAGCTCTGAGAAAACTTACGCCATACTCATTAGAAACGGCTTATAAATACATTGTATGTCTTATACCTGAATTTTATTTTGTTTGGCCTTGCTTTGTTTTTAAATTTTAATCACAAAGGAACAGAAGATGGGAGAATAATTCAGTAAAATTTGGGAAAACTATTCTAGTGTCCACCTTAACAAATTGATTATCTTGCACTTCATTCCTCTAAAGTTCTGTTTCTCATTTGGGATATTAAGAAGTTTACTTATTTATAGATTTATTAAAGAAATATTTAAAAACTTTTTATGAGCCAGATACCAGTTTCAGTAGTAGAAGTACAGGGGTAAAAATATGTCAAACCTGCACTCAAAATTTATAGTCTAATGGAAGAAAAATTCATTGCAAATTTAAATACCCAAATAGATGTCACATTGCCTCTGTGATCAGTGCTACAAAGGAGAAACATAAGGTGCTTGTGTTTAAGATATAGGATCACAGCATATTGAATGAGTTTATGTCATCCAAAAGATAAGAAAAGGCTTTCTAGCAAGTGATGACCACACTGAGATCTTAAGGATGTTAACAAGGATCACCTAGGGAGGGAGAGAGAACAGATTTCATGCAAAGGAACTAGCATAGGCATGATGGACAGAAGGGCACAGCCTACCTTAAAGGGGAAGCAAGCAGAAATGTTTTCTAACAGAGAGGGTGAGAGAGATTGTGACACTAAAAGGAATTAAAGAGCAACAAGGAACAGACTACAAAGGATTTATAAAACTAAGTTAGATTATTTTTATCTTAATCCCAAGAGCAGAATTCCACTTATGGTTGAAAACAGAAGATTAAGTGCTCATTTGTAAGCTTTTAACAAGGATCTCTGACCCAGGTGTGAAGACTAGATTGGGGTTGGTCAAGAATGGATGTGGGTGCAATCTCTATCAAAATAACCACAGCATTTTTCACAAAACTAGAATAAATATTTTTTAAAATTTGTATGGAACCACAAAATTTCAATAGCCAAAGCAATATTGAGAAAGGACAAAGCTGGAGGTATCACATTTTCAGATTTGTGCTCCAAAGCTGTAATCATCAAAAAAAAAACCATGGTACTGGCACCAAACCAGACACATAGATCAACAGAACAAAATAGAAAGCCCAGAAATAAATCCACACTTACAGTCAGTGGTATTATAATAGTGTTGTATGGTGACATGGTAGCTACGTTTGTGGGGAGCACAGCATAATATAGAAACTTGTCAAATCACTACATTGTATACCTGAAACTAAGGTAGCATTCCATATTGGAAAAAAAAAAATCTGGGGCAGCCCGGGTGTCTCAGCAGTTTAGCGCCTGCCTTCAGTCCAGGGTGTGATCCTGGAGACCCCGGATCGAGTCCCACGTTGGGCTCCCTGCGTGGAGCCTGCCTCTCTCTTTCTTTCTCTCTGTCTCTCATGAATAAATAAAATCTTTTAAAAAAAATCTTTTCTTAAAGAAAGAGTGTATGAGGATAACATAATAGAAACTTTTCAAAGTATATTTCAGACAGAAAAGGATAGTTTGAAGTAGGATACTGGTAATGAAAACTAATAAAAAATGGTGAATTGAGTAAGCATATAGAAAGCAATATGTAGGACTCAGTACTCAAAGGAAAAGGATAATGTAGCATCACAGATAACTATCAATTCTATATTTTGATTTGGACAAATCTTTGACATTTTTTTTTTCATGGGGGTGCCACTCACTGAAATAAAGAAGGTGGGAGCATCTGATTCAGTAGGAAGGAAATACATTATCTTTTATCATGGATGTGTTGAGGTTGAAGTGTTAAAATTCTCCAAAAATGACTGGCTTTGAAGTCTGACAAAAATGAGTGCTCTACCAGAAGCCATGTAGAAGTTTTAGTTTCCTCATTGTTATAAAGCTGTATTTCCAGCAAGTCCCATTCGAGGATATTAGGATAGCAAACACCAGAAAGCAAAACTCTTTGGGTCTTCTAATTTCCTCTCAAGTTAGGTTTTCTCCTCAATGGTGATAATATTTTACCTGCTTTAGGTGACATCCTGCCAATACACAGAATGCATTAAATGTTTAACAAGCTGCTTATTATCACCAATCATGTGATAGAACGAGACCTAACTACTTAGTGCTATGCATGCTTTCTAATTTTGTTCTAGTGCCAGTTTATCAACATTGACCTTAAACAAATTATCAATAGATTCAATGCATGTATATATGCATTGCAATTATTTATTGATGACCAGCCTGTGGGCTTATACCAGCACTGTATCTTCTGTTAGAGAAGCGTAGTAGGAACTGAACACAATAGGCCTAGCCAAGGCCTACTGTAGACACCATTATGGTATCCATGAAACAGTTTTCAGTTGCCTAGAGATGTCAAGAGGTAGATATTTTTAAGCCTTTGAGTATAAATGACCATTAAAGCAATGGGTATACAATTTTACAGAGTATAGAATGTAAACAGAGCTTTAAAAGTACAGTTAATAAAAAAAAGATGACAACTTTAATAAAAAATAGAATTCTAACCCAAAGTATAAAGTATCTACAGGTCCTTAGTGGTATAAATAAATGATCTAATAAAGAAAAATAGACAAATGTTGGATGCAGAATTCCAAATAATTTATGTGAATACTCTACCCTCAAGAAGGTAGAGGATAACTCCCCACATTTTATCTTTACATTAAAGAACACCAACATTACCTCAGCCGAGTAATTAAGGTCAGCATCATTAATGATAAGTAGTATCGATAGTATGTACCTTTGATAGGGTATGATGAGAATAGCATTTTATCTCTGATCTTCCTCCCCCAAAACCTACAACCCCAGTCTAATCATCAGAAAAACATCAAACACCAATTGAGAAAAATTATACAAAATACTTAACTGGTACTCCTCAAAAATGTCAACATAAGCAAAAACAATAAAAGGAACTAAAAAAGTAGCCATATGTTACCTCTTTTTTTTCTTTTCTCTCCCAAAGATTTCATTTATTTATTCATGAGATACAGAGAGAGAGAGAGAGAGAGAGAGAGTGGCAGAGACACAGGCAGAGGGAGAAGCAGGCTTCAGGCAGGGAGCCCAACGTGGGACTCGATCCCAGGACTCCAGGATCAGGCCCTGGGCCGAAGGCGGCGCTAAACTGCTGAGCCACCCGGGCTGCCTAATTAGGTAAATATTTAAATTTTTTTTTTTTAAAGTCCATAAAGCTAATGAAAGGGAATATTTGAAAGAAATGTAGTCTAATTTTAAGATAGGGTTTTAAAATGCCAAGTATCTGTCTTAATGAATAAATAACATCACATATCCCAAAGCAATTACATCTTGTGACACTGTCTAAAGTTGAGAGGCAAGAAACTTGATTCGAAGGAAAAACTTGCCCAGCCCAGCCACTTTGTAAGTCCATGATGTTCCATCATGGTTGGGATTTCTCGGTGTTTTCTGCCCTTACCTCTTCTGTGACCCATGCCCCTTGAATATGATACGAGCATCATTCACAGAGGACAACAATGGTTTGACACTGTACCCCTGCCTGTCTTCCTGAGTTGTCATCTAGCACTGCCTCAGGAAAGAGAAAAGGGAAAGAAACAGGATTCTTTTACAATCTCCCATTTTTTTGTGCCCAGTCTGTTCTCTTCAGTTTGAATATGTCAATCCATTGAATTTAATTTAGCAAATATTCAGTTATTGATTTCTATGGAAGGGAAAAAAAGTAAGTTATTTACTAGGAGTCCATACCTAGTACCATGTTTAATAGAATTTTGACTAAACAACCAGTATGATAACAAATTGATATATAAATCAAAACCTTTAAAACTGTATTCTCTGGGATGCCTGAGTGGCTCAGCGGTTGACCATCTGCTTTTGGCTCAGGGCGTGATCCTGGGTCCTGGGATCAAGTCCCACATCAGGCTCCCTGTGAGGAGCCTGCTTCTCCCTCTGCCTTTGTCCCTGCCTCTCTCTCTGTGTCTCTCATAAATAAACAAATAAATCTTAAAAATATATATAACTGTATTTTCTTTATTCTCTAAATAAAGGGAGACTGTACTACCAAAAAAATCATTTTGGTTAAAAATGCTCTTTCTATTCTCCCAGAAAAATGAAATCATAAAAGTAATTGCCAGATAATGCAATATTTTGATTTTTGAGGGCAAGTAGTATACAGTACACCCCTAGTCTCTTGTTCCAATTTGTTTCAACAGAACACAATGATAATGCAGTCAATCTCCCATTACTAAAATAACAAAGTGTTTACTCATTATAATACATAGCTATATACTAGGCAGCTCTTGGATGCTTTCTCTAGCAACATCTCAGACACAGAACTTGTGTTTCAGGTATAGCTCATATTACATTCTTCTTCCAACTTGTTCCTACTCTAGATTCCCCATCGTGGGGTGAATCACCACCCAGCTACGCACAAAAGGTAGAATTGTATTATTTTCATTTGCTTCCTTTCCTTAACCTCTACATATCCAATTGTTCAATGCAATTTATCAAATCAATTTTTTGAAATGACTCAGAATTCCACCCTTTCTCTTCATTCTTACAGCCCCAGGTTAATTGAGGTCTTTGTTATTTTTTGCCTAGACTATTATAGTAAACTTACCTTACTTAGGTTTTCAACATTCTCATCCATGAAAAGCAGCTAGAAGTATCCTTCCAAATGCAAATTTGATCATGTCTCACCCATAATTAAAACTATTCAGGGATTCCTCATTGCCTATATTAGATAAAGTGCCATTTTGAGGCCAAAGCACATTCCCAGCATTTACTCATATAGCTCTGTATGTACATACTTCATACTAAATACTATGTACAGGGGATCCCTGGGTGGCTCAGCGGTTTAGCACCTGCCTTTGGCCCAGGATGTGATTCTGGAGTCCTGGGACCGGGTCCCGTATCTCCCAGGATGGAGCCTGCTTCTCCCTCTGCCTGTGTCTCTGCCCCCCCCACCTCTGTCTATCATGAATAAATAAATAAATCTTTAAATAAATAAATGAATGAATGAATGAATGAATGAATATTGTGTACATACACCAGTCATACTAAATTAGTTGTTATACTTTAAAAATTCCATCCATTTCATGACCTTCAGACTATACATTCAGCTCAACCCTCTTCTTCCTTTTGGACCTGGACAAATTAAATGTCCAAGCCAAATAAAAGTAGAATTATCATACATTTGGGTTTCCATTGGTGATTTCTGGTTTATACTCATCATTTTAGGATAATCATTAATAGCACTCCCTTTCACTTGCTATCATGATTTTCTGATTTTATCCCTTTATTTAAAAGTCAACCTCTTTCTAAAACTTTTATTGAATTAACTAAGAGCAAGTAGTTGTCCTTGGAACACTGGAAATATTTCTACATATGTAATTTACTATATCACTATGTGAATTATAGTAACTAAATGTCCTGACAAGTTATGCATTCTATAATAGTAGGAACAACAGCTAACTTTTAATGTGTGCTTATTGTGTTAGTTCCAAACACCTTAAGAGTAAATTTCATTTACACTTTACAACAATCCTGAAAGGAAAGCACTCTGATTCCCATTTTGCAGATGAAGAAACCAAGGCAAAACAAATTTAAGTAACTTGATTAAGGTCATATATTTGATAAGGGGCCAAAGGTCGTGCTGTCAGGTAAATGAAGGGAATGACTGCAAAGTCCATACTATATGAAGTACAATATGCATATTTATCTTTGTGGCCCTATTGACTTTGAATATCTAAGAGATACATGATAAATGCCTCTGTAAATGAATCATTTTTTCAAGAACAGAGAAATGTCATTACAGATGTCCTAGTGAGATAAATTCATGTACAGCCTTAGATGGCTAGTTTTGTCAAAATATCATTTCCCTTTGCTTTATAAAATTCCAAGGATATTGATATGTTAATATCAATATCAACTAATACCAATTGATGCTAATATTTATTGATGTTATTTAATTAATATCAATTTTCCCTCTTGTCCCTACAAATAGCTGAATAAGTATATAAAAGACTTTTTGGAAGTTAATACAGCAAGCTTGTCTACCCTTTCTAAATTTAGAGCTCTTTTCTGTCAATATTTTCACTCATTTGTGTGGGTTATTTTATTTTATTTTATTTTATTTTATTTTATTTTATTTTATTTTATTTTATTTTATTATTTTTAGAGACAGGGAGAGAGAATGAGCAGGGGGAAAGGCAGAGGGAGAAGGACAAGCAGACTGCCTACTGAGCATAGAGCAGGATGGCTTGATCTCATGACCCTGAGATCATGACCTGAGCCGAAACCAGGAGTTGGATGTTTAATCGACTGAGCCTCCCAGGCTCCCCTCATTTGCTTGTTTTAATAACAGGAATAGTTGGTTTTGGCATAGTATTGGAAAATCTTGAAACAAGACAATATGGAGAAAATAAAATTTCCAAACTGTGTTTGCTGGAATAGCTGAATGCTTGGTAACAGTGGTGGAGGTAAGTGACTAATCATTTAAGCATTTGCCTTTCTGACTGGGAGAGAACCAGCCTTCGCAGCTGATGGGTCCTTGAAGAGTTAAACAGAGAATGTGACAATTCTTTGTTTTTTAATAGGATTAGATTTGCATGTTAAGCTGACAGAGAATACTTGTGAACACTCTAAAATTAAACGCAGTTATTGATAATAGAAGAGGTTTAAAACACTGCAAAATTGTATGCATTTAAGAAGAATCTTTCTAAAGCATACCAATCTTCAATCTTTTCTAACTGGAGTCTGATTCCATAATGAATTGTGTACACACACACACACACACACACACACACCTGTATAAAGTTTTCTTTGGATCACACCATAGGAAAAAGAAACTGACATGCTTTGAGTAATAGGCAAGTCTATCTTTAAGCAGACAGGGCCTCAGATCAATTAAACAAAATGAGCTTTATGAGAAAAACATTAAGCGGACTCCTTCCTGGATTATTTTTCTGAAAGAAAATTTCTGTTCTAATTGATGCCTTGAAGCTTGTTGCTGCAAATTGAAGTTTATGTCAAATATTTGGCAGTGCTTCAAGGAAAATGATTCTGTTCACCTTGATTCTCTAATTGAGATGTTTTAGGGGTGCTTTACTTCTTTTTTATCTGGAAGTGTTGTGGTGACATTGTCTACATGGGATGTTTCAGCCTGGGTTCTCCTTTTCTTGCTGAGTGCTAAATTGTTATTTAGTCTATCTGGCAATCTGCTATTTTTTTCCTCCCCCCACAGGGTTCAGTATTTGTCCTTGAAGTGTTGTCAACTGCAAACGCAAGAGAAAATCGTATATCCAATTAAAGTGAGGCAAAACACAACTGTCAAATAAAAGCCATTAACCCCTTGAGTATGAAATTTGGGGTATATCTGACAGGTCTCTCCTTGCTTCCTTCAACTGTAATCATTCCCAATTCCCTTCCATTCTTTTAAAGATACTGCTTAGGGGACAGTTTGTAGCCTATAATATGTAATGTCAATAAAATTTCGTCAAATCATAATCCAAGTGTAAGTAGCACATTTACTAGATGTTTTCCAAATGAATGAGTAATTTAGAAGAATAGTTAATCCACATGCTTTGCACTTTGATTTAATTTGCTTTCATTCACTTAGAGTATATCCTTATTTCTTAGTACTTCTCAGGACTTTGCTATCCACTAGATAGACAACATTGAATGACAGGAAACTTTACTGTCCTTGTGAGTTTACAGTCTAGTGAGACAGACAAGCAACTAATAAACTAGGACTTAAGTACAATTGTTCTAAGTGACCTGAAAAATAGGGCACAGTGCTATGAGAACAAGAGATGGGACTGAGCAGCCTTTGGCTACTTGAAGGATAGAGAGAAAGAGATTGAGCCAGTGAAGACTCAAGGGAATTGCTTTCCCTGTGGGCCACATACTTTATGTGAGGCTGAGGAAGAAATATGAATATTGATAATGATGATGCTGGGGAAGAGCAGGAGAATGAGGAGGAAGATATCTAATGTTTATTGAGGGTTTCCTATTTAACAGTTACAGTGGTTTACAGCTATGTGTTAGAAAAAGGGTGATGCTAATTGGTTTTAAAAATAAGGACACTCATGATATATGGCCCCCAAATTAAGAGCTCCACAAGGTTAGGATCGTCAAGAACCCAGGCTTTTGCACCTCTCTGCCCATCCGTCTCAGCATGGCAACTTCACCTGTGGGCTGGCTCCTATCATGGTTGCAAAATGGCAGCAGCAATTCAGGCATCATAACCAGACATGGCCATATGCAAAGGACACTTTCTCTGCCTCTTCTCTCTTTCTGGGAGAGGGATATCCTTTTGAAGATGCCCCGATATGACTTGTGTTTTATTAGGCAGAATTGGAACATGGTGTTCATTCCTAAGTGAATTGCTAAGAAGGGGAATGGAATTGATGAGTGATAAGAGATTAGGGATAGAAATTAGCAAGTCAATCCCCATGATGGCTTCCGACTCATTTTCATGCCACTTCAGTGCACATGTTGAAAACTCTAGGTAAAGGTCTTCTCAAAGAAAGCTTACTAGTCAAAACATATTTATAATTTCAAGATCAATTTTTTAAAATCGTTTCATAGCAATGAGCATATCTATTATTTAAGTTAGTCAGGCGACGATATGAGAATATAGTAGTTTATGCATTTGTTGTTAAAGTCTATTCATGCAAAGTATTCTAAACCCGAAGAGAAAGGGGACAGATGCTGTTAGAAATGAAACATTTTATCTTCCTTGCCATTCATTGTGACAATGAACAATATGTCACATTGTCTTTACCAACTTGAGAAATTAATCATAGAAGAAATTGAAAAAAAAAAAGAGAAAATGTAAAATATCACAAGGAAAATCTTTGTACTGACTGTACTTGACTACCTTTTTATTATATCGATAGTATAATTACAATAGTACTTACTGTTAAAAGATGAGTATCTGGTGTGTGTTAGACATTTAGTATCTTAATTCTCATACCATCATCTGTGCAGTGTATTTTTATTCCCATAATCTTGGAGTTCAGAAATTTACATATGGCTAATTAGTGGGAGAGGCTGGCAGTTTTCACACTTCTCTATCTGTCCTACTCTAAAGCTACTGCTTTTATTACACAAATATTCTGTCCAGCATTATGTCTTGACCCTAGTCAAGGAATCAGAATATGGCTTTGACAATCAAATCCCATTATGAATTTACACCTATAACTCATCTGTCAATAAAACTTTAAGAAGTTTACATTTATTTCTGTCTTTCATTAATAGCACCCTAAGTAGATTTGCTAACACTACGTTTTCATGGCAATTCACTTCTAAAATCTTGCTGTTTTAATTTTCCCAAGCTTAGCTCTTTAAAGACTGAACAGGATGTGAAAAGACATTTATCCTCCACAAGTTTTCATGCTTCATATTTTGGCCTAAGAACCAACCTTTTGTTCAGAAAACTTAAAGATATTTCTGACTTTAAGTAGAACACATTTCTCTTCTTGTTTTTTTGTTTTGTTATTTTTTCAGAGATTTTTACCTCCTTATTCACCAAGGTACTTTTATAGGAGATATTTTTTTTTTTTATTTTGCTCTTTTGGATAGAAATAGCAATACTATTCTAATAACTTCAAGTGAGCTAAACACATTCTAATGAGAAGACTCTTTTCTAGCTTATTCTCTTGTTGGTTTAAGTCATTGCTTTTCCTGTTTTGCACTTCGTCTGCCATGGATTTATTGAAAATGTGACTGTGCTGGCTGAGTCCCACTGCTATTTCCATAGATAAGTAAAAGTATTTTAAGATACAGAAAAAAGAATTGAACAGATAGTTCTTAGGATAGATTACCTATATGGAAAATATTGGACTGTACTTCTCTTAGCAAGAGCTACACTCTCCTGACATTGAATTTGTATTTCAGAGAAACCGAATATATAGCCCCTCGCTCTCACAATGCCTCACAATTAGGATAATTTAACAACTAAAAATATGAGGCACCAATTAATTTTAAATGTCACATACTCAATAATTTTTTAATGTAGGCATGTCCCATACAATAGTTGAGACATGAAGAATGACCACCTACTATCAATATATTTGAAGTCTTTACTATGAGCCACTGCAGTGCCAGAACTGAACTTTAAATCCATGCTTGTCAGAGTTTCTGGCATATAGTAGGGACTCAAATGTTGGTTTTGGTGTTGGTGTCGGTGTTAGAACAAGCAGTGAGAAGAAAAGAAAATGAGGAGGGAAAACACGTATTTACTTGATAAAGGTCAGCTGAACTGAATGAAAGGACTCATTTAGAATCTGTCCTAATGCTTGAGGCCAGTATTATTTACACAGTCAAGAAGCAGACACTAACAAAAGACACATATGTACCTAAGACCTCTGGCCTACGATATCAGATCAGAAGTGGTCCATGCTGTCAAAGGAACGGCCAGTCTCCTAATGTTAGCACCAAAGGACTAAAAATTACCAAGGATTATTCAAAAAGTGGATTCTTTATGACAACTAAAACATTTTCTACTGCATACTACCTTAACTAATTCTTAAGGAATATCATAAAAGCTATCACTTAGTAGCAAATAAAAAAAATAATTCACATGACTAAACACCTAACTAGTAGGCATTAACTTTAAGGAGAACATCTACTATACCTTTAACAAAAGCAGAGCTTTCTCTTCTTCTTCAGCTTTCTTTGCCAACCTTAAAGAAATATATACTGACAATATCATTAAATGTTGTGACAGTTCATTTTTTTCTATGTGGAATTCAGAATCAGGGCTGAATAGTTCATGCATTTTGCTTATGTGATGTGTTTTGATTTGTATCTTTTCAGATGTAGAACCAGAATCAAACTGACTCATGATGTTTCCTAGTCATCCATATCTCCTGTCACTATCCCTGTTACAACATGTGACATTTCCTAGACAGTTAGTTCATAAGTATGTACAAAAATACCCTAAATATATCTGCAACAGTGGAGACAGCTGCAGGTTATGGCTGATTAAAACTCACACATTCTTTTCATAACAATCTGTGATGTTTGTCTGAACTGATAACCACATGCCATTTGAACTCTGAACCTTGGAAAACTGTCAGGGCTTATAAAATAAACAGATGACCAAAGATGTCTGAATATTTGTGAGGGAAACGTATTTGCAATTTGTAAGTCCTGAACATTTTCCCAGTTAGATTTTCTTTATTTTCTAAACAGCATTTGCCTTTAATTGGAAAAAAAATAATTTAAAATATTTCCCCAAACTTTTATGGCATTTTAATGTGCTAGTAATAAGCAATAAAAAATAAAGTTATGATACTTAAAAATAGCAATTGAGCTAGAGTCAGCATAAAATATGGTGGTATCTGTTTTAGAAGATGGTAAACAATAGACAAGATCAGAGAACTCTTAAGTTCAGAAACCTCACTCTGTTACTATTTCCCTAGGCCTCTGTTTCCCCATCTATACAATGGGAGAATTGACTTACTAAATATCACTTATCAGTTCCATAACCTATGATCCTAGGAGCAATATTGTAGGTTGAGTAATAACTTCAACTAGGTCTGAAAGTCTTATGTAATTTATATTAATGATTTTGAAAAACTAATTTAGTATTACATTTTTAGTGTTCTGTTCCTTTATTAAAATATAATTGACATACAATGTTATATTAGTTTTAGGTGTACAACATCTTGATTGAGCAATTCTATACATAATTCAGTGCTCATCACAATAAATGTAATTGCCACCTGTCACCATACTACATTATTACAATATTTATTAGAGGAAAAGAGAGCAAGAATCCTAAGCAGGCTCCATGCCCAGCACGGAGAGTGATTTGGGGCTCCATTCCACAACGCTGAGATTATGACCTGAGCCAAAAATCAAGAGTAGAGTGATTAACCAACTGAGCCACCCAGATGCCCCCATTACTATGATATTATTGACTATATTTTTGATGGTGTACTTTTCATCCATGACTTATTTTATAAATGGAAGTTTGTGCCTCCTAATCTCTTATCTATTTTGCCAATTCCTCCAGCTCTCACCAGTTTTTTCTCTGTACTTAAAAGTCTGTTTTTCATTTGTTCGTTTGTTTTGTTTCTTAGATTTCATATGTAAGTAAAATCATAAAAGCATATTGGCAAGGATATGGAGAATAGGGAACCCTCCTGCTCTGTTGGTGGAAATGTAAATTAGTGCAACCATTGCAGAAAAAAAAAAACATGGAGTTTTCTTAAAAAGAAAAAAAGAAAGAAACCCTAAAAACAGAAATAAATGATACAGTAATTCCACTACTGAGTATTTAACCAAAGAAAACAAAAAACAGAAACACTAATTCAAAAAGACATATGAACCCCATATTTATTGCTGCGTTACTGACAATAGCCAAGATATGGAAGCAACCAAAGTATCCACTTAAATGAATGGATAAGGAAGAGGCCATATATATATGCAATGGAATATTACTCAGCCACTAAAAAAGTATCATGCTCTTTTAAAGAAGGTGCTTCTAGAATTTTAAGAACTATTGGAATAATTAGTTTCTATGGAATCTGGATATTGTTATTTTGTTATGAAAACATTTTAAGTGAATAGCATAAATATTCAAGTATGGGGAAGCTCTGGTGCAAAATATTTCAACCTTTCAATTTATGATATAGCCCAAGGGTTTTGGATATCTCCAATTAAGTGTGGAAAATATAGTTTATACTACTGAAGAGCTAGGTGCTGTTTCACTTAGAAAGGAGGCTCTCTAAATATAAAGATAGATAAAGGGCAAAAGGAACTATTCTAACCCTAAAATTCTACTGAATTATACACCAACAGAAAAACAACATTTCTAATTTCCTTCCCTCATTGCTTAATAGGAGATAGTATAAAAATTAACATCATGAAAAAGAAATAAAAATGTTATCCAATAAAAGTTAAGGGGCATGAAAAATACATAAGCTCCATATGCAACTAATTAATGCAAGTAATACTCTGGGCCTTGTCTTATTAGTGTATGGTAGGATTGCATACCTCATAATTTGAAGTTAGTTCCCTCTGCAGCTTACTTTGAGTATTGAAATGTGAGCAGAAATAGCATAGGTTACTTCAAGGAAAAAGCATTTAGTGTATGTACTTTGCCATGTTTCTTGATCTTCTACCACAGGTAACAATACTGTGTCACAAGAGTGTCCACTCATCAGCCTATGTTCTGAAGTAAGAACAGAGTAAAGCAGAGCTTGCAGCTCATATATTATTCAGAGTAGCATGTGTAAGATGTAAAATGTTTTAAGTAACTGAATTTAATGAAACATTATCTACAGACTCATGTAGACAAATAAATTACAATTTTTGCTTTATACAAGAAACAAAGTCAGATACATTGAAAGCATAGAAAGATGAAGATACTAAAGATTAGAAGTTCTAATTAGAAGCTATTATTACACCCATTTGTCTGGGGTAACAACATAGAATTATGAGGAAAGGCATTGTTTTAAAGACGGTTAAAAAAGCAAATATTTGATTACCAGAAGCATACAACAAATGTAAACTTGTATTCAACTCATAGCCTTGAAAATATAAAAACTAGATGATAATAAGAAATTCTTATTATACTAGAAGGCGTTAAAATAAATTCCTTATTACTTGATAGATCAGTCAGACAATATATCAGTAAAAAAAAAAAAGGAGGATTTGACCAAAAAAAAAAAAAAAATCAGAATTTATCTAATGGACATATATAGAATGAAAAAAAAAAAAGGACCTTATTTTCAAATCCTTAGCACATTATAAAATTTGATCATGTAACTTTTTCATAAGCAAATTCCCAATAAATTTTAAAGAACGGATATAAGATATTCTCATATTCTCTAAGCCGAAGGCAATAAAATCAGGAAAAAGCAAGAAAGATAATGTAAAAATGCATAAAAATACATTTAAATGTACTTTAAATCATCATAAGTCAAAGAAGAAATAGAGTACAAATTTTAAAATAAAACTTACAACAGAATACTAATGAAAATATGCCATCTTAAACTTCATGAAAAACAGCTAAAAAAAAGCAATTTAAGGGCAATTGATCTCTATACATATTTATATTAGAAATGAATAAATGTTTACTATTGAGAAGCCAAATGTCCAACTATAGAATCTGAGAAAGAATAAGAATTCATCAAAGTAACACAGAAGAAATAGAAGATCAGAAGTGAATGAAGTGGAAAACAGAGATTCCCATTAAAGAAAACAACTTTGTTAATTCTCTAAGAAGACTGTTAAGATATATAAATATTTTTAAGAAAGGCTGACATCACTAAATACAACATATACTCAATATCTACTTAGAAAAGGCTACAAAGAGCTTTATGTTGATACATTTGAAATTTTAAAGGAAGTTTAAAGTCCCCTCAAGTCTTAGGCCTTGCACTAATTTGCCCAAGTGTGAGAGGAAATTACTCAAATCTTGGGAAAAATAAACTGAAAACAAATAGTCAAAAGACTTTCTGGCATTCATACAGGCTTTAGAAAGCTTATGTCCCCAACAGCCCAAAGGGAAAGACCTTGTAATATACAGAGCATTAGGTAAAATTCACAGACATGTAACATTGGGATAAATTAGTGTTGGATAAAACACTGCTGTGGGCCTACCCTAAATAACTGCATGGCATACAAAAAAACAAAAGCATTATTCATAAGAATATGAAAAAAATGCATTAATCAACAACATAAAATTCACAAGTATCTGGCACACGTGAAATCCAATAAAAATTAGTAGACATGCACAGAAGCAGGAAAATATGACCTATAACTAGGAACAAAGTCCATTAATAGAAACAGCCCCTGATGATAGAACTAGCAGATAAAGATTGGGTAGGGGGTAGGGAAGCTCTTCATGTTCATTCAATAATGTAGGTGGGGGTGGGGGGGCAGGGGACAGAATAAAGATAACAATGGAATATTTTAAAAGTCTCAAAAGCAAAAATGTAACCTGAGTTAAAAATTAACTTATGAGAGTAGCAGAGTAAATACTACAGAAGAAAATATTAGTGGTACAGTGATAAAAACTATACAAAATGAGGCACAGGAAAAAAACAACACAAACCCACACACACAACCAAGTATAATAGCAGTTGTTCTAAGAAATGTGTAATTGCAGCTCCAGAAAGAGAAGGAAGGGATAGTTTGAAGAAATAGAAGTTTAACATTTTCTAAAATTGATTAAAAAAAAAAACAATAAACCTACAGGTGCAAAAGCTTAATGAATCCCCATAAGAATTAACATAAAAATATCCCAGGGGTCATCACAATCAATTTACTAAAATCCAGTAATTAAAAAGACAATTAAAAAAACAGTCTGACAAAAAGACATTATTTTTCAGGGAAGGGAATTTAAGGTTTACAGTAGACTTCTCATCAGAAAATGTGCAAAACAAAATATTAAGCAACATTGTTTAAATGCTGAAAATAATGAACTGTCAATCTAGAATTTTTACCTAGAAAAATGTAACGATAAGAAATAATGTCTTTCTCAGACAAACAAAACTTGCAAGATTTCATTTTCAGCAGATTGCACTATCAGAAATGATAAAGGAAGTTCTCCAGGCAGAAGAAAAATTTTAACAGAAATTTGAATCTATATATCTAAATAAAATATATAGGCAAATAAAAGCTTTTCTATATCATACTTTATTTAAAAAATAACTGAGTATTTAAGCAAAAATAAAACTTGTGAGGCACCTGGGTGGCACAATTGGTTAAGCATCTGACTCTTGGTTTTGGCTCAGTTTCTGATCTCAGGGTCATAAGACCTAGCCCAACGTTGGGTTCTGCACTCAATGGCGAGTCTGCATAGGTTTCTCTTTCTCCCTTTGCCCCTCCCTCCCATTCTCTCTTTCTCTCTCTCTCTCAAATAATAAGTCTTTTAAAAAAATAAAATAAATTAAGAAAATAAAATTTGCAGCAACAGAAAGGATAGAAGATATGGAAAAGAAGCAGTCATAAAATCTTATATTACATGTGAATTGACTTAATGTTATTTGAAGATAAACTGTCAAAATAAAAGCATATATTGCAAATTCCAAAGCAATCATTAAAAAATGTTAAACACAAAAATATGTCAATAGAGCAAATAAAAATAAATCATAGAAATCTCAAATCCAAAAGAAAATATTGAAAAAGAAATAGCTGAGAATGTTAAACGAGTAGAAAAAAACAAGATTAGTAAATGTTAAACTTACAAGGTGTAAGCACCTCAAAGGATTGTTTGATTAAAAACAAAGACACAGGTCTATCCTATATACAAAAGTTTGTTAAAATATAAAGATACAGATGTTTAAAGTAAAATGATAAAATGAAGGATGCAATGCAAATATTAATCAAAAGCAAGCTAGAATGCTTGCATTAATATGAGACAAAGCAGACATGAAAATAGGGAATATTACCAGTCATTTTACAAAGACAAATAGATCAAGTCATCAAAACGACATAACAATCCTAAATGTGTATGCTACTGATAATGAGCTTGAAGATACATGAAGCAAAGTGAATAGAAATGAAATAAGAAATAGACAATACCACATTCCTCTCAGTAATTGATGGAACACATTTTACAAGGACTATAGAACACTTGAACAATGCTCTCAACCAACTTGACCTAATATTTATAGAATGCTGCAATAACCACAGAACATACATTCAATAATACAAGTGATATTCACCAAGATAAATTATATTCTAGGCCATAAAACAGTGTTAATAAATTTAAGAGTACTCAAATCATGCAGATATGTATGCTGAAAAAAATGCAATTAAATTAGAAATGAACGAAAAAATTTCTGAAGATTTAGAAGTTAAACATACTTCTTAGTAACCAATGAGTCAGATAAGAAATCACATCAGAAATTAGAAAATATTTGAACTGAATTAAACTACATTAACATTTGTGTAATATACTGAAAGCCTTCTTTATGTGCTATTAGAAAAGAGATAGATCAAGTCAATCATTTCAGTATCTGCCGTAGTAAAATAAAAATAATAAACATAAGATCAGAAGACAATGATATTGAAAACAATAAACTGACAAGAGGACATCAATGAAACTAAGAACTAATTCTTTGAGGGGTTCAATAAAGATGATAAGCTTCCAGGAAAAAAGTTACCAATTTCCAATTATGAACCACTTTGTGCTAGTATATTCTGTCACCTAGGTGACATGAGCAAATTGTTGGAAAGAAGGAGATCACCAAAGCACATTCAAGAAGAAATAGATACCCTAAATAGCTCTGTATCTAAAGTAATTCAATTTGTAGCTTAATATTTTCTTTAAGAAAGAAACCAAAAATGGCAACAACAGTTCTAGGTCTGGGTAGCTTCACTAATGAATTCTAGTAAATGTTTATGTAAAAAAAAAAACAACAAAACAAAACAAAACAAAAACACCAATTGTATAAACACTGTTTTTTGTTTGTTTGGTTAGAAATAGAAAGGAACCCAACCATTCATTTTATGAAATCAGTATTTCTGTGATAACCTTACGAGATATTATAAAAAAGAAAATTGCAAACAACTACTCCTCATGAACACAGTCACACAAATTCTTAGCAAAATTTCAGCAAATAAAAATCATCCACAAAGAGAAAAAGAATACATCATGACCAAGTGAATTTTTACCAGAAATGAAAGTTTTGGTAACATTCAAAAATCAAGGAAAGGGACTTTTGGTTTCTTGCTCTACATAAAAAGGGTTTGAAAATCACCAGGTCATCCTAACAGCAAGTTAAAACCCAATCAGACCGAAAAACCAACAAGTCATTAAACCAATAAGTCATCTAGGATCCTGTAGAGAAGCGACACAAGGAAAACCAGGATTAGAGGGACAGACAGGCAAATACAGCAGAGACTCACCAGTGGAAACTGCCTGGGGAGCCAGTGTCTGAGTAGAGAAAGCTGAACAGTAGTTTCCAAACTGCTGGAGGATATGGACAACTCTGGGAGTTAAAATCTCCAGGCATAGGAGGGTCCCCAGAATTTCTTAAGACTTACCTGCAGGAGGGATCCCTGGGTGGCTCAGCGGTTTGGCGCCTGCCTTTGGCCCAGGGTGCGATCCTGGAGACCCGGGATCAAATTCCCACGTCGGGCTCCCGGTGCATGGAGCCTGCTTCTCCCTCTGCCTGTGTCTCTGCCTCTCTCTCTCTGTGTGACTATCATAAATAAATAAAAATTTATTAAAAAAAAAAAACAAAAAGACTTACCTGCAGGAGCTCTAAGTCAATAGCAGAGGACATATATCCTCAGACTTCCAGCAGGGAGGGGAGAAAAGGAACCATTACGAAGTACACCGAGTCCTCTGTTCCTCTTAAAAAAGACCTCAGGAGGAACCAAAAAACTAAGAGGCAAGAGACTAATACCTGCTGAGGTCTTATCAGAGCCTAACTGACTATATTGATGCTGGGTTTTTTCCTCCATCAGTACACTGGGGTAGACATATTCAATCTAGGTTGAACTCGGTTCCACGGGATAAAAGAGTTCACAGGTGTTCTGACTTGGCTGCATACTCGATGGAAAACTGGCCAGGTAAGAAGCGTTACAACACTACATGATCCAGCTGTGGAGAATAGATTTGGATGTAGGTGAGAGACAGCCTGAGGGGCGATATCCTCAGTAGAAAGAGATTTAAAGAGAAATCATACTGTGGGACAAAGTGAGAAAAATGGTCATCTTATAGGGTTATTTGGTACACAATGAGATTTGGTTGATGAAAATAACATTAAATTACCAGAATCGGTGCGAAGTACTGCATATTAGTCAACTTGCTTTCCCAGGATGTGGACTAAGGATGCAGGGTTTTTTTGGTTTTTGGTTTTTGGTTTGCTTTTTGTTTTGTTTGTTTAAATAGAAATTGGTTCCCTCAAATCAACACACAGTATAAGAGCCTGTCTTTAGTGAAACCCTTCAATCATGGGATTCCTGTGCAAGTGCACTTGTGCAGGAATCGTTTTTTATCTCCAATATAAAATGCTTAGCCAAATATTTAAAATAATACTATATAAATAGGGGAAACAAAGCTTGTCAGGGAACATGACAATCACTGCAGTGGTGGTTTCTAATGATAGTATCAATATTCTTGAACACTTCTCTCACTGTGTCTATGTCCCTCCCATAACTCCAGGCTGTGTCACTGCTTGGCCAATAGTATAAGGTGGAAATGACAGAGGGCCAGTTTTTGTGTCTAGTCTTTATGAAACCGATAGCTTCCACTTATGTCTCTTGGGTATTTGGCTTTGAAAACCAATCCCCAAGTGATGAAGAAGCCTAAGTGGGCTGCCTCATGGAGAAGCTCAATAATTAGAACATCAAATTGCCAGTCATGAGACTCAGTCATTTTACAAGTAAATCTTCTAGCCCAGATGAATTATGCCAGCTGACGCCATGTTGAATAGAGATTAGCTGACTCCATCAGGTTCTACCAAAATTGTACATATGTAGGCAAAATAAACTATTGCTTTTGTGTAATATCCCTGAAACTTTAAGATAGGTAGCTGCTCAACCATGAATAACTGGAACAGTTGCATGCTTGGTGGCTCTGGAGTTCTGGACAGACTTCTGATGCCTGTAGAAAGGAAATCTTCACTTTATGCTATAAGTTCTAATCAAAATAGATACAGTAGTATCCCTCTCCCTCAAGTTCCTGAAGTCCTTGTTGAAATCAGTTTGCTATTATCCCTTTTCAGAAAACAATTTGATAGAAGATGCTACAGTAGAGATGAAAAATTGAAGACAACATATTCAGGTAACTTATTTCAAATCACACAGTTAATATAATAGTAGAACCAAACTGATTTGGTCATGATTCTTTATATAGTTGCCTTACCCCCTCCCCACCACACCCCAAAGTCTGTCTTCCTTAGAATTCCAAAGGATCTCATGAGGAATCATTAGGCCATCTTTGAATCACCTGAAGCTGCATTAAAAGTTCTGGATTTATTCCTGTCATTTTTTTTTCTAGAGATTTCCAAAGTTTCATCAGTTTCTCAAAGGAGTCTAGAACTCCCCAGACTTTGTTAGTGTTATTTCTGCTCAGTTATAGAAAACTTGTTTTTATTTCTTAAATATTTAATTTATTTATTCATGAGACACACACACACACACACACACACACACACACACACACAGAGGCAGAGACACAGGCAGAGGGAGAAACAGGCTCCCTGCAGGGAGCCTGACACGGGACTTGATCCCAGGTCTCCAGTATCAGGCTCTGGGCTGAAGGTGGCACTAAACCGCTGAGCCACCGGAGCTGCCTGAAAACTTCTATTTTTATTAATGAGTTAAAAACAAGAACTGTAAAATTATGGAAGAATCAACTAATGTCTGCATCTTAGTAAAAATATGGCACATGTTGCAGACTGATGTTCAGATTTATGAGGCATATTAAATTCCCATCACTTCATTCATCAAGTTATTAACAAAGATCCTCCTATATGGCAGGCACTCAAAAATGAATGAGCGAAATTCCCAAGCTAAGTCTTCTGATTTGACATTTTCTCTTATCTTCTCATGCCTTCTGATCTGCTGGCTAGAGTTTGGTAAACATAATCTGAACAATTGAATACCTGCCTCACTAATTGTTTGTTTGTTTTTTTTTCCACCTTATCCTGACTTCTGAGCATTCATTAAAAGCCCTTTTTGATCATCTGTCTTTAAAACTAAAGTAGTTTACTAACCAGGCATTTCCTAGCTTGCTTATCTCACAGGTGACAGTGGTTTTGACAAAGATCCCAGTGGCACTGATTCCCTGAGTTAAAAAAGAAAAAAAAAAAAAGAATCCTAATATCTTTCTTTCAATTTCAAATAAGAGGTCTTTGCAATCCTCTTTCCTTCCAGATCAGAAAAACACAAATAAAATCTTAAAAGGGGTATTTCTCAATTGAGAGTCTTTCTATTTACATTTACTCCCCTAGGTTTCATATTTTAGGACAAACAAAAGGAAGTAAATTTTTAGTTTCCAGATTTTGGAAGAGAAATGAAAACACCCACTTTCTTGTCAGGTTAGTATGTTAACTAAATGTATCTTAATTTTTTTCTTCCACATTTTAGCAAAGGTTAGCACATAACAGTGGAATCCTCACCAAAGAGTACATCAGAAACTGTTTTGTGAAAAAAATATATATACACACACATATATAGATATAAATATTTATATATGCATTCTCACAGGATACTTAGTATCCTAAAATTTCATTTGCATAAAAATGTTGAAAGTTTATATTGGGTTCATTTGGTCATTTATGTAAATAAATTCCATTAGAGAATTAGTCCCACATAATATAACTTGTGGTCTCTAGAGAAATTAATTAGAAGCTTCTTTACTCAAACACATTGCTGTCCCTTGGAGGCAGAGACTTTCCATGGATGGAAGGAATGGTGGGTACAAACATTTGGGGCTGACCAGAATAGCACCATGCTTCTTTTATTCTGTTAGGAGCTGCCAGCCATAGGAGCTAAGACTGACTACAAAATTTATTGTCTCAACCAAGATATCTTTGAGAGTGAAAGAAAAGGTTTTTAATAATCATAGGATAATGGACATAAGCAGGGAAAACTGGTATGTTGTTACCAAATTGGGACTTGTAGTCATCCATCATGGGTAATGACATGTGACTAGAACTTACTCTTTCCTTGAAATTGTTCTTTAAATTCTTTCTAACAAGGAGAGCCTTTTTTTCTCTAGATTCAGAGTTCTAGGTCTGTGAACTTGAAGTTGTCCTAGACTTTGTCACCCACTGATGTGTGGAATTAAATCTGAGTGATTAAAGTATAACATAAATAAAAGGGAACATAAAAATTAAAAAAAAAAAAAGATTCTGATGTTTCTTTTGTTTCTGATTCTTGTTGTTCAGACAACCATTCTGCCCTCACTGGTTGGTTAGACAAACTAATGAACACCTTTTATGCTTAAACTTATTCAAGTTAGGCTTGTTACTTGCAAACAGAAATATCCTAATACACATGCATAAATTTTAAGTATATTCATTAATACAAGAACTTTCTCTAGGATGAGGAAAAGCATACATTGTTAGTTTGAGGGACATAAATCCTTTTTGTATCCTCTTTCCCTTGGCCACTTTGGAATTCACTCTCATTCTGACTTGGTTTTGTGGGTAATATGAAACTGGTTCTTATAGAAAGGATCATTGTGCTAGGTAAAGGTGGCTGTAGGCCCATCTATAACACATTAAAAATAATCCTCATAGTTGCATGTGAGTCAACTTAGTTCACAAGGAAACTTAATTAGCTTTTGTGGAAAATTCTTTTCAGTAATAACAATTAAATTCGCCTAGAGTAGTTTTCTGCATATCTATCAATAACAAGCTAACAAACATTCCCTGCTTATAAAAATTTCTGAAATCCCTTGTTTTCTCTCTGCTCCAAGCTTGTTTCTTCAACTTTCCCTTCAATCTTGTGTTATCCCCATGTCCTTCCAGTAAATTTCTTTTACATTAGACAGAAGAACTCATCAAAATTTTCTATGTGTGAATCATCCCAATCCCTACATATATTTCACAGGAGAATCCATAAAACAACTATATTAGTTGCCTAGAGCTGTCATAGTAAAGTACCACACACTAAGCAGCTGAAACAATAGCAATTTTTGTCTTCTAGTTCTGGAGGCTAAAAGTCTGAGATCAAAGTGTCTGCAGGGTTGGTTCCTTCTGAGCCATTTGAGGAAGAAGCTGTTCTGTGCCTCCCTCCTAACTTCTGGGTCCCACCCCCAACTGCACCTCCTCCAGCAATATGGCATTCCTTAACATTTAGATGCTTTCATTGTCACGTAGTGTTCTCCCAGAGTGCCTGCTATCCCGTGTCCAAATTTTCCTTTTCCATAAGTCCTATTTCATAAGTCACCAGTCATATTGTATTAGGCTTTAACCTATAACTCATCTTAACTTGCTCATCTACAAAGACCCTTTCCCTAAGTAAGGTCATATTCACGGGTATTTGGCTTAGGACCACTTTTGCTGGTACACTATTCAATCCATAACAATCAAAGATCTGAAACTATTTGGCAAGTGAAGCACTAGTGTATTTTTACACACACCACTGGCTAATCTCTTTGTGCCTGGTTATTTATGTCATAGAGTTGAGTATGCAAGGATGAAAAACTGTTCGATTTCACTTTAGGTGAGATGTTCTTTCATGTCCAGTTCTACAAACTCTCTTCCATTACCTCAAGTTCAGTTTTTGTTTTTTTTTTTTTTAAGATTTTATTTATTTATTTACAAGAGACACAGAGAGAGAGGCAGAGACATAGGCAGAGAGAGAAGCAGGCTCCCTTTAGGGAGCCTGATGTGGGACTTGATCCCAGGACTCTGGGATCACAACCTGAGCCAAAGGCAGATGCTCAACCACTGAAGCACCCAGGTGCCCGGGGTTTTGTTTCTTTAAATATAAATAAATAGATAAATGCAAATTGATGTACAGTGAATTTTCCTCCTAAAACTAAAAATCAATTGATAAGTCTGGATATGGGAGGGAAAATGAGTTTTGATAGGAAAACATATGGTGGAGAGAGGTGAAAATCAGAAAGAGAATAGTGACTAGGGATAAAGATACAAAAGATGTGCTAAAAAAGAGGGCCCCTGATAGGGAAGTGTAGGTGGGAGTAATCCCAACATAAAGATGCTTAGCATACTAGAAAAGCAATTTGTATTGAAATTAATATAGTTTAAAAAAATTAATGGGACAAGATTACATATTTCCCCACTACTACTCCATTAGCATATATGATTTATCTTGTATCTACAAAGAAGACAGTATTTATTGAATGAATAAATTAATCAAATTTTAAATGGAATACACAATAGTAAAACTACTATTGATATAGTAAAATATACATAACTAAAAGAGTATATTTAGAGAACTATGAAGGGGTAAGATACTAGCAAACAATAATCATGTAAACTATTGATGACAGAGATGGAAATTCAGTTGGGAATGTGGGAGTCTGGATGCCACAGTGATTATAAGTATTTTCCAGATAAGGAGATTTTTCATTTTTATAAACACAAACAAAATATGCCTATTTTAAAATAAATAATAACAATAGTTGAATTTTATCATGCTAGTGAACAATGATTTATAAAAATACCAACATTCTTCTTCAACCTTGGTGTTTAGTATTATCACATTATTAATCAAATAAACCAGAACACCATGAATAGCAATATATGAAATAGATATGGACATTTGCCTTAAAATATACAGAAATATTTAGGTAGCATATTATATTCCATATGCTGTATTTCAACATTATAATGACAATCAGTATAACCAACAAAACAAATCCAAACAAAACAAATTAAAATTAATTATATTAATGGTCAACATTAGCACAACTTCTAAGAATTATGGGTTTGACAGTTTATTAACAAAACCTTTACTTATCGGGGATCCCTGGGTGGCTCAGTGGTTGAGCATCTGCCTTTGGCCCAGGGCCTGATTCTGGAGTCCCAGGATCAATTCCCACATCAGGCTCCCTGCATGGAGCCTGCTTCTAGCTCTGCCTGTGTCTCTGCCTCTCTCTCTTTGTGTGTCTCTCATGAATAAATAAATAAAATCTTTTTAAAAATGTATCTTTAATACATTTTCTTTATGAGTAATAGTTTTATACCATGAGTAATAGTTTTATACCTATAAAATGCAGATAATATTCCTAGTTTCTAGAGCTTGTGTTCTTTATTGACTACAGCTCTCAGTGACATTGTGAAATCCTCCCTTCAAATGGCTTTTTGCACATATCTAGTGAATTTTCTTTTACTCTGTATTTATAAACTTGAACTTTATAACAAAGTTACCAAGAGAGTGACTTTGCTTGAGGCACTAAATTCCACAGGCAGAATTAATGATGTCCCTAATACACCCCAGCTTAAATCTAAACTAATAGAAAATGAGGAACAAGCAGTGCAGGACTTCAACAAGCTGCAAAACTTAATATTAATGTCTGTTCCTGAAAAGTTTAGCTACCATTACATTAGCTGAATAAATAACCCAAGAGAAAAGAAGCTTCATTTACCAGTTAGCTCTGCTGAGTCATCCTCAGCAGGAGAGAGGAGTCCACTGGAACTACCCTCCTTAAACCAAGTGTGCATGTCCTAGCTATGAGAGATGTGGTCAACTGGCCAGGGATGTATTTCTGAAATAATTTGCTCTAATTGTCTGTGATGGAACAATTAAAAAGGTTAGTTACCTTTAGTATATCTCCTGCTTTAATGTTTGCATTTCATTTTTTTCAAAATTTTCAAATATGTAGAAATTATAAAAGTACTGAAGAATTTCTTTGCTAAGGATGCATTTTGCATTATTTTCTCCTGTTTTTAAGGAAAAATAAACATAATTTACTTTTTATGTAAATAAGCAGAAAACTACAAAAAAATCTTTTGAAACACTAGTGATCCCATGTTTCTCTACCAGCCTATGCACACAGTGTTCTAGGAAAAGACAAATAAATAAAACAACAAAACAAACACAGACCATCTGTTTATTCAGAGGCTCTATGACATAATAAAAATATGTACTACACTTCTTCAATGTCAATATAAAACATCCTGTTCCTTTCTTTCTTCAAAATAAATGTGAGACAATTAAAGCACGAGACTCCATATACATATAGAATTTAAAATATTGCTGTTGGCTTAAGACTTATAGTTGTCTAGTACTTTAATAAACCCACAAATACTTCAAAGGGATGTATAAGTCACAGGGATAAAAGACACAGCACAGGGAATAAAGTCAATGGTATTGTAATAGTGTTGTATGGTGACAGATGGTAGCAACACTTGAGCTGAGCATAGCATAGGTATTAACTAAATCTCCATGTTGTACATCTGAAACTAATGTATCGTTGTGTGTCAACTATATTTCAATTAAAATAATGATAAGGAAAACCAAAACTAAAGAAAAAATTATTTTTCCAATACTACCAACAAATTATGTATGTAACATTTATTCAGTTGTATATTCTTAGAGTGTGTTCATTATCATTTTGATTTTATTCTTTTATTTCAGCAATGCTATCTCCCTTGATCTGTTTTTCATAAAAAGGTCATTTGGTATCTGTATAGGAGGAACTGTGGTATCATTTCTATGTGCTCTTTTTCTTTATTCTTTTTTATTTATATTTATATTTATTTTATTTTTATGATTTTTTCTATTTTCTTTTGTTACTTTTTAAAGATGCCTCGTATATGATAGTTTTCTATGGGTAATTTTATAAGTAATTTTAGCTTCAAAAAATACTGCTTTTAGCCAGCTTGATCACGCCTGTTACTACATATTTCATCATTGGTACTACATAACTACTTATCACATAATCTCAAATTATTGTTTTTTTTAAATAAAATTTCAAATTAGCAGTACTTGAATAAATCAACATGTACTAAATAATGCGCCTAATAAAGTTAGTACTCAGGGATTATTGAATATGTTAATATCTGTGGGACCTCAGATCTATAGGACTCAGTTCATTCATGTATATATCTAGATGAGATCATGTATAGCTGCTAATTATTCCTAAGAAATAATTATACAGGCTAAAAATATAGTTCAATTGCAACAATATTTAGATAAATGCTAATAATTTGAATAAACTTCAAGATGAAAAGATTTAAGAATAAAAGCATGCTTTATTTTGATGATTGAGAAACTGTATTCTTTATCATTAAATTTGAAAGATTGTCAATGTTGTATACATGCTTTGATTTGTTATTCCATTCATTTATTCAACATATATGCATTAAGCATCTTTATATGTAAAACTATAATATCACTGAGAATTTTCTAAGTGTGGTATCAAAGGGTGCTTAAAAATGCATTTCACACTTATTTTGATAAAGCAAGTTAGTACACTGATCTGTTGGAATCTATTTTTAATATTTGGAAGGTTGCATCTTAGTAGTATTTTTAAATATGCTATGGAAAGCTAAGAATAGAAAATGGTTTTCCTACTAAAAAATATCTCTTAACTATAGGAAACAAACTGAGGGTTGCTGGAGGTGAGGTGGGAAGGGAGACAGGGTTACTTGGTCACAGGCATTAGGAGGACATGTCTATGTGATGAGCACTGGGTGTTATATGAAACTGATGAATTAGTGAACTCCACATCTGAAACTAATGAAACACTGTATGTTAACTAATTGAATTTAAATAAAATGAGTTAAAAAAATAAAATAAAAACATTGATAACCACAGCCACACTGGGAGGGTGGGGAAAAATATACTGGCAAAAATCTTATTCTTAAGCAGGTTAAGTTCTATTTAGAAGTAGTCATCTAAAGCTTTACTATACAGGTCAGATACTAAGAATTCAGTTGGCCAAATTAATTTGCTGATAAATATTAAATTAAACTCAATATAGAGGCACTTGGCTGGTTCAGTGGTTGAGAGTCTGCCTTTGGCTCAGGGCGTGATCCCAGGGTCCGGGATGGAATCCCACATGCAGCTCCTTGCGGGAAGTCTGCTTCTCCCTCTGCCTATCTATGTCTCTGCCTCTCTCTCTGTGTCTCTCATGAACAAATAAATAAAATCTTAAAAAAAAAAAACCTCAATATAAATAAAGCTTCAGAAAAATGTCAGTAGTGATACTTTATTTCTTTTCTAAAAATATCCCCTATATTTAGGATAAAATTCACAGTTTATGGCAGTGACTATAAAGAAGCAGGTTCAATTGAAAAGCCTGAGCATTTGTGACAAATAATACATGTGTGCATGAAGTAAATATATTTGAAATAATAAAATATAAATAATCCATAATTTGGAGGGCTCAGTAATTTTGTGGCATATATTTCTGTGGAGTTATATATGTAATAAAAAAAGAAACTAGATAATTAGAGGAAACTATAATATTTCTACATTTATTATATATAAGAAAATCTATAAAGTTAAAACTTTAAAAATTATCAGCAGAAATTATCAGAAACAATGATTTTTGAAAGCCCAAGAAAGCAAAATTTAAAAGAATATAAATAAAATAAGTAGACAGATTGCTTAAAAAGGCACTGTACTTTATGTACTATTAAACTGAATACATTAATATATTAATATTGATAATCAAACTGTTACTCATATATTAGGTGACAAAAAATCTTTATTAAAAGGAATAATTTTACTGACTACTCTTTCAAAATCAGAATCCAGTAAGACTAAAAATGGACATCAATATTCTAAATAAAATTACCCAAACTTAAACATTTCGACATACATACACATATGTATATACATATACAGACACATACACATGTGTATATAATGAAAATTAAATGCATATAAATAATATATAAATAGTGAAAATGCCTTGTAACAATGAAACTATTACATTATTGTGACATATAACTCTAAGCTTATATATCTATATAAGTTATATATCTCTATTAGATATATAACTTTTAAAAGCTGAACTTAGAAGAAAGTCTCATTATTAAATACAGAAGCATTAAAGCAAATTTATTTCATATGCAACTTGAGAACTTAGATAATACAAAAATAAGTCTAAGCATAACTGAGTAAATTTGTTTATGACATGAAAATTTAAAATTTTAGAAAAAAATAAGTATTAATAAGAAAGCCTTTAATCACAACTAAAGAAAATTGACTAAACTGATTTGATCCATGAGAAAATGTATTATTTCATAGAATAGGAAGTCCAAATATAGAGTTACTCATGTATAGTAGAGTAAGGGAGTAAAGTGATGATCTTCACTTTACCATTCTCTGTATGTTGGATTTCATCAAAGGCCAGATCTATTTCTGTGTGCAACCTGGTTATAACACTCCTAGAGGTCCTTATCAGGCATGAGGACATCTAAATCATATTCTTCATGTCTATTTTAAAGCATTGGAAAACTGATCTCAGAAACTTACCAGTAGAGTTCCCTTCATATCTTTCAACCATAATTATATCCTTTGCTTTTGCTTCAACCAATTAATGGAAAAAGGAATGGAACAAAGATGACTGGTTTAGACCAATTAGAATTCAAGTCTCTGGACTAGGTCAGAAGTGCCTCATCTCAAACACAGAGCTGTAGGAGGCTCTCAAAGGAGGCTGTATCTTCAAACCACATACAGACCAGGTCTGCGAAAATAAAAACAAATTAATGACTATCACTAAACTTACTTCTTTGAAAAAAACTGAATGTGTAACTTTAGATGCATATGTTAAATTTAATCAGGTAAAATATTGAAAAAGAAACAATATGGATGAATTTATAATATACATATGTATATATATGATATATATTACGATGTATAATATAGAAGAGATAAAACATTAGACTGGCACATGACAAACTGGATAGGATGGATGGTTTTAAAAAATATTAATGCTAACTAAAACAAGGAAAAGGAGAACATTTGAGAAAATAAGCAAGAAAACTGTCCAAAAGTATTTCTAAAACTGTCCTTGACTATTACAAGTAAATGCTTAATTTGTTTCAGAATTAAGGAAAAGATTGAGAGCATCCTGATTACTTTCGAAAATTAGCATATCTTGTATCAAAAACATTGCATAGATTTTTAAAAAGTGGAAAATTGTAAACCAATTTCATTTATGACTATGGATGAACCTAATCTACTAGGATTAGGTTCAGGAGAAGCACAAAAAATGCTAAATTACAGTCACTTAAAAGAGAAGTTAATTTTTCATATAAATGAAGTCCAAATATAGGCAGGTTGGGACAGGTGTGCCAGATGCAGAAACATCAGGGATCCCCATTCCCAAAAATTTTCTCTCCCACTCTCCTGGTGTGAGTCCTCCTTTTCAGATCATAGTTTAGAATGGCTGCTAGAGCTTTAACTGTAACAAAATTTCAAGGATGAAAAAGGAGAAAGAAAGAAGAACTAAAGGTTACATATCTTAAGTAAATGAGATCCTTTTATGAAGCGTTGGTGGAAATAACAGACAACACTTCTGCTTGTAATGAATAAGCAGAACTTGGTTACATGGCCATGTCTGGATTCACGAAAGGCTGAACATCATAATCACTTAGGTGAGCACATTGCTGCTGCAATTAACCACTTCTGTTAATAAAGGATGGAAGTTTCTGCCACACACGCAAAAATTCTTAATAGAAAACTAACAAATCTAACACAAATGTATTACAAGAAAATTAAATCATGATCAAGTTGACCTTTTCCCCCAATGCAAGAATAATTTAATATTCTAAAGTCTATTTTAGTGTTCATCCCATAACTAATTCAAAGGGAAAAGACTACCTCAATAGTATGCAAAAAACAATTTGACAAAATCAAACATCAATTCCTGAAGACAAAAATTTCTAATTAAAATGACTATTCAACATGATAAATAAAACTTCTAAACATAAGTAACCAATGCCATACTTTAAAAAAAAGGAGTCATTTCTTGTATGTCTGAAACAATTGAAGATGCCTAATTTCATTAATATTATTAATCGGTCTTCTTATAGTGCTTTTTATTTAATACTTCCTCAATCTTTTTTATTATCAACACAAATAAGGGAGTTATATAGGGGCTTATGTGGTTAGAAAAAAGCCTGTCATGGGATTCTTGCTTATTTCTACCTAAACTCTGTAAAGGACTTACCCCTCCAATTTAGAATCACTATTCAAGATAATTATTTTATAAAACGAGGGGGAAGGGAACCACAATCGTCACTATCATGAATAATATTTTTCCTCAGCAAAGTTTAAAAGACAAAACTGAAAAAAGGGAAAAAAAATAACTAAAAACTAATAATGGTGGGGCACCTGGGTGGCTCAGTGAGTTGGGCATCTGCCTTGGGCTCAGGACATGATCCCGGGGTCCTGAGATAGAGCCCTGTATCAGGGTCCCTGCTTGGCGGGGAGACTGTTCCTCCCTCTTCTGGCTGCTTGTGTTCCCTCTTGCTATCTCTCTCTCTTAAGTAAACAACAAACAAATAAATAAATAAATAAATAAATAAATAAATAAATAAATAAAATCTTAAAAAGAACTAATAATGGTGTTGTATAAAGTGGACTATTATTATCATTATTTTTCTGATGTCCACAATGAAAATAAAGTGAAAATAATTTCACTTAATAGAAAACATATAAAATACCCAGAATAAACCTAATTAAAAGTATACAGAACTCATGAAGAAATGTATAAGTTTTAATGAAAGATATAAAATATAAGGTGAAAGATAACATTTTCTTGATCGGAAATGATTGCCTAATTTATTCACTTAACAATAGTTAATTGATCTTCTATTATTTGCTTGATTCTATGTTAGGCACTGGGGTCACAGGAGAAAACATATTTTCTCTGGTTGGAAGGTTTTTGTCTTCCCAGAATTCATAACTGAAAACTAATAGCCAAGATGATAGTGTTAGGAGGTGAGGACTTTGGCAAATGAATAATCTGTGAGGCAGAGTCCTCAGGAATGGGATTAGTAACTTTATAGAAGCCCTAGAGAGCTAGCTTGTCCTTTTTGCTGTATGAGGACACAAGAAGTTTGAAACACATAGGAGGGCCTTCACTAAACTAGGCTGGCACTCTGATATCAGATTTCTAGCCTCCAGATTGTGAGAAATAAATTTCTGTTGTTTATAAACCCAAATGGACTAAGACAATATTTAACATTATGATCCTTTGGAATGGGCTAAGACAATATTTAACATTATGATCCTTTGAAAGCATATTAAGGAGCAATATTATAAATACTAAGAGGCAGTAATTAAAATTTTCAAATAATAATAACAGTAAATAACAAAAATATCTTTACTGGGCAACTGGAATTTGAATGATCAGCAAAGTTCTTCCTAGGGAGACATTCTAGCTGAGATCAAGGAAGCAGATATGCTAATATCTGGTTTAAGCACATTCCAGCAGAAGAAATGTCAAATACAAAATTTCTCAGGTAAAAATAAGTTGAGTTCAAAGATTATTTTTTCCTATAGGAGAATCTAAGAGGGAAAGTTTTGTGGAATTATGACAATTTATTATTAATCAAGATAATAAAAATAAAAAGACATTGTCACAAGAACAAATTGGCAGAATCAGATTTAGATATGAAGCAGATATTGGGTTATCAGAGACTTTAAAATAACTATCATTAATATGCTAAAAGATCCAGTGGGAAAGGTGGAAAACATTTATGCACAAATGTGGAAATTGAGCAGAAAGATGGAGTTTAATGAAAGAACTAGAAACAAAATCAACACCACGGTATTAGAGAAGAGTAATTCCTGTAATTGGCTCATCAGTAAACTCAACACAGTTGAGGAGCAGTCAATTTCAACAAAATCCAAGCAGGATTTTACATATAAATCAATAAGCTTATTCTAAAAATATATGGAATATTTAATAAAATAGGATAGCCAAACAATTTTGAGAAAATAGGAACAAAGTGAGAGATCTTACAGTACCTTATTTGAAGAGTTGGTAGAAAGGTGACATAACCAAAATAATTAAAACACACTGTATTCATAAAATGATATATCAATCAACAGAACAGAGAGCTCAGAAATACACACATGGTCAATGCATTTTTGACAAAAATTCAATGAAGGAGGATAGTCTTATGAACAAAAAGAGCTGGAACATTCACACATCTATAAAAAAATGAACTTCAATCCATACTCACATCATATACAAAGTTAATTCAAATGCATCTTAGAACTGCAGAAACCACAGGAGAAAATGTTCACTACCATGTGTTAGACAAAGATATCTTAGTTAGATTACCGTTCACATCAATCATAAAAGAAAAAATATATCTAAATTGGACTTTATCAAAACTAACAACTTCTCTTCAAAAAGTACTGGAAAGAAAATGAAAGTGTAATTCAATGTCTAGGAGAAACCTATGTATCTTAAAGTGCTTTTACCTAGAATACATTTTTTAAAAAACCCTCTTAAATGGAATATTACTCAGCCATTAGAAATGACAAATACCCACCATTTGCTTCAACGTGGATGGAACTGGAGGGTATTATGCTGAGTGAAATAAGTCAATCGGAAAAGGACAAACATTATATGTTCTCATTCATTTGGGGAATATAAATAATAGTGAAAGGGAATAGAAGGGAAGGGAGAAGAAATGGGTAGGAAATATCAGAAAGGGAGACAGAACATGAAGACTCCTAACTCTGGGAAATGAACTAGGGGTGGTGGAAGGGGAGGAGGGCGGGGGTGGGGGTGAATGAGTAACGGGCACTGAGGGGGGCACTTGACGGGATGAGCACTGCGTGTTATTCTGTATGTTGACAAATTGAACACCAATAAAAAATAAATTTATTATTTAAAAAAACCCTCTTAAAACTCAATAATAAAAAGAGAATAAGCACAATTTGAAAGAGAAAAGGGAGAAAAGATTTAGAAAGACTAACTTTACCAAGAAACAGTATATGAATGACAAATAAATACATGAAAAGATTCTCAACATCATTAATTTTCAGGAAATGCAAATTAAAGCTACAAGGAGATTCTATTACACACTGATTAGAATCACTCAAGTTAGAAAGAAAAATGGACGGTGCCAAGTGTTGGTGATGGCCCAGAATAACTGGGTTACTTATAAGTGGCAGATGGGAATGTAAAACTGTACAACCACTTTGAAAAACAGCATGTTATGTTCTTACATGAAGCTATATACACCTTCCATACAGGTACTGTGCAATATACCATCACAGTCCAGGGCTTTAACCAAGATGAATGAAACTTACATTCACACAAAGACCTATGCAACACTGTTCACAGCAGCTTTATTCGTGATAGCCCCAAACTGGGAAGAATTCAAATATCCATCATCCAGTGACTAGAGAAACAAATTATGGCATATTCATTCAATATTGAATAAATCTAAGAACATTATGTAAAAATAACAGCCTGATATAAAATACTAGAGCATGATTCCATTTACATGACATTCTTAAGTGGACAAAGCCACAGAAATGGAAACCAGGGACATCTGAGTGGCTCAGCAGTTGAGCATCTGCATTTGGGTCAGGGCGTGATCTCAGCATCCTGGGATTGAGTCCCGCATAGGGCTTTTTGCGGGGAGCCTGCTTCTCCCTCTGCCTATGTCTCTGCCTCTCTCTCTCTGTGTCTCACATGAATAAATAAATAAAATCTTTTAAAAAGAAAAGAAAAAGAAATGGAAACCATATCAGTTGTTTTCAGTGGTTGGGTTTTGGGGAAAGAGAGTGACAACAAAGTGTCACAAGGTAAATTTTTAGAGTAATAGAATTCTATATCTTTCTTGCAGTGATGGTTTATACAACTGTTTGTATTATACCTCATATATCTGACCCAAAAAAGAACCTCAGAAAAAAAGTAGTGTTCTGTTTATTCTAAATTTACCTTATGTCTTCTGGGTAAATGTAGCCCCAACTGACATGCTCATTTCTCTGGATGTGTGCGCTATTCATTCTGGCCCACTGTTTTCTCCTTGTCTTATTTATGCTTTCACAAGGCTGTACGTATTTTGTCCCATTTTTTAGTTGTCTGCAGTTATTATTATTGGAGGCTAATGTCTTAACATACTAGTTCTACATTCTCACAATAAACTAGATGACTATTTTAGGCACATCCAAAGCAATACCATTAGCCAAACCAAATTATGTAGAAAGCAACTGCATATGAGACCTAGGGAATTGTCTATAGGCATGAGGTTTTCCTCAATCATATTTTTGGCTTGTTGTATATGATTAAAATGAAGCCGTCTTATTGCTAACTCAGAAGGAGTCTGATGGGATCTACCTGCTAATCTACCCAGAATGTTATTAAGACTTCAGAAATAAGTGCACCTGCAAATCAATTAGTGGTGGCAGATTCATTATCAGAAGCAGGATTCCATGTACAACAAAGAATGCATCTGTACTTTGATCTGTTGATTTTGCCACTTGATTAGAATGTTATATGACATTTTGTTACCAATGCCAAAAATATGAAAAAGAAGTTTTAAGAGGTAATATTTACTTCTGTAATCAAGTCTATTTATATTTCATTTTTCTCATTTATGCATAATTGCTATCCTCTGTATATTCATAAATAAAATAATCATGAAGCCCTCTCTTTATCATAGAATATGGTGGACACTAGAAATAAAAAGTTTTTATAACAAGAAAAGTGTTTCTTTTCCCACAAAAGCTTTAAAAAAATCCAGTGAGGAGACTTTCATGCATGAAAATAATTCTAAAACAATATGAATAATGATGTAGTAGAGATGAGAACGATATACTACAAAAGGTTTGTCTAAAATCCAAAATAAAGGGCACCTAGAGGATTCAGTTAAGCATCTGCCTTTGGCTCAGGTCATGATCCTTGGGTCCTGAGATCCAGCTCCACATCTTGATCTCTGCTCAGCAGGGAGCCTGTTTTTCTCTTTGCTTATGTTTCCCCTGTCTGTGCTCTCTGGTGGTCTTACTCTCTGTCAAATAAATAAATATCTTTAAAATATTTTTAAAATATTTTAAAAACAGTAAAATAAAATCCAGAAATTAAATAAAAGTCTTCCTTGAAACATTCACTAGGAATACTTTTTCCTGGCCTAGAATTACGCTTAATCATCCCCTGAAAGATTTATACAGGGAAGACCCACCCACATTCTCAAGGGATCACCTGGGGGAAAAAAACAGAACAAAAAGTACTCTGCGACAGCAAGGTCCTTCCTGCCTATTCAACAAAAGTGTTACTAAATGACTGGATTCCATCAAACGCAATATTTATGTGCTAGGCTTAAAAATATTTTCTAATATTATCACTTAGCACCCAAGGCAAATTATTTTTCGGGCTGTGGTCTAAACAGAGATTGCAAATGACAACTTGTGCTCAAGCTAGAAACAGTGTTGGATAAAAAAACAAACCCCACTGTCTTTTGTTTATTTATTTTTTGCCTGTGGGCCTAAAAACTGTCTCAGGACAGTGATTATCTAGAGCCGGGAGGCACCAGCTTGTGAAAGCTGATTGTACATTATTCAACCTGGCTCTGTATCCATTGATGTCATGCTGGTAACATAGAAAAGGAGGCATTCTAGAAAGACAAAAGTTGAAAAAGTTGAAAGATCATTAGGAATGTTGAAAATACTGAAATCTCTTCAGCAATATATAATCTATGTAAAGGCAGACTGACCATTATGAAAACGTACTCTGAATGAACATAAAGACGCTAACAGTTCTTCTGAATTATAACACTTTCATGGAAAACCTTCAAATAGTACTTATAGAGGCCATAAGTAAGAAAAACAGGCAGATTATCCCATCACACGCAAGGCAGTTTAAACTCTGAAATAAGATGAGTTAGCTCTATGAAAATAAAAACCTGTAAGTCAAAATTTGTAATCCCTATAGCTATCCCTTTATATTCTTTACATATACTTTATATGTATATGTATATTACACTGGTATATAGAATCTAAATGATCACTATGTAGTCTTTATATGTATTTATAGATATATAATTAAAATTGTCACTATGTATAGCAAACTTTGAATGATCATTATCTTGGAACAATTTCTAGGAGACAAGGACATATACAGAGTTCTCTGCAGGAAGGGTCTACAAACCAGAGGTTCTTGACCCAAACCTGGCCTGTGGCCTACTTCTGTGCAGCTCTCAAATAAGAATTTTAAAATATTTTAAAGGATTAAAAAAGACAAAAAAGGAAAATGAAGAGGAGTACATGACAGAGACTACATGTGATTTGTAAAGCCTAAAATATTTCCTATCTGGTCCTTTGTAGAAAAAGTTTGCCACTCCCTGTTTTAGGACAAGGAAAGTAAAAGGCAGACAATCACTCATACAACTAGAGAAGACAGTCTTTTCTAGTAATCTAAAGGCCTTCAGAATCCAGTTGAACCATTACAGAATTGTTTGGTAAGGAGATAAATTTACTTATTCAAAACTAGCCCTTTTCTGAGAAGTAGTCTTTTTGCAGCCTTACAAAATCAATTAGCTTTAGGTCAGTCACTAGAGCTTTGCTTTGCTCATATCTAAAAGGTAAACAATCAATTTGACTTATACCATCAATTCAAAGGAAAATTTATCTATTAACCTAAACAGACCTGAAAATAGATAGCTATTGCGCAATTTACTTTCTAGAAATTCAGAAAATATTAGTTTCCTAAAACTGTTTTATTAATCCTTTCTGCAAGAAATGAAGCAAGCTCGCTAAAGCAGCCAGGGTTTGAGCTGCGCTTTGCCATCTACTGATTGTATGACCTTGAGCAAGATAGTAGATAGTGTCTGTCCTTCACTTCTTTTCCTCATCTATATAAAGTGGAACAAAATAAAACTGACAGTATTGGGCTATATTCATAATTAAGTAAAATGATGGTTACACAGTGATTAAGCGTTCAGTCACTGTGCTATTACTGCAAATAAAACTATCTCTAAACTAGGTTTTCCATTTGAAATTGTTGATACATTGTATTTTCTCTCAATCCATCGATCTAGTTGCTAGCTAGTTAGCGATACAATATGTTCCTGAATCAGAAATGTTTTTCTTCCTGCATTGCAATTTAAGATTTTTAAAAATTCAGAATGTGGCTATTTTTAATGTTGAGGGAAAATAATACACATAACTTTTAGAAGTATCACTTGAAATTGTTAATTTATACATTTTAGAACTAAACCCTTCAAACAATTTCTGCCTTTGAAGGGTTAAGAAAGGGCTAACCCTTTCGGGCTTCATTCCATGTCAGAAATTGTGAAATTCACCTACCACTTAATGGATTTTGTTTGCCCTCTCTATGATGTTTGGGTATTCATGGTTTCCTTTTGTGATATGGCTAAATGTTAAATTGTTTGGCTTAAACTCTCTGGAAAGCCCCTGATAATGTATGGAAACCAGAGACTAAGACACAGTTATCATGTTTTTGCTTTCCAAGTACCTTAATGTCTCAGAGAATTAGATTGGAAAAATAAATTCATCTGAAGAAGTCTGATTATCTTAGATACTGTACCTCACTATGACTCATTCAGGAAAGAATAAGTCCCACATACTAAAGACGATGTCACCTTGTAACAAATGATCATTCATAACTGAAGCTTAGAGAAAACTTCATAAAGAAGCATGCCCTTCCTTGTCCTAATTCTGCAACTGAAGGAAAACAGGAGTACAAACAAGGCCCTTTGTGCATCCAAGTAGAGTAAACATCATCACTCCAGAATAAAGGGTCATAGATCCCCACATTTCTACGGTGTTTCGATCATTTGAAATGAGAAATCTGTCAGGTGATGTTGAGTATTCTGAATTTCAAACTCTATCTGATTTCCAGGGGAGCAGAGTAATAAGTAGTTTTAAGTTCAGCAGTGCAAGGCAGTGCCACGTGGCTTGGATTCTGTTAGCATAAGAGTGATCTGGTTAGATGGAATGCTCCCTGGGATGAAATTTTAGTTTTCCCTTTTGGAGTTGAAAATAAAAATAATGCCATTTTTTCTCTCACTGAGGTGCTCTTTTGTAGGCTGTTCTGGTGAAGTTACAATAAACCCATATGGATGAAATAAACAAGTTTCCCATTCAGATCCCCTGTGTATAATCCACATCAACCTAATGTTTCCAATTGACTTAAAATAAAATTCAGATGCTTGAAATCTATAACCATGGGAAGAAGGGAAATGGGAAAAGCTTACAGAATGCATAGAAGACACAAGAAAGCATATAAAATCGCATACTGCATTTTCACACTTTATGACAACCTGTGGTCAAATAATATCTTAATTCTCTATGTTAAAATCTGGTAGTTAAAGCAGTATGGCTTAGGCTGCATATATTTTCCAGGGAAAATAAACAAGATTTGATTAAATGTCTAGCCATGTTTTTCCAGAAGTAATAGAGATTCAAAGATAGTCAAAAGAAACAGAATTTGAGGAAGGGAAGAGACTAACAAATTTTGTACTCTAACTGCAGAATATTACAAAAGAGAAGTCAAGGCAGGGTGCCCTAAGTGATTCTAGTTTGCTCAAAGTTCATTTGTAAGACTTTTTTATCTTTCAAACAAATGTAATAGATTTTAGATTTAAAGAAAAATGCAGGATTTGTATTTTGGTTCAAAATAATTTATTTTATAATTTTAGCTTAACTTTAAAATGTGGTGCGTGAACTTTGGACTATTTCACATTTATTTAATAAATAGTCTTTTGTAGCACTTGAGTAAAATTAATTAATATGCATGACCCTATTACTAAGTTATTTCTTATCAGCTTATTACAAGGCAGATAGGGCTATATTGTTGCTTTTTGGATTAGTTTGTTTTGGTACAGAGTGTGCAATTTCTGGAAATACAGGAATTATTGTTACATAAAATAAGTTATTAAAATTGTTATTTTGTTGAATCTTTAAAATCCAACTTTGTAGGAAAAAACTAGTTCCCTTTTTAAAATGAGTATGTTGTTGGGATCCCTGGGTGACTCAGAGGTTTGGTGCCTGCCTTCAGCCCAGGGTGTGATCCTGGTGTCCCAGGATCAAGTCCCACATCAGGCTCCCTAAACGGAGCCTGCTTCTCCCTCTGCCTCTCGCTCTCTCTCTGTGTGTGTCGCTCATGAATAAATAAATGAAATCTTTAAAAAAATAAAGTAAAAAAAATAAAATGAGTATGCTGAAAACATACTCTGGATTACATTAGAATATTCTCTTTTTTAAAAAGATTTATTTATTTATTCATGAGAGACCCACAGAGAGAGGCAGAGACACAGGCAGAGGGAGAAGCAGGCTCCCTGCGGGGAGCCCCATATGGGACTCCATCCCAGATCCCAGGATCATGACCTGAGCCAAAGGCAGACACTCAACTGCTGAGCCACCCAGGCATCCCACATTAGAATATTCTTATTAAACCAGCGCTTCATAAAAATATTTGTCAACTATATGATAGAAAAATGACTCAAATAATTGATAAGTGGACTACATTAAAATTGAAAATCTTGTCTCTGAGAAAGATAGTGACAAGAGAATGAAAAGACAAGCCATAGACTGAGGGAAAATTTGTAGAATACATATCTGATTAAAAAAACTGTTATCTGGGGTGCCTGGCTGGCTCAGTAGGTTGGTTAAGCATCAGACTCTTGATTTTGGCTCAGGTCATGATCTCAGGGATGTGAGATTGAACCCCCACCCTCAGGCTCTGTACTCAGTGGGAAGTCTGGTAGAAGATTCTCTCCCTCTGCCCCTCTCCCCACTCTCCACACATGAGCACTCTCTAAAATAAATAAACGAATATTTTAAAAAAATAACTTTATCTAAACTATATAAAGAACTCTTACAACTCAACAAGAAAGAAAACAACCAATTCATTAAAAAAAAAAAAAAATGTGCCGAAGACCTTGACATACACCTTCCCAAAGAAGATATCCAGATGGCAAATAAGAATATGAAAAGATACTCATGTCATATGTCATAAGACACATGTAAATTAAAACAATGAGATAACACTATGCTCCTAGCACAATGGCTAAAATCTGAGACACTGACAACACCAAATACTGACAATTAACTATCATTAATTGCTGGTGAGAATACCAAATAATGAGGATACTTCAGAAGACAGTCTGGTGGATATTTACAAAAGTAAACATACTCTAACCAGAATCTAACAATTATGCTCCTTAGTATTTACTCAATGGAGTTAAAAACTTATATCCAGAAAAAATTGCACATGGATGTTTATAGCAGCTTTATTTATAATTGCCAAAACTTGGAAGCAACCAAGATGTCCTTCAGCAGCTGAGTGAATAAGCTATGGTACATCTGGATAATAGAATATTATTCAGTGCTGAAATGGAAGAGCTGGCGTGTCTGGGTGGCTGAGCTGGTTAAGCATCTGCCTTTGGCTCGAGTCATGGTCTCAGGATCCTGAGATCAATCCCCCACATCAGGCTCTCTGTTCTGTGAGGAGCCTGCTTCTCCCTCTCCCTCTGCCTGCCGCTCCCCTGCTTGTACTCTCTCTCATTCTCTCTGTCAAATAAATAAAATATTTTTTTTTAAAAAAAAGGAAATGAAATGAGCTATCAAAGCCATGAAAACACATAGGGAAAACCTAACTGAATATAGGCAAACCGAAAAGGCTCTGTACTATATGATTCCAACCATATGACATTCTACAAAAGGAGATACTATGAAAATAAAAGAAAGAAAAAAACTATGGAGGCAATAAAAAGATCAACAGTTTCCAGGGTTGGAGCAAGAGGAGGGATTAATAAAAAAGAGCATAGAGAATTTCTAGGGCAGTAAAGATATTATATACAATACCATAATGATGGATACATGTCATTATATATCTGTCTAATTGCATAGAATATATAACACCAAGACTTAACCCTGCAATAAATAATAGAGTTTGGATGACAATGATGTGTTGCTATAGGTTCATTAGCTGTAACGAATGTACCCCTCTGGTGGGGATGTTGATAATGAGGGAGGTGATGCATGGTTGGGGGTAGGGAGTTTATGGGAAATCCCTGTACCTCTCACTTAATTTTGCTGTGAACCTAAAACTGCTTTGAAAAAATGAAGTCTTCATTAGAAAGAAAAGCATTTTATCTAAATTTTCCAGATTTTTCTTTTCAAATAATGTGGATTTTTTTGTTTGTTTCTGAGAATGAAGGCATAGTCAGCATCTTTTCAAAGCTGACAAGAATAACCCCCCCCCCCAGAACTACTATATTTATTGTTAGTAATTGAAAGGCTAAAGCACAAAAATTACTTCTTGATTTCATTCTCTACTATAAGTTATTTACAAGGTAAAATGACAGATTATATTCTTGGGATATTGACATACAGTACTTGTGGTAGCATTTAGGTCACTATCTCTTTTTGACAAATATGTAAATCATTTAAATTAATATTTAGAGATCAAGTTGACAGATCAAATGTAATACAGTTAGTTTAACATTCAGAGAAGCTTGAGATCAAGTAAATTAGAGATAGCAAAGACCTTTATGTTTTCCATGGAAGTTTTATAATATTTTCCCTACTTCAATGCATACAGGAGAATGTGTATTTTATTGTCTAAATAGATACACCAGTACATGTGCAGCAAGGGAGAATGATTAATTCTTACTATAATTCCAGTGTTAGGAACCTAAGATTTTAGAATCATAGAATCAAAAATTTACATTATATACTCTTTGTGTTATAGATAACCAGTGGTTTTATTTTTCTTGCCTGGAAAGTTTTCAAAAAACATTCAGATCTTCTTAGCATAATTTTCAAGATGATTTTCTTTGTTTAGTATTAAATATTGTCTGCCAATGTTTGTGTTGGCATTATTCATGTAGTCAAAAAGTGGAAACAACCAAACTGTTCAGCTGATTACTAATTTAACAAAACATGCTATAGCCATACAATGTAATATGAGTTGGGCATGAAAAAGAATAAATTACTGATCCATGCTGTAACGTGATGAAACTTGAAAATATACTATGTGAAGGAAACCAGTCACAAAATACTTTTGTGTCTGATTTTTTTAATATGACTGTCCAGAACAGCAGAAAGCAGATTATTGTTTTCCTGCAGGTAGTAGTGGGGATAGGAAATGTCTGTTAATGGGTATGAGGTTTTTTGAGGAGGGGAGGATAAAAATTTTTTAGAATCAGATAGTGATTGTAGTTGTATAACTGTGAATATACTAAAATTCATTGTATTATACTCTATAAAAGGTGAAATTATATGGCATGTGAAGCACATTTCAATAAAGCTGATTTGAAAAATGCAGCCTGGCAATTTTAAAAGATAGCAATTTGATTTAGTTAAGTTTTGAAAAACATAATTAAAAGTTTCAATGTTTAATTACTAATAAGCAACAAGATAAAAACCAAGCTTAGCAAAGGCTCTCTGCAAAATTTTCAAATACTTGTTGAATATAAAAACTGAGGTCAGTTATCTAAATGTTTAGTATTCTTGATAAACATATCAATTTGAAAAATTGATATTATTACTTTCACAGAATCTTCAGAGAAATACAATTCACGAACTATATGTTGAGTCACTATATGTGTTAGGTACAGTGATCTTTTTCAATTTCAATGAGTTTGGTCTGCTGAACTTGATTTGCTAAACATAAATATTGACACTTAGGCTTCTAATAGGTTTTTTAAATTATTATTTTAAATAATTTTTAAAACTAGTTTAATAACCTTGTAAATAGCCATTTGTCCACTTTTCCATGAAAGCAGCTGACCAGGTCTGCTCTTAAACATAAAGTAGATCAGTTTTATTGAGATTAATTGCTGCATATTCCAGAGAAGAACAGAATGTAAAGAGTAAAACACTCTTTTTAACATTTGTCAGGAAAAACTTAATTTATATGCTTTACAAAATCTCATTTTTGACAAAAATTTTAATCTGTCTCATGTAGGAAAATTGAGAAGTAAAATTATCTTCTGTCTTTTCCTTCATTTGCATTGTAGCAGAAATATTAAAAAATAGAAAAGAGAAATTATTACATAGTAAGAATACATAGTAAATTTACATCATAAGAGTATATAAGAGAAAAGATAGCGGACACCTGGCTGGCTTGGTTGGTTAAGCATCTTCTTTCAGCTCAGGTCATAATCCCAGGGTCCTGGGGTTGAACCCCACACTGGGCTCTCTGCTCTGAGGGTAACCTGCTTCTCCCTCTCCCTCTTCCTACCACTCCTTCTTATGCTCTCTCTCTCTGTGTCAAATATATAAATAAAATCTTTAAAAAAAAAAAGAATGGAAGGAAGACAGAAAGATAGGATTTGTAATTTGTACTAGACTAAATAATAACCCATCAAAATATTAGGCTGTAATATCTGGAATCTATAAATGTTATTTTATTTGGAAAAGGTCTTTGCAGATGTGATTAAGTCAAGAATGTCAAGATGGGAAGATTCTCCTGGATTATTCCAGTTGGCCCTAAATGCAGTCACAAGTGTCCATATCAAGGGAAAGCAGGAGTTTTGACAGGGAGGGAAGAGGATTAGGCAATGTGACCAAAGAGACAAAGATGGGGAGTCATGCTGCCACAAACCAGAGAGTATGAGTAGCCACCAGAAGCTGGATGAAACAAAGAAAGAATGAATTCCCCCTAGAGCATCCAACCAGCATGCAGTCCTGCCTCCTCTTTGACTTTGGACTTCTGGTCTCCAGAACTTTGAGATATTTGTTATTTTATTATTTTGCCAAATTTGGGTTATTTTTGTACAGCATCCACAGAAAACGAATATGCCATTCACAACTAAACATTTCTGGAATGATAAATATTATAGATACCTTGCCTAGAGACAGTAATTCAAAGAGACAACTTTTTTTTTTACTGTATTTATTTTTTTATTTTTAATTTTATTTAAATTCAATTAACAAATTGAACACCAAAACATTACATTTATTATTTTAAAAAATTCAATTAACATATAATGTATGGTTACCTTTCAGAGGTAGAGTTCAGTGATTCTTCAGTCTTACATAATACTCAGTGCCCATTACATCATAAGCTCTCCTTAATCCCCATACCCAGTTACCCCAGTCTCCCACTGCTACCCCTCCAACAACTCTCAGTTCATTGCCTATGAATAAGAATCTCTTATGGTTTGTCTCCTTGCTTGATTTTGTCTTGTTTTATTTTTCCCTCTCTTCCACTATGATGGTCTGTTCAAATGGACAGTTTTAATTTTATTTAAATTCAATTTGCCATCATATAGCATAACACCCATCACTCATCTTGTCATGTGCCCTCCTTAATGCTTGTCAACTAGTTACCCTATGCCCCACCCACCTCCCATCTGCAACCCTTTGTTTCCCAGAGTTAGAGTCTCTCATGGTTTATCTTCCACTCTAATTTTTCACCACTGAGTTTCCCTCGTTTCCCTTATGGTCCATTTCACTATTCCTTATATTCCACATATAAGTGAAGCCAAATGATAATTGTCTTACCCTGACTGACTTACTTCACTCAGCATAATACCCTCCACTTCCATTCATGTCAGTGTAAATGCATCCATTTCTTCCAATTGCCTAATTTGTTGGCATATAGTTGCTCATGATACATTTTTAAAATCATTTGTATTTCCTTGGTATTGGTTGTGATCTCTCTTTTTTCATTCATGATTTTATTAATTTTAGTCTTTTATCTTTTCTTTTTAATAAGTATGGCTAGAGGTTTATCTAGCATATTAATTCTTTCAAAGGGCCAGCTCCTGGCTTCTTTGATTTGTCCTACAGTTCTTCCTATCTCTATTTCATTGAGTTCTGCTCTAATCTTCAATATGTATCTTCTGCTTGGTTTATGCTTTATTTGCTGTTCTTTCTCCAGTTCCATTAGGTATAGGTTAGCTTGTGTATTAGAGATTTTTCCAATTTTTTTGAGGGAAGCTTGTATTGAAAGTATTGAAATGTATTTCCTTCTTAGGACTGCCTTTGTTGTATCCCAAATATTTTGAACAGTTGTGCTTTCATTTTCATTAGTCTGCATGAATCCTTTTAATTCTCTAATTTCCTAGTTGACCCATTCATCTTTTGTAGTAGGATGCTTTTAAACCTCTGAGTATTTGAGTTCCTTCCAAATTTCTTCTTGTGATTGAATTCTGGTTTCACAGCATTGTGATTTGAAAATATGCAGGGATAATCTCAATCTTTTGGTATTAGTTGAGACCTGATTTGTGACCCAGCATGTGGTCTATTCTGGTGAAAGTTCCATGTGCACTTGAGAAGAATGTGCATTCTGCTGCATTAGGATGGAAAGTTCTGTATATATATGTGAAATCCTTTTGGTCCAGTGTGCCATTCAAAGCCCTTGTTTCTTTGTTAATCTTCTGCTTAAAGGATTTGTCCTTGGCTGAGAGCAGAGTGTTGAAGTCTCCTACTATAAATGTATTATTATCTGTGTGTCTCTTTACTTTGGTTATTAATTGGTTGATATAATTGGCTACTCTCACATTAGGGACATAAATATTCATAATTGTTAGGACTTCTTGTTGGATAGACCCTTTAATTTGATATAGTTCTCTTCATCTCTTAGTACCATCTTTGGTTTAAAATCTAATTTATCTGATAAAAGGATTGCTACCCTAGCATTCTTTGAGGTCCATTTGTGGATAAACAGGTCTCCACCCCCTCATTTTCAGTCTGGAGGTGTCCCTAGGTCTAAAATGAGTCTCTTGTAGACAGTATATAGAAGGGTCTTGCTTTTTTATCCAGTCTGATTCCCTGTGTCTTTTAACTGGATAATTTAGGCCATTCACATTCGGAGTAACTATTGACAGATATGAATTCAGTGTCATAGTATTACCTATACAGTCTCTGTTTCTCCAGATTGTTTCTTTGGCCTCCCTCTTCACTTATAGGGTCCCCTTTAATATTTCTTGCAGAGCTGGTTTGTTGATCACATATTCTTTCAGTTTCTGTCTATCCTGGAAGCTCTTTATCTCTCCTTCTATTCTGAATGATAGCCTTGCTGGATAAAGTATTCTTAGCTGCATGTTTTTCTCATTTAGTACCCCGAATATACCTGGCCTGCCGGGTCTTTATGGATAGGTATGCTATTAATCTGACATACCTCCCCATATAAATTAGGAATCTCTTGTCTCAAGCTGCTTTTAGGATTTTCTCTTTATCTCTGAAATTTGCAAACTTTACTATTATATGTCAGCTGTTGATCAGTTTTTGTTGATTTGAGTGGGGTAGAGAGGTCCCTTCTTCTCTTGGATATGAATGCCTGTTTCCTTCCCCAGAATAGAGAAGTTCTTAGCTATGATTTGTTTAAACATACTTTCTGGTCCCCCCCGCCTTCCCTTCCCTCTGGAATCTAAATAAGACAGATGTTATTCTTCCTTAAACCTTCACTTAATTCTCGGAGTCTCTCCTCATTGGCTGTTAGTTGTTTTTCTCTTTTCCTCAGCTTCCTTTCATCAATTTGTCTTCTATGTCACTCACTCTCTCGTCTACCTCATTTACCCTAGCTATTACAGCATCTAGTTTAGACTGCACCTCAGTTAATGTATTTGAATTTTCGGCCTGATTAGATCTCATCTCTGCAGTAAGAGAATCTCTAGAATCTTTTAGGCTTTTTTCAAGAGCCACCAGTAATTTTATCATTGTAATCCTGAATTCCATCTCAGACATTTTACTTAAATCCATATCATTTAGATCTGTGACAGAGAGTATTACTTCATTTTTATTCTTTTGTAATGAATTCTTCCTTCTAGTTATTTTGCCCAGGGCAGAATGTCTTGCATAAAGTGATTACATTCTATTTGTAGCATTCTGGCTGTTATTTCTTTACATCTTAGGTTGAATTCATAGGTATTCAGGATGGTTTGAAACTTATCTAGTTAAATTTGGGGGACTAGGTGAAATGAGGACCCCTACTCTTCTGCCATCTTGCCTCTTCCCCAGATCTAAATGGACAATTTAAAAATTTTTCTTAGATTTAAAGGCTCAGGATTAACAGACATTCCCAGTGACACATAGTACCAAATTCTTACCCACTCTGAATTTTCCTTTGTCATAGACTTTCAACTTAAAATATCTCCACTAACAAAGGACTTGTGGCCTCAATCACCTTCTGGTAGTCCCTGTCTACCAGAAAGCAAGTTTTTCTTTTTTTTTTTTTTCTCTTTAATCTAGGCTAAAATAGTTTTTATAGTTTTTCACCCTTTGGTTAATCCTTAAAAGACATCTTGTAAGTTCAGCTGTCCTTTTCCTTATTTGTGGCCCTTAAAAAAATTGAAAACAGCTCTCCAAATCTTCCTTTTTTGAGACTGAAATATTTGCAGTTAATTATCAGTTTATCGTTATATATGAACCTTTAGTCCAATCATTCTTCAAGTGGCTTTCCTGGACCTCAATACTGGCATCACCTGGTATGCATTAGAAAAGGAAAGTCTTAGGCCTCACCTCAGGACCTCCTGAATCAGAAACTGGTGGGTGGGACCCAGCAATCTGTTCTAATAAGACATTCAGTTGATTCTGATGCATGCTAAAGTTTGAGAACCATTGCTTTTACCTATCCTACAATACTAGCTTTATTATAACTGAATATCCTACAATAACCAAAACTATTATTTTTGAGGTAATAATTAATGTTCAACCTCTATGTCACATTTTTGGAGATTAATTTTAAAACAAATGTAAAACCTTAAAATATCACCACCAAATTCTTCAGTTTAACTTATTTCCATAAAACTTCAATCAACATTCACTATGTGATTTTAGAGTATACTTAAATGTGTATAATTCTCTGTCCAGGAAAAAACATCACTGTCTGCTCATAAAGGTAATGATGCAGTCAATTAGCAACACAGAAAGGGGTTCTTTTAAATTTGTAGTATGGGTAGCAGGTGTACCAATAATATCACATCAGTATTAACTTAGACACTTAGTGGGTTAATGAACTGACAGCTGTGAAATTTGTAGTAATAATCTGATCATACTCAAGTCAGAAGAGGAACAAGTTACATAAAGGAAAAGTCAGCTTATTCAGAGACAAGCTTTCAGTGTGTGTGTGTAAAATAGAACTATATTCCATTGTTAAATTCCATCAGTAGATTTTTACTGAATTCCAACTCTTGTAAGCACCAGAAAAAAAGCAAAAAAATAACATGGACAAAAATTCCTGCCCTCACAATTCATGTGTTCTAGTGGAAAACATATAAATACTTATATTTATTAAGTACCATACTATGTGTCAGACATTGTTCTAACCATCTTACAATCTATGAGCAGAGTACTACTACTACTCCTTTAATAGATCAAGTAACAAGTGCAAAGTGATAATAAACTAAATTTCCCAGCCAGTAATAGATGAAACTGTGAATAAAATCCACCAGGAGTTTGGAGATCATACTCTTAGCTACTGTTTATTGCTTTATAATGCAGAGGGTTTAAAATATGATCCTGGTTGCAAAAAAGAAAATGTGTTTCCAGAATTGTGAACAGTTGAAAAAGAAAGTATCAATGAAATTAGTCATCATTAATGACCGAAAACTTTACCTCATTTTCCATAACTCTCTAGTGTGGACCACTTGCCAGTAGAAAACCTTAAAATAACGAGTCAAATTCATAAACCTGACACAAAGTTTAGCGAACTCCGCCCTTCGAGTAGGCATGGAAGACACAAGAATACAGGATTCTCTACCACACATTTGCTAGTTGAATGATCCCAAAGAGCATACCATTTGCAGATATGCCTTTGATTTAAGTCTTTATTATATATTAAAATTTGTACTTTCTCATTGGAAATACTAATGTGTTCAAAATGCATTACAGTTCTTTTGTTTTTAACAAGAGATATAGTAAGAAAGCCATATGGGAAGTTTTTGTTGTTGTTGTTGGAAGAATGTTGTACATAAAAAGAGAATTACTTAAGTGATCAGGTCATAAAAGCAGATTATGCTAAAGAAATACCTCGATGCTTCTTGAACCTAATCTGATTGAGCATACCCTAATTTCTAGCAACAAATCATGTTTAAGATGATGATTAATGGCTAATGATTGCCAGGGGAAAGATGGGATATTAAGAGGGCAGAGATAAGGGAGAAACTATAGTTTGCAGAAGCCCACTCTTAATGCTATACACTGTCCTGGGCCCTCTGATGCTGAAGCCAGTTCTCTCCTATATCCTTAGTTGACTCGACAATGTCAGTATCGAGTTTCAAAGTTATAGGAGATATTTTCTCCTACTTAGATGACAAGATTGGGTTAGAGAAAGCAAGAAAACACTGGAAAAAAAAAAAACAGTGGAAATTCTCAGAAGCATATAAGGCTGATTTAGAGAGATGCATGGATAAGAATAAGTTCTTAAATGTTAAATACAAAATTCAGTTTAATAGGAAGAAGAGATAAAAACATTGAGCCTTTACTCCAACATTTCAGCAGTTGTTCCTGGTCTCCCAGGGAGACAGAACGTAAAGACTGCTAACTCTGGGAAACGAACTAGGGGTGGTAGAAGGGGAGGAGGGCGGGGGGTGGGAGTGAGTGGGTGACGGGCACTGGGGGTTATTCTGTATGTTAGTAAATTGAACACCAATAAAAAATTAAAAAAAAAAAAGAATACACAAAGGCCACAAATCAAGCCATGTGTCTCTTGAGTGTCCATCTATCTGAGGCCCCCAAATTGCTAGCATTGATATCCTGAGTTCTCTCTTCCAAAGGAAATATAGACTAAATTGAAGCTTTGCTCATTCAGTGTTAAACATTTCATTCATCCTGCTTCCAGTAGCCTTCCTAATATCATCACTCTAAGCAACAACCGCCCTTCTCTACTTCTTAGACAACTTATCTCTGTGACGCAGTACATCATAGCAGAGCAGCTTATCTCTTGAGCACAGTGTCACACACAAGTCTCCTCGTTCATTCTTTGCTCCTGACCTCATCCCTTTTTTCTCACTATGTTGTATACCAACCCCACACATCTTATCTTCTCCTGACAACTAGTATGATTTCCTGTTCATCAGTGCTCCCTCATTCACGTAATCCTTCAACTAGCCTTCCCTGGGAGCCTCAGGCTCCGGTTTTGCTTTCCCAGAGTACTTCCCCTAGAACAGTGCCTTAAAGCTATTAGCCACAAAATAGATATTTATTGAATAGGTGAACAAATGAACAAGTAACCCACATATACCTGCTGAGAAATACTGCAGAGCACTGAGAGACAAAGCAAATGTGGGTGAGAAGAGTTGTTATTCCAGCCCCTCAGGGAGGAAACACCCAGCAACCTGATCAGGTGCCTTCACTTTTCACTTCACGTGCATTAATGTTAGCTCCATTGCTGTCACGACTTTCTATAGATCATGAGAAAAAATGCCATGAGAACATTGAGCCTCTAAGGAGATAGGAAGCCAAATCCTTCCCTATTTCACATTGCTATGGGAGCCCGACTGTTTTTAAGCTAAAGTTGTTTCGTTCCTCACATCCACGGGGAAGGGAAGGACTATTTCTAGACAAAAGACTAAAAGACTTCAGCTAGCCTCAATGTCCCAAAATGGGGGTGGGGAGCTGAAGTACAAAATAGTTCTTTAAAATCTACACTTTGGTTTAGATTATGAATGCTTAATGTAAAGTATTTATGCAGGCCTTAATCCTTCTTACAATGAATTGGTACATCATCTGTCAGTTGTAACTACTCTGTAGTAGGTACCTGGTTAACTAAATTCAGTGGCACTGACATTCATAAACCCAACTTTCTTTTAAAACCCATGGTGCTCCTGCTCATTTTCAACACATTTTTAGGTTGGAATACAGGCATGGGTAGTAGGACAATTAAAGTAAAATTGTTTCTTGAATAACACTCAAGTTGTCATGAATTATCTTCTCACTTTATAGAAAAAAATAATAAAAGAATATGTCTCAAATCACTGAAAATATTTTGAAGGACTCTCAAATTTGGCACTATTGATACATTGAACTGGATAATTCTTTGTTGTCCTATCTCACACAGTTTAGGATATTTAGCAAAATTCCTGGCCTCTACCAACTAGATTCTAGTAACATCCTTCCAGTTGTGAGAATGAAAAATGTCTTAATTCATTGCCAAATTTTCTGATTGAGAACACTGGACTACAGGCCTTGAGTGAGGGAAATTAGGGGCTGTCACACAACCCTATGTAGCTAACAGAGAAGACTAGAGCCTGTATATGTCTAAGTGTTGGAGGAGGTTGATTTCTCAAGGCTTAGAAATATTCTTTATTTCTTTATTTATTCCACTATTCCTCAAGATCTGTGGGATTTTTTAAAAAAGATTTTATTTATTTATTCATGAGAGACACACACAGAGAGAAGCAGAGACATAGGCAGAGGGAGAGGAAGGCTCCTCGCAGAGAGCACAATGTGGGACTTGATCCCAGGACCCCAGGATCAGGACCTGAGCCAAAGGCAGATGCCCAACCACTGAGCCACCCAGGCATCCTGAGATGTGTGGGATTAAAGAGATAACAGTGTGCCTGATTGAGAAACCATCATCTAACAATAGAACTCTGTTGACCAGAGAGCATGTGCAAAATGACAAATTGAATTGAATAAAAAAACTAAAGGAGAAAAAGTTGACAATACCTCATTTATTGTTGAGCATCATATTTTATTATTTGTCTCAAATTTCTACTTGGATTAGATTACATGGCATTGATTTGATGGTTTAGATTGAGTTTGGTCATTAGTTGGATTACAACACTTTTGATGTACTGTAAGACCTGAAACTATAAAATGTCTAGAAGAAAACATAGGCAGTAAACTCCTCGACATTGGTCATGGCAATGGTTTCTATATCAAAAGTTAAAGCAACAGAAGCACAAGTAAGTAAGACTATTAAAAAACTTCTGCATGACAAAATGAATTATCAACAGAATGAAAAGGCAATCTACCTAAAGGATCTGCAAAAATATTTGTGAATTATATATCTGATATAAGGTTAATATTGAAAATACATTAAGAATTCTTATAGCTCAATGGCAAAAAAATCTAATTTAAAAAATGGGCAGAACATTTTTTTTAAAGATGTTATTTATTTATTCATGAGAAACACAGAGAGAGGGGCAGAGACATAGGCAGAGGTCGAAGCAGGCTCCCTGTGGGGAGGACAACAGGTACACGAAGAGATGCTCAACATGATTAATCATCAGCAGAATGCAATTAAGACCACAATAAGATACCACCTCACACCTCTTAGAATAGCTATTAGTAAAAGGACAAGAAAAACAAGTACTGGAAAAGATGTGGAGAAAAGGGAACCCTTGTGCACTGTGGGTGGGAATGTAAATTGGTGCAGCCACTATGGAAAATATGGAGGTTCCTCAAAAAATTAAAAATAGAACTACCATGCAATCCATCAATCCACTTCTGAGCATGTATTCAAAGAAAAGGAAAACACTAACTCAAAAAGATATACATACATACCCCTACGTTTACTGCAGCATTATATACAACAGCCAAGATATGGAAACAATCGAAGTGCCCGTCAACTGATGAGTGGATAAAGAAGATGTGGTATATATTTATAATAGAATATTATTCAGCCACAACGAGGAATGAAATCTTGTCACTTGTGATAACATGGATAGATCTCAAGGGCATTACACTACGTGAAATAAATCAGAGAGAAAAAGATAAATACCATATGGTTTCTCTTATATGTGGAGTCTAAAAAAAATCTCATAGATACAGACAACAGATTGGTGGTGTAGATACAGGGGGTGGGGGTGAGAAAAATGTGTAAAACTAAATTAATTAAATAAGTAGATAGAATAAAATATCTTACATCGAAAGAAAAACTCTGACATTTAACCTGAAGAATTTGAGGTACTCATCACTTTTAATTTGTAGTATCAATTAAAAACTTTGGAAGGGATAAAAAGAAGTAAATAAAGCATAAATAAATGAATTTGGTAAGTAGAAAAACTAAAGTCAACGATGGGGAAAAATCTAGAATGCTTTAAGCATTCAAAAATATTTGATCAAAAAAATATTTGATCAAGCGTTACTTGGAAAAGATTAGGCAGAAAGTATTAGATACTTAAAACTGGTTGTATGGCTGATATGGTAAGGACATTTCTGAGCTTCTATGCCATAACATAGACTGGTGTCATTTTTAGTTTTTGGTGTTTCCTCTGGAGAATCTAGTCTTTATTGTGAAGGTACTATGAGTAATATAGCCAAGAGAGGTGCATAGAAGTAGAGATGAGGCATGTGGCTGATGATAATATGAAAGGATGATGTCTTAGTCCAATGGCCAATATGTTCCATTTTGCATGTGTTTTCTCTTAACAGAATACTATGCAGTTTTAAAGGGGGTAGGATGGGAGTGGGAGGAGAACAAGTCTTGCCCTTGTAGTACCCGAGTTCTCTAGAAATTCTCAACATTGTTCACCTCTGGCACTGTTCCACCTCCCACTGAATTTGCTTTGATGATTTAACTTCAGACACTCTACACATCTTGAAAACAATTATAAGTGATTAGTTGAAATGATGGTACATGAAAAAGGCAGATGGTACAACAATAATGGAAGCAATTACTGTTCAAATACTTCATATTGGCTTGTGCATTTCGTACCATACTTTGCAAAAAAATTTTGGAGAGGCAGGACAATGATCCCAGAAAGCAAAATTCTCCTTACCTTTCACAAGAATGAAGATATATGCTTATAGATTTATGTAAATTCCATAATGTCTATTTAGCCATATTCTGACTTTCATTACCCAAGACAAATCCCATTATCTTCAACAAGATGGGCTTGCAAGTATTTAAGGGCAGAATGTGTTTCTAAGTGAATAAACTGTGAGCAACTGTAAGAATAAAATGCTCTATTTTATTGAGGTTTTTGGGTTAGCATAAACTATAAAGAGTAGCTCAGATGGCTTGCACATGGCTTTGGAGCCCCAGATAAGCTTATTGAAATCAGCCCGTTCTGCTTATGTTTGTTATTCAAGTAAATGGACCCTGAAAACCATAAGATAAGTAATAAAACTAATAGTGCATTCGTCAGTTAGAGCTACCTAAACTGTTCCTAAATGTACAAACATTTAACTTTTAGTGTGACATTCTTTATTGTACTATTTTTTTAAAAGAATTATTCTTTTGAAGATATTTTATTATTGTCAGTTATCACTAAAATAATTCTTTTTCAGCGTTTTACTTTGGTGCTATTTATATCTGTGATCTCTAGATGAGGCCCAAAACCTCAACATCTAGGAATTTAGAAAAACCGGATGCTTGTTGGGTAACGATAACACATTCCAGAAACTTCTATGCGCCCTCCCCAATCATTGCCACAATTATGTCATCTCCTCTAGATAGACTCATCATATTGGCAAGAGTGATGTAAAGAACCCACTGAAGGAGATTTTCATTCAGATAGTCTGGAAAAGAGCCCCAGATGCCACATTTTAAAATAAATGCCTCAAAAAGATTCTAGTGGAATAAGTCACAGATTTTTATAAACATAGATCAGTTGACTTATTTAGAATATGAACAAGACTTCCTACAAGTTAACACCAATTCTATATGAGAGCATCAAAATGTCTGTTGGACTAGACAAATGCCTGATCAGAACACAGGAAAAAACTTCACATCTTAGAATAGCCCTGTATTATTTTATATCTCTATGTATATGTGTGTGTGTGTTTGTGTGTGAACACTTTTTACAGATTTGTGAGGCTGTTGATATCTGTCAACATCATCATGTTGAATTAAGAAAATGTTATTTATGCCAGGGCATTTTTTTGAAGTTTTAAAAAATAAGTTCTTGTGGTTTCTGAATTTCTGTAGTCAAATATGGGCAGGGCGGGAGGGGTGGTTTATAGTTGGGATTAGCCTGTGGCCTTTTTCCCCAAATAAGGGGTTATTGGTTAAGATATGCTGGGCTGAGAGCAAAAGTAATTTAGATACTCCCTTTTGATTTTTAATATAAGGAATGGACAGAAATTAAAAATTTATACAATGAATCAAGTTCCCTAAAATGTAATTATCCTTCCTTGCCCAACTAAAACACTTTCCCTAGGTCCTGCTGCTATCTGCAAACCCACTAGTCTCTTTTCTTCCCTCAAACACCGTTTATAAAAGATCATTCTTCTTAAACTCTACTTTCTCATTTATTTTACTGAATGAAATATTTTCCAGATCTCCAGCTCTCCTGAAACTCTTCTGGCAATTAAAAACAACAACAAAACAACCACAGCAAAAACATGTTAATGATCAGGTCCAATAATATCCTTTAGTATCCAAATCATTTAATCTTTATTCAATATTTATAATTCTTCATAATCCACTTTATCTGTAAACCCCCTAGTTTATTCATATCCAAATAACATTCTCTTCTAATTCTCTCATGCTGAGATGACATTTTTCTTGTCTCTTTTTTAAACCATTTTTCTTTGGATCTTTCCTATATACTCTACATGCTTCACCTGTGAAAACAAAAATGATTCTCTTGGCTCCATCCACCACTATATGCCATGTGTCTGAAATCTAGGGTCCAATCCAGCATCCATCCTGAAATGCAGGTCTATATTTGTCAAGCTACCTTCTTCCACCTAGATGCCACACTATGTCATTCAGGATCTTGGCAAGAAGAAGTAACACAGATATGTGATTCTAAAGAGAAATTGATGATCTGTGGGTAAAGTTACAGGAAGAAAGAAATGTTAAGACATGGCAGGACCAGCCAGAGCTGGAGGATGTTCCCACCACTCCTGAGGAGGCAGAGAGCAAACAGGGTACAGAAGTTTGCTCAAGGGTTGGAGCCCTACCTGAGAAGTTGTTGAGCCAGGAAGGAAGAGAGAAACTTACAAATATAGTCAACATTGTTGTTAGTGACATAGTAATTGTTATATATCCCCATAAAAACGTGTTTTGCGTTTTTGTGACACAGCCGTAGCCTGATACTAAGGAAAATTAATCTGAGCCAATTGCCTTTCTTTCTGCCAGATAAATTCAAAATGTGTATAGTAAGAAATATTAAATTTTGAATTGATCTCAAGGCAATTTATCTGGCACTTTATATTTGGCATTCTAAAGATAATGGCAGATGAGCTATAATAATCATTTTTCTACAAAGTATGCCTGTTACCTTTAAATAGATAACATTGGTGCTATCATCATATTTTCTTAATCAAAAAATATTTTCTCTAAAAGAAGCTTCATACTGAATATTATGAAAATATTCTTTAAAAATTTAAATAGGTATCAAAAACTTTATACAATATGAAAACAGCTTTGAATGCTACAGATTACCTAAAATACTCTATATGTCCAAAAGGAAGGATAATTCTAGTTTTTTATTCTATAAATCCAATTAAAATATATTAATATCTTGCTTAGGGTCTTTAAAGGTAGTTTTAATATGAGACAAAATATCTGGTAACTTGCCTCGTCATTACTTTCAATCTAGAAAATATTCAAAATGTCCTGCATCTGTATTGAATTTGAATATTAATGACATAGTGATTTGTGTTTAAAATCAAATCCATCTCCCTTTTTTGCTCATAATATATATTGCAGAGATTCTTAGCAAATGAACTTTTGTTATGTACTTGTCCTTGTTAAACATCCACAGAAACATGTTTTTTTTTTACTATTATTATATTTCATACTATGTCCCTATATACAGGATCTTTCTTCATTTTTTTTTAGTATTTATGAATTTTTAAAAACATAGCATAGAATGCACTTACGGAATACTTGATTGTAAGGATAATTCTTCCTCAGACTTTACCACCCTTAGAGAACAGAAAAAGAACCCTCATTTCTCTATTTTTGCATTAAAAATAAATAAAAGTGGGATCCTTGTTTCATAAAAAGTAAATTATAAAAAGTATGTTTTTATTCAAATTTATTCAGAATCATAACAGTGAGCAAAGAGAGAATGGTTGTCCAAATAAATTGTTTTATACAGCTGTTTTTTTTTTCTTCTTCTTCTTCCTTTGGGTTTAACTCTGTTTGAGATTATTCAGCCTGGAAAATGTGGTAATAGCACTTAAAATATCTTACTTGATAAAACAAATGCACAACTCTGCAGCTGCCTGCAGAACGAGCATCATCATTACCTCTCTGCTTAGTTGGTGGATTTAGTTGGCGTTAGCTCTGCTTCCAGAGGCTGGGGGATTGCATGTTTCTCATTAAAATGGAACTATGAGGAATTAAAAGTCAAACATGAGACACCATTTATTTTCCTATGTTCTATTACAGTGTTTAGTCAGGAGAAGTTTTACTCACAACACTATATGGTGTGTAATACTCATGGATTAGCCAAATGGGTGGCCCAGGGCACACAATATGAAACATATTCATTTGAGTTCCGTAGAATTTTTAAATTTCATGTGTTTTTACAGATGGAGAACCTAATCGTGGAGAATATAACTAGCTTGTCCATGTTGCCACACAGTTGTTTATTGGAACAATGGGAGCAGAAGTCCTGTCTCTTGGCTGCTCCATGTACAATGTAACTGAGAACACATCATTTCTCTTTTGTTTCCTAAATGCCAGTGTTTACCTTACATGCATGTGAAGCAGAATGTATGTTGAATGATGTCAGAATTTCCAAAGACGCCATCATATCTTTTGTAGTGACAGAAGCCTGTTAATTACAGCTCCTACACTGTGCAGCTGCTGAACACATTCTCCTTCCTAAGACTGAAATATTCGGGTGCAAGTAATCCCCAAGTCTCAGAAGTCACTGATGATAACTCAGTGAGGCACCTTTTGATTTATGCAGTATTTTATGGCTCGCAAAACAGTTTCATTTGCCTGAATTCAATCTTCTCAACATCTCACCAGACTCACCCCTTTGTTACATAAAGTAAATGTAAGTAAATATAACAGCTGTATGTTACTATCAGTAGATTTTTAAAAATAAGTTACAAATGAATCCCAATATTGCATGAATTTTACTTAATGAATGACAATGGTATGAGTCTTCTTAAACTTCAAAAATTACAGCATGTGGATATATTATTTATTCAATTTACAGGGAATGCCTTGTTTATTTACAGATTTATAGGTTCCCTATAATATGTCTAAGTCTGTCTGGAATTCACCACCAGCAATTTGAAAACCTCTTTCTAATTTATTGTGAACTTGCTGATTAGGGTGTTGTTATGCTTACTTTTTAATTTTGTAATGGGTGTATAATTAAGATATAATTCAGTGCACAAATTTAGTAAGAGTTCAAGCTGATAAATTTTGACAGTTGTATAGGCTTCTGTATCCAACACCCCAAACAAGACCTAGGGCATTTTTATCTGCAGAAAATCTCTTTACGTCTCCAACTCCACCTCCCACCCTGCCTCCTACCCAGAGGCATCTAGTCATCTAACTTTTATCATTTCACATTAGGATTGCCTGTTATACAATTTCAAATAAATGGATGATACAGTGTATACACTTTTCTTTTTCTGGCTCTTTTTACTTAGCATAATGTTTTTAAGCTTTATCCATGTTGCATGTGTCAGTAATTCATACCTTTCTTGTTTCTAAGTAGGATTCCACTGTATATTCATGCCACAATTTGTTCATTTTCATTCGACAGATGTTTAGGTTGTTGTCAGATGTTTAGAACTGTTGTCAGTTCTGAGCGTCTTGGGTGCTATGGAAATCCAAGTATAAGTCTGTTTATAGACATAAGTTTCCATTTCTCATCAGTAAATACCTAGAATTAGAAGGGTTTGGTTGTAGATTCGCTTTGCTTTATAATGAATTGTCAAAAAGTTTTCTAAAGTGGTTCTAATACTTTACACTTGGAGTAATAATATATGAGCATTCCACTTACTCAAAATCTTATCGGCATTTGGTTATGCCTATTGTTTTCTTTTTAGCCATTTTGGCAGATGAGAAATGGTTTCTCATCTTACTTTTGGTTTATATTTCTTCAATCAATGACTGATGATATTGAGCACCTTTTCATATACTTAACCATTTGTCTATCTTTTGTGATATTCCTGTTCAAGTCTGGAGCCCCCTTTTCAATTTGGTTGCTTATCTTTGATATCACTGGCTTGTTGAGTTCGACTATGCCCTTGATGGTTTTCTGTCTGCAAGATCTATCCATTTCTGATAGAGGGGTGTTGAAATCTCCAACTATGATGGTGAATTCATCTGTTTCTCTTTGCAGTTCTATTAGATTTTGCCTCACATGGTTTGCTGCTCTGTTGTTAGGCTCATACACATGAAGGATGATTATGTTTTCTTGTAGGGTTGACTCTTTTATCATTATGTGATGCCTTCAAACTTTCCTTGTCTTGGAGTCTGTTCTGTCTGAAATTAATATAACTATTTCTGCTTTTTTAAAATTGGAGTTAGCATGGTATATTTTTCTCCATCCATTTACCTGCAATTTCTGTCCCTTTATATTTAAAGTGGGTTTCTCTCAGACACCATTTAGTTGGGTTTTGTCTTTTCACACACTCTTGACAGTATCTTTTTTTTTTTTTTTTTTTTTTGTGTTGACTTCTGAATATTCCTTTTTTTTTTTTTTTTTTTTTTTTTTTTTTTATTGGTGTTCAATTTACTAACATACAGAATAACACCCAGTGCCCGTCACCCATTCACTCCCACCCCCCGCCCTCCTCCCCTTCTACCACCCCTAGTTCGTTTCCCAGAGTTAGCAGTCTTTATGTTCTGTCTCCCTTTCTGATATTTCCCTACAGTATCTTTTAATTGGTGAAGATCATTGGTGTTCAAAGTGATTTTTGATGTAGTTGAAGATCTATTATATTTGTTAGTGTTTTCTATTCATTGTCCTTCTTTGTAGCTAGTATTGTTTTCCACTAATTTTCTGCCTTTTGTGGTTTTAATTGAACATTTTATATTATCCCACTTTCTCTCCTTTATTGCATATCAGATATATTTCTTTTATTATTATTATTTTTTAGTAGTTGACCCAGGGTTTACAATACAGATTTACAGATAATCCAGGTCTATTTTTTAAAAATTCTTTTTATTTATTTATTTGAAAGCATAAGCAGGGGTAGAGGGTGGAGGGGCATAGGGAGAGACAATAGCAGACTCCCAGCTAAGCAAGGATCCCAGTGCAGGGCTCTAGGCCAGGACCCTGGGATCATGACCTGAGCCAATGGCAGATGCTTAACAGACTGAGCCACCCAGGCACCCCCCAAATCTTCTTTCAAATGACAATATAACCACTTTGTGGATAGTGTGGGTGCTTTATAGGTTTTTTTTGTTTGTTTGTTTATTTCATTTTGTTTTGGCATTTATCCTATTTGGTGTTCTCTGACCTTTCTGGATCTGTGCTTGGTATCTAACATTAACTTGGGAGGTATTCTCAGTCACTGCTGTATCAAATATTTCTTCTATTCCTTTCTTCTCCCATTTCTTTTGTGTGTATGTTACACCTTCTGCAGTTGTCCCAAAATTATTAGATACTATGCTTTGTTTTGTTTTTTGGGGGTTTTTGTTTGTTTATTTTTAATCTTTGTATTCATTGCTTCTCAATTTATGAGGGTTCTATTAATATATTGTCTATCTCAGAGATGCTTTCCTCAGCTCTGTCAGGTCTACTAATAAACCCATCAAAGGCATGCTTCATTTCTGTTACAGTGTTTTTGAATTAGCATTTCTTTTGGTTCTTTCTTAGGATTTCCATCTCTTTGCTTACATCACCCATCTTGCTTGCTGTCTACTTTATCCTTAGAGCCCTTAGCATATTAATCATAGTTTGTTTTAAATTACTGGTTAGATAATTCCAACATCCCTGCTATGTCTGCTTCTGATGTTTGCTCTGTCTCTCCAAATTGTTTTTGTTTTTTTGTTTCTTTGTTTGTTTTGCTTTTCAGCGTGCATTGTATTGTTTTTTTATAGTCCCACAGGAGACACTGGGTGAAAGGAACTGCTGTAAATATGCCTTTAGCCATATGGTGGTAAGGGAGAGGGTGAGGAATGTCCTATTGTCCTACAATTGGATCTCAGTCTCTTAGTGAGCCTATGCCGCTAGATTATGAAATTTACAAGTATTTTCATGTTTTTTTCCCCATGTTTTTTAGGATGGCTGGAGTTGGGCATTTTCCTTCACCCAGGTCAGTTAGGCTCTGATAATACCCTAACAAATAAGGCTCTGGTTAACTAATTTCTTCTGAAGGCAGGCACAGTGAACAATTTTTATTGATTTGTAAAAATTATTTTTATAGTATGAATAGAAGTCCTTTTTTGATATATGTACTGCAAACATTTTTCCTAATCTTTGTGGTGACTATTCATTTTTATATCAGTGTCTTTAATGAGCATACATTTTTTATTTTAATAAAGTCAAATCAAAATTTTTGGGTTATTTAACTTCATTAGATTCATTAAAGTATTTTCTTATATTTTCTTCTAGAAGTTTTATTGATCTAGCTTTTGAATTTAAGTCTATAATTTACCTTGATTTAACAATAAACATTTGTGTATGGAGCAAATTAGGTTAATGAAGGTTACTATTTTTTCTATACTGTTATCCAGTTGTTCCAGCATCGAAACTTTTCCCTTGGGTATCTTGGAAGAAAATCAAATTACCACATAAGTGTGGGTCTATTTCTGGCTTTCCATCTCACCACACTAATCTGTTTGTCTGTTGTTATATAAATACAACACTATGTTGATTACTTTAGCCTAGTAAGGAGTCTGGAAATAAGATAGTGCAAATCACCTGTTTTAGTTCTTTTTAAGACTGTATTTGTAATTTTACATAATTTGTATTCCATGTAAATTTTAATATCAGCTTGGTAACTTAACAAAGCCTGCTGAAATATTGATAGAGATCACTTTGCATATTTTGATCAATTTGGGGAGATACATTAACAACGCTTTCTCCTAATCCATGAATATGATATATCTTTAATTACTTGTGTCTTTTTATATTTATCTCAGCAGCTTTTTGTACTTTAGAATAGAGAGCTATTGCACATCTTTGTTAGATTATTCCTAAGTATTTGGGTTCTTCTTATTATAAATATTTTAAAATGTTTATTACCATTTGTTCATTACAGAAATGCCATTAACTTTGTGTACATTAAACTTTTATCTATGCAACCTTGCTGAAATTTATTTTTATTGGAAGTTTTCTTTTTGAAGATTCCATAGGGATTTCTAAATATGTCATTCATTTAAAAAATATAGTATAACTTTTGCTTTATGATCTTGATGCTTTATATATTTTTTTTTATCTTACCTTTTTGTACTAGTTAGATCTTCCACTAGAATGTTGAGTAGAAGTGATAAAAGCTGACATCTGTACCTTGTTCCTAATCCTCAGGGAAAATAGTTTAATGTTCTACCATTAGTTATAATGTTATCTGTAGGTTTATCATAGCTATCTTTTATTAGAATAAGGAAGTTCTACTTGAAGTGTACTGGGAGTTTTTACTTGAAGTGTACTGGGAGTTTTTATCATAAGAGAATGTTAAATTTTGTCATTTTTTTCAGCATCTGGTATATATTTCTCTGTGATTTTATTAACGGGATGGCTTATTTTGATTTTCAAATGTTAAGCCAATCTTGCATTCTGAGATAATTTCCACTTATTATAATGTATTATTCCTTATATGTTTTGCTAATATTTTAATAAAGATCTTTATATCCATGTTTATTAGAGATGATGGATTATGCTCTTCTGTTCTTACAATGTTGTCAGGTTTTGGTATCAGGCTTATAACAGTCCCCTAAACATAGTTGAGATGTTTACCCTCCTCTTTTACATTCTGAAAGAGTATATAAAGATTTGGTATATTTTCTTCCTTATATATTTAAAATGATTCTCTGGAGACCATCTAGATTTTGAGTTTTATTCATGGGAATACTTAGGATTACAAATTAAATATCTTATTAAGTATATAGATATTTAGATTTTCTATATTATCTTGTATCAATTTTGCTAAGCTGATTTTTAAAGGAATTTTTCCATTTCATATAATTTGTCAAATTTATTCATACAAAGTTGCTCTTAATACCCCTCTTTTTTGATATTTCTGTATAGTATGTGCTGACCTGTCCCTTTTCATTACTGATGTTGGCAATTTGTGTCCGTCTCCTTTCTTTTTTAATATTTTTGAAAATCCTTGCTAAATATTAAAGTATTTTTTTTAAAAATAGCTTTTTGGTTTTATTCATTTTCTCTAACATTGCTCTTTTGTATGTCTTTGATTTCTGCTCTCATTTTTTCCTCTTTTAATTTAGGTTTTAGTTGTTCTATTTTTCTGTCTCCTTAATGTAAAAACTTAGATAATTTACACTAAGAGTTTTTCTAAGATTTTATTTATTTAT